>NC_053036.3:438110561-438735561 GCF_002575655.3 Aegilops tauschii subsp. strangulata
CCTACGTCCAGTTGAGGTGGTATTAATCAGGGGTTCGATAACCAGGGAGCTAAACAGCTATGCCCGGCTCTCGATCAGATTGTCGTCGCCCCTAAACCGCTGCCGGGTCGTCCCTTTATATAGGGAGGTTGGCACCCAGCGGCCCTTAGAGTCCCGGCCGGCTCATAAGAGCGTCCGGCTCGGACTCTAAACAATACTTGCCTTACACTACAAGTCTACTATAACAATGATGATAACTATGGGCAATAAGCCATCGCCGGGTCTCAGCCCATCTCTGGCCCATTATCTTGAAACTTAGCTCCGGGCTTCTGGCAATGACCCTTAGTGTAACCCGGCCCTCCTGGCGGGTGACTCCCAGGTCTATATCCTTAACAATCGCGTTTTACGATACAGAGCCACCGCCAAGCCCTAATCTCTCTCGGGAGGGCTGATCCGGAGTCCGTTCGGGGCTCCGGAGAGGGGAATCCGTCGCCGTCGTCATCATCAACCATCCTCCATCACCAATTTCATGATGCTCACCGCCGTGCGTGAGTAATTCCATCGTAGGTTTGCTGGACGGTGATGGGTTGGATGAGATTTATCATGTAATCGAGTTAGTTTTGTTAGGGTTTGATCCCTAGTATCCATTATGTTCTGAGATTGATGTTGCTATTACTTTGCTATGCTTAATGCTTGTCACTAGGGCCCGAGTGCCATGATTTCAGATCTGAACCTATTATGTTTTCATGAATATATGTGAGTTCTTGATCCTATCTTGCAAGTCAATAGTCACCTACTATGTGTTATGATCCGGCAACCCCGAAGTGACAATAATCGGGACCACTCCGGGTGATGACCATAGTTTGAGGAGTTCATGTATTCACTATGTGTTAATGCTTTGGTCCGGTACTCTATTAAAAGGAGGCCTTAATATCCCTTAGTTTCCAATAGGACCCCGCTGCCACGGGAGGGTAGGACAAAAGATGTCATGCAAGTTCTTTTCCATAAGCACGTATGACTATATTCGGAATACATGCCTACATTACATTGATGAATTGGAGCTAGTTCTGTGTCACCCTATGTTATAACTGTTGCATGAATAATCGCATCCGACATAATTCTCCATCACCGATCTAATGCCTACGAGCTTTTCACATATTGTTCTTCGCTTATTTACTTTTCCGTTGATACTGTTACAATCGCTACAAAACTATTACCGTTACTTTTGACACCGTTACCGTTACTATCATACTACTTTGCTACTAAATACTTTGCTGCAGATATTAAGTTATCCAGGTGTGGTTGATATTAAGTTATCCCCTTGTGTCGAATCAATAAATTTGGGTTGAATACTCTACCCTCGAAAACTGTTGCGATCCCCTATACTTGTGGGTTATCACATAATCTCATAGTCAGAGGCACATGTATAAGTCATGAAGAAAGCATTAGCAATAAAACTAAACGATCATTTGTGCTAAGCTAACGGCTGGGTCTTGTCCATCACATCATTCTCTAATCATGTGATCCCGTTCATCAAATGACAACACATGTCTATGGTCAGGAAACTTAACCATCTTTGATTAACGAGCTAGTCTAGTAGAGGCATACTAGGGACACTCTGTTTGTCTTATGTATTCACACACGTACTAAGTTTCCGGTTAATACAATTCTAGCATGAATAATAAACATTTATCATGGTATAAGGAAATATAATTAACAATTTTATTATTGCCTCTAGGGCATATTTCCTTCAGTCTCCCACTTGCACTGGAGTCAATAATCTAGTTCACCGCCATGTGATTTAACACCAATAGTTCACATCACCATGTGATTAGTTCACATCGCCATGTGACTAATACCCAAAGGGTTTTACTAGAGTCAATAATCTAGTTCACATCGCTATGTGATTAACACCCAAAGAGTACTAAGGTGTGATCATGTTTTGCTTGTGAGAGAAGCTTAGTCAATGGGTCTGTCATATTCAGAACCGTATGTATTTTGCAATTTTTCTATGTCTACAATGCTCTGCATGAGCTACTCTAGCTAATTGATCCCACTTTCAATATGTATTCAGATTGAGACTCAGAGTCATCTGGATCGGTGTCAAAGCTTGCATCGGCGTAACTCTTTACGATGAACTCTTTATCACTTCCATAACCGAGAAATATCTCCTTAGTCTTCTAAGGATAATTTTGACCGCTGTCAAGTGATCCACTCCTGGATCAATACCGTACCCCCTTGCCAAAATCATGGCAAGGTACATAATAGGTTTGGTACATAGCATAGCATACTTTACAGAACCTATGGCTGAGGCATAGAGAATGACTTTCATTCTCTTTCTATTTTCTGCCGTGGTCGTGTTTTGAGTCTTACTCAACTTTACACCTTGCAATACAGGCAAAAACTCCTTCTTTGACTATTCCATTTTGAACTACTTCGAAAATCTTGTCAAGGTATGTACTCATTGAAAAATCTTATCAAGCGTCTTGATCTATCTCTATAGATCTTGATGCCCAATATGTAAGCAGCTTCACCGAGGTGTTTCTTTGAATAACTCCTTTCAAACACTCCTTTATGCTTTCTAGAAAATTCTACATCATTTCCGATCAACAATATGTTATTCACATATACTTATCAGAAAGGTTGTAGTGCTCCCACTCACTTTCTTGTAAATACAGTCTTCTCCAAAAGTCTGTATAAAACCATATGCTTTGATCACACTATCAAAGCATACATTCCAACTCCGAGATGCTTGCACCAATCCATAAATGGATCACTGGAGCTTACACACTTTGTTAGCACCTTTCAGATTGACAAAACCTTCTGGTTGCATCATATATAACTCTTCTTTAAGAAATCCATTAAGGAATGCAGTTTTGACATCCATTTGTCAGATTTCACAAAATGTGGCAATTGCTAACATGATTCGGACAGACTTAAGCATCGCTACGAGTGATAAAATCTCATCATAGTCAACACCTTGAACTTGTCGAAAACTTTTGGCGACAATTCGAGCTTTGTAGATAGTAACACTACTATCAGCGTCCGTCTTCCTCTTGAAGATCCATTAATTCTTAATGACTTGCCGATCATTGGGCAAGTCAACCAAAGTCCACACTTTGTTCTCATACATGGATCCCATCTCAGATTTCATGGCCTCAAGCCATTTCGCGGAAGCTAGGCTCATCATTGCTTCCTCATAGTTCGTAGGTTCGTCATGGTCAAGTAACATGACCTCCAGAACAGGATTACCGTACCACTCTGGCGCGGATCTTACTCTGGTTGACCTACGAGGTTTGGTAGTAACTTGATCAGAAGTTTCATGATCATCATCGTTAGCTTCCTCACTAATTGGTGTAGGAATCACTGGAACTGATTTCTGTGATGAACTACTTTCGAATAAGGGAGCACGTACAATTACCTCATCAAGTTCTACTTTCCTCCCACTCACTTCTTTCAAGAGAAACTCCTTCTCTAGAAAGGATCCATTCTTAGCAACAAATGTCTTGCCTTCGGATCTATGATAGAAGGTGTACCCAACAGTTTCTTTTAGGTATCTTATGAAGACGCACTTTTCCGATTTGGGTCCGAGCTTATCAGGTTGAAACTTTTTCACATAAGCATTGCAACCGCAAATTTTAAGAAACGACAACTTAGGTTTCTTGCCAAACCATAGTTCATACGGTGTCGTCTCAACGGATTTATATGGTGCCCTATTTAATGTGAATGCAGTTGTCTCTAATGCATAACCCCAAAACGATAGTGGTAAATCGGTAAGAGACATCATAGATCGCACTATATCCAATAAAGTACGATTACGATGTTCGAACACACCATTACGCTGTGGTGTTCCGGGTGGCGTGAGTTGCGAAACTATTCCGCATTGTTTCAAATGAAGACCAAACTCGTAACTCAAATATTCACCTCCACGATCAGATCGTAGAAACTTTATTTTCTTGTTACGATGATTTTCCACTTCACTCTGAAATTCTTTGAACTTTTCAAATGTTTCAGACTTATGTTTCATCAAGTAGATATACCCATATCTGCTCAAATCATCTATGAAGGTTAGAAAATAATGATACTCGCCGCGAGCCTCAACACTCATCGGACCGCATATATCAGTATGTATTATTTCCAACAACTCTGTTGCTCGCTCCATTGTTCCGGAGAACGGAGTCTTGGTCATCTTGCCCATGAGGCATGGTTCGCAAGCATCAAGTGATTCATAATCAATTGATTCCAAAGGCCCATCATCATGGAGTTTCTTCATGCGCTTTACACCAATATGACCTAAACGGCAGTGCCACAAATAAGTTGCACTATCATTATTAACTTTGAATCTTTTGGCTTCAATATTATGAATATGTGTATCACTACGATCAAGATTTAATAAACCATTTATATTGAGTGTATGACCATAGAAGGTTTTATTCATGTAAATAGAACAACAATTATTCTTTGACTTAAAAGAATAACTGTTTTGCAATAAACATGATCCAATCATATTCATGCTCAACGCAAACACCAAATAACATTTATTTTAGGTTCAACACTAATCCCGAAGGTAAAGGGAGTGTGCGATGGTGATCTTATTAACCTTGGAATCACTTCCAACACACATCATCACCTCGCCCTTAACTACTCTCTGTTTATTTTGCAACTCCCGTTTCGAGTTACTACTCTTAGCAACTGAACCAGTATCAATACCGAGGGGTTGCTATAAACACTAGTAAAGTACACATCAATAACATGTATATCCAATATACCTTTGTTCACTTTGCCATCCTTCTTATCCACCAAGTATCTAGGGCAGTTCCACTTCGAGTGACCATTTCCTTTGCAATAGAAGCACTCAGTTTCAGGCTTGGGTCTAGCTTTGGGCTTCTTCATGGGAGTGACAACTTTCTTGTCATTCCTTTTGAAGTTTTCATTTCTTTCCCTTGCCCTTTATCTTGAAACTAGTGGTCTTGTCAACCATCAACATTTGATGCTTTTCTTGATTTCTACCTTCGTCGATTTCAGCATCACGAAGAGCTCGGGAATTGTTTTCGTCATCCCTTGCATATTATAGTTCATCACGAAGTTCCAGTAACTTGGTGATAGTGACTAGAGAACTCTGTCAATCACTATCTTATGTGGAAGATTAACTCCCACTTGATTCAAGCGATTGTAGTACTCAGACATTCTGAGCACATGCTCACTGGTTGAGCTATTCTCCTCCATCTTGTAGGCAAAGTACTTGTCAGAGGTCTCATACCTCTCGACTCGGGCATGAGTCTAAAATACCAATTTCAGCTCTTGGAACATCTTATATGCTCCTTGGCGTTCAAAACATTTTTGAAGTCCCGGTTCTAAGCCGTAAAGCATGGCGCACTAAACTATCAAGTAGTCATCATACCGAGCTTGCCAAACGTTCATAACGTCTGCATCTGCTCCTGAAATAGGTCCGTCACCTAGCGGGGCATCAAGGACATAATTCTTCTGTGCAGCAATGAGGATAATCCTCAGATCACGAACCCAGTTTGTATCATTGCTACTATAATCTTTCAACTTATTTTTCTCTAGGAACATATCAAAAATAAAACAGGGGAGCTATACGCGAGCTATTGATCTACAACATAGACATACAAAATACTATCAGGTACTAAGTTCATGATAAATTAAAGTTCAATTAATCATATTACTTAAGAACTCCCACTTAGATAGAAATCCCTCTAATCATCTAAGTGATGATCCATATCAACTAAACCATGTCCGATCATCACATGAGATGGAGTAGTTTTCAATGGTGAACATCACTTGTTGATCATATCTACTATATGATTCACGCTCGACCTTTCGGTCTCAGTGTTCCGAGGCCATATCTGCATATGCTAGGTTCGTCAAGTTTAACCCGAGTATTCTGCGTGTGCAAAACTGGCTTGCACCCGTTGTATGTGAACGTAGAGCTTATCACACTCGATCATCACGTGGTGTCTCAGCACAAAGAACTGTCGCAATGGTGCATACTTAGGAAGAACACTTATACCTTGAAATTTAGTGAGAGATCATCTTATAATGCTACTGCCGTACTAAGAAAAATAAGATGCATAAAAGATAAACATCACATGCAATCAAAATAAGTGATATGATATGGCCATCATCATCTTGTGCCTTTGATCTCCATCTCCAAAGCACCGTGATGATCACCATCGTCACCGGCTTGACACCTTGATCTCCATCGAAGCATCATTGTCGTCTCGCCAACTATTGCTTCTACATACAATAAAGCAACAACCATAAGGCTCCTGCCAGTTGCCGATAACTTTTACAAAACATGATCATCTCATACAACAATTTATATATCATCACGTCTTGACCATATCCACATCACAGCAAGCCCTGCAAAAACAAGTTAGAAGTCCTCTACTTTGTTGTTGCAAGTGTTACGTGCCTGCTACGGGCTTCTAGAAAGAACCCCTCTTACCTACGCATCAAAACCACAACGATTTTTTGTCAAGTGTGTTGTTTTAACCTTCAACAAGGACCGGGCATAGTCAAACTCGATTCAACTAAAGTTGGAGAAACAGACACCCACTAGCCACCTTTGTGCGAAGCACGGCGGTAGAACCAGTCTCATGAACGCGGTCATGTTATGTCGGTCTGGGCCGCTTCATCCAACAATACCGCCGAATCAAAGTATGACATCCTGGTAAGCAGTATGACTATTATCGCCCACAACTCTCTGTGTTCTACTCGTGCATATAACATCTACGCATAGACCTGGCTCGGATGCCACTATTGGGGAACGTAGTATTTCAAAAAAAATTCCTACGATCACGCAAGATCTATCTAGAAGAAGCATAGAGACGAGCGGGGAGAGTGTGTCCACTTACTCTCATAGACCGAAAGCGGAAGCGTTTAGTAACGCGGTTGATGTAGTCGAACGTCTTCGCGATCCAATCGATCAAGTACCGAACGCACGGCACCTCCGCGATCTGCACACGTTCAGCTCGGTGACGTCCCTCGAACTCTTGATCCAGTTGAGGCCGAGGGAGAGTTTAGTCAGCACGACGGCGTGGTGACGATGATGATGAAGTTACCGTCGCAGGGCTTCGCCTAAGCACTACGACGATATGACCGAGGTGTGAAACTGTGGAGGGGCACCGCACACGGCTAAAAGATCAACTTGTGTCTTTGGGGTTCCCCCTGCCTCCGTATATAAAGGAGGGAGAGGGAGAGGCAGACGGCCCTAGGGGGCGCGCCAAGGTGTGGAGTCCTACTGGGACTCCCTAGTCCTAGTAGGATTCCACCTCCCACATGGGGTAGGAAAGGGGGAAGGGAGAAGGAGAAGGAAAGGGGGGCCGACCCCCTTCTCCTAGTCCTAATCGGCCTCCTGCCCAAGGGGGGCGCACCAGCCCCTTGTGGGCTGGTGTGCTTCCCTCTTATGGCCCATAAGGCCCATAACTTCTCCCGGGGGGTTCCAGTAACCTCCCGGTACTCCGAAAAAATGCCCGAACCACTCGGAACCATTCCGATGTCCAAATGCAACCTTCCAATATATGAATCTTTACCTCTCAACCATTTCGAGACTCCTCGTCATGTCCGTCATCTCATCCAGGACTCCGAACAAGCTTCGGTCATCAAATCACATAACTCATAATACAACTCGTCATCGAACGTTAAGCGTGCGGACCCTACGGGTTCGAGAACTATGTAGACATGACCGAGACACATCTCCAGTCAATAACCAATAGCGGAACCTGGATGCTCATATTGGTCCTACATATTCTACGAACATCTTTATCAGCCAAACCGCATAACAGCATACGTTGTTCCCTTTGTCATCGGTATGTTACTTTCCCGAGATTCCATCGTTGGTATCATCATGCCTAGTTCAATCTCTTACCGGCAAGTCTATTTACTCGTTCCGTAATGCATCATCCCGCAACTAACTCATTAGTCAGATTGCTTGCAAGGCTTATAGTGATGAGCATTACCGAGAGGGCTCAGAGATATGGTGACTCACAAGTATAGGGGATCTATCGTAGTCCTTTTGATAAGTAAGAGTGTCGAACCCAACGAGGAGCAGAAGGAAATGACAAGCAGTTTTCAGTAAGGTATTCTCTGCAAGCACTGAAATTATCGGTAACAGATAGTTTTGTGATAAGGTAATTCGTAACGGGTAACAAGTAACAAAAGTAAACAAGGTGCAGCAAGGTGGCCCAATCCTTTTTGTAGAAGAGGACAAGCCTGGACAAACTCTTATATAAAGGAAAGCGCTCCCGAGGACAGATGGGAATTATCGACAAGCTAGTTTTCATCATGCTCACATGATTCGCGTTCGTTACTTTGATAATTTGATATGTGGGTGGACCGGTGCTTGGGTATTGCCCTTCCTTGGACAAGCATCCCACTTATGATTAACCCCCCTCGCAAGCATCCGCAACTACGAAAGAAGAATTAAGGTAAACCTAACCATAGCATGAAACATATGGATCCAAATCAGCCCCTTACGAAGCAACGCATAAACTAGGGTTTAAGCTTCTGTCACTCTAGCAACCCATCATCTACTTATTACTTCCCAATGCCTTACCCTAGGCCCAAACAATGGTGAAGTGTCATGTAGTCGATGTTCACATAACACCACTAGAGGAAAGACAACATACATCTCATCAAAATATCGAACGAATACAAAATTCACATGACTACTTATAACAAGACTTCTCCCATGTCCTCAGGAACAAACGTAACTACTCACAAATCATATTCATGTTCATAATCAAAGGGGTATTAATGTGCATAAAGGATCTGAACATATAATCTTCCACCAAATAAACCAACTAGCATCAACTACAAGGAGTAATCAACACTACTAGCAACCCATAGGTACCAATCTGAGGTTTTGAGACAAAGGTCGGATACAAGAGATGAACTAGGGTTTGAGAGGAGATGGTGTTGGTGAAGATGTTGATGGAGATTGACCCCCTCCCGATGAGAGGATCGCTGGTGATGACGATGGTGACGATTTCCCCTCCCGGAGGGATGTTTCCCCGGCAGAACAGCTCCGCCGGAGCCCTAGATTGGTTCCGCCAAGGTTCCGCCTCGAGACGGCGGCGCTACATCCCGAAAGCTTCCTTATGATTTTTTTCCAGGGCAAAAGACACCTTATACCAGAAGATGGGCATCGGGGGGCTTCCAGGTGGCCCACGAGGCAGGGGGCGCGCCCTCCACCCTCGTGGACAGTAGGTGGCCCCCCTCTGGTGCTTTCTTCGCCCAATATTTCTAATATATTCCAAAACTGACTTTCGTGGAGTTTCAAGACTTTTGGAGTTGTGCAGAATAGGTCTCTAATATTTGCTCCTTTTCCAGCCTAGAATTCCAACTGTCGGCATTCTCCCTCTTCATGTAAACCTTATAAAATAACAGATAAAAGGCATAAGTATCGTGACATAATGTGTAATAACAGCCCATAATGCAATAAATATCGATATAAAAGCATGATGCAAAATGGACGTATCAACTCCCCCAAGCTTAGACCTCGCTTGTCCTCAAGCGGAAGCCGATATCGAAAAATATGTCCACATGTTTAGAGATAGAGGTGTCAATAAAATAAAATACGGACATGAGGGCATCATGATCATTCTTAGAATAGCAACATATATATATTGTCATATGATTTCTTATGCTGAAGTAACAATCTATTCACAACGTAAAGTATGAATCAGAAACTTCATTGAAAAACTAGCAAACTATAATCTCAGTCATTGAAGCAATTGCAACTTATCATAACATCGGAAAGAGTCAATATAAGAGCTTTTCAGCAAGTCCACATACTCAACTATCATTTAGTCTTTCACAATTGCTAACACTCACGCAATACTTATGGGTATGAAGTTTTAATCGGACACAGAGAAAGATAGGGGCTTATAGTTTTGCCTCCCAACCTGTTACCTCAAGGGTAACGTCAACAATAATGCTTTATGAAAACCAACATCCAATTGGATATATATATCAGGATCTTTCCAACACATAGTGCTTTCCAAAGGATAAAGTGTAAAAAGGAAAGGTGGAGATCACCATGACTCTTGTATAAGCTATAAGACAAAAATAAAAGATAGGCCCTTCACAGAGGGAAGCAGAGGTTGTCATGTGCTTTTATGGTTGGATGCACAAAATCTTAATGCAAAAGAACGTCACTTTATATTGCCACTTGTGATAGGGACCTTTATTATGCAGTTCGTCGCTTTTATTTCTTCCATATCACAAGCTCGTATAAAGCTTATTTTCTCGACACTAATAGATCATACATATTTAGAGAGCAATTTTTATTGCTTGCAACAATGACAACTTACTTGAAGGATCTTACTCAATCCATAGGTAGATATGGTGGACTCTCATGGCAAAACTGGGTTTAAGGATATTTGGAAGCACAAGTAGTATCTCTACTTGGTGCAAACAATTTGGCTTGCATGAGGGGGGAAGTCAAGCTCAACATGTTGGATGATCCATGACAATATAATTTATTTCGGATATAAGAAAACATAACCCATTACGTTGTCTTCCTTGTCCAACATCAACTTTTTAGCATGTCATATTTTAATGAGTGCTCACAATCATAAAAGATGTCCAAGATAGTATATTTATATGTGAAAACCTCTCTTTCTTTATTACTTCCTATTAATTGCAACGATGACCAAAACTATGTTTGTCAACTCTCAACACTTTTATTCATCATACTCTTTATATGTGAAGTCATTACTCTCCATAAGATCAATATGATCTCTTTATTTCTTTTTTTTCTTTCTTTTTTTTCTTTTATTCCCTCAAGATCATAGCCAGATAACCAAGCCCTCGACTCAAGACTAATCTTTATTATATATAGCTCACAGACTCGATTACATAGATAAGGATCAACACAAAAACTCAAAGCTAGATCATACTAAACTTTATTCTACTAGATCAAGATATAACCAAAAGGATCTAACTAAGAAAAACGGTAAAGATAGAAGTGTGATGGTGATACGATACCGGGGAACCTCCCCCAAGCTTGGCAGTTGCCAAGGGGAGTGCCCATACCCATGTATTTATGTCTCTTTCTTCGGAGGTGGTGATGATGGAGTTGTTGATGATGTAGGCTTGTTGTCCATCTTCCAAGGCATAGGCTCACCATCATAGAAGGATGATTGAGTCTCCGGGATCCTCAAATCTGCAGCCAAACTCATCCTCTTGAATCTATATTCATAATCACAGTTTTGGTTTTGCAGGTCATAGATCTGGGCTTGGAGGTGCTCGATTTTCTCGTGAAGCTTGAAGATGGCCTCCCCAATGTTCTTGGCATCCAGCTTGTGGTTGTTGGTGAACTCCGCGATCATCATGTGGTTGGCGTTGAGTCCGCGTTCCACCATCTCCTGGCACTTGAAAACTTGTTGCTCCATTGCTTCGAGTCTTGTCTCCACGCTTCCGGTCCTCCTTGGTCCCTCAACATCGTGGATGTGCAGCACCCCCTCACGCATCTCAATGGTTTGAGGGTGTTGCAGCACCTCCGCGAGGTAGGGGTTGATGACCTTCTCGAAAAATTTGTCCTTGGGGGCGCTTGAAGATGTCATGGTGATCTAGATCTGTCAGAAAAACAGCTCGGAACAAAAGCAGAGGATTTTGTCGTGGTACCGTGGTCAAAACCTTCGGGAGATTATATAATGAATTTTTACCGACCAAAAGAAATATCATGAAAGAAAACAGAGTCCGGAGGGCACATGAGGTGCCCACAAGGCAGGGGGTGCGCCCAGGGGGGTAGGGCGTGCCCTCCACCCTCGTGGGTGCCTCGTGTCCTTTTCGGACTACTTCTTATTTTCGTATTTTCTTAAGTATTCCAAAACTGAGAAAAAATGCTGTTAGAACTGTTTTGGAGTCGGTTTACTTACCGTACCACATACCTATTCCTTTTTGGAGTCTGAAACATTCTGGAAAGTGTCCCTTATGTACTCCTTCGGGGTTACGGTGTCAATAACATTGGTTTCAACATTTATGGGATTACCTGAGATATAATGTTTGATTCTTTGGCCGTCACCACCTTCGGATTTGTGCCTTCAAAGTTGTTGATTTTTATGGCACCGGAGCGATAGACCTCCTCGATAACGTAAGGACCTTCCCATTTAGAGAGAAGTTTTCCTGCAAAAAATCTTAAAGGAGAGTTGTATAACAAAACATAATCACCTACATTAAACTCACGCTTTTGTATCCTTTTGTCATGCCATCTTTTAACTTTTTCTTTAAACAGTTTGGCATTCTCATAGGCCTGGGTTCTCCACTCATCAAGTGAGCTAATATCAAATGGTATCTTCTCACCGGCAAGTTTGAAATCATAATTGAGCTCTTTAATGGCCCAATATGCCTTATGTTCTAGTTCGAGAGGTAAGTGACATGCTTTTCCACAAACCATTTTATACGAAGACATACCCATATGATTTTTATATGCATTTCTATCGGCCCATAATGCATCATCAAGTTTCTTGGACCAATTCTTTCTAGATCTATTAATAGTCTTTTGCAAAATTAATTTAATCTCTCTATTACTCAGTTCTACTTGACCACTAGACTGTGGGTGGTATGGAGATGCAATTCTAGGATTAACATCATACTTAGCAAGCATTTTACGAAAAGAACCATGAATAAAATGTGAACCACCATCAGTCATTAAGTATCTAGGGACTCCAAACCTCGGAAAAATAACTTCTTTAAGCATCTTAATAGAAGTGTTACGATCAGCACTACTAGTTGGAATAGCTTCTACCCACTTAGTAACGTAATCAACAGCAACTAAAATATGTGTATACCCATTAGAGGAAGGAAACGGTCCCATATAATCAAAGCCCCAAACATCAAATGGTTCAATAACAAGTGAATAGTTCATAGGCATTTCTTGACGTCTACTAATATTACCAATTCTTTGACATTCATCACAAGACAAGACAAACTTACGGGCATCTTTGAAAAGAGTAGGCCAATAAAAATTGGATTGTAATACCTTATGTGCAGTTCTATCTCCAGTGTGGTGTCCTCCATAAGCCTCGGAGTGACACTTGCGTAGGATCTGTTCCTGTTCATGCTCAGGTACACAACGTCTAATAACACCATCTACTCCTTCTTTATAAAGGTGTGGGTCATCCCAGAAGTAATGTCATAAATCATAGAAAAACCTTTTCTTTTGTTGGTATGTGAAACTAGGTGGTATAAATTTAGCAACAATGTAATTAGCATAATCAGCATACCATGGAGCAGTACGAGAAGCATTTATGACAGCTAATTGTTCATCAGGAAAACTATCATCAATAGGGAGTGGGTCATCAAGAACATTTTCTAACCTAGACAAGTTGTCAGCAACATGGTTCTCAGCTCCCTTCCTATCAATAATATGCAAATCAAATTCTTGTAGCAAGAGAACCCATCTAATAAGTCTAGGTTTAGCATCTTTCTTTTCAATAAGGTATTTAATAGCAGCATGATCAGTGTGAATAGTTACTTTAGAATCAACAATATAAGGTCTGAACTTATCACAAGCAAATACAACTGCTAAAAATTCCTTTTCAGTAGTAGCATAATTTCTCTGGCCACTGTCTAGAGTTTTACTAGCATATTGGATAACATTTAATTTCTTATCAACTCTTTGTCCTAGAACAGCACCTACAGCATAATCACTAGCATCACACATAATTTCAAAGGGTAAATTCCAATCAGGTGGCTGAACAATAGGTGCAGAAATCAAGGCTTTCTTAAGTATTTCAAATGCTTCTACACAATCATCATCAAAGACAAAAGGAACATCTTTTTGTAAGAGATTAGTCAGAGGCCTAGAAATTTTTGAGAAGTCTTTAATGAACCTCCTATAAAAACCGGCATGACCAAGGAAACTTCTTATACCTTTAATGTCCTTAGGACACGACATCTTTTCAATAGCATCAACTTTAGCTTTATCAACTTCAATACCTCTTTCAGAAATTTTATGCCCCAAGACAATACCTTCATTAACCATAAAGTGGCACTTCTCCCAATTGAAGACAAGATTAGTTTCTTCACATCTCTGCAAAACTCGATCAAGGTTGCTTAAGCAATCATCAAAAGAAGTTCCATACACGGAGAAATCATCCATGAAAACCTCAACAATCTTTTCACAAAAGACAGAGAATATAACAGTCATACATCTTTGAAAGGTAGCAGGTGCATTACATAAACCAAAAGGCATACGTCTATAAGCAAAGGTACCGAAAGGGCAAGTAAAAGTGGTCTTTTCCTGATCCTCCTTTGACACAAGTATTTGAGAGAAACCAGAATAACCGTCTAGAAAGCAAAAATGTGTATGTTTGGATAATCTTTCTAGCATTTGATCAATTAAAGGTAAAGGGTAATGATCCTTTCTTGTAGCTTTATTTAATTTGCGGAAATCAATTACCATTCTATAACCTGTAACAATTCTTTGTGGGATTAATTTGTCTTTATCATTAGGAACAACAGTAATACCTCCCTTCTTAGGGACACAATGGACAGGACTTACCCACTGACTATCAGCAACAGGATAAATTATACCTGCCTCCAGAAGCTTTAGTATTTCATTTCTTACCACTTCTTTCATCTTAGGATTTAACCGTCGTTGGTGATCAACAACCGGTTTAGCGTCTTTCTCCAATTTTATTTTGGCTGGCATAGAGTGGGACTAATGCCCTTAAGATCATCAAGAGTATGTCCAATAGCAGCACGGTGCTGCTTCAGAGTTTTCAATAATTTCTCTTCTTCCTGCTCTGAAAGGTTAGCACTAATAATAACAGGATATATCTTCTTTTCATCAAGATAAGCATATTTAAGAGTATCAGGTAATGGTTTAAGCTCAGACACGGGATCACCCTTGGGTGGAGGAGGATCCCCTAGAATTTCAGCAGGCAAGTTGTGTTTCAAAATAGGTCCCTGTTTAAAGAATACTTCATCTATTTCCCTTCTTTCATTCATAAACATATCATTTTCATGGTATAGCAAATATTGTTCTAAAGGATCATTAGGAGGCACGGCAATAGAAGCAAGACCAATAATTTCATCTTTACTAGGCTATTCTTTATCATGGGGTTGTCTACGAAATTTAGCAAAATTAAAATCATGAGACATATCCCCTAAACCAACAGTAACAATGTCCTTTTCGCAGTCTATCTTAGCATTAACAGTATTCAAGAAGGGTCTACCAAATATAATGGGACAAAAGTCATCTTGTGGGGAAGCAAGAACAAGAAAATCAGTAGGATATTTAATTTTCCCACACAAGACTTCAATATCTCTAACAATCCCAACTGGTGAAATAGTATCTCTATTGGCAAGCTTAATAGTAACATCAATATCTTCTATCTCAGCAGGTGCAATATCATGCATAATTTCTATATATAAAGTATAAGGTATTGCACTGACACTAGCACCCATATCACATAAGCCATGATAACAGTGATCTCCTATTTTAACAGAAACAACGGGCATGCCAACAACAGGTCTATGTTTATTTTTAGTATCGGGTCTAGCAATTCTAGCAGCTTCATCACAGAAGTAAATAACATGTCCATCAATATTATCGACCAAGAGATCCTTAACCATAGCAATACTAGGTTCAACTTTAATTTTCTCAGAGGGTGTAGGTGTTCTAGCATTACTCTTATGAACCACAGTTGAAGCTTTAGCATGATCCTTTATTCTAACAGGGAAAGGTGGTTTCTCAATATAAGCGGTACGAACAATAGGATCAACATTATAAGTGATAGTCTTTTCTTCAACTTTAATAGGTTCAACTACTTTCACTTCAATGGGGGGTGATATTTAAACCACTTCTCTTTAGGGAGATCAACATAAGTTGCAAATGATTCACAGAAAGAAGCTACTATCTCAGAGTCAAGTCCATATTTAGTGCTAAATTCACGAAAAGCATCGGTATCCATAAAAGATTTAACACAATCAAACTTAGGTGTTATACCTGACTCCTTACCTTCGTCGAGTTCCCAATCTTCAGAGTTGCGTTTAATTCTTTCCAATAAATCCCATCTGAATTCAATAGTCTTCATCATAAAAGAACCAGTACAATAAGTATCAAGCATGGAGCGATTATTGAGAGAAAGCCGAGCAGAATTTTTTCGAATAATAGTTTCTCTTGAGAGCTCATGATTGGGGCATGAATATAACATTGACTTAAGCCTCCCCCAAGCTTGAGCGATACTTTCTCCTTCGCGAGGCCAAAAATTATATATATAATTACGATCACGATGAACCAGATGCATAGGATAAAACTTCTGATGAAATTCCAATTTCAATTGGTTGTAGTTCCATGATCCAATATCATCACATAGCCTAAACCATATCAATGCCTTTACCTTCAAATATAAAGGGAAGACCTTCTTCTTGATAACATCCTCGGGCATACCTGCAAGCTTAAATAATCCACAAACTTCATCCACATAGATTAGGTGCATATCGGGATGTAATGTTCCATCTCTTGTAAAAGGATTAGCTAGCAGTTTCTCTATCATACCCGAAGGAATTTCAAAGTAAACATTTTCAGTAGGTTCAGTAGGTTGAGGAGCAACTCTTTGCTCTATTGGTCGGGGTGAAGATACCCCGAACAAGCCCCTCAAAGGATTATTTTCCATAGTAACAAGTGCCAGTAAATTTCAGCACACTATATAAATTTTTCCTTACCAAATTCTACCTACCAAAGGCGCTTCACTCCCCGGCAACGGCGCCAGAAAAGAGTCTTGATGACCCACAAGTATAGGGGATCTATCGTAGTCCTTTTGATAAGTAAGAGTGTCAAACCCAGCGAGGAGCAGAAGGAAATGACAAGCAGTTTTCAGTAAGGTATTCTCTGCAAGCACTGAAATTATCGGTAACAAATAGTTTTGTGATAAGGTAATTCGTAACGGGTAACAAGTAACATAAGTAAACAAGGTGCAGCAAGGTGGCCCAATCCTTTTTGTAGCAAAGGACAAGCCTGGACAAACTCTTATATAAAGGAAAGCGCTCCCGAGGACACGTGGGAATTGTCGTCAAGCTAGTTTTCATCATGCTCATATGATTCGCGTTCGTTACTTTGATAATTTGATATGTGGGGGAACTGGTGCTTGGGTAATGCCCTTCCTAGACAAGCATCCCACTTATGATTAACCCCCCTCGCAAGCATCCGCAACTACGAAAGAAGAATTAAGGTAAACCTAACCATAGCATGAAACATATGGATCCAAATCAGCCCCTTACGAAGCAACGCATAAACTAGGGTTTAAGCTTATGTCACTCTAGCAACCCATCATATACTTATTACTTCCCAATGCCTTCCCCTAGGCCCAAACAATGGTGAAGTGTCATGTAGTCGATGTTCACATAAAACCACTAGAGGAAAGACAAGATACATCTCATCAAAATATTGAACGAATACAAAATTCACATGACTACTTATAACAAGACTTCTCCCATGTCCTCAGGAACAAACGTAACTACTCACAAATCATATTCATGTTCATAATCAGAGGGGTATTAATGTGCATAAAGGATCTGAACATATAATCTTCCACCGAATAAACCAACTAGCATCAACTACAAGGAGTAATCAACCCTACTAGCAACCCACAGGTACCAATCTGAGGTTTTGAGACAAAGATCGGATACAAGAGATGAACTAGGGTTTGAGAGGAGATGGTGTTGGTGAAGATGTTGATGGAGATTGCCCCCTCCCGATGAGAGGATCGATGGTGATGACGATGGTGACAATTTCCCCCCTCCCGGAGGGATGTTTCCCCGGCAGAATAGCTCCGCCAGAGCCCTAGATTGGTTCCGCCAAGGTTCCGCCTCGAGACGGTGGCACTTCGTCCCGAAAGCTTCCTTATGATTTTTCCAGGGCAAAAGACACCTTATACCAGAAGATGAGCATCGGGGGGCTTCCAGGTGGCCCACGAGGCAGGGGGCGCGCTCAGGGGGGTAGGGCGCGCCCTCCACCCTCATGGACAGTGGGTGGCCCCCCTCTGGTGCTTTCTTCACCCAATATTTTTAATATATTCCAAAACTGACTTTCGTGGAGTTTTAGGACTTTTGGAGTTGTGCAGAATAGGTCTCTAATATTTGCTCCTTTTTCAGCCCAAAATTCCAGCTGCCGGCATTCTCCCTCTTCATGTAAACCTTATAAAATAAGAGAGAAAAGGCATAAGTATCGTGACATAATGTGTAATAATAGCCCATAATGCAATAAATATCGATATAAAAGCATGATGCAAAATGGACGTATCAAGGTACCTCTCCGATACACGGAGTGACAAATCCTAATCTCGGTCTATGCCAACTCAACAAACACCATCAGAGACACCTGTAGAGCATCTTTATTATCACCCAGTTACGTTGTGACGTTTGATAGCACACTAAGTGTTCCTCCGGTACTCGGGAGTTGCATAATCTCATAGTCAGAGGAACATGTATAAGTCATGAAGAAAGCATTAGCAATAAAACTAAAAGATCATTTGTGCTAAGCTAACGGATGGGTCTTGTCCATCACATCATTCTCTAATGATGTGATCCCGTTCATCAAATGACAACACATGTCTATGGTCAGGAAACTTAACCATCTTTGATTAACGAGCAAGTCTAGTAGAGGCATACTAGGGACACTCTGTTTGTCTTATGTATTCACACATGTACTGAGTTTCCTGTTAATACAATTCTAGCATGAATAATAAACATTTATCATGATATAAGGAAATATAAATAACAACTTTATTATTGCCTCTAGGGCATATTTCCTTCAGTGTAGAGGATTGTGGTTTGCTTGACGGTCTTGTCACGCGGCTCGTCGAAGAGTGTTCGATGTCGGAGTACTTGAGCCGGAGATGGTGTCGTCGGAGTGTCGACTTGAGCGGCTCCGTCTTGAGTAGGACGAAGTGGTAGAAGAGCGGTTGACCAACAAAGCACGAATCTCGTCCATTCTTGCGTCATTCTCTTGTTTATGGTCGTCGAGCTTGTTGTCGAAGTAGTCTCTTGTATGTTGCTCGGAGAGTCGTAAGTCGGTGGCAAGGTTGTCGATGCGTTCATTCATTGCTTGTTGCTCTTGATGCAAGCTCGTTGTGCACCAAAGAGGTGGCTCTTTGTGACGTAGGAGGACATGTCGTCGTCTTGCTCGATGAAGAGTGGGTTGGTAGACGTACTTGGCCTATCCATCATTCCAAGCAAATATGTGAGTGGGAGAAAGAGAAGAACTTATACCAAATGTACCTTGACTGATGTTGAAGATGGATCAGTGATCACTCAAATGTGAAACAAGGAAATAGCACAATTGGTACCAATTCTTGTCAGTTTCTCACACCTACACAAGTAAAAGCTTATAGTGGAGCTCGGTTAGGATGGTGGCACAAAAATTTATGCAATTGTTAGTGAGCCTCAATAATGTTGGAAAAGATTCACAAATTTGCAAATGCAACAAGTAGACCAACAGAAGATATGGTACACGGAAACACACGGGCAAATAGATAAGTGGGGTCGTGCGACCATGGAATGAGCCAAAATGTGGAATCCACAAAAAATGCTCTTGTTGCACAACACTAGAGAGACGCTAGCACGATTGCACAATAGGCGGATACGAAACTTGTGCACGACCTACTAAGCAAAAATGCAAGCGACTTCTATTCCAAGTATGCTATATGTATGGTATTCCGGTGATATTATCCAAGATGATCTAGTATGACAATCTTAATGTAGTATGATGATATGGTTCTTGCTTATAAGCTCTTTGCTTATCTTTTCCTTTTGCTTAAAAGCTTGGATGGCTCTTTCTCTTTTGAGCTCTTTTCTCATGCAATACTTCACGAACCAAGATAGTAATTGCGTATATGCTATGACAACCTTGTGACACAAGAGATGATACCAAGATATGGACCAATATGATATGGTATGTATGCAATGTGAGCTATGATCACTAATGTGCACAAGTAATGTTGCCGGCAATACTCAAAGGCTAGTCTCGATAGGAAAGGTACGCAAAATGGTCTATGGGGTTATCAATGCAATGGCAAGAATGTACAATGATGATATAACACGATACCAAGATGATATGGAGGTTACCGTTGAGGTTGGTTGTTTGTAAGCAAGAACGGATGACAGTGTAAAAATGGTGAAGTGGTCATCGTTGATGACGAGTCCGTGGCGAAGATGAGCGGCGGTGATGTCGATGTTGAACCGTTCGTAGTTAGCCGAAACACCCTAGGAAACGATGAACCACAACTCAAATTCTCAATACCAAAGTCAAATGGTGGTAGTGGTGGTGGTTGAAGAAGAAGAAACCGTCCCTAAGTAGCCGAAACACCTTAGGAGACTCAAATCACAACTCAAGCAACCACAAATGCTAAGGGAAACAAAATGGGTTAAGGTGCGGACATTGGTGGTGGTATAGCGTATGATGTGGTGGTCACCCTAGGCAAAGATTATAAAATTTCGAAAATTTGATGGAGTCAAATGGTGTTGGAACCTAACTAGATGGATCGGGGATGTCGATAGCTACTCAACGAGCTAAAGAGCGTCAAAATTCGAGTCCGGATGAATTAGTTATGGTCAAAACTGTCAATCAACCGAGGCTCAAACTGGGAGGGGCGGTTGTACCGCTTGAGCAGGCGGTTGTACCGCTCCTGGAGCGTCCTAGAGTTCCAGTTTTGGGCTGGCAGAAGTATCAGGGGATGGGTTAGTGGTTGTACCGCCTCGGGGGCCGGTTGTACCGCTTTTGTCGGAAAAAAAATTCTCAGATCTGGATGTGGGATGAACTTGGGGCGGAAATGGATGAGTTCGGGGGCAAAGTTGCGAAGATTTCGAGGATGGGAGGTGGGGAAACTTGTGGGGAAGCTAGATCTAACTGCTACACACGAAATCCATGGATCAAATCCAACAAAACTTCATCACACCAACAAATCACAAAAAAATGGCGCTATTTTTGGTGCGGATTTTCGAATTTAGGATGAAAACAAACAAAAGAAGGCTAGAAAACGGCAGGGGAGACTCCAAATTCATGATCAACCTGGCTCTGATACCAAGATGATGTAGGGTAGAACCCTAGGTGGCCGATCTTTCACGAATGGAGCAAATCCCACGAAGAACACGAGGGGGAAACACGAGGGGAAACACGAGAGAAACACTCAAACCAACAAGAACGATCACACATATGCTAGATCCTCGAAACACAAAGAGATACACGATCCGAATCCAACAAAGGACGATACATAGGGTAGCTAGTTCATCTCCAAAGGGGGTCTTGATGATCTTCCCAAAAGGGGTCTTGAATCCAAGGAGGATCTTCTCCGAAGAAGTGTCGGTCCCTCGCGGTGGAGTAGATCCGGATGGATGAGCGAAGCTCTATCTCACATATGAGCTAACACAACGCTAACCTAATACGGAGCTAGGGGACGAGTATTTATAGTCCAAGGGGTAAGTTGGGGATACATGGGGTGAAACCCCTTTCACTGCGCACAGGCAGGGTGGTAGTACCGGTCATCGGGGCGGTTGTACCGCTGGGAGCTCAAGTGTGGGTGCCTGGAGGTGTTTCTGGAGGTGCTTGGCAGTTGTACCGGTGTTGTCGGATCACGAGTTCCAGCAAAACCCTCAAGGTTCGAACACTGGGGTGCGCGTGAAGTTCTTTCCCTCCTACCGATCCGCGTCCTAACTGGCTAAGATCTCGAGCACGAACTCGACGAACTCACAACACAAAAGACACAAGATTTATACTGGTTCAGGCCATTGTTGTGGTGTAATACCCTACTCCATTGTGGTGGTGGTGGATTGCCTCTTGGGCTGATGATGAACCGTACAAGGGGAAGAACAGCCTCCTGAGGTTGAGGTGTTCTTGTGCTCAGTGAACTTGTGGGTGTGAGGATGGAAGATGGAATCGATCCCCCTACTGTGGTGGCTAGTTCTACTTATATAGGCCCTGGTCCTCTTCCCAAATATTGAGCGGGAAGGGAGCCAACAACGGCCAATTTGAAAGGGGACAGCTAGTACAGCTTATCCTGACAAGAGTGGTCTTCGCCTGCAAAGGGCTCTGGTGGTGACACCGCCTTGGGCTCCATGGTGACCTCCATCTTGCCATTCTACTGGTCTTGGTCTTGTTGCACTGATATGGAAACCTTTGCTTGATGCCTCGGTACTCTACGCCTGCGCTTGCTCCCTTAGCACCAAAAAGGAAACAAGGACACTGCGCGCGCTGGCGCCCGCCTGATCTTGATCGTCATGGCTCACGTCACGAGAACCTCGCGAGGTTTGCCCTGCCTTGATATCTCCGCTCCTTGCGAGGCAGCCTGGTGAGGCCGCTCCTGAGGAGGTCGTGGGTCGTCCGCCTCGCGGGGCTTGGCCCCTCGCGAGGGTCTTGGATGCCTTGTTGATGAAGATGGGTCGTGCATGCCTGCCAACAGAGCCACGCCGCGGGCCGCAGGCAGGCAAGTCTGGGGACCCCCGTTCCCAGAACGCAGACAGTAGCCCCCGGACCCAAGGCGCGCTCGGGCTTGGCTTCGAGGCGAAGCCAAAGGTCAAGTACGGAGCGCCGTGGGCCCCCAAAGCCTGCGGCCTTGGTCGACGCATGGCGGTTGATTGGACGTGGGCGTCTCCACTTCCCCACGTTGCCTCGGCAACTGCCCGACTTGACAAAAGGCTGGCGCGGACAGCGCTTGCCTTCATTGCTCCCCTTCGCCTTGCTCCAGATCCCCTTTCTCGCTCCTCGCTGCCGAAACCTCCAGATCTGCTCCAACCTTGCTCCGCATCTGCGATCGATGGCGCCGCGCAAGGTTAAGGCCTCCTCGGTGCCGGCTTGGTACGAGCCAGCTCTTGAAGCGCCCAACATCACGGAGAAGAGCCTAGCTGCCACGCGCTTGCTGACGGCGGGGGAGAGCAATGAGAGGGGGAAGATGGAGCTCCGGCTTGCCTCCGACGTGCCGGAGCCTGAGGGAAGCACCTTCTTCCCCTTCTTCACGAGCAGCATCACCGCCGGGTTGGTTCCCCCTTCTCTAACTTCTTCTATGAGGTCCTTGACCACTACGGGCTGCAGGTGCTGGATCTTCATCCCAACTCCATCCTCCTCATGTCCATCTTCGCCTACTATTGCGAGGCGTATCTGGGCATGATGCCGTCCGTGGCTCTTCTGCGCCACTTCTTCTTCCTTCGCGTCAGTGAGGGCCATGTCTCCGGGTGCCCCAATTTCATCGCATCCGGCAAGGCCAACTCGATCTCGAACACCGGGAAGAGAACCGACAACATCCGGGCCAAATGGGTCATGATGGACGCCAAGTGCGTCCACCCGCACTTGGCATTGCCGACGGAGGCGCCCGAGTCTAACAAGGGGTGGCCTCGTGCAGAGCTCACTGACGAGCGGGCATCGTCGGTCTTGGAGCAGATGAAGACCGACTTGAAGCCGGGCAACGCGAAGGCGGCCAAAGTGACCGGGGCTATGCTCCTGAGGGAATTCTTGACGCTGCGCGTTGCTCCACTTCAGGCGCGCGCGCACCCTTTGTGGAGGCTTGGAGATGAAGAAGACAAGATTCGCCTGAGCCCGGCAGCCCTGCCTGACGATGAGCTGACTGCTGTCCTGCGCCTCCTGGTTGGGGACAACCAGGAGTACCCGCCGAGCGCCTTCGTTCCTTTGTTCCACCGCAAGGACTGGGAGCCAATCATGGCCTCCAGATCGACCTTTGATGCGCGCGGGCTGGTGTCGCCGGCGCCCACCGGGGCCTCTGCCACGCCGAAGCCGGTGGAGCTGTCTTCTGACGAGTCCCGCGGGAAGGAGGAAGAGGAGGTGGACTCGGAGGAGACCCCCGAGGGGATGGGAGAAACCTCCCCCTTGAGCAAGGCCGACATCCTCCGTGCTCTGCCAGACGACGCCGAGATCGACGCCCGCCAGGAGGAGGGGAAGCTGCCCCTCATCCCGACAAGGGGCAGATCATCGCTGGTCTCTTGAGATGCTGCCTCCGCCTTGACACCACCTGGAGCCGCCTCCAGCCCTTCTGCTGCGCTGTCTTCTACTCCCGGAGCCCGTGTGCCCACTTCTCAGGCTCCGAAGCTTTCGGGTTTCAGGCTCCCCAAGCGGAAGGTGGACTATGTCGCGGTGGATCAGTAAGTGCTTCGAGCTTCGCCTTGTTCCTACTTGTACTTGTTATTTTCTGACGTTCACCCTTGGTTGATCAGGCTGATGTCTTCAGCGAAGAAAAAGGAAGGAGGTTGCAGCGGCCGTGCCCCTTCTGCGGAGAAAGGAGGCGACAGCGCTCGCACCTCCCCGGCCCAGCCGCCCTCGCAAGGCCAAGAGGAGCATCGTCGGGAGGAGTCAGCCCCCGTGGCCCCGCTGGCTCCAGAAGAGCCGGTGCGTGGCTCGGCTGATGAGGTCCCAAAGGCCCTAGAGCCCTTGATCTCCCAGGCTCTGGTAATGACGTCGCCTCCTCCTCCTGTTGCGCCTCTGGCCCCAGGCTCTTCTGCTTCCTCTACCGCCTTGGAGCGCGTCCTTTCAGAGATGGCCCAGCTGTGGGGAGATCTCCTGGGCGCGGGCCCGCGCTTGGTGGCCGGGCGCTTGGAGCTGTGTAACACCCTGGATGTAACTTTCCATAGTTGTAACTCCAACTCTTGCCATTTTCGGCTATGTGTTATGATATTCCCTCCGTGGTTGGGTTTTTGTCTTTCGTTTTGCATTTTGTTCATGTCATGCATCTCATATCATGTCATCATGTGCATCCCATTTGCATACGTGTTCGTCTCATGCATCCGAGCATTTTCCCCGTTGTCTGTTTTGCAATCCGGCACTCCCACATGCACCGGCGCACCCCCTCTTATCTCTTTTCGTGAGCGGGTGTTAAACATTCTCGGAATGGACCGAGTCTTGCCAAGTGGCCTTGGTACACCACCGGTAGACCACCTGTCAAGTTTCGTTCCATTTAGAGGTCGTTTGATGCTTCAACGGTTAACCGGGTAACCGTAAAGGCCTTTTGTGTGTTGCAGCCAAACACCCCTCCAAACAGTCCAATAACCCATCTAAGCCCCCTCCATGCTCTCGGTCGTTCGATCACGATCGTGTGGGCGAAAACCGCACTCCATTTGGAGTCTCCTAGCTCCCTCTACCTATAAATATGCCTTCCCCTTCCAAATTCGCGGTCTAACCCTAGCCTCTTCCTCCTCCCGCCGCCGGCCGCGTCCACCCCGCCGCCGGACACGTCCGCGCCGTCGCCCCCGGCCAATCCCACCTCGCCACGTCACCGCCGCCGGCCCCCTCTCTCTCCTCCGCCGCCAGGGCCCGCGGGGCCCGAGTCGCCGCCCGCCGCCGCGCCCGCCGACCGCCGCCGCGTCCCGCCGCCGACCGCCGCCGTTCCCGCGCCCCGCCGCCCGCGCCAGCGCCTCGCCGCCTCGCCCGCCGGTCGCCGCCTCCGCCCGCTCCACCGCGCGCCCCGACCCCGCGGGCCGCAACCTCACCGGATCCGGCCGCCCTCCTCCTTCCCCATCTCCGGCGAGCGCCCCGGTGATCCTCGAATTCCGCGCCGGATCTGGATCTGACAAGGTTGTTTCCCCCCTCGCTTTTCTGCCAAGTCCCGATTATATCCCGTTATGTTGCTCTGTTCATCATGGCAGATCTCCTTGCATACTGCTCCGATTCATGCGCATGATATATCGAAATGTTCATCACGAGATGCTCTTCATTTTGTTCCATTGTGCCATGCTCGTTTGAGTTCATCTTGATGCCCAAATCTCTGGTGCAAGAGTGCTATATGATGTTTACTGTTGTTAACTTATCAGAACTTGATGTTTTGTTATTTTTGTTGCATTTGATGTGTGCATCTTATGGGCATGAGCTCAACAGGTGTTTTGATCTATGCCATGCCATCTTTATATAGGTGTATGCCATGTATTTTTGTGATCTATGTGGTGACTAGCACAAGCATGCAAACTAGGCTTCGTGATGTTTCTGTTTTCAGGGACTTGGGATTTTGCTGTCTTTTACCTGCTGTTATTTTGATGCCATGTATCCATGTGTCTACAGAGAGATCCATGCTTTTTTTGGGTATGTTCAGTAAGGATGTTTTGTAGATATAGTTGTGCTCTATCCATCCATGCCCCTGTTGGCAATTATGGAGTGCCCTAGCATGTCTCAATCTTCCTCTACTTTTGCTATAAAATGTTCCTGGCAGAATGTTAACATGATATTCAATATTGCCAAGGTTGTTGTAGTTGATCCATACATACTATGAACTTGCTCTTTCCATTGTTAGCTTAATGAACATGCCATCTTGCTGTAGGTATGCTTTTTTTGTCATGCATTGCTTTGTGATGAGTGAATCAAGCTCGCAAAGATGCCTTCATAATTCTGTTAATGCCATGTTCTGTTTTCTGCAGTGTCTGAACCTGTTAACGAAACTTGCTATGTTTACATGGGTGCCATCATATCTTTTGTGCCTTTTTGGCTCATGATCAGTAAGGGACTTTTGTTCTATGCATTTAGTAGATTCATGCCATGCCTTGTTTTGCTATGTTAAGTTCCTGTAGCATGTGTTTGGCGTGCTCTGAACATTGTTACCTGATGTTGTTTCCGCCATGTTTAGTATTTTCACCAAGTCTGTGGAGCTGATATCTTTTGCACTTTTGCCATGCTTGTTTTAACCTGTTATTGTGTGATCTAGCCATATCTGAGTGTTCATCTTTTGTCAAGCATCTCTTGTAGATCACTGCCATATGCTTTGTTGCTATGTTGGGGTGCTGTAGCATAGTTACTTGATGTATTCTAAGTGCTATCATGATGTTAATCTCATAATCGTGTCATTCTTGTTTTGCTTGCCATTTGCAAACCGTGCATCCGTTTCCAGTGATCTTATATCGATTTCGACCGAAATCATCTCATCTTTCCAGTGCCATACTTGGTTTGCCAGGTTGATGCCCTGTTCATCTTTTCCCTTCCGGAGCACGCATATGCATTGCATATCACATCTCGCATATCATGCCATGTATTGCATCATGTTGCTTGTGCATTTCCCGTGATTGATTGTTGGTCTTTTGCTTGTGTTCTTGCTTTGGGTAGAGCCGGGAGACGAGAACGCTTATGAGGAACCTGTTGAGTACGCTTACGAGGATCAAGCTTTCGACAACTCTTAGAACCTTGCAGGCAAGATGACCATACCCTTGAAATCACTTCTATCTTTGCTTTGCTAGTTGTTCGTTATATTGCTATGCTGCGCTACCTACCACTTGCTATATCATGCCTCCCATATTGCCATGTCAAGCCTCTAACCATCCTTTCCTAGCAAACCGTTGTTTGGCTAAGTTACCGCTTTTGCTCAGCCCTTCTTATAGCGTTGCTAGTTGCAGGTGAAGTTGAAGTTGGTTCCATGTTATGGATATTTTGGGATATCACAATATCTCTTATTTAATTAATGCATCTATATATTTGGTAAAGGGTGGAAGGCTCGGCCTTATGCCTGGTGTTTTGTTCCACTCTTGCCGCCCTAGTTTCCGTCATACCGGTATTATGTTCCTTGAGTTTGCGTTCCTTACGCGGTTGGGTGATATATGGGACCCCCTTGACAGTTCGCCTTGAATAAAACTCCTCCAGCAAGGCCCAACCTTGGTTTTACATTTGCCTACCTAAGCCTTTTTCCCTTGGGTTTTTGCGAGCCCGAGGGTCATCTTATTTAAACCCCCGGGCCAGTGCTCCTCTGAGTGCTGGTCCAAACTAGAACCACTTGCAGTGCCACCTCGGGGAAACTCGAGGGCTGGATTTAGTTGTACGTAGTGTTCATCCGGTGTGCCCTGAGAACGAGATATGTGCAGCTCCTATCGGGATTTGTCGGCACATCGGGCGGCTTTGCTGGTCTTGTTTTACCATTGTCGAAATGTCTTGTAAACCGGGATTCCGAGACTGATCGGGTCTTCCCGGGAGAAGGTTTATCCTTCGTTGACCGTGAGAGCTTATAATGGGCTAAGTTGGGACACCCCTGCAGGGTATTATCTTTCAAAAGCCGTGCCCACGGTTAAGAGGCGGATGGGAATTTGTTAATGTCCGGTTGTAGAGAACTTGACACTTGACTTAATTAAAAACATCAACCGTGTGTGTAGCCGTGATGGTCTCTTTTCGGCGGAGTCCGGGAAGTGAACACGGTTTGAGTTATGCATGAACGTAAGTAGTTTCAGGATCACTTCTTGATCATTTCTAGCTTCGCGACCGTTGTGTTGCTCCTCTTCTCGCTCTTATTTGCGTATGTTAGCCACCATATGCTTAGTGCTTGATGCAGCTCCACCTCATTACCCCATCCTTTCCTATAAGCTTAAATAGTCTTGATCTCGCGGGTGTGAGATTGCTGAGTCCTCGTGACTCACAGATTCTACCAAAACAGTTGCAGGTGCCGACGATACCAGTGCAGGTGACGCAACCGAGCTCAAGTGGGAGTTCTACGAGGAACGTGGTCGTTATTATGTTTCGTTTCCTGATGATCAGTAGTGGAGCCCAGTTGGGACGATCGGGGATCTAGCATTTGGGGTTATCTTATTTTCATTTGGATTTGACCGTAGTCGGTCTATGTGTGGATTTTGGATGATGTATGAATTAATTTATGTATTGTGTGAAGTGGCGATTGTAAGCCAACTCTCGTTATCCCATTCTTGTTCATTACATGGGATTGTGTGAAGATGACCCTTCTTGCGACAATACCTACAATGCGGTTATGCCTCTAAGTCGTGCCTCGACACGTGGGAGATATAGCCGCATCGTGGGCGTTACAAGCTGGCCTCCGGCTGGCTTCATTCTGACGCGGCGGTCCGAGCGACACTGAACCAGGCCGCGACGGCCTCCGAGGAGGAGAAGCGGGCCACCGCACAAGCTGCGGCCGATCGTGAGGCGGTGCTGAAGGACGCCAAGGCCGCTCGCGACCGCTGCCGGGTGCTGGAGGACGAGTTGAAGAGTCTGCGTGACCAGCACGCCGAAGAAACCCGTGGCCGCCAGGCGAAGGAGGAGGAGATGAGGGCCAGGGAGGACACCGTCAGGGACCGCGACGCCGAGCTGGGGGAGTTGGCGAAGGCGCAAGCCGGGGAGCGTGACCGGCTGGAGGAGCTGGAGCGGAAGGTGAAGGCGAAGGAGGTCGACCTTGACGTCAAGGCGAAGGTCCTGGCTGAAGACCGCGAGGCCTTTGCGCTTCTCGAGAAGAGGTCTCGCGTGGCGCTGAAGGCACTCTACAAGAAGGGCTTGGAGAGGCCACTGTCCACCGACAAGGACGGCCCCTCCAAGCTTCTTCCCTACTTGGTCGACGCGCTTGAGGAGATCGTGGCCGGCATCGGCCCCATGGCAGAGGACGAGGCACGCCTCCTTTCCTTGGCCGCGCTTATGCGGGTCTTCAGCCACCTTTACCTTCGCGATCCCTCTGCCCGCCTTGACGAGTTGCTGGAGCCTATAGATGAGGAGCGTTGTGCGGCTGCCGCCGCCGCCGTGAAGGGCCAGGTGGAGGCCCTGCTGAAGAAGTTTCGCGGCTCCGCTCTCGCGCCTTTGGCCGACGGTGCAGGTGAAGGCGATGCTACCAAGGAAGGGGCACCTCTTGTGGGTGATGGCAGTGTCCAGGGGTGACCTGCGGCTTCTTTCCTGTTTCATTCCTGCAGCATGCATCAGGCCTCGTGGAGGCGTTAAACTTTCGTTTGATATTGTGGAAACAATATGTCTTGTAATATTTGCTCCGAGATTTTGTGATTTTTCTTCCTATTTGCTTCGTGTTCTGCGTCGGCAGAGCCCGGCCCCGCGCATACCTCAACCGCCATTGGGCCGACTGGAGACCAGGACGGACCAAGGAGTGGGGGGCTACGTGACCAGTTAGGCTCCTGAGTCGCGATGCTCAGGAGTCCCCCTTGACGCGCAAACAGCTTATAGGGAGAATACGCGAGGATATGTTAATGTTCTACGTCGGCAGGGCCCAGCCCCGTGCATACCTCAACCGCCGTTGGGCCGACCGGAGACCAGGACAGACCAAGGAGTGAGGGGCTACGTGACCAGTTAGGCTCCTGAGTCGCGATGCTCAGGAGTCCCCCTTGACGCGCAAACAGCTTATAAGGAGAATACGCGAGGATAGGTTAATGTTCTATGTCGGCAGGGCCCGGCCCCGCGCATACCTCAACCGCCATTGGGCCGATCGGAGACCAGGACGGACCAAGGAGTGAGGGGCTACATGACCAGTTAGGCTCCTGAGTCGCGATGCTCAGGAGTCCCCCTTGACGTGCAAACAATTTCCATACCTTTGCCCTCGCCGAGGCCCGGCTCGGGAGGGGCGCGCGACGACCAGGTCCGGGAGACCTGGTTGGGTGGCGTACGCTTGGGCGTGACCCGAGCGCAGCCCCCGTGCCCAACCCCCTCGCGCGGCTCTCCCGAGGGGAGGCGTTGCGGTGAGGCCGGATACTGAGCTCTGGGGCTCCCTGAGGTTGGTACGACCGTGAGGCCGCCCTCAGTTGTTTATCACCAGCGCAGAGCATAGTGCTTCCGCTTGTGCACGGGCATAGCCGCTCCTCGGCAGTGTTGCCGGCCAGCGCGGAGCATGGTGCTTCCACTTGTGCGTGGGAGGGAGGCTCCCTGTGCGGAGATCCCCCGGGGCGTGTACAGCCCCGCCCTGACATGTGGCTTGCAAGGCAGGGCTAGACGAGGTGTATCTGGGCACTCGTGAGCCAGGACTCATGAGGCCCTACCTCAAGGCGGGTTGCGCCTGGTCTTGGTTCTTGTTCGCTGTGCTGGTCCTGCGAGGTGGTCAGACAACCTGCACCGAACGAATCTCCTGAGGTTATCGGGTGAGAGGGCGGAGCACCAACGGCCCCAGGAGGTGACATGAACGGGGCCGGCCCGCCAGACAGAGCTCAGCCGTTGGATTTATCGACGCTGCAGGGACGGGCCCGAGCACAGACGCCGTGCCTAGCCTACTCACGCGAAGGATCCTGAAGAAAGACGGCCAGCGCGCGGCTCCCATGATGGGTGACGATCGAGGAGGTAATAACCATAGATAGGTTAAGCATGGAAAGCAAACTGGCTTAGGTAAATGCAGGTAAGTGATACGTCTCCAACGTATCTATAATTTTTTATTGCTCCAAGCTATATTATATTCTGTTTTGGACATTATTGGGCTTTATTATACACTTTTATATTGTTTTTGGGACTAACCTATTAACCGGAGGCCCAGCCCAGAATTGTTGTTTTTTGCCTATTTCAGAGTTTCGCAGAAAAAGAATATCAAACGGAGTCCAAACGGAATGAAACCTTCGGGAACGTGATTTTCGGAACGAACATGATCCAGAGGACTTGGACCCTACGTCAAGACTTCAACCAGGAAGCCACGAGGTAGGGGGCGCGCCTACCCCCCTGGGCGCGCCCTCCACCCTCGCGGGCCCCCTGTTGCTCCACCGACGTACTCGTTCCTCCTATATATACCTACGTACCCCCAAACTACCAGATACGGAGCCAAAAACCTAATTCCACCGCCGCAACCTTCTGTACCCGTGAGATCCCATCTTGGGGCCTGTTCCGGAGCTCCGCCGGAGGGGGCATCGATCACGGAGGGCTTCTACATCAACACCATAGCCTCTCTGATGATGTGTGAGTAGTTTACCTCAGACCTTCGGGTCCATAGTTATTAGCTAGATGGCTTCTTCTCTCTTTTTGGATCTCAATACAATGTTCTCCCCCTCTCTCATGGAGATCTATTCGATGTAATCTTCTTTTGCGGTGTGTTTGTTGAGACCGATGAATTGTGGGTTTATGATCAAGTTTACCTATGAACAATATTTGAATCTTCTCTGAATTCTTTTATGTATGATTGGTTATCTTTGCAAGCCTCTTCGAATTATCAGTTTGGTTTGGCCTACTAGATTGATCTTTCTTGCAATGGGAGCAGTGCTTAGCTTTGGGTTCAATCTTGTGGTGTCCTTTCCCAGTGACAGTAGGGGCAGCAAGGCACGTATTGTATTGTTGCCATCGAGGATAACAAGATGGGGTTTATATCATATTGCATGAGTTTATCCCTCTACATCATGTCATCTTGCTTAAAGCGTTACTCTGTTCTTATGAACTTAATACTCTAGATGCATGCTGGATAGCGGTCGATGTGTGGAGTAATAGTAGTAGATGTAGGCAGGAGTCGGTCTACTTGTCTCGGACGTGATGCCTATATACATGATCATACCTAGATATTCTCATAACTATGCTCAATTCTGTCAATTGCTCAACAGTAATTTGTTCACCCACCGTAAATACTTATGCTCTTGAGAGAAGCCACTAGTGAAACCTATGGCCCCCGGGTCTATTTTCCATCATATTAATCTCCCGACAACAAGCTATTTCTTTTGCCGCTTTTATTTTGCTTTCTTTACTTTGCATCTTTATCATAAAATACCAAAAATATTATCTTATCATATCTATCAGATCTCACTCTCGTAAGTGACCGTGTAGGGATTGACAACCCCTTATCGCGTTGGTTGCGAGGATTTATTTGTTTGTGTAGGTGCGAGGGACTCGTGCGTGGCCTCCTACTGGATTGATACCTTGGTTCTCAAAAACTGAGGGAAATACTTACGCTGCTTTACTACATCACCCTTTCCTCTTCAAGGGAAAACCAACTCAGTGCTCAAGAGGTAGCAAGAAGGATTTCTGGCGCCGTTGCCGGGGAGTCTACGCAAAAGTCAACATACCAAGTACCCATCACAAACCCTTATCTCCCGCATTACATTATTTGCCATTTGCCACTCGTTTTCCTCTCCCCCACTTCACCATTTCCGTTTTATTCGCCCTCTCTTTTCCGTTTGCCTCTTTTCCGTTTGCTTGTCGTTATGGCTAGTCCCTTATCAACTCCGTTGTCCCCTAAGTTTGAAGTCTTTCACTTCAAACAAAGACAAGGAGAAAACTTAAAAGATGCCTGGTTTAGAATGATGGAGTCTTACCGTAATTGTACCTTTGAAATGAACCTTAGAATTTTGCTTCGCAATTTTTATGTTGGATTAAATATGTCTCATAGACAACTCTTGGATTGCGTTGCAAAAGGCAATTTTATTGAAATTCATCCCCATATTGCGCATGAAGTTATAGAAGGTATAGTGGGAACACTACCTAAACAAAAGGGGCCTCATCATACTCAGGAAGAAACGCAAGTTTTTGATAAAATTTGCGAAGTAACGAAAATTTTACAAAAAGCTCTTGAACCCCTCAAGAGTGTTAGTGGAAATCTCCACCGCATGAATATGTTGATTACTCTTTGCAATAAGCGGTTGGATTCTTTAGATCTGAAAATATCAGAATATGAGGGGAAGCGTAAAGAACCTCCCGGATTCGAGCATAACTCCGCTAAGAAATTAAAAACCAAAGATGGCAGTACCTAGATCTATCCTTGCTTTTATGCCTAGCTAGGGGCGTTAAACGATAGCGCTTGTTGGGAGGCAACCCAATTTTATTTTTAGTTTTTTTGCTTTTTGCTTCTGTTTAGGAATAAATCTTTGATCTAGCCTCTGGTTAGATTTGTTTTTATGTTTTAATTAGTGTTTGTGCCAAGTTAAACCTATAGGATCTTCTTGGATGATAGTTATTTGATCTTGCTGTAAATTCCAGAAACTTTCTGTTCACGAAAACAATTGTTAAAAATCACCAGAACGTGATAAAATATTGATTCCAATTGATGCTGATCAATAAACAAATTTTCTAGGTCTTCCGATTTTGGCTGAATTTTTGGAGTTCCAGAAGTTTGCGTTAGTTACAGATTACTACAGACTGTTCTGTTTTTGACAGATTCTGTTTTTCGTGTGTTGTTTGCTTATTTTGATGAATCTATGGCTAGTAAAATAGTTTATTAACCATAGAGAAGTTGGAATACAGTAGGTTTAACACCAATATAAATAAAGAATGAGTTCATTACAGTACCTTGAAGTGGTGTTTTGTTTTCTTTCGCCAACGGAGCTCACGAGATTTTCTGTTAAGTTTTGTGTTGTGAAGTTTTCAAGTTTTGGATAAAAGATTTGATGGATTATGGAACAAGGAGTGGCAAGAGCCTAAGCTTGGAGATGCCCATGGCACCCCCAAGATAATCTAAGGACACCTAAAATCCAAAGCTTGGGGATGCCCCGGAAGGCATCCCCTCTTTCGTCTACTTCCATCGGTAACTTTACTTGGAGCTATATTTTTATTCACCACATGATATGTGTTTTGCTTGGAGCGTCTTGTATGATTTGAGTCTTTATTTTTTTAGTTTACCACAATCATCTTTGCTGTACACACCTTTTGAGAGACACACACATGATTCGGAAATTATTAGAAAACTCTATGTGCTTCACTTATATCTTTTGAGTTATATAGTTTTTGCTCTAGTACTTCACTTATATCTTTTAGAGCACGGTGGTGGATTTGTTTTATAGAAACTATTATTCTCTCATGATTCACTTAGATTATTTTGAAAGTCTTAAATAGAATGGTAATTTGCTTAAATAATCCTAATATGCTAGGTATTCAAGACTAGTAAAAAAACTTTCTTATGAGTGCATTGAATACTAAGAGAAGTTTGGTATTTGATGATTGTTTTGAGACATGGAGGTAGTGATATCAAAGTTGTGCTAGTTGAGTAGTTGTGAATTTGAGAAATACTTGTGTTGAAGCTTGCAAGTCCCGTAGCATGCATGTATGGTAAACGTTATGTAACAAATTTGAAACATAAGGTGTTCTTTGAGTGTCTTCCTTATGAGTGGCGGTCGGGGACGAGCGATGGTCTTTTCCTAGCAATCTATCCCCCTAGGAGCATGCGCGTACTGCTTTGTTTTTGATGACTTGTAGATTTTTGCAATAAGTATGTGAGTTCTTTATGACTAATGTTGAGTCTATGGATTATACGCACTCTCACCTTTCCATCATTGCTAGCCTCTTCGGTACCGTGCATTGCCCTTTCTCACATTGAGAGTTGGTGCAAACTTCGCCGGTGCATCCAAACCCCGTGATATGATACGCTCTTTCACACATAAACCTCCTTATATCTTCCTCAAAACAGCCACCATACCTACCTATTATGGCATTTCCACAGACATTCCGAGATATATTGCCATGCAACTTTCCACCGTTCCGTTTATCATGACACGTTCATCATTGTCATATTGCTTTGCATGATCATGTAGTTGACATAGTATTTGTGGCAAAGCCACCGTTCATAATTCTTTCATACATGTCACTTTTGGTTCATTGCATATCCCGGTACACCGCCGGAGGCATTCATATAGAGTCATACTTTGTTCTAGTATCGAGTTGTAATCATTGAGTTGTAAATAAATAGAAGTGTGATGATCATCATTTTCTAGAGCATTGTCCCAAGTGAGGAATAAAAAAAGGCCATAAAAAAAAGAAGAATGCCCAAAAAAATGAGAGAAAAAAGAGAGAAGGGACAATGTTACTATCCTTTTACCACACTTGTGCTTCAAAGTAGCACCATGATCTTCATGATAGAGAGTCTCTTGTCTTGTCACTTTCATATACTAGTGGGAATTTTTCATTATAGAACTTGGCTTGTATATTCCAACAATGGGCCTCCTCAAGTGCCCTAGGTCTTCGTGAGCAAGCAAGTTGGATGCACACCCACTTAGTTTCTTTTGTTGAGCTTTCATATATTTATAGCTCTAGTGCATCCGTTGCATGGCAATCCCTACTCCTTGCATTAACATCAATCGATGGGCATCTCCATAGCTCATTGATTAGCCTCGTTGATGTGAGACTTTCTCCTTTTTTGTCTTCTCCACATAACCCCCATCATTATATTCTATTCCACCCATAGTGCTATATCCATGGCTCACGCTCATGTATTGCGTGAAAGTTGAAAAAGTTTGAGATTACTAAAGTATGGAACAATTGCTTGGCTTGTCATCGGGGTTGTGCATGATGAGAGCATTCTTGTGTGACGAAAATGGAGCATGACTAAACTATATGATTTTGTAGGGATGAACTTTCTTTGGCCATGTTATTTTGAGAAGACATAATTGCTTAGTTAGTATGCTTGAAGTATTATTATTTTTATGTCAATATTGAACTTCTATCTTGATTCTTTCGGATCTGAATATTCATACCACAATTAAGAAGAATTACATTGAAATTATGCCAAGTAGCATTCCACATCAAAAATTCTGTTTTTATCATTTACCTACTCGAGGACGAGCAGGAATTAAGCTTGGGGATGCTTGATACGTCTCCAACGTATCTATAATTTTTGATTGATCCATGCTATATTATATTCTGTTTTGGACATTATTGGGCTTTATTATACACTTTTATATTATTTTTGGGATTAACCTATTAACCGGAGGCCCAGCCCAGAATTGCTGTTTTTTGCCTATTTCAGAGTTTCGCAGAAAAAGAATATCAAACGGAGTCCAAACGGAATGAAACCTTCGGGAATGTGATTTTCGGAACGAACATGATCCAGAGGACTTGGATCCTACGTCAAGACTTCAACCAGGAAGCCACGAGGTAGGGGGCGCGCCTACCCCCCCCCCCCCCGGGCGCGCCCTCCACCCTCGTGGGCCCCCTGTTGCTCCACCGACGTACTCCTTCCTCCTATATACCTACGTACCCCCAAACTACCAGATACGGAGCCAAAAACCTAATTCCATAGTCGTAACCTTCTATACCCGTGAGATCCCATCTTGGGGCCTTTTCCGGTGCTCCGCCGGAGGGGGAATTGATCACGGAGGGCTTATACATCAACACCATAGCCTCTCCGATGATGTGTGAGTAGTTTACCTCAGACCTTCGGGTCCATAGTTATTAGCTAGATGGCTTCTTCTCTCTCTTTGGATCTCAATACAATGTTCTCCTCGATTCTCTTGGAGATCTATTCGATGTAATCTTCTTTTGCGCTGTGTTTGTTGAGACCGATGAATTGTGGGTTTATGATCAAGTTTATCTATGAACAATATTTGAATCTTCTCTGAATTCTTTTATGTATGATTGGTTATCTTTGCAAGCCTCTTCGAATTATCAGTTTGGTTTGGCCTACTAGATTGATCTTTCTTGCAATGGGAGAAGTGCTTAGCTTTGGGTTCAATCTTGCGGTGTCCTTTCCCAGTGACAGTAGGGGCAGCAAGGCACGTATTGTATTGTTGCCATCGAGGATAACAAGATGGGGTTTATATCATATTGCATGAGTTTATCCCTCTACATCATGTCATCTTGCTTAAAGCGTTACTCTGTTCTTATGAACTTAATACTCTAGATGCATGCTGGATAGCGGTCGATGTGTGGAGTAATAGTAGTAGATGCAGGCAGGAGTCGGTCTACTTGTCTCGGACGTGATGCCTATATACATGATCATACCTAGATATTCTCATAACTATGCTCAATTCTGTCAATTGCTCAACAGTAATTTGTTCACCCACCGTAAATACTTATGCTCTTGAGAGAAGCCACTAGTGAAACCTATGGCCCCCGGGTCTATTTTCCATCATATTAATCTTCCGACAACAAGCTATTTCTTTTGCCGCTTTTATTTTGCTTTCTTTACTTTGCATCTTTATCATAAAATACCAAAAATATTATCTTATCATATCTATCAGATCTCACTCTCGTAAGTGACCGTGTAGGGATTGACAACCCCTTATCGCGTTGGTTGCGAGGATTTATTTGTTTGTGTAGGTGCGAGGGACTCGTGCGTGGCCTCCTACCGGATTGATACCTTGGTTCTCAAAAACTGAGGGAAATACTTACGCTACTTTACTACATCACCCTTTCCTCTTCAAGGGAAAACCAACGCAGTGCTCAAGAGGTAGCAAGAAGATACGTGCCACTGGGTCAGGCCCGAGCGGCTTGGGGATGATGCAGCCCGAGGGGCGCCCCCAACAAGGTAACCTAAAGACATAAAAAGGGATACATGCCACAGGGACGGACCCACGTGGCCTGGGAATGATGCAGCCCGAGGGGCGCTCCCAGCTAAATAAACTTGGAAAATGTCACCTGGCTCGGTTGACGAAGGAGAGTTGGGGCAGCTGAAGGTACGCGGTGAAGGAATTGTCCTCACGAGCCACCGGGGCCCTGAGCCTCGGGAGGCTCTGGGGGTCCAGGTGTTTCCTTGAGGACCGTCTCCATCTCCATCAGGACGGCGTGATGCCTGGCCTCCTACGCTGCCAGGACACGCCGCAAGTTGCGCTGATAGACGGACGACACGCTCGGCAGGCCAAAAGGCATGCGAACGTAACTGTGCGGTGGACCCTCGCAGCGACCCACGCGCGAAGGCCAGAAGGGCTCCTGAGATGCGGCCCTGTTGAGCCCTGGGACATCGATGTAGATGCGCAGCCCGGCATCCTCGCCTGGATGGGGAGTTGCGCCTGGTGAGCGGCGGTCGCCGCGCATGGCCCTAGCGTCTTGCAGCTCCTGAGTGGTCTTGGTGATGAACTCCTGAGCGGTGGGCGCTCCTCGCCCTGGGTTCTCCTGAGGGAAACGTGCCGCAAAGCACGCCTCCAAGTGGTGCCCGAGCGCCTCCCTCGTGATGTTGGCAAGGTCGGAGGCCCTCCAAAAGAGAGCCCCCGAGCCCTGCCCGAGAAGGGCGCCGGGCACGCCTTCCTATGCGATGGAGGGAGGCGCCCCTGGCGCGGGCGCTGATCCTGACGGGGTTCCAGTCGCGACGCCACCCTCCTGAGGCCCTGCACGGCGCGGCTTCTTCTTCTTCTTGGGGTGGCCTCAGGAGGGCACTCGCCCTTGCTGTCGGGGTCGTCGATTGCTGCGGCTTGAAAGGAACGCTCGAGGGAGCACACCACGTCTCTTTCTTCACATGGAACCGTGATGATTCCGCCGCTTCCCGACATCTTGAGGACATTGTAGCCGTGATGGGTCACCGCCATGAGCTTGGCCAGGTCTGGATACCCGAGGATGGCGTTGTACGCCAGGCGGATATGCGCGACGTCGAAGTCGATGAGCTCGGTGCGGTGATTCTTGCGTTCTCCGAAGGTGACAAGGAGGCGGACCTACCCTATCGGTGTGGTTGAGCCGTCGGTCACTCCTGAGAAAGGCTTGGTAGGCTGAAGCTGGTCATACGGCACTTGGAGGTTGTCGAACATGTTGACGGACAGGACGTTGAGCCCTGCGCCGCCGTCGATGAGGGTTTTGGTGACTTGCACGTTGCTGATGACTGGGGAGCAAAGCATCGGGAGGGCGTCAGCGGTGGCCGCGCACTTGAGCTGATCCGCCGAACTGAAGGTGATGGCGCACTGGGACCACCTGAGCGGGCGTGTGGCCTCAAGCTTGGGGAGGACCGCATTCACTTCATGAGCAAACTGTTTGAAGATACGCTGCGAGGCTTGGGCCTGAGCTCCGCCTAAGATGCAGGCGATAGCACGTGGTTCCTGGAAGCCCCCAGCCCCCTCGTCTTGATGGTGGTCGTCATTCCTCCTCGGCGGTGGCGGCAGCGGAGGAAGGCCAGCGTTGCCCTGAGGTCGGTCCTCACGAGGCTGGTTCCTCCAGGCACCCTCGCGAGGCTGATCCTGCCAGCGGTCCTCACGAGGCCGGTCGCGCCACTCCTGGCGCAGGCCACGGTCGTCCCAGCGTCCGCCACCACGTCCTCCTCCCCGGCCGTAGCCCCCGGTCGTTGCGCTCGGGGCGTCGACCGAAGCGTCCTTCTCGAATGGCTCTGAGCTCTTGACAGTCACTGGTGTTGTGGGTATGCAGGTTATGGAAGGCGCAGAATGGTCGGCTGCTCTTGGATGACTCCGGCTGGTCTCTGACGCGCTTGGTGTCTAGTTCCGCTGCGAGCACGGCTGCTCCCTTGCGCTTCACGTCCTTGGCCTTGGCTTTCTTCTCCTCCATGTCCGTAGCCGAGAGCTCGAGGAGGGAGAGGTGCCCTTCCTCAGCTCTTGCGCACTTGGTCGCCAGGTTGAACAGCTCCTGAGATGTGCACAGCTCCTCGTGGATAGCGAGCTCCTCCTTCATCTTGACGTCGCGGACGCCATCAGAGAACGCGGAGATGATGGCCTCATCCGTCACCTTGGGGATCTTGAGACGAACGTTGTTGAAGCGCTGGATGTACTTCTGGAGGGTCTCTCCTGGTTGTTGCTTGACGCGACGCATGTCTCCCGCGGTCGGTGGGCGGTCGCGAGTGCCCTGGAAGTTGGCGACGAAGCGGTCGCGCATCTCGTCCCAGGAGGAGATCGAGCCTGGAGGAAGGTTCAGGAGCCACGAACGGGCGCCGTCTTTGAGCGCCATGGGGAACCAGTTCGCCATGACTTTCTCGTCGCCGTTGGCCGCCTCGATGCTCAGCTCATAAAGCTGCAGGAACTCCGTGGGGTCGGTGGTGTCGTCGTAGCGAGGAGGCAGATCCAGCTTGAACTTGCCCGGCCAAGCGACGCTACGTAGCTCGGGTGTGAAGGCACGGCAGCCGGCCGTGGTCGCCGGGGCCCGTCTTGGAGGCGGAGCTTGGTCTTGACGCCCATGTGCCACCGCAGCAAGCTGCGCGAGGGCCGGCCGCGGCAGACGATCCTGGCGCGGCGGTGCGAGGAGCGGCGGAGCGTTCTCTTGCGGTCGAGGGACTTCTTGGCAGCTTCTTTCTTCACGCGCAGGCGCCGGACGCGGTGGGTCGCGCCGTGGAGGCGTGCGCCTTGGCGCCAGGGCGCCGTCTTGGGGCAGAGGTGGCGGAGGTGCTGCATGAGCTACATCGCCTGTAGCTGGCGGAGGGCGAGGCGGAGAAAGGGATGGCGCAGGGGAGCCCCCTGCGGCGCAAACAAGCTCTGCGATGCGGTCGAGCCAGTCCTCATAGAGGTCGTCGACCGGGCGGTAGCGCAGGAGCTCGTGCACCATGAGGAGCGCGGCCCGTGCGTCCATGGGAGCCCGACGAGCGTGGGACGACGAACCAGCGGGAGTCGGCGATGGAGTGGCGGTGCAGTCGTCCCGCCGCACCGAGGGTGCAGTGAGGACGCTTGCTGCTCGTTCCCCGCCGGGCCGGTGGCGGCAGGCGACGGAGAACGACGAGGTGGCCCGCCGACGAGAGTCGTCTGAGCGACGCGGGTGGCAAGGGCAGCCCGGCGCTCAGCACGAGCACGGCGAGCGTCCGCCATGGAGACGACGGAGCGAGGGAGCGCAGATCGACGGAAGGGAGGCTCCGGCGCACCCCTACCTGGCGCGCCAAATGTCGGATCACGGGTTCCGGCAAAACCCTCAAGGTTCGAACACTGGGTGCACGCGAAGTTCTTTCCCTCCTACCGATCCACGTCCTAACTGGCTAAGATCTCGAGCACGAACTCGACGAACTCACAACACAAAAGACACAAGATTTATACTGGTTCGGGCCACCGTTGTGGTGTAAATGTGTAATACCCTACTCCAGTGTGGTGGTGGTGGTGGATTGCCTCTTGGGCTGATGATGAACCGTACAAGGGGAAGAACAGCCTTCTGAGGTTGAGGTGTTCTTGTACTCAGTGAACTTGTGGGTGTGAGGATGGAAGATGGAATCGATCCCCCTACTGTGGTGGCTAGTTCTACTTATATAGGCCCTGGTCCTCTTCCCAAATATTGAGCGGCAAGGGAGCCAACAACGGCCAATTTGAAAGGGGACAGCTAGTACAGCTTATCCTGACAAGAGCGGTCTTCGCCTGCAAAGGGCTCTGGTGGTGACGCCGCCTTAGGCTCCATGGTGACCTCCGTCTTACCGTCCTGCTGGTCTTGGTCTCGTTGCACTGATATGGAAATCTTTGCTTGATGCCTCGTTACTCTGCGCCTGCGCTTGCTCCCTTAGCACCAAAGAGGAAATAAGGACACTGCGCGCGCTGGCGCCCGCCTGATCTTGATCGTCATGGCTCACGTCACGAGAACCTCGCGAGGTTTGCCCTGCCTTGATCTCTCCGCTCCTCACGAGGCAACCTGGTGAGGCCGCTCCTGAGGAGGTCTTGGGCCGTCCGCCTCGTGAGGGTCTTGGATGCCTTGTTGATGAAGATGGGCCGTACAGGCCTGTTAACAGAGCCACGCCACGGGCCGCAGGCAGGCAAGTCTGGAGACCCCCGTTCCCAGAACGCCGACAGGTGTTTGGAGCGGTTGTACCGGTCTGATGGCTGTTACAGGGATAAACCGGTGTTGTACCGGCCTTGACCCGCTCGATCACAAAAGCTTGACCAGTAGTTGGCCGGTAGTCGAGCGGTTGTACCGCCCGGGCGGTAGTTGGGCGGTACACGGGCGGTTGTACCGGGATTTCTGCGCTGGGCAGATTCTCTTCATGCTCTTAATGTCCATCTTGCGCTGTAACTTTTCCTTGGTTGCTTCCTTGATACCTAAGCACACAAAACATCTTCGTTTGAGGTAGTAGTCATGTCTCAAGTGGGTCAAAGGGGAGTTCAACAAGGAGAGAGTTAACCTCGTTCTCAATGACCCTTGCACGCGCTCGTGTCATCGGTCATGGTGTTTTGGGAAGATAGGTCCATGGGGATGGCCGTAGTATGCTTCGCATCAAAATGGCATGCAACAAGGACCCCCACAACGCACCATTGCACGCAGTAGCTCAGGCCCGATCGCTGACGCACTACACCAACACGTCCTCTTCTCACCAGGTCTGAGCAACCCAAGGCGTTGCCCGGACATCTAGGCACCAATTCCAGGCTGCCGAACACCCAACGCGCCAACACAACGCTTCCCTGCGCAGCCATGCCGCATCACCGCACGCCCTCGCATGCCCACACAGGGCACACAAGCCAACCGACGCCACATTGTCGGCATCCCTGTAGTTCTAAATGCATTTCCAAAGGGCTGAAATTTCAAAAAGGGAGAAAAAAGGGAACATCTTAAGCAATACTTAGCTGGTATAAAGAATTAATCATTCACAGCCACTCTTATTTAGAGCTCAGTCAGCTGTCCCTATATGCCATGTAAAACAATTGAATTACATGGAATAATCTGTTAGATTGTCTGGACTAATATCATGGCATTCAAAGTTTTGCTCCAGCACCAAATTTCCAGATTTTGTTGCAACGCTTTGCTAAGTACTGTACTTCATGGAGCCCGTCTGAAGAGAAACTAGACTGTCCCACAGGATACACTTCATAGAACCCGTCTGAAAGTTAACAAAACTGCCCTGGCAGCTTTCACTTCATAGAGCCTTATCAAACGGGCGTGGGTCGTTGTAGCACATATCCCACACCTTCTCAACTGCAGCTTCTGCAGCTTTTTCTGAACAGTGCGGGTTGTTCTTGACAGAAAGCAGTGCACGTCTTTTGACACATTCCTTCAGAAATGCAGAAAACGTCACAGCAGGCATAAACATTCGATTGGCAAAATAAAAATGAAAATAGGAAAATCACGCTCATTAGCTAACAAGTAAAGAACCACGGGGAAGCTGTAAACAATTTCAATAGTTACCAATAGTGATTCACTATATTTAACTATTCAAAGTTTGTAGCTTGCTAACAGAGAACCAATGCCATATGTGGTGTGAGCTCAATAACAGGACTACAAAAAGGCTGTTTTGCTTTTGCTAAAAAAAATACTTACTGGCTCATGCCCCTTTATCTTCAGGAAGCCTTTCATCAGTTCACGTTTGTAATGGCAATTGCCACTAAGATGATTAGCTCGAATCTAAGAATAAATAACACAATGTAAGCCAATTACAATAACTCACAACAGAACATAAGTTTCAGTGGCACAGTAACATGCCAATAACTTCCATTTATATGACAAGTATTTCACTACCTCAGAGCAAGCCTGGTGAGCGCAGTTTTTCCAGTCGATGTTCTTGACAACACAGTCATCATAAACATGTACTAACTCATGAATTATGACCTGAGTTATCTCATCTTGCCTTCGCATGTGATTACAGCAAACTTGTACCTGAACATAAATAACTGGAAAATATTAGAGCAGCTCTCTCATTAATAGTTCACTTGAAATAGAATCCACAAGGAAAAAGGCCAATCAAAGAATTTTGAGAAACTAATGTAATAGGTCAGGCAATTGCACTGGCTTATACTAGTTGCTAAAGAGCATCTCCAACAGCAGCCCTATAATAGAGCAGAAAAAAAGTGGTTGGAATAAAATTTGGGGCACCAAAAAGTTGTTTTTAGAGCACCAGAAAATGTTCATCTCCAACAGCTGCCCTCAAATTGGTGCCCTAAGATACATCATGTCGGTCTTTTTGTGGGTGTCCTATTTTAGGGCAGATGTTGGAGCAGCTTTTTTGGCACACAGTGATGTAAAACAGCCGTTTTTTTATCGTCCTGCATGGCCCCCCACTGCCCTAAAATTTTGTGGCAGCCACGGCTGCTGTATATTTGCAGCACTTGGTGTTGTATTTTAGGGCTGCCCAAAATTTTTTGGAGAAAATTTTACAAATAGGGCAGCAGCAATTCCTGTCAACATGCACCGATAACAAGAAAACAGGAACCAGCTCGGCCTACCCTTGCCGTAAATGTTGCTGACAGAGGTGCAAACGTGAATTTTACATACATTTCAGAGAAAAATTCCATTCACGTACATAAAACAGATGAACCTATCTTTTGAACACTTCAGTTCAAATATTTAACACCCAGGTAAAATTCACAACTTTGGTTGTCCTACCAAGTGAATGCTTTCAAGATTCATACAAGACAATTATCTCCTCACCCATATCTTGACAAGCCAATATTATCCTAGTTAATCTTTTGCTAAAACATGTCCCCAAACAACAAAAGCACTATAATTTACAAAAGTATACAGACCATAGTACACTCTGGTTTGCATGGAATTGTTATGATTTGTGACAACCCCAGACACTTCATGACTACAGTGGAGTCTGGAGTGAAGTCGCTTGTTCCAACAGGGCAAAGCACTGACACCGGAGCAGCTTCTGACATGGGCTACGGCAGAGGCCATGTCGACATTTAGAGTTCAGCAAGCACGAGGGAGGTTGTTCAGGTTAGATTATGTGTCTTGGATTTGCCGCCGTGTTCTCTCCTCTACCTCGGCATACCCTAACACCTCGTTCAAGAGTGGGTCTCGGGGTTGTGCTTGGCGTGTCTCCTGATTTAAATCCTGGGCTCCCTAAGTGGTCCCGAGGGAGAATCTATGGATCCGCATGGGAGGGGGAGGCAACTGACGGGTCAGGAGCTCTTAGCACTGATGGACGCGGTAGCTCGCGCAGATCGAGCATTGGAGAAGATCAGGCTCAAGCTGGCTTTGTGGATTCTGGACAGGATTACAGTGGAGCGAGGTCGCTTGTTCCAACAAGGCAAAGCACTGACAGCGGAGCAGATTCTAGCGCGGGCTGCGGAATAGGCCACCTCGACATTCAAAGTTCAGCAAGCACGATGGAGGCTGTTCAGATTAGATTAGGCGTCGTGGATTTGCCGTCGGGGACGATGGAGGGTGCATTTGGGTTCTAAGTCAATTCCTACAGAGGATAGTGCTGCAATCTATGATTTGTTGAGAACATCTCCAGGTGCTCGACATATTGCTGGTCATGTGGTTATGTTGGGATCATGTTTGCGGATTCGCCATTGTTGGTCCTTGATGACTTTGCCGGTTTCCAATTCAAGGGTTGCTGGCGCGGACGAGGAGAACGCTACCGTGAGGGTTTCCAGGGTTGGGGTCAGATGTGCGTTGGATCCGGCTGTCAGCGTCTGCGGTGGGGTTAGACCATTTTGGACAGTTGTGGGAGCCTTTTTCCCCAATCACTCCTTCACCCCTGCCGAGACCGAGAGAAGTCACAGGTGGCAGTGTGGATCCAGCAAGATTTGTTTGTTGCGTTGTGATCGAGGATTGCTTTCCTTCTGGGATCTGGGACAAGAAATTCGGTGAGAATGTGAGTTCAGCTGCTCGCGATCATCTGGGACAAGGAATTCGGTGATAAGGTGAGTTTCAGCTGCTTGCGAACATCTTGGGTTGGGAGCGCCTTGATTTCCAGCTTCTGCTGCTTAGGGTTAGGATGGCTAAGGGGAACAGAGGTAGAGGAGGAAGGGAGAGGGGGGCACGCGTCCACAGCAGCCGCCTCCTCCTTTGCAGTTTGATTACCTGATGGTTCTTATCCTCAGTACCCACCTCCTGTGTTTCCGCAAGGCAATCAGTGGGTACCTCTTGGTCAGCCTCAACATCAGCAACAGCAGAGCTAGGAAGGGCAGCCCAAGGATGCTCATAAGGAGAACGCCGAAAAACCATCCCAGATGGCTGCAGGAAACCCCAATGGTGCTGGTACTAGCAGAGAGGTCGGAGAGGAGTTTACTGAGTATGCTCATGTGCTGTGTTTCAATTGTGATAACCCAAAACATCACAAAACCCATGTGTAAGAGACCTAAAATCTGTTTCATATGCAAATCAAGTGCACACCAGGTGGATAGCTAAGCTAGGTTTTAGCACATAGAAGTGCAGGAGATGGGTAACCTTGCAATCGGGTCTTTGAAGAATTGTGGAGTTGCATATACTAAGTCTGGTGAGATTTCTAAGGATGAACTTGCCAAAGAGTTCTCTGTAATATATAAAACCAATTGGCCTTGGCAGATTAGAGAGCTTGATCAGTGGTCCTTCTTAGTTAAGTTCACCCCTCATATTCAAGTTGAACAGGTGGCTGGCTATCCCTGTTTTGGGCTGTCAAAGGAAGACATGACTGTCAGAGTTGCAGTCTGGAAGGAAGAATTAGAAAATTTCGAGGAATTAACTGAAACTTGGATCCAGCTTAGAGGTTTATTATTGCCTAAATGGTGTGAATGGTCCATCCTTGATCAAGTAGTGTCTGCTTTTGGTCTGCTGTTGGATGTAGATAGGCAGAAAATGTTCCATAGTTTATTTGTAATATCTCTATTAGTAAAGGAAATATTTACGTGGTCATCACTTCTAGCAGCCATTCTTGCGAAAAATATTTTGGAAATTGAGCATTGAATCAATTTAGAAATCAAACAATTAATGCAATTAATTAGGTCCATTTAAATAGGAATTGTTTTTGCAGTGAATCAATTTGAAAACCAAGTCATTAATGTAATTAATTAATTAGTAGACAGTTAATTATGCCTGCATATAATTAGAAGTAGGGATTTTTTTTCCTAATTAGATAGATAAATAATTGATTTGGTTGGCAGTTAATTAGGCATGCAGTGAATTAAGTCGGACGCTAATTATTTGTGTAATTAATTAAGTAAGCAAACAGTTAATTGCGTCGATTTTTTTTTAAAGCGCTCCTGGGCAATGACGGTCAACATGCTCTCAGCGACATGGCCGAGCACCGCGTGCCAACATGGACAACGGCCACCATTCACTCACGACATGGGCGACCAAGCGTTCACCAAGATGCATGACGAACATGCTCTACGGGATGTCGACACGCTGACGGTTGCCGAAACGTTCACGGATGATGACAACACGACACTACATTCGGCAGGTGGTTCATGCTAGAGTAGAAAGGAAGAGTTTTCCAGGAATAAGAAGGAAGAACTAAAGCGGACAAATGGTCCATGGTGTTGGAGAAGAAAAGAGAGTGTTCCAAAAATAAAGTGAAAAAAATAAAGGAGTATTTTAGGAAATAAGTAGGAACAAGAAATAAGCTGACGAGGAAGGAGGAAGAAGATGATGCGTCACTGACGAATGCACTGTTGACATGATGTTGGTTGACGAAGAGGCTAAGAGTAGAAGATATAGGGAAGGAGGAGTTAGAGACGAACAAAAGTATCCCTTCTGGCAATGAATGTTGTGTGGGCTGGAGGTGGAGCTTATTGGAAACTAGGAATGTGTTTAGGTTGCCACTAGCCTTCCATGTCCATGTGCATTTGCAAAGTTGAATGGACCTTTGAGAATGGTCTATGTAGTTATTTGTTGTTTTGTGTCAATAATATTGACTTAGTTTAACCCGCTCTATTATATTGTAAATACGAACCATTTCATCCCTGTTGCAATGCACGACGTAGATGAGGTGGGCATCATCCGGTTTTAAAGGAGAGGGCTCCAGGGAGAAATATCCCGCTATGGCGGGAAACCGAGCGGGTTCGACGAGAAAAGGGAAGGGTGCGTGGTGGGATGGGTTTTTTGTGTTGGGCCCGCGTGTTGGAGATAACATGACGGATAGTCTGGACAACCAATTTTCTCCCCATATATGGTCTAGATTTAGGAGAGCCCGGATTGTCTAGACAGATGAATTTTGGGGATCCTACCGGATGCCCGTTTGATGTCCAAACACGCATGGACGTACGTCGGAGAAATAAGCTTTGGCCTTGAAGACACCTTAACTATTTGTTTGATTCATTTATATATGGATTATAGCCCGTAGCAACGCACGGGCGTTCTACTAGTGTGTTGTGTGACGTAGTTGATATGGACGCTAGCCATGTTCTTCTTGGGGGACCTTGGCAATTTGATGTGGATACTATACACAAGGGCAAGGAAAACTCTACTCTTTCATTTGGAACAAGAGAAAGATCATTATCTTACCAAACAAAACCGAAGGTAATACCTCTAAGGAGGAAGGGAAAACTACGTTAACTATCTCCCATACCTCTCATGAGTTTATGGAAGGCTTAAAGGAGGCAGATTTGTGTGTTGCACTTGTTGTAAAACGAGAAGAGCACCCGACTGTTGAAATTCCAGCAAAGGTACGTGGTTTATTGGCAGAATTTCAGAACATACTGGGAGAGCCACAAGGCTTGCCACTGATGAGAGGAATTCAACATAGAATTGACTTAATTCCGAGAGCAAGTCTTCCTAATCTTCCAGACTATCGAATGAGCCCAAAGGAGCATGATATATTGAAGGAGAAAGTGGAGGAATTGCTGCAAAAGGGGCACATTCGAGAAAGTATTAGCCCATGTGCTGTACCAGCCCTACTCGCGCCAAAGAAAGATGGATCTTGGTGCATGTGCACGGACAGTAGAGCCATTAACAAGATCACCGTACGGTATAGATTCCCGATTCCCCGTCTAGTTGATATGTTGGATCAGCTTAGTGGAGCAAGAGTGTTTACAAAGCTAGATTTAAGAAGCGGATATCATCAAATCCGTATCAGACCCGGGGATGAATGGAAAACCGCCTTCAAGACAAAGGAAGGGTTGTTTGAATGGCTAGTCATGCCATTTGGACTCTCAAATGCACCAAGTACCTTTATGTGCTTAATGAATCAAGTCCTCCGACCTTTCTTGTCCCACTTTGTTGTGGTCTATTTCGATGACATCTTGATCTATAGCAAGGATGAGGATGAACACTTTGATCACATTCAGAAGGTGCTAGAAGTACTAAGGGAAAATGAGCTCTACGTCAACTTGAAGAAATGTGTTTTCCTGCAAACACAACTTCCTTTCCTAGGATTCGTCATAACATGTGACGGTATTCGTGTTGATGATTCTAAGGTTGAAGCAATCCGAGAATGGCCAACTCCGAAGACCATTTCTGAGGTAAGAAGTTTTCATGGCCTTGCAACTTTCTATAGGCGATTTGTGAAGAATTTCAGCACTATCAAGGCACCAATTACCGAGTGTTTGAGGAAAGGAAAGTTCCAATGGACAGAAGCAGCTGAAGCTAGTTACAATGAGATTAAACAAAAACTATCACAAGCTCCTGTCTTGGTGCTACCTGATTTCAACAAGACTTTTGAGTTTGAGAGTGATGCAAGTGGAGTAGGCATTAGAGCTGTCCTATCTCAAGGAAGGAAGCCCATTGCTTTCTTTAGTGAAAAGTTAAGTGAAGCTAGACAGAAATGGAGTACCTATCAGCAAGAATTATATGCCGTTTTCAGAGCGTTGAAAACTTGGGAAGTCTATTTGCTGCCTAAAGAATTCATTGTTTATAGTGACAATCAATCCTTGAAGCATTTTAGAAATCAAAAGCATGTTGACCGCATGCTAGCGAGATGGGCAACATATCGTGCATAAATCTGGGACAACAAACCGAGTGGCCGATGCTTTGAGTCGTCATGCATGCCTCTTGACTTCTTTTGAAGCTGAACTTCCAGGCATGGATCAAATAAAGGAGTTGTATGAGGATGATGAAGACTTTGGCCATGTTTGGGTGAAGCACATCAAGGGCCAGCCATTAGGTGACGACTGGTGCAGGATGGCTATCTCTTCAAAAATGATCGTTTGTGCATCCCAAGGAGTTCTCTGCGTGACAAACTAATTAGAGAACTCCATTCAACTGATCTTAATGGCCATGTTGGACAGGACACGATTATCGCTGGCATATCCAATACTTTCAATGTTGCGGACTTGACTCTCTACCACCTAGAAGAAGTGCTCTATGACGATAACTCGAGGGTGAGTTCCAAACAACCAGGGGAGAATGATGAGGAACAATAGATGAGAGAAAAAGAAGAAAAACAGATGCCAGATCTGTTTGGCTACTTCTAGAGTTCTAGATGCTTCCACTCCAGTGTAGTATTTCTTTTCTTTTCTTTTCTACCCTACCATCTTCTAGAGTCTTCTAGTTGTGAGTAGCTATGAGTAGAATGGTGGAACTTAAATAATGTTTTCTAGAGTATTCTAGCTATAAGTAGAAGTATGTGAAAGCTTCCCAAAGCCCTATAAATAGAGGTCCTCACCTCTACTTTGTACCCAGACTATGCACCCACTACCTATAATAGAACTTGTTGTTCTTATCTAAGATCTTGGAGTAGATCTTGTGCCCTAGGAGTTCTGGATTGAACTCTTGCTGCCCTATCGGCCTACTTTCGCCTCTAGAGCGATATCTAACGCAGCACGTTGAAGTTGTTCCTTCAACACTTGTGCTGTACACATTATAGCAGCAAGGTGGAGTTGCTCCTCCACAACCTTTGTGCTGCTTCATTAAGACTTGCTTCGCTGATTCTCTTGAGCACTACAAAGTTCGTCTTGTGGCTCGTGGCTTTCAGCGGGGGCATGGTCTTGATTACGATAAGACTTTTCCTCTAGTGGCCCATATGACCACTACTCGCACACTTCTTGCTGTGGCTTATGTTCATCATTGGTCTGTATCTTAGCTTGATGTTAAGAATACCTTTCTTAATAGTGAGTTGTGTGAGGAAGTTTACATGCAGTCACATCCTGAGTATTCTGTCCCTGATGGCATGGTCTGCCGTCTTCATCGCTCTCTATATGGCCCTAAGCAAGCCCCTCGTGCCCGGTTTAACCGTTTCGCCTCTGTGGTGATTGTTGTTGGGTTTTTTGGCGAGTGCTCATGATCTTGCAATGTTTGCCCACCTTTCTGCTCATGGTCTGACTCTTCTTCTTTTATATGTTGATGACATGATCAACACTGGTGACTACCCTGTTTACATTGCCTTTGTGAAGGCACATCATAGTGAGCAGTTTCTTATGTCTGGTCTTGGCCCTCTTCATTGTTTTCTTGGGATTGAGGTTTCTTCTACCTCTGATAGCTTCTTTGTTTCCCAAGATAAGTATATCTAGGATCTTCTTGCCCGTGTTGCTCTTACTGATATGCGCAATGTTAAGACTACCATGGAGCTCAATGTTCACCTACGTGCTTTAGATTGTGACCCCTTGTCTGGTCCGGCGTGTTATCGTCTTGTTGAGAGTCTTGTCTATCTAGTTGTCACTCGTCCAGATATCTCCTATCATGTCCATATTTTGAGTCAGTTTGTTTCTGCTCCCACTTCAGTTCATTATAGTCACGTTCTTCGTGTTCTATGATATCTTCATTGCACGACTTCTCCCCGTCCTTTCTTTCCCCGCTCCAGTTCATTACAGCTTCAGGCCCTATTCAAATGCTACGTGGGCTAGTGGTCCCTTTTGTTCACTTTGTACTTACTGTGTTTGGTGGTTCTCTCATTGCCAGGAAAACGAAGAAACATACTACAGTTTCCTATTCGAGTACAGAGGCCGAGTTGCAAGCTATGACTGTTTTGACGGCATAGGTGACTTGGTTACGATGGTTACTTAAGGAGTTTGGTGTTTCTGTTACTACACCTACTCCCCTCTTGTCAAAGGGTACATGTGCTATAAGTATTGTGTGTAACCCTATGAAGCATAAGCTCATCAAGCATATTGGTGTTTATGCTCCTTTTGTGAGCGTTGGTGTGCATGATCAGATCATTGCTCTTATTAGCTACAATGCATGGACACGGCAAAAGTTGTCGAATCCCCATGCTGACACGGCGGGACACGGGGACACGCTTGGACACGCAGGGATATGCGTATCCCACCGTATTTCCCGAATTAAGAATTAAAAGAAAGAAAGAAAAGGGAGGACACGGCTGGGACACGGAAGGGATACAAGCCAATGCTAGATCTGGAGCACCCTCCCGCCGCCGCGCTGCTGCTGCTGCGCCCTCGCCGCCGTGCTGCTGATGTGCCCTCGCCGCCGCGCTGCTGCGCCCGTGACGCCGCCGCCGCTGCTGCTGCATGCCCCACTGCAGCGCTGGCCGCTGCTGCTGCTGCGGCAAGAGGAGCACGCTAGGAGGAGGGCGGTGGCGAGAGCTGCTGGCCTGCTGCCGGGTAGATGAGAGATCCATCGCTGGGAGGAGAGTGGCGGCTTGGTCAAAGCGTTAGGGCAGAGAGAGATAGAGTTTTGAGTTTTTGACGGTGCAGATTAATCTGTAGCATCCAGTTGCTCTTGAAATGGCACTAGCTGGGCCGGCCCAACTACTAATGGATCATCTTCTTTGTGGCCCAGTTACTGCTGAATGGGGCAATCTCTTTCTCGTTATTTTTTTGTCTTTAACTCTATATTACATGGCATATTTTTATTTATTTTTATATATACTTGCCGTGTCTCCGATGGGCTGTTTATGGAAAATGCCGTATCCCGTGTCCCCCCTTTGCGTGTCGCCGTGTCCGTGTCCCCATATCAGTGCTTTTTAGCTTATTAGAGTTACAGTTGGCAGATTTCTTTATGAAGGCCCAGACTAGAGCATAGCACAGCTTCTATCTCTCCAAACTTAGTGTTGTTGATCCACCCTGAGTTTGAGGGGGGTGTTAGAGTTGTATATATTTGTCATGTAATATCCCCATTGTATAAGGGGTTTCCTGCATATTTACCACATCCGTACATGTATATATATTAGCCCATGGCCACCTGGAAATACAGATTGCATATTTCCTAACAGCTCTGATTATTAGTAGGATGATCTCTGAACATTAGTCTGCTTCCATTAGAGGTAGATACATCTTAAAGAGTGTAGTGACAGCACATGAAATTGTTCATGTGTGTCCAATCTTCTAGTGATAAAGGGCTAGTGTTTATAAGGGTCTGTTTTGATAGTGTCCACACTGAGCTAGTGTTTATAAGGGTCTGTTTTGATAGTGTCCACACTGAATCGTGCCTGGCTTGGAGCCTCCCTGAACTGTGCCTGGACAGTGTTTGGTTGCTGTCCTGCAAAAGTTGTTGCTAGCCTGGCGTGGTTACCTGACATTTTGCTTAGCCTGGAATTTGACCCAGGCAGTCCGCTTAGCCTGGACCAGGCGCTCAAAAAAGGACGCCTGGGTAGCTGCCTGGGCACTGTTTCCCTGCCTCATTGAGCTTATGGGCGTTCAATCTCCATCAATCATGCTAGTAAATTATTTAAATATTTCACCAGGCCAGGCCACCAACGAAACACATGATGTCCAGGCAGCCACACCATGCACAAAAGCAAGGGAGTACCAGGCGGATGGCAGGCAGCCTCTTTTACCAGGCATGAAGCCCAGGCCAACAACCAAACATGCCCTAAAATTGACTATGAGAAGGCCTATGACAAGGATAACTTGGATTTTCGAGGTTTTGGTAGTAAGTGGATTAACTGGATTGACATGATTGCTCAAAATGGTACCATAGGAGGCAAGATTAATGGGGAGAGTGTTCTTTACCACTAGTAGAGGGCTTAGGCAAGGGCACCCTCTTTCTCCCTTGTTTAATCTCGTTGTGGATATTTTTGACGAAATGCTAGTTAAAGGTGGAAAGTAGGGCTCATTAGAGGTCTTTGTCCAAACTTTATTCCTGGGGGTGTAGCTTGTTTAGAATATGCTGATGATACTTTCCTATGAAATATTTAGGATTACCTTTACACTTTGAGAAGTTGAGGAGAGAGGATCTTCAACCTTTAGTGGATTTTATGTTAGCTAGAATAGCTGATGGAAAGGCAAGTTACGTTCTATGTTGGGCAAAGTGACTTTAATTAGGTCTTGTTTATTCAGTATTCCAAATTACATGCTTTCCTTCTTAAAATTCCCTAAGTGGGCTATAGCTTTAGTGAATTCTCAAATGGCCAAATGCATGTGGAGTAATAGTGAAGGAAATAAAAAAATCATCTTGCAAAGTGGCCATCTCTCTGCATAAGGAGTACGGGGGTTATGGGAGTGCCAAATATCCAAGGCCTTAACATGATCATGAGGAAGGAATATGGGGGTACGGGAGTGCCAAATATCCAAAAGGTATATTGCAAGGGAAGGAACATTGTGGAGAAAAGTTATAGATGCTAAGTATAATACTAGAAATCCTAATGAGCTCTGCTGCCATGACTCTCGCCCCTCTCGGTTCTGGAAAGGGGTTATGTGGGCCATGCAAGCTGTTAAATCTGGATACAAGTGGCATGTAGGTAATGGTAGATCAGTTCGTTTTGGGGAAGGCATTTGGTTTGGCAACTCTCCTCTGGCCACACAATTTTGGGATATCTATTGTGTGGTCAATGAGACAAATAAGACTGTTTGAGCTCTGGGATGGGATTCAGTTGAAGTGCACCTTTAGGAGGACCTTGACTGAAGATCTCATGGCCATGTGGATAGACTTAGAATCTGTTGTATTTGTAGAGCAGGAGGAAAGCTTAGTTTGGTAGTATGAGTCTAAAGGGGTATGTTCCTATAAATCCCTATATGCAATTGTGAACTTGAGAGGGGTCCAACCTGTCCTGTTACCGGCTGTCTAGCAACTTAAAGTCCCCCCTACGATTCAGGGGTTCTTGTTGCTCTTATCACCTGTGATAGCCTGAGGAGGAGCGGCATGACAAAACCTCTGGAATGTAGACATTGTAGTGAAATTGAGACATTGTAGTGAAATTGAGACATCTGTACATTGAATGTTTGAATGTATTGTTGCTAAATCCATTTAGAATGATGCTGAGCTTATCTTTGGTGTTAGCATTGCAGATTTTAGATCTTTAGCTGTTTCTTATGCTGTCCTGTGGGGACTTTTGAACTGCAGAAATGGCTTAGTTTTTTACCAAATGCACCTGGATCTCTGTGAAAAAACAGGTGTGGCATCTGACAGTAGGGTTTCTGGGGGACTGGGCAAAATCCCTCAAAGAACCATTTGGGGAAAAGGCTGTCTTTTTTCAGGGAATTGATGCTCAGGAAACTGAGCGTCAATCCTGGGCTGAAGCTGTTGTTAGTGTTGAGCATGGAGGGCGTGCTTCTCTGAGCCCCTGTAAGTGGAGTGCCAACATGAACCGGGGGCGAGGCTCCTTTTGATCGATTTTTTTTATTAGATTGCCAACGTGAACCCCTGTAAGTGGAGCGCCAGCCATAAAGCACCGATAATGAGGGGAGAGGGAATGAAGAACAGCATACCCCGACGCCGCTTGCGTAGTTCCCGCTGGACGTGCAGATGGCCGCCCGGAAAAACGTCGGCCATACGGTGCACCCGGCTTTCTCGATCTGCTCCCTCAGGAACACCACCTTCGGATCTATCACCAATTGACAACGCGAGTCAGGAGATGGGAGTTCACAAGCACGTATAGAGGAAGAAAAGAAAGGGCGATGGGTGAGTAGAGGCGTAAGCAAGCGCGCACCTTTGAGAGCCAATTGGACGCCGGCGACGCACCTCTCCCACGGCATGGCATTGCGGGTCACGTGCGGACGAGAAGCGGGAGGCGCCTCCGCTATTGGGGTCTTCGGCGGGACGCTGCCGCCGTCGCCTGCGGCGGCCGCCATTGTTCTGTACCTCTAGCGGCAGCTGCGTCGTGGGTTCTGGAGGCCGAAAAGTGGAAGGGAGAATGGTCTTCAGGGGCTAGGGTAGTTAGGATCTCTGGGCCGGAAAGTGATTGGGCTCAGTTATCAGAAGACCACCACGGCCTGTGTTGGCCCTCCATCATTGATTGTTGCAGCAAATGAAATCGGATTTATTTTTTTATTGTGTGGGCTTCCCTCTAGTTAGGGTTTCGTTCCTCTCGCCGCCTCGGGCGCCTTGAGATCTACCGTTCCTCCCGCCGGTGGTTTGAGCTGCGCATCCAGGGATCGGGTCAGCCTAGTCGCTGTCAAGGCCCGGGGCTGGTCTCTCACCGTCGGGGGCTGGGGTTTTTGCTGGTTCGAGAAGATCGTCCGCCTCCTGTGTCTGATCCAGATGGTTGGCCGGGGGAGTTCGTCGGCGGCTGACCGCAAGGGAAAAGGAAACTTGGAGGAGATGATGAAGGAGTTGGCCCTCAAGGAAGATGACCTCGATGATGTAATCTTTGAGGATGATGATGCACCAGCAGAGGAGGCGCTCCGCTGGATGATTCTAGCCCGAGTTTATATGGACAAGGATTTCAGCTCTTACTGGTTCTTCCGTAACATGAGAACAGCATGGGATCTAGCCAGGCCAGTCAAGATTAAAACCTTGGAGGAGAACCTTTTCCAGATGCAATTTGATTGCTTGGGGGATTGGGAGCGTGTGACCCAGGGCGGTACATGGCACTTCAGGGGAAACCCAGTACTCATCGCCCCGTATGATGGATATACAAAACCCTCCTCTATTAAGCTTTTCACCTTCAAGATCTGGGCGAGAATCATCGAGCTTTCGATCGCTTTTCATGGAAAGGTTAAGGCGCTTACATCAAAGATTGGTGAGTTTGTTGACTCCGAGCCTTCATCCTTTGATTTTGAAGGAAACTTTTATAGAGTCAAAGTTAGATTGGACGTCCGTCATCCTCTGAAGAAAGCTATATCCTTGATCCGGGGAGGAGAGAGGGAGATTTTTGCGGTGAAGTATGAGCGCTTGCCCGATTGGTGTCAGGTGTGTGGCATGATGGGTCATGAGTTCAAGGAGCATGGCGACGGGGTGCACCCCCCCCTCTGCTCTGGTGTTCAAAAACCTTCGGGCTCCAGCGACCACTGCGTGGGGAACCCGACGCTGAAACAGAAAGCAGCAGAACCAGAAGCAAGAGATGCATGCGGCATACAATCCAGCGATAAGTCAACAAGAGGTACATGCAGACGAAGGTATGGACCTGGACAACAACAGGAAGCGATCGTCCGATCAGGTGGTTAGATCTCCAAACCCCAAATCGTCGGGGCTGGAACTGGTGGCGGTGACGAAGCCGAGTGCGAGCACGGTGCCGATCATCCCTCCTCCTAAGCAAGACCCAAACCAGTCTAAACTCATGGGGCAGATGGGGAAGACAGGAACTTCGGGCGAGAAGGACGGGACAGTTGGTGTGCTGAAGAAGAACCCCAGTGGGGGAAAGAGCTCGGACACGAGATCGGCGGCCTCCCCGGCGGAGGACCGCCGGACGCAATGAATCTTCTATGCTGGAACTGTCGGGGGATTGGCAACGCCCCGACAGTTCAAGAGCCGCGCGAACTCGCGAATAAGTTTGCCCCTAGAGTGCTTTGTCTAGTTGAAACCCAGATCAACGGGGTAAGAGCTGAGAATTTGAAAAGTACTTTAGGTTACGATTGTTCTTTTGCTGTTGATGCCTCCGGTAGGAGTGGAGGCTTGGCTATTTTCTGGAATAATGAAATAAAGACTGAGATTTTGGGTTATTCTAAGTATCATATTGATTGTAAGATCATTGGCGTAGGAGATCAACCATGGAGGCTCTCTTGTTTCTATGGCGAAGCTCAGATGCACCTTCGCCATCATACTTGGAATACAATGAAAAACCTGTCCACCCTCCATGATCTACCGTGGGTGTGTATAGGTGACTTCAATGAGGTGTTGAGACACAATGAACATGACGGGATTGGGTCGAGAAGTCAATCGCAGATCCAGGGCTTCAGAGACGCGGTTGACGTGTGTGGATTACTTGATCTCGGATACAAAGGTATAAAGTGGACTTATGAGAAGAAAGTAATAGGAGGCTCGTATACCCGAGTCAGGCTGGATAGAGCTTTGGGCTCGGTGGATTGGTGTGGTTTGTTCCCATCGGCGGCTGTTGAACATGTCACAGCAGCGACTTCTGATCATTCGGCCATCGTACTACAGCTAACCCAACCGAGTGGAGGAGCCAAGAAGGTCAAGCAGTTCAGGTATGAGGTGATGTGGGAGACCCATCCCGATTTAAAACCTGCGGTGCATGCATCGTGGGAGCCCAATGGCCATAATCTAAGGGCGGTTGAAGTCCGCGCAAATCTCGAGGCCCTAGCGAATAATCTGGGTGACTGGTCGCGTACCACTTTCGGGAGCGTGAGGGGAGAAATACGCAGTCTAAAGAAGGAGCTAGACCGCCTGCGGAGTGACTGCATGAGAGTTGGCCCTTCCCATGCGGAAATCAAGATCAACGACCACCTAATTGAACTCTATCTACGAGAAGAGCTGATGTGGCGACAACGTTCTCGGGTTGAGTGGCTATCAGCAGGGGATCGGAACTCCCGTTTCTTTCATATGCGGGCTTCCATGCGGAGGAGAAAGAACTTGATCAAGGCTCTACAGAAACCAGATGGGCAAGTGACCACGGAGCTAACAGAAATGCAGCAGATGGCACATGATTTTTACAAAAAACTATACACCTCAGAGGGAGTGGAGGGTTTGCAAGATGTTCTTCAACATGTGCCATTGAAGGTTACTCCGGAGATGAATGCATCATTGTTGGCCTCGTATGAGCCGAAGGAGGTTAAGAGTGCTCTTTTCCAGATGTTTCCCACCAAAGCACCAGGTCCGGACGGGTTTCCGGCTCATTTCTTCCAGAGACATTGGGATGCGTGTGGCGAAGCGGTCACTAGAGCAGTATTGGCTATAGTCAGGGGCGATGAGAGTCCGGCTTGCTTGAATGATACCCTACTGGTTCTTATTCCGAAGGTATCTAGTCCAACCTTGCTCTCCCAGTTCCGTCCTATAAGTTTGTGTAATGTTTTTTACAAGATCGCTTCAAAGGTGCTCGCAAATCGGCTCAAGGTAATCCTCCCGGATATTATATCAGAGGAGCAGTCGGCTTTCGTCCCTGGAAGACTGATAACTGACAACATTATATCGGCTTATGAATGTCTACACTTCATGAAGCGAAACAGATCAAAGAATAACAGTTATGCAGCTCTGAAGCTTGATATGATGAAGGCTTACGATCGGGTGGAGTGGACTTACTTGAGATCAATGATGGAAAAGCTGGGTTTTGCGGCACCATGGTGTCTGTCGTAATGAACATGGTGAGCTCAGTATCGTTTTTAGTAATGTTCAATGGTGTGAAGTCAGAAGTTTTCAAACCTATAAGGGGTATTCGACAGGGAGATCCAATCTCTCCATACCTTTTCTTGTTAGCAGCAGAGGACCTTTCATGCCTCTTAAAATCCCAGAACCAATCATCCCAGCTCAGCGGCATTAAGGTGGCACAATCGGCACCGGCGGTAAACCACCTTTTATTCACGGATGATAGCCTGCTGTTTTTTAGGGCAAGTGTTGATGGAGCTGAAGCAGTGTCAAACCTGTTGGACACGTATTGTAAGGCATCAGGTCAAAGGATAAATAAAGAGAAATCTTCAATTTTCTTTAGCAAGGGCTGCCCCGAGATAGTTCGTGATGCTGTCAAAGGCCACTTGCAAGTACCCAATGAATCGTTGAGCGACAGATATTTGGGCATGCCAACGGATGTGGGTCATTCTAAGAAGGGAACTTTCAAATACTTGAGTGACAGAGTTTGGGACAAGGTGAAGGGTTGGATGAGCAAATGCTTGTCTGCGGGGGGAAAGGACGTGCTAATCAAGTCGGTAGCTCAGGCTATCCCGGTGTTTTCTATGTCATGCTTTAAACTTCCAAGAGGCTTATGTGATCACATCAAATCCATCATCAGAAAATTTTGGTGGGGCTGCAAGCAAGGTGAACGCAAACCGGCTTGGGTGTCATGGGATGTGATGACACGTCCAAAACACCTAGGCGGGCTGGGCTTTAGAGATCTGGAGATCTTCAACCTAGCTTTGTTGGCGCGCCAGGCCTGGAGACTCTTGCAAGAACCGTTGAGTTTGAGCGCAAGGATTCTGAAGGTTGCATACTACCCTGACAGTACGATCCTTCACGCTGAGTTGGGATCTAGACCTTCTCAGATTTGGCGAGCTATCATGGAGGGTCTGGATTTGGTAAAGCAAGGAATAATTCGCAGGATTGGTAATGGACAAACAACGGAGATTTGGAACGATAACTGGATACTGAAGGAGATGGCGCCACGGCCCATCACGTCGCTGGTCGCCAATCCCCCAAGGTATGTATCGGAGTTGCTCTCCCCAGCAACAGCCTCATGGAATGAGACTCTAGTCCGGACAGTTTTCCTGCCGATAGGTGCTGATGCTATTCTGAAGATCCCGGTATGCACGTGTAATATAGAGGATTTTTGGGCTTGGTACCCGGACAAGAAAGGCAATTTCAGTGTTAGCTCAGCCTACAAATTTTTGCTTAAGACGAAGTTGCAGAGGGAGGAGTGGCTGTACGGGGGGAGCGGATCATCTCACTCTGAGAAAGATGAAAAAGCTTGGACCTCTCTATGGAAATTGAAAATTCCGTCGAAGGTGAGAATCTTCCTATGGAGGCTTGCACATCATTCACTACCCACAACGGATGTTCTGAAGAGGTGAAACATGACAGATCGAGATGTATGCCCGCTGTGTGGATGTGAGGATTCATGGCGCCATGCCTTGGTTGCATGCACGATGGCCCGTTGTGTTTGGGCGCTGTCGGATGAAACATTGGTGTCACTCATTGAAAGGATCGATATAGTTGACTAGAGGGGGGGTGAATAGACAACTAACAATTTTTAGCTTTTCTTACCAAATTAAACTTTGCATCAAAATAGGTTGTCTAGATATGCAACTAAGTGAACAACCTATATGATGCAATGACAACAAGCACGCAAGCAAGTAAGAGATATAACCCGAGTAAACTTGCGAAAGTAAAGGAACGAGATAACCAAGAGTGGAGCTGGTGAAGACGAGGATGTGTTACCGAAGTTCCTTCCTTTTGAAGGGAAGTACGTCTCCGTTGGAGCGGTGTGGAGGCACAATGCTCCCCAAGAAGCCACTAGGGCCACCGTATTCTCCTCACGCCCTCACACAATGCGAGATGTCGTGATTCCACTATTGGTGCCCTTGAAGGCGGCGACCGGACCTTTACAAACAAGGTTGGGGCAATCTCCACAACTTAATTGGAGGCTCCCAACAACACCACAAAGCTTCACCACAATGGACTATGGCTCTGCGGTGACCTCAACCGTCTAGGGTGCTCAAACACCCAAGAGTAACAAGATCCGCTAGGGATAAGTGGGGGAATCAAATTTCTCTTGGTGGAAGTGTAGATCGTGGCCTTCCCAACCAATCCCGAGCAAATCAACAAGTTTGATTGGCTAGGGAGAGAGATCGGGCGAAAATGGAGCTTGGAGCAACAATGGAGCTTTTGGGGGAAGAGATAGGTCAACTTTGGGGAAGAAGACCCCTTTAAATAGTGGGGGGAACAAACCAACCGTTACTCCACTTCTGCCCCGCAGAGAGCGGTACTACCGTTGTGCCAGCGGTACTATCGCTTGTCACTATAAGCGGTACTACCGCTCCTCATCGTGGTACTACCGCTTGGCCCACAGCGGTACTACCGTGGTGGGAGGGCGGTACTACCGCATACGAGCGGTACTACGGCCCCCACAGCCGCGGCCAGTACCGTAAAACCCGACACGAAAAAAGAGCCCTCGAATCGAGGCGGTACTAGCACGAGACCACCGCGGTACTACGGCTGGGGGCTACTAGCGGTACTACTGCTCTGGAGCGGTACTACCGCTCCCAGAGCGGTACTACCGCTTGTGGCACCCAAGCGGTACTACCGCTCCGTCCCGCGGTACTACCGCTGGGACCAGAGTGAGCACACAAGTGGGGGCTACTAGCGGTACTACTGCTCTGGGCGGTACTACCGCTCTAGAGCGGTACTACCGCTTGTAGCACCCAAGCGGTACTACCGCTCTGGCCCGCGGTACTACCGCTGGGACCAGAGAGGGCACATTGAGAAGAGAAACAAGCCCATCATCGAAACGGAAAGGCTCGGAGGGAGGGGCAAAGGAAGTGTACGTGATGATTTCGCCCTAGCCTTTCCAAAACGGACCCCCTCTTGATAGTACGGTGATCCCTATGAAACTAGTCCACCAAACTAATCCAAAAGGACTACACCGTCTTCGCTTCAAGCTCCGAGGGGAGGGAATCGTCTCGTGCCAAAAGGATGAATCTCTGAAAAACACTCAATGCACACGATTAGTCCGCAAAAGCATTGTCATCAATCACCAAAACATCTTAGGGATAAATATGCCCTTACACTCATGTCTGAAAATGAGGAATCCAACGCAAGAATTTGGTCGTTCGAGCTGAGTGAGAAGTTGGACCATGCTAGCTTTACAAGGATGCTTATCACCCTGTGGTCATTATGGTATGCTAGGAGGAAGGCTATATATGAATCGATTTTTCAAAGCCCTCAACAAACGGCGCCCTTTATCAATAACTACATTGACGAGCCGGGCCAAGTGAACGCCGGAGGAGGGCATGAAGGTACTCCGAGTGTTGCACCACCACGACCGAAGCGGTGGCTTCCCCCACCGAGTGGCAATGCGAAGATTAACATTGATGGGGCTGTGGTGAGAACACGGAGAGGTGGAGCTGTTGCAGCTCTATGCCGTGACCAAAACAGACAATACTTGGGGTCATCGGCGGTGGTTTACTATGGGATCACTGATCCCTTAACTTTGGAGACTTATGCATGCCGCGAGGCCCTTGCTTTGGCGGACGACCTAGGAGAGCAGAAGGTTTGTGTGGCCTCGGACTGCCAAGAGGCGGTGAATGACATCAACAGCGGAACAGGAGGCCCCAATGCTGCGTTGGTACATGAAATAATGAATCATTGTAATAGTTTTATTTCTTGCTCTTTTGTTTTCGAGCGTAGGAATTTTAATTTTGAAGCTCATAATCTCGCCAAGTTTGCTTGTAACGTAGATATAGGTAGACATGTTTGGTTGGGCACCCCATGACCCAAACCTTATACCTATGACAATTGTTCTTGAATAAATAAAGCAGGCGAGATTTCTCAAAAAAATGAAATCGGATTTTTGTCTCAAAAAAATGAAATCGGATTTGTCTCAAAAAAAGGAAATGAAATCGGATTGCCCCAAAAAAGATTAAGCAAATGGAATCGGAAAAAGACCACCACGGGAATCCAAAAGCACATAATCGGAAAAGGCCTAGTAAAAAATGAAGAAGGCACCAAAGACCCAAAAAGAAAAAAGAAAAAAAAGGTCGCTGCAAGTGGAGAGGGTTGATTGAAGTACGGTTTCCTTTTTTTTGCGAAATCTTCTGATCTATTCATCTTCAATCATGATAGTACAATGAACACTGAAAATAATAAAATACCCCTTCGTCCGAAAAAGAAGGTCGCTATGGCAATTTTCCAAAAAAAAACTCCGCAAATTGCCGACACAACCTGCACTCCCCGTTCTTCTCCCCTGCTTCGAAGCTCCCCTGTTCGATTCACCCATGCAGCTTCCCCGGGCTTCGCCAAAGCTTCCCCGCCCACGCCTCTGCCGCGTTGATTCACCCTCCTTTGCCGCGTTGTTTCCCTGGGTGAGGAGAAGGCTCGATTTTTTTTCGATCTGCTCTCCGACGGACACATCCTTCCACCATGGCGGCAAGCCAGAGCTGGCCCTGCCCATCGTCTACCTCGTCTACCTCACCGTCAACATCGTCCACCTCGCCATCAACCTCGTCCATGAAGCCGGTCCACGCAGATCGGTTGATGGGAGCCAGGAGGCTGATGGAGCTGTACGAGTCGGATCCCAGCAAGCGCCTCACGTACCACAACGGCAGCATGCTCAGCGACGACATCCCGTGTGCATCCAGTTAGACTGTATATATGTAGACTCTGTATACTTGTATTGTACCTCTTGGTACCCCTCTCTCTCTCTCTCTATATATATATATATATATATATATATGAGATAGCCACACCCGTTTAGGGTGTCGAGCAGTTTTTCAAAATACACGTTTTACATGGTATCAGATTAGGTTATGATGTCTTTCACTGCCCCCGTCGCCGCTGCCGTCGCGTCGGCTCCTGTCGCCGCCGTCGCTGCACCGGTCCTTGCCCCTGCATCGCCCTTCCTCGCTTCTCGGCCCCTTGCTGCGGCCTGGTGGCAAGCTCGGTCCCCCGGTGGGGCCCCTCCTGGTTCCCCGATCATATCTGGCGCGTAGGGCGATCTGCCTCCGCCGGTCTCCTCCGGTGGCCTGTCCTTCTCGACCGACGCTGCTGCACCGACGTCCTACAGTGGTCCTGCGCCCATGTACGGCGCTCTGCCTGCGCCGATCCACGGTGCCCCGCCGCCCTATGGCGTCCCAGCACCGCCGTATGGTGCTCCTGCATCGGCTTACGGTGCCATGCCACCGCCGCCGTCTGCCTGGCCGGCGCCTCCCTATGGTGCGCTGATACGTCTCCAACGTATCTATACTTTTTGATTGTTCCATGCTATTATATTATCTGTTTTGATGTTGGGATTTATTAAACACATTTATATTATTTTTTGGGACTAACCTATTAACCCAGAGCCCAGTGCCAGTTCCTATTTTTTTCCCTTGTTTCAGTGTTTCACAGAAAAGGAATATCAAACGGAGTCCAAACGAAATGAAACCTTCGGGAAAGTTATTTTTGGAAAGAAAGCAATCCGGGAGACTTGGAGTGCACGTCAGAGGATCAACGAGGAAGGCACGAGGCAGGGGGGCGCGCCCACCCCCCTGGGCGCGCCCTCCACCCTCGTGGGCCCTTGTGGCTCCCCTGACGTACTTCTTTCGCCTATATATTCCCATATACCCTAAAACCTTCGGGGAACAGAATAGATCGGGAGTTCCGCCGCCGCAAGCCTCTGTAGCCACCAAAAACCAATCGGGACCCTGTTCCTGCACCCTGTCGGAGGGGGGATCCCTCACCGGTGGCCATCTTCATCATCCCGGCGCTCTCCATGACGAGGAGGGAGTAGTTCACCCTCGGGGCTGAGGGTATGTACCAGTAGCTATGTGTTTGATGTCTCTCTCTCTCGTGTTCTTGAGGTGGTACGATCTTGATGTATCGCGAGCTTTGCTATTATAGTTGGATCTTATGATGTTTCTCCCCCTCTACTCTCTTGTAATCACTACAAAAAAATACACTTCCGTGATGATACGTGTTTGTCACAGTAGGTCGCGTTTTTGTCATGCATGTACATCCATGACAAATTTATGACAGAATCAAGATAGTCATACCTGTGCTGTCGTAGAAGTGTTCCATGACATTACCAAAATTATCATCACGGAAGTGTCCACTTCCATGACGATAAATCGCGCGTCACAGAAGTGCTTTCGTCAAGGGTGACCGACACGTGGCATCCACTGTAACGGAACGCCGTTAAGCTATCCGGTCGGGTTTTGGATCCGATAACCCGTTAACAGCCCGACCAATGGGGATTTTCCACGTGTAAAATCATCATTGACTGGAGGAGACACGTGTCAGGTCCGCGTTGGCACAGGTGTCACTCATCCAATGGGCAAGACGCGCCTATGATATGTTGACACGTGGACTGGCTCATCAAGTTTAAATGGGCCGGCCCAACTGAAGGCCCACAAGATTTTGCGGACCATAATGGGCCGGCCCAGCTAAAGGCCCATGAGATTTTGCGAACCATAATGGGCTGGTCCAGCTAAAGGCCCACAAGATTTTGCGGGCCATAATGGGCCGGCGCAGGTAAAGGCCCACAAGATTTTTTTGTGCCATAGTGGGCCGGCCCAGGTAAAGGCCCACAAGATTCTTGCGGATCATAATGGGCCGGCCCAGCTAAAGGCCCATGAGATTTCGTCAACATTAATGGGCCGACCCAGCTGTAGGCCTATAAGATTTTGAGGACCCTAGTAGGCCGGCCCATTAACTGGCTGCCATGTTTTGGGCCAAATGCCGGCCCATATTTGATCCGGTCCATTAATGGCCTGCCACGCTCCGGGCCTAATAGTGGCCCATATGAGATCCGGCCCGTTAAAAGCCTACCACGTTCTGGGCCAAATTACGGCCCATATCAGGTCCGGCTCTTTAAGAGGCTTTGGGCTCAATTATGGCCCATATTAGATTCGGCGCGTCAACTGGACACTATGCTTTTGGACCCACTTGCTAAAGGCCCACTTAGTAATTCGGCCTGATATTAGTTTTGTCCTGTTAAAAGCCCGTTTAACATTTCGGCCCTATATTAATTTCGGCATGTTAAAAGCCCGTCATATAGTTGGGCTTAACTACGGCCCGGTTTGCATCCGGCCTGCTCTCAGCCGATATCTGATTGGGCCAAACAAGGACCGAGACAATTTTGGCCTGTTAAAAGCCCGTGATTTGATTCGCACAATCATGGGCCGGGGTTCATTTCGGGCTGCTGCCGGCCCGTGAGCTGTTCGGCACGTTTCAGGCCCAACCTACATCGTGATTGCATGACGGCCCGATTATGTACCGTAATTTTACGGTTTGGCCGGTTTACTGCGAAGACAGGATATATATATAGTAAAATAACTTCAGCATCATGGATAAGAAAAAACCTAGACTATACAGTAAAGAAATTACGGCATATTACATCCACTCGGCATCAAAGTTCGCCACTATGATAATAAAGCACAAGCAGATAGCAGATTACATACACTGGGCATCAAAGATCGCCACCAGTGCAAATAAACACGCCGACAAAATAATATACAAAACCGACAGCACTTCAATAGAGTTCAAGAAAGGCTAGCCCTGCTGGGGAGCTGCAGCGCAAGCAGCTGAGCAAGATGATGAGACTGCGCTTGTTCAACACTTATATCTTCCTCACTTTGAAAGATAAACAAGCAGACAGATGACAGGTTTTGCACATAAAAGTATCAGTGCTGACAATTCATCACATTTCTTACTGACGAATAAAGTGACACAGTTTAAAATTGCATTAACACAATATGGTATTGTTCAGGTCAAGACATGGCAGGAAATGACATTGCGAAGGAGTTGGTAGCTTCACGACACCACTGGATTACAGATCTAGAACTCATAAGTATCAATAGTTAGTGTGATGTCAATTTATACCATTTCAGATTGGCAAATAAAGAGATGGTTTAAATAATAGTAGAATGATATGACATTGTTCATAGTTAAGACATTGCAGAATATGACATTGTGCTGTAGTGGGTAGGTTCACCACACCACTGGATTACGGATGAAGAACAGAAGCATACATGTAGTGCAAAAGAAGATCACTTGCTTTGTATAGCTTAATTTACATGGTATGAAGAAGGAACTTGGTTGCACAACTGAAAACTTAAATTGAGAAAGGACAAACTTTTGTTTATGAACTACATAATAAACTTTAAACAAGCAATTTGATGCAAACACCAAAAATAAACAGCTGTTGCAGTCATGCCTAACCAAATATATACAATAAAGTTTGAAGGCTTAAGATGGACAAACTTACATTATTGGTGAAGACAGGCTCTATAAAGGCCTTGTCCATGCTGATGGGGGGCAATTCAAGAAGTTTACCACAGAATCTTCTTCAAAAGCATTGCCTTTATTCTATATTTTGTTAAGTGTAAATATAGATGTGATAATCTACGAAAAAATGGAGAATATTTAAGATAAGATGAAGAGTGATGCTACATAACCAAGTAGCTATAAATGTAAGTGCAGCGATACAGGCAAAAGGTACAGCCAAGAGCAATGCACAGCTAAACTTCTTCAGTACCAACCTTATGGTAAGAGTAAATATAGATCTGATGTGTAGAAAATGGAGAGCAAAGGAAAATAAGCTGCAGAGTGATGGTACATGAACAACTACCTATCATTATAAGTACACTCATAAAGGACAGCATGTACTTACAAGAACAATGCAGAGCTAAAAAAACATTGGCATTGGATATATTCTACACAAATGTAACCATTCATACAGATCAGATAATTTGGAGCGAACAATTGATAAGCAAGCTATCATGCATACTGCTGTCACATAATGAACCAGGTATGTATGCAAGTACAGTGATACAGGACAACAGGTACTAACAAGAGCAAAGCAGCGGGCAGCATATTTGCGATATCCTGTCGTTCTTGTCAAACCAGAATTCTTCTTCGAGCAGATTTCCTGCAAAAAAGATCCGTAAGGCACATGCGGAAAAGTAGAAGTTCAAATTGTCATGTGATTTCATAGACAGTACCTCATCCTGGGAATGAGACCAGTGCATAACAAGGTTTTTCCATTCAATGTCTTCTAAATTTAGCACAAGAGACTTCACCGGAAATTCGTTTATAGACTTGCCATCAAAGTGTGATTTCCTCAGGTAACACCGATACTGCTGCAATGCTTCCTTGAAAAGCACAAGCAAGCTTTGCTCGTCATGACTATCCAGATTGACCCTCGCCTAGTTACAACAATGTAATGTAAATCATTGATGTGTTCAATCAGCAGAAAACAGGAAAATATAACCATGAATAATAGCACTTACACGTAAGTTGGACAGGAAGATGTGAAAATGGTGTTTGTCTTCACAATAATCTTCCCATGATGGGAATATATGCACGTAGTCCCTAACAACATTGAAAGCATTGTCTTTTAAACTGGGAATAAATGGAATGGGGTTCCAATCTGCAGGAATTGGCCGTCTCTGCAGTTGGGATAGGTCTTCAGCCGGTGGACTTGCTGTACTTTTTGCTGGAGTGGGATTTTTCTGTGGTACAGCTGGTGCTATGGCAAATGAAATCGGTATACCTTTTGCTGGAGTGCAGGTCCTGTGTGGTGGGGCTAGTGGTGTGGCCAGTGAAGTATGGGTACAGTCTGCTAGAGTCGGTCCTACGTTTTGTGTCACTGGTTGTACAGCCAATATAAGTGGGGTGTTGTCTGATTTCTCCGGCACCACCACGTTTTTCAAGGACTTTGCTGGTGCTCCTTCAGGTTCGGCAATCACCCTCTTCCTTTTTGATGTCTGATGCACAAGAACAACATTTGAGTGGAAAAACATGGTATGATGACAGATGGAATATGTATTGATAATGGATGGGCATGGCATCTCGACATATATGATGAGTAAACTAAGCAGATGGCGGTGCAACAAAGTAGAAGAAATGCAAGACAACATATGCAAGATACCCGCAATCAATAAAACATTGCCAAATTAGAACAGGCACCTTGATGGGTGAACAGGACAGGCCATCTGCCTTTGACTCCTCGAGGTTAGAATAGTCATTAGGATCATATTCTGAACAAGAATCAACATGTGGGGAGCGTATGAGTTTCATTGCATCCAGAATGGCACTCAATGCCTTGGTGCCAATTTTGTAAGTCATTGCAGTGTTTAGCTTCAAGAGTGGACTGCTGCTAGTGCGACACAAAGCAGCTACACAGATCATAGTGTAGATATAACGGGAAAACCTTAAGCGTCAGAGTAAAATCAGCAAAGTGGAACTTGCTGGAATATATGTGCTAGTATTGCCGGTACGGCTAGAAAGGCTTCGGATACCACCTCTCTTCAAGTGAAGGTGTAATATCAGTGTAACTCTCAAAGGCGACACAGCTCCCCGCATTTCCTTGCTATTCTTATAGGATTCAAGTGGGCAGGCTACTACAAATCCTATTCCTATGTTTACAAGATCCTACGAATCAAAGAGGCTCAAAGTGTCCATCACAATCGACCGTATAGACCTCTACACTGCAAATGTCCCTGCTCATCTTCAGTACAAGGAACATATTGTACTACTATCATACTCCCTCCGTTCCAAAATATAAGTCTTGGTAGATATTTCCACTATGGATCACATACAGATGTATCCAGATACATTTTAGACTGTAGATTCACTCATTTTGCTCCATATGTAGTCCATGGTGGAATCTATACAAAGACTTGTATTTAGGAACGGAGAGAGTACATATTAAAGAAGAACGGAAGAGGAACATGGTAAAGAAGAGCAAGCAGATTTTGGATAATAAAATGTTGGTTGCGCAGTGCCCACACATGATGAACCAGAGCGCATTAAGAATGCAACTCCCAGCTGTCTCTCGACCATTTCAGGCGGTTGGATGAAGATCCTACGTCTCCTAACCCTTCTTCTTCCTCGTCTCTGATTCTTCCCATACAGAACACCGCACGGGCCGCCGGCCGGACCACCGACCCCCACCGCCTGTGTTCCTCCGCCACCCCCACCCCCACCCCCGCCCCAACCCCCACCGGCGTCGAGTTTTCTTCGTTCGGCGAGGCCCCACAACCACCCGAGCCCCTTCGATCGCACCGGCGAACTCCGGCGAGCTCTGAAAAATCGACTGACCCAATTTTGAAATTTAGTCTACTGTGATTTAACTAGTGTGGAATATAAAAGGGGAAAACCATAAGCATTGGGAGTATAGTGTTGAGCGTGCCATGGCGGATCTGAAGGTGCAACCCGGACAAAGGCAACTTCGCAACCAAGACAAGAAATCAGAGTAAAGCAGTGGCGATCTATTTTCTTGCTGCGATAAATAAGTTGAGCAGATACGAAAGAGTACCGCCTCTGGTGCGGCGCCGTGTACGCATCTGCTGAGAATTTGACGGTGCTGCGGTAGTGATGGCTGTCGGCGACGTGGAAGCAAATCTAGGAGGGTAGATGGTGGCGGCGGGGCGCGGTGGACGAGACGGTCGTAGGAGCGGCGCCGGCAAGGTGGACGACTGCGGGGATGAAGCGAGAGGACGGGATGCAAGGATCCCGGTCCGAAGCCGTGGATGAGAGAGGTCGATCTCTTGTAATGGACGGCAGCGTCGGGGTATCAGCTCCGGCATGGTGGAGGAGGACGGCGGTGGATGGGGTGGCGGACGGCGGCGGACGGAGGAGGGTGGAGTGGAGAGGGTGTTTTGGCGCCCACGGAGTACGAATGGGGAAAAGGGAGGTAGAGAGGAAGGGGGGAACCATGTATTCAGGGCGCGCTTGTCTCAAATGCGAGAAAATTTACAAACTTAACCCCCGTTTCAAATTTCTACTACATCACAGCAACATTAGTCGGTTGGGGATAGGACGCTAATCTCGCATACACCGAATATTTGCTGACGAGGGTTTGTTTTTGGCACCCACCGTGTACGAATATGAATCGGGGAGGGAGTCGATTTCGGCCGAGGACACACTGTGTGTTTGGCGCCCACCGTGTATGAATCCGGGTGAGAGGTGGTTACATCACGTTTGGGTGAAATTACAAACCTACCCCTATCGAAACCTATAGAAATCCATCAGATAGGCTTTGCGTGGCAGGGATAGGCAGTAGTGATTTCCATCTCGCAGATTTTGGTTTCGGGCGGTTACTGCGACTTTCCCCACTTCGTTCAAATTTTGCAGAGTGCACGTTTACCGTGCCAACTCAATTCGAATCCCGTTTGTATTCTATTTTTTCGGGCGGGATCCATTTTCAATTGGAATTACATTCTATATACATCATTTTTTTATATATACTTTCAAAAGCACAACACCATTTATACATAAATATGGTTTACAAATGGCATGATCTTAGATTCATAAGGTTGTATCCATCAATTTGGATTTTCAAATATTTGAAACCACTTTATGTTGAAATCCAATGTATGCATTCCTCGCTAACTGTCTCCAATTAATGTGTGTTTCATGCGGGTTTTTTTACTTCTCAAACATGTATAATGTGTTTCACACACGCAACATATAGTGTAATCCCGTTTAGACATTAATTGCATATAAACCATGCATTGTTTGTAATTGAAGAATCTATGGATCACCAATATTGATAAACTATATAACATTACACGTGTGCCCAAATTCAAATGAATATGCATGTTTGATACACCAATTTGCATTATGATATTATCGATGTCGTGATCTCCAGTTTAAATATTTGAATCCCCTTTAATCCAGATATTCGTCTCATATAGCTATCACTCATGCTTATATAGGACTATCCCTCTGGACCTATACGCGTTCATCGTCTCTCAGGTATCTCTCGTGCTACCTGTATGTCGACAATGATCTTTTATCTTCGTAACACACTGACGGTATTCTCTCCCTCGACCTTCATCACTCTATCTCTCTCTAAGTATATCTCGCTCCCTGCTATGTATCTCTAACTATGATTCTCCATGTGGAATCTCTTTCTCTCACACAAACACAAAACTTTGTTTCCCGGGGTCTCATTTATCTCTACTATTCCCATGTGTGCCACTCGCACACCCCTCATACAGAGATGTCTTTCGCTCCTTAGATATGAGAACCTACGACTCTTCCTCTTCAATATCTCTTTCTCACACACAAACACAAACTCTGTCTCCCAGGGTCTCATATTTCTCCATTGTTCTCTTGTATGTCGCTCACACACACCCTCTCTCCCTAGAGATATCTTGTGTTCCCTCGTATGTCTCTCTAGCTATCACTCTCGTTGTGAAATATCTTTCTCTCTCGTAGACACAAAACTCCGTCTCTCTGGATCTCATTTCTCTCTGATATCTGTTTGTATGTGACTCACATGCACCCTCTCTCTATCTCTCTCACACCCACACACATAAACCAGCCTTCTGATCCACTCGACTCCTATCTCTAACGCACACTAGCTAGCATCTTTATCTTTCTATTTATCTGTTTCTCCATCAACCTTCTTTCTCGCCCTCACTCTTGATTCCTATCACGTACACTACATATGTTTCTCTCTACATGCAGTCAAGTGCCCTCTCACACACATATATAACTTCACCCTTTGAACCACCCGACGGTCATCTCCAACACCCAAACTAGCGGATGTCCCTCTAGCTAGCATCTCCATCTCTGTATCTATCTGTAGTTTCTCCATCAACATTTCTTTCTCGCACGGAGTCTTGCTTCCTATCACCCACACTATATATGTCTCTCCATACATATGCATTTATAGGTTGGTCTCTTTTGCACAATCGTTGCGCCTCACTCCCTCTGCTCGCCATAGATGCATGCTCCAGCCCACGGCACTATCTCTTAAAGACAAAAACACATGCTCAATTGTCGGGTCTTCTTCCCTGCATTCTCACATGCATGCATATTGTCATACTGATCCGTCTCTCCCATGTCGTTGATCTTATGACTTATGTCTTCTTTCTTTTATCTCGATCATGCGCGCGCGCACACACACACATCCCACTATACATGTATACCTCTCACACATGCACGTTCAAGGTCTCTATGTCTCCATACGTTTAATTACCCTCAATCCTAACGCCACATCGAATCTTTCTCCTCTTTTGTGCACATAACTTCCGCCTGGATGGGTAAAACACACACTCACACTTAACAATCTCCTTCTAGCTACCCCCCGCCTCTCACTCTTCCCCTATATCCCCGAAACCAATAAGACCATCCCTTTGTTTAATTCCCGCCTACATGCACCATCGATATATAGTAGTCTTCCTCGGTGTCTCTCGAACAAACACGTTCTCTCGATGTCGACTCCTCTCACACGCACACACCTTCTCTTCCCTCTCTATGGGCATTTTCTCTCTCGCACCCCATCGTTGGTGGCCTCTGCCATACACATCACCTCTCTATGATGAAGCCATGCACACTTAAATTACATCCTCCACAGAGGACCCTGCGACACACACACACACACACACACACGCACACACACACGCACGCACCCCCCCCACACACACGCACACTAAGACTCCATCTCTCTCTCTCACACACACACACAAACACACACACGCACGAACGCACACCCCCCCACACACACTAAGACTCCATCTCTCTCTCTCTCTCACACACACACAAACTAAGACTCCATCTCTCTCTCTCCTCTCTCTCTCTCTCTCACACACACACACCCCACACACACACTAAGACTCCATCTCACACACACATGCTCTAGGCGGAGCATTTGTTCCTACCACCCTTCATCCAACCTTACCCGTATGATAAACAATCACCTTTATTTACTTGCATAACATGGACAAATTCCACTTTACTTTAGTAGTCAACAAACTTATCATCTGTACCCTTATAAAAAAACGAGTTGGCGGTGATGGTGTGCCTGCCATCTTGTAATACAGACCGTATGATCTATATCTGAGGATAGAAAGCAAACTATGATAATTTTACAAAAGATACCCGCACCTCTCTCCACATCATTATCTCCCGCAACCTCATTGCTCAGCAATTAAAAAAGGAATAAGTCTCTGGAACAATCTAACATGCATGGTGGCCGCTGCCGCCTGCCGGCGCCGTCCATCCCCATGCCTCCGCCCATTCCGACCACCAGTCACCACCACGCTCCACTCCTCCTCGCCTTATCTCTCATCTTTCATTTTTTCGATGACATTCTCGAGATACCAGTTTTCCGATAAAATTCTCGAGATATCATTAGTTTTTACACATGGGATTACTCCTGCATAGGTCAATCACAACAGGTGTTCTTAAAAAAATGTATATTGATGTTCCGTGCAATGCACGAGAATCTTGCTTGTAATTATATAACGCAAATCATGAGCAGGACGTGACATTTTTTTGACACAACCACGTTAACATGGGCACGTAAATCACTAGCTAAAGTAAATACCATTATACTTATATCCCGATGCAAAAGGTTGAGTACATGTCCGAAGAGTAGAGTCGCACACACGCACTCTGTCTCTCAGAATCTCTCTCACACACACACCAGTTACATGACGCCCACTTAAGCAGACACGTATGTTACAATTTGTGCACCCGCGGGTACACGTGATGCTGCGCATTTATTTAAGCCGGAAGGCGAACCCAAACAGTAGCTACATTCATTCCCCTCCCGCCGCCTCTTCTCTGGTCGCTGTCGCCCGGTAGCCATGGGCCGGCCGAAGGTAACAACATACGCCATACTCCCGCCGGAGCGGCGCTTTAATATGGAAATTTTAGTGGTCATGCATGCATCTTTTTGTGCTAGCACTCCTATATAAGGGTTGACCGGTCGCTTCCCGCGGACGTGCGCGGGCGGTGGAAGAGGAAGGAGAAGGGAAGCGGGCTGTGGAGTAACTTTTTTACCATAATTTCTTAGGAAACTGAGTGCAATAATTGAGTAGTTTTGCAAACTACTAGTACTACACCTGAAACGGTTCAAAACCTATACTCCCCTGCCAGCGCGCGCTTCCCGCGTGAAACGGTCTGCGTCGCCCTGGAGCGTCAGTGTCGCATTAATGCCCGGCCAGAGCGGAGGCGACCTCTCACTAGCGCCGGCTTTGAAGTGGCGCGACGGCCGAGAGAGCGTCGCTTCCCGGTGCACGCGACTGCTCCGCGTCAAGACTGGCCATAGGCCCTGTTTGGATCAATGGGTTAGAGTTAGTTTGAGCTAGTTGGGGCTCAAATAGCCCTAAAGTATCTAAGCATGAGGGTTTAAATTGGAGCAAGTTGCACCGAACCCACCAAAAAAAACTATCCCACCCAAGAGGTGCTAACTGGAGATAGTTCTCATTGGGACCACTGAAAAATCACTTTTCTCTCTCCATGAAGTGCATTTATTGTCAATCTAACCCTGTCACCCAAACACCTCTTTGGCTACAGTTAGTTCAGGGTTAGTCATGAGTTAGTCTAACCTCTAGCTAAGTTAGAGTATCAAACAGGAGCAGTATAGGACATGCAAGTTGCTCAAAGCATACAGGCAAATTCGTACGTGAAATGATTTTTTTCTTTTTGAAAACGGAACGTGAAAGGAATTTCTTTTAGAATGCTCTTGGCATGTCGCTAACATGTGATAGTTAACCGACCTCAATAGACGGCAGAAACGCCAGCCCGCCGCATTTTGATAGAGACGAGGAGGGATAAGCGATACAGGCTGCTAGATTACTAGAGATAGGTGTCGCACGGAAGCCAGGAAATATGGTGATAGCGTGGGTTAGCCATGTACTAGTATGATGTAACTACATTGGGCTGCCGTGTTTCGTACTCTTGCAGTCCACTGTGGAGATGATTGGTTAATTTTATATCGCTGAATAATATTAAATATTATGAGTGCAGACGCTCCACCACGAGGTTCCTTGCTCCTTCTCGGTCGTCCGGAATCTATGTTCTTCCACTCTATTTTTTTATGTGAGCTTTGTTCATCCTTTTGCCAACACGCAAGACATCTAGCATCAAGGTGCACGTGTTATGCAAGGATCGTTCCATCTATATGAAGAACACGTGGGACTGGAACTACGAGATGGACATGTACCTAGGAGTGGACGTACGAACCTGAGTAATGTAGCGTAGTAAGTGAAGTAGAAAGGCACAAATGGTATGAACATGCGTGGCATATAGGGTGTGTTTGGTTGTGTTCTCATCTCAGCATAGTTGTTCCCTCTTCATGCATGCTCAACTCAACACCCCTCTTCATGCATGCTCTCTTCATGCATGCTTCTAGTGTTTTTGTGCTAAACTAGTGTGGACTCATGCACCCTCCATACACTCTACCAAACACCCAAAAGTAGGTCGAGAAGGGAACTCTTGGGCGACATTTGTCTCTTACTACGTACTACCACTAAATGTTGTACGTGCAATGCACGGTGATGTTATGGAGTACGTGCCTAAGTACTCTACTACTACTATATTAGTTGGAGGCACATATTAACTTTTATATTTGTTTACGTGTATGCCCCGAGACCTTCCAACTAGACGTGTCTTTCTCTCCAGGTCGCACTTTGTATCGTTCATATCACTAAGTACTACTACGTGTGCTCTCCGACCCAGAAGTGGAAGAAGTGGAGACGCTCTACCACGCTGTTTTTTTTACGCTGGGCTTTACCACGCTGTTCATGTCCCACTCCTTTCGCTGACGTGTGGGACATCCAGCACGTGCCGTGTTTGGCACCCTTCGTCGTAAGAGTTGAAATGCTAGCATTCATCAGAAATAAAAAATAATTATAAATCGGCAGTGATACTATTTTTTTGCGAACCAATCAGCAGTGATACTATACCACACGGTTTCCTTGCTCCTCGATATCGGAAAGAATACTTCTGTTCGCCAACATGTGGGACGTCGACCATCCTGGTCCACTTGCCATGCACGCAGAACTCCAAGGGAGAGTCACCCAGGTCGTCGCGCCGCAGTAACAATGACTAATGAGCCGTCAAATCACAGGCCCACTTCCCACTTTGAAGTTGCTCGGACGAAGGAACCATCATGACTTCGTTGAATTCCGCTTCTTGAAGAAAACTACTATACCAGCAGTACTGCTAGCTACAGTAGTTACTCCAATAGAGGCCTCCTTTCGTTCATAGGATAGGAATATGAAAATCATAGGAAGTGAGATGACATGCATCTCAATTCCTATAGAGAAAGAGATGCCATTTGATGCTTAGGATAGGAATTTTTCCATTTAGTCTAGGCTAATGTACTGGTAATTTGCTCTAAAAACTACAGTAGTAACTAGTAGTATTGGTACATGCTCGTACTCAGACACAGACACACACACTAACTACTAGTACTACTACTTCTCACATGCTGGCCAGACGCCGTCGTTCTCCTTCCCGGCTTTGTCGGCGACACCCCACCGTGCTTGGATCTCCGCCGACCTCTCCGCAGCAGCGCGTGCGTCCTTTTCTTTCTTGCGGCGGCGGGCCTCTCTTTTCTTGAGTGCTTTCTGAGTTTTCCGCTCCCTCTGTGCGGCTTTGGCCGCCTCTTGCTCTACCGCCCATTCGGCCTTGGCATATTCAAATTCCTCCCACGTAGTTGTGAGGTCGCGAGCGGCGATGAACTCGGCACGGCGGGATGCCATCGCTTCCCTACCATTTTGTGTGCGGTCATGGGCGGCGAGGAACTCGGCGCGGCGGGATGCCATCGCTGCCTTACCGGTTAGTGTGCGGCGCGGTGGCATGAACGACGCTTGGTGAGAGCTCTGGGGTGGAGTGGTCGGACAACCGTATAGTGCATTGGTTTGTCAAGAGCTCAAGGACAGAAGACGAAGCAAATTTGGATTCCCCTTCAATCCTGGTCATTTATTACCGAGTAAAATGCATTGGCGGTCATCGAACTTGTCTTGATAGCTCACTTTGATCATTGTATACGAGATATGGTGATTATATGGTCACTGGCTCAGCGTATAGCTCCGTATTTGTCTGGTTGACCAGTCAAACAGTCCGCATGCGCCTCATCAGCTCGTGTTCTTTATCTATCTACGCGGGCCTACATGTCAATGGAGAAAGAAATATTGTAAAAACCAAAATTATGCGTATGTGGGGAATCAAACCACGGACTCGTCGCTGCAACGCACCCTCGTCAGCCAAATGAAAATGAAATACTTCGCGTCAGACACTCACACTCACGTTGTCAAAGCATGCTAATGCATGCACGTCGCCCTCTAAATCGAAGTCCTGCTCATGGCGCAACGCAAACGGCGAGCCCATCACCTGCGCGCCCCGGCGGTGCCTGACATTACTATTTAGACGTTTGATGGAGGCCTACGCGAACGCCGAGCATGTATTTACCTGGCTCAACACCAACGGTCATACTCGGACTGCCTTGCTCATGTATATCATCCATCACAACGACAATCTATAAAACAGCCTAAGCTAGAGAGGGTACTATGGTAGTATGGTACAGAGTATGTACTATCGTGAGCGACCGATCTTAGTGCCACTGCACACCGAAACCCCTTCCATCGCTAACGCGCGCTTCCCGCCTGAAACGGTCACCGTCTCTCCAGAATGTCAATGCCGCATTCACCGGACTTAACTGCTGGTGCAATTGGTGCGTCACTGACATGCGGGCCAGATGCCCGTTGGGCCCACATGTCAGTAACCCAAACGCATCTGCAGTTAAGTCACTGAAGCAGCGTCCGCATTCACGCCCGACGAACCTACTCTGGCGTCAGTTGTCCATCCGTCTGCCGCGGCTCATTGCCATTCGCCCGCTATACTAACTTGAGCCCCAGCTCCCAGCCATAGCCAAAGACCCACACTTATTCTCCTCCGGTCCCTTCCTTCTGTCGGCACCACTTCAACCATGGCCTCCTGGCGCTCCGAAGCTCTCTTGGACGTACTGTCGCAGGAGCAGACGAGGGACATCGGCGGCTCCGCTCCGGGCGCGCTCCAAAGCTCTCTTTGACGTACTGTCGCAGGAGCAAATGAAGGAGATCGCCGGCACCCCCCCGGCCGCCCTCCGCCGCCACGACCACGAAGCCGGCGCGCGTGCGCAGGCGCAGCCGGCAGCGAGGAAGAGTAGTACACGGTAGGTCGCCGCCGCTCTGGTCCCGGGAAGGCCACCGCTACTCCACTCAGTCGACGCCAAGCTTGGTGGGGTAAACATCGGCGGCCGATTAGCCGCTTGACGACGACGTGGAGGCGGAAATCTTCAGAACCTTGTGCTCCGGAGGAGGAGGTTATCGAGGCGGATGAGGCGGAGGCAAAGGCAATGGCCGGCTTTCTCAGGTTCATGGCCGGACATGGTGGTCGGGCGCCGGTGATCGTTTAGATTAGGTTTACAGTAGGTTTTAGTACGGTTTGTGCGAAATATGTAATGAATTTCGTCCGGTTTGTAGGAAAAGTTTTCGAAATGTAATGAATTTCATCCGGTTAATTTGAAATTTGCTTTGTTTGCACGAATTTCGTCCGATTAGTTCATATAGTTGTCGAAAGGTATGCGGGCAGCATCGGATGGCATCCATCAGTGTCCTCGGACAGATGCCGGTTAAATTTGTGGGCCAGCGCTGGAGATGCCCTAACTATCATGCTATAATCGCTAACAATCCTCCATTATTTGGCAGGGAACAGTTATCCCTCGATCAAAATCAGATCCGCGGTGTTTCGCACTCCTCCCGCGTAAGAGTGTAAACTCTTGCTTACATAAAAATGGAGCAAGTGGACGGCACTGTAGCACGTCATATCACTCGAACTAGCCCGCCTAACGAGCGGGAAAGCACCACCCTCGTCATTTTGTTCTGGATTTCTATTGATCGATCACGCGAAAATGTTACGCTTCGCAAGTTCTAGAGGAAAAGGCGGCACACTTACGACTCGTACGCGTCGCAACCTCGACAGTCCGGCTCGCACGCCGCTCACCAGAGGGGACACGCATTGTCTTGCAATTTCACTGACATGTGGGACCGTAATTGAATAAACCGTTGATAGCCGAAATCTAATCGCTCGGCGGGTGTCGGCTGAGAAGAGAGAAACGGGGGAGGGAGAAGAGATCGCCTGCCCGCCGCGCATGGACTCCAAGAAATATATGGTGATAATGTGAGGTGGGCCATGCTGGAGTCAGGACCGCTTTCGGAGCCCGCTCTCACCGCCCTGGCCCCTCAAGACGCCAGCTGCCTGCCGCATGCATGCATAGCAAGTAGTACTCCTTATGTGGAGGAGAGAGAGGCATTGACAAAGTCAAGGAGTGGGCTCTGCAAGAGCCCGTCTCTACCGTGCTCCTAGGTATAAAAAAATAATTCTAAAAAAGGCATAAAAACAATTGTGTCTTAAAAAAGAAAGGTAAAAAACATTTGAGAGGAAATAGATAGAGAGAAAGTGAGAAAAAGCTGTAACCTGGGCATTACATGAGGAAGGAGGGAGTGGTGCACATGCCAAGTTCACTGGGCTGCCGTGTTTCACATTCCTCCGTCGTAACAGTGGAGACAATAGCTTTCATCAAAAATAAACAATGAATACTCGTTTCTCGTCCTCTATATCAGAAAGAATACTTTCATTCACCGACATGTGGGACGTCGACCATCTTGTTCCACCTGCCATGCACAAAATTATCCTGGTCTACCCCGGTCGTATCGCAGGCCCAACCTTTCCCACTGTAAGTTGTTCGGACGAAGGAACCATCATGACTTTGTTGAATTCCGCTTCTTCAAGAAAACTTACTGTACCCGCAATACTGCTACCACACGCGAAGACTGGACGACACTGTACCACGTCATATCACTGAAACCCACTAGGCCAAACTAGCCCGCCTAGGTCATCTATTTTGGAACGGAGGGAGTACGTCTCTGCACTGCTATGATTTTGTGTTGCACGTTCTCTGTACTTTTGCTACGATTTTCCTACCCTATGAACCAAATGAGGCCTGAATGTATGTCGACTATTGTCTGATCGATCGCTAAGCCTACAATTTTAGGAGCTAGGGCTATTGGTCGATCGACGAGGGATAAGTATAAGCGTACCACGAGCTCATCAGCCCCAACGTTTCTCTTCGGTGAGTGTTTTGCAAGTACTATAGCTCGCACAGTAGCTAGCCTACTAACACCAAGAATCATCAAACAAGCCCTGCTAATATGATAAACAGTTCAAACTTACATCTAAGCATGCCATATATTACATCAAAAGCTGGTGAGGATACATCTGTTTCCATAACTCGGAGAGGGTTCGCATGATTCATCGCATGATTCACTATCAAACAAAAGTAGCAAGATCCGCCCACACAAGACAGTGCACTAGCCCTAAGATGGTTTGATAACACACATCGTTCTGGTAATTAAACACAGGGCAATGCAAACTACCCTGAAGGATTAGCGCGACCAACTATTTCTTGTCATCGATCTCTCGGGCAATGACCACAGCATGGACAGCGGCATGGGAATCGATTTCTGGGGCGATGTCCACAGGACTGACCGCGACATCGGAATCGATCTCTGGGGCGATGTCCACAGGATGGACAGCGGCATAGGAATCGATCTCCGGGGCGATGCCAACAGGACGGGCCATGCCATCGGAATCATCAAGGACGTCCACCGGCACCTGCACAACCCTAACATATTAGCAAGCACATTGCAAATAATCAAAAATGATAACTATGGTAATAAGCCATTATTTTTTACCTTGTGCAGCTCACCGGGGGATCTTCAAGAAAGGGAAGAAAGGGCTTGAACGAGCGTTCCAGTGAAATGATGGTTGCTTCGTCCAGTCCAACTTGGAGGCCACCTTACCACTGCTGGTAAAGGTGTGGGTTTTGTGATATGACGGGTCATGACGGCCAGACCGGGGTGACAGGCGAGTCTCGACTGTAGCACCTCGCTGTGATTTGGTGGATGGCACGCGGGCCTGGATGCTTTGAAATGTCCCGCATGTAGATAGAGCGGCTAGTCATATAGGAGTGCTCAATATTGTGCACCGCGACCAAGGCGGAGAGGAAAACGAGAGAACTACGTAATTAATGCATGAGTTTAATTAGGGTAGTTTTGTAAAGTACGAGATACATTCCTCCAATCGCAAAATGCCTTGGTTCATGAGATTTGAGATTTGATCCCTATAAACCGGAAGGGAGGGAGTACTACACACGGTGTAGTCTAGTCACTTGTTGAAATCTCTAGAAAGGCAAATACTCCTTTCCGGTTTACAGGGCTATACTACTCCCTCCGTCTAGGTGTGTAAGTCATCTTACGAAAACCAAATAGTCCCAAAACACTTAGGCGCAGTGCATTATCTTCTACCTTGTTTCTTGTTTCTTGACATATCAACCAATAAGAGATGAGAGGTGTGCATGCTTTTAATGACTTGCAATGGCTAGTTCATTGCATGCAATGCTATTAATTAGCAAATAAACATTGGTGACCCCAGGACGAAACGGTGCTAAGCGCGTGGACCTATGCAGAATGAGTATCAACCAATGGATAATGGAGTTTAATTGTTAAACAATAGCAATTTTGTCTCATGCAAGAGCCTGGCTAGTACTCCAAGGAACCGCACCACGCGAGCGTTCGCAACTGCCACGTTCGGGTTGCGCTTGGCTCTTCGCCTCTTCGAGAAGACGAACAATGATGTTACTCCTACTTCTATAGTATCGAATCCACTGCTGCATGTCTGTCCACCTCGTGCGGGAGGGATAGCGTGTAGCGAAAGCTTCTACTTACTGCTCCTGCCTTTGCGTCTATGACAGGTGGGCCCAATAGGTGGTTGGCCCTCCTGTCATGCAGCCAAAGGCAGGTGCGGTTAAGGCACCGGAGCTCAGTCCGCGAGGGAGAGGGCGTTGTAGTAATCAAATTTCTCGGTCTTGTATGAGTTGACGCGACACATCAAAGCACTGCACTCGATATAAAGTCTTTTTACACATTTCAAATGGGCTACTTCGTATGTAGGAGTAGACATATTCTGCTTCGTATGTAGTCACTTGTTGCAATCTCTAAAAAGACTTATATTTGGAAACGGAGGGAGTACAACGCATGCATGCATGCCGTGACTTTCCTTTTGATACTTGCATGTGTTGATTTGATGCACCTTGCCAAATTTTGACTATAAATTTAACTAACCAAATATTCATGCATGTCACAAAAAATTACGGGGCTGTTTGGATTGTGACTATGTTTGCCTTATGTTGCCACATTATTTTTCCCACACTTGCCACACTTGCCTAACCTGAGTTGCTCAAATTGTTAGACACACTTTGGCTTGCCTAAGGGAATCTTGCCACAATTTTTGTGTCTATGACATGTGGGGTTCACTGCTAATAAAAAAATTCTTGTCTTAGGTGTGGCTTATAAAAAAGACTTATATTTAGGAACGGAGGGAGTAGAAAATATAAATAATAATGCATGTTGGGGCAACCCATGTTTCCGCTAATTTTAGCCGTGGGCTTGTTCACAATTTTTACGAGGGGGTGGTTGTTCATTTAATGGACGGACTTGTAGTACCAGACTTGAATGATACAAAGTGCGACCTGGCACACCGTAACACCACTTGGAACAAGCAGGTAGCTATCTCAAAAAACAATCAACAACTAAAAAAACCGCGACCTGGCATGTAGTAGTACACAATTTTAAACGATTGTTTTGATGGAGTGAAAAAGGAAAACTACCCCACTACGTATATATAGGCCGGAGCCTCCGCGCTTGCTTGCTAGGGTTGCTCTATTCACACACTCTCATCCTCTCCAGATCTAAATAAGATAGGGGTAGTAACATTGTCTTTCTCCCTTCAAAAAACACTGGCTTTCTATCCTCACCGCTGGTTACAGATCCGGACGTATCCCCCTCCGCCGGTGAAGGGGAGGAGGGGCAGCGTTTAGGCCATCGTCGACAGCGAGGGAGGAGACCCACTGCCGGCCGCACCGTTATCTCTGGCCGAGCGCCGGCGCGGGAGGTCCTCGGATCCCTTCGTCGTTGCCTTTGGGCGGATCCGGCCTCCCGCCGCCCACCTATCCACATCCCGACGACCTTCAGGTATATCTTCGTTCGAAACCGCCTTAGCTCTACTTCCCCAGCTCGCTACGTTGCTGCATGTGCATCATTTTGTACCTCTCAGCCCCTCTCGATCAGATGGTCCAACGTCACATATTTTTTTCTTCTATTGTTAGAGGTAAAGCTACTTCATGGAGTCGAATCTTGTACTCCCTCCGTCCGAAAATACTTGCCATTGAAATGGATGTATCTAGATGTATTTTAGTTCTAGACACATCCATTTTGATGACAAGTAATTCCGGACGGAGGGAGTACTTGGTCCAAACAAGAAATAAAGTGGGGGTGGGGGAATTTAGTATGTACATCGGACTTGGTACAAACAGGAAGGAAAGGGGGTGAAAGTAGTACAGACTGGTCATCCAACCGGTCTCTTGGTCGAAAAGGGAAATATAGGGGTAATGCTGTACACAGTGGTATGACCAGGACTAGATTTGCTATCCACACATAGGAGTAGGTGGCTAGAGTGAACAAAAATGGGACCAACCCAGATATGTTTCTTGGATGTTTGTTTCTCGGGGCAACAAACTATGAATCACCACTTTATGCCCCTGTTTACGTACATGGTGCTGGACTGCTGGTGCACCCACCGTCACATGCCCTTATACCAAATATTTAGGCTACGTTCAGAATAAAGGGGCAGAAAACATAGCTCTTGATGAAAATAGAGGAATAGGAAAGGAATGTAGGTATAAAACTATGGAACAGTGAACCGGAGGAAACTCTCAAGAGAATGTGTTCGGATGGACTACGAAATGTACAGATTTGTTTTTTTAGAGTAGCATGCTTGGCAGTATGAGATGCTATTTGTTTATTCAGCTGCACAGTGACTACTCTTGTCCTCACCTCACGTACCACACATAGGTTGATTTTTTTATTCCGGCAACACAGCACAGCAACCTGTCTAACGCATGGCAGCGAGCGCCTGCCTCGGGCTTCCACCCAAAAAATGAGCAGCGCGTGGATGTTTCTAATCCTATGGAATCAGTACTACCAGACCAGCTTTCCTATGAAACACTATTCACCTTTCCCGTGTTCCGAACGGTTGGAAGGGAAAGAATACCGTAGGAATTGTGTTCCTACGAAAATCCTGCACCAAACCTGTGAACCGAACGCAGCCTTAGCTGTTCTTAATCTAATGTCCCTGGTAAAAATGAAGCCATGCCACTGTTATAAGCCATGACAAGTTTAGCCAAATGTTTTTGCCTGTAATTGTTTGAGACTCTGACTGTTTTCTTTGTGCCTTTTTGTGCAAACAGGGATATCCAATTCACCTGGTTGCTGTTGTGACCTTTTGGTGCACTGCACAAAACTCTTCTTAAAAGAAGTGACTTTTGTGGTGTTTAACTGGAATGTCAGAATGGAACAGTTGGTTCATTTTGGTGGAACTGCACAAAGGGAGATCTGTGTTCCAATCCTCATCATCCATATTGGCACCATAACCTTCCTTTAGGTAAGAATGATATTTAATGCATGTGTTCATCTCTATTTTCCGACTGCCATGAGAAAATAATGCTGTTTTTTACTAGTACACTTGTACTCCCTCACTGACAAAACCAATTCTGAATTAGAAGGCCAATCATGTACTTGGTTTCACCAACTGGTGAGGAGAAAGAGAAACAGAGCATGAAGAGGAGGAAGAAGAAGAATAAACAGTGCCAAGGCGATCTTGCTGAAGCCAGAGGCCTCAGTCGAGGCCATTCAAGGGCTCCGGCAATGACTACCTTACATGTGAGACGATCCTCCAGGGAGCCCTTCCACTTCTGCTGTCTCACTTAATTAATTAGGAGTACTTAAGTACCACTAATTTATTACTGCCTAATTTTCCTGTTGGAGTTAAACAAATCTTTAGTAGGACCCTATGCTGAATCATGTACGTGTGTATATTTGTCTATGGAGGTGAATCATGCGGTGGAGGAGGGAGGGAATATTATTAGTGTCATGACATAATAGTGCTATTGTTTTGCATGTCAATTTATTGCCATTGGTTCAATGAGGCAATGTTTTGCGTATTATCCATCATGAATTTGATGCTATTGTTTGAGTAATATGCTAATGTCTTCCTATCCTTTCTCACTAAGCTAATGAAGGTTTCACCTTGTTCCTACTTGTGCAAACAGGGATCATGTTGTGCCAATCATACATTTTACTGGAACTACACAAGACAATACAATGAACTGTATCCCAGCCAATGCTTTAACTCTGCTGGAAGTTCTTGATAATCTTTCGATATAATCTCAGCTGTCACATCCCTAGCTTCTCGTATTGCACTAGGCTAGCTTCATGTGTGCATCATGTTTGAATTTTGCAGAAAATTGAAATGGGGATTGCCTAAAACCCTAGCATTAAAGGAATTCACTAGGTTCAACCAAAATATTTCCAGTAAATCCAAATGGCTTTCAAAAATGTTCATCATTCTTGGAAAATGCTGGAAACAGTAACGAGAGGTGATGCACATTTTTCCATGACATATTTGGGCTCTGGATTAAATCATACTCTATTTGCATTTGGGCATTTAAATGCTATTAAATATTTTAAATGCTCAAATAATCATAAACTAAAATGTTTACTGTAGGATATATTCCCAACAGTGATCATGAGTAGTTTCATGATTTTTGGAAGTGTCTAAGTATTTTTAATAAAGCCCTAAAGACTACAGAATATTAGAAAACAGTAACAAATAAAAAAAAGAGAGAGAAAGGAAACCTACCTGGCCTCACCTGTGCTGGCTCAGCCCACCTGGCCTGGTGCTAGTCATCCCCCACCTCTGCCAGTAGGCAAAGGAGGGACACCGCGACGCCGCCGCGCACGCCACGGCGTCACCTGCTTGCCGCCCGCGCCTCTGGAGGATCTGGACGACGCCCACGTCGCCCGCTCGACCGCCCCGACACCTCATTCCCCCCTGCTTCTCTCTCTCGCCCTCTCCTCGCCATGGCCGAAGCAGCCATCGCCGTCCCGCCGACGTAGTCGCGCCCACCGTGCTCCCCTCGCCTCCCCGACGTGTCCACGAGCATCGCCACGCTGCCCACGTTCCCTCCGTCGACTCACACCTCGCCGGAAGCCCTGCTCCATCGCCACGACGTCGTCTTCAACCTCTCGGTCGCCGAGATCGCCGGTGACCTTCCGTCGTCACCAGCCCCTCCCCGAGCTCGACGAGGCCACCGCTGCACTCACGGTGAGCCTCTCCATCTAACCCCGCTCTCCGTTTCCTCCCCGGCACGCCGTAGACGCCGCTCCGCGGACGTCCGAACGCGCCACCGCCGAGCTCGTCGCCGGTGCCACTCCGGCCACTCCCCGGCCGCGCCACCCCCATGGTTGGATGCGGACGAGCGTCCGCATCTCGTAGCTGTGCTCCGCGCGCCAAACGGCGCCCCGTAGGGTAAACCCGTGGCTCGCCGCCACGTCTGGACTCGCCGGCGGCTAAACGCCGGCGAGTTGACCCCGTTTGACCCAGGCTGACCCCCTCCCCTGAGTCAATGACAAGTGGGGCCCGCCTGCTAATTAACCTGGATTAACTTTTAATTAATTCTAAATTAGTTAGTTAACTAACAGTGACACTGACGTGTGGACCCCACACGTCAGGTTTGACCTGGACGACCCCGCTGACCAGCTGACGTCAGAGTGACGCAGTGCTGACGCAATAACTTATTTCTGGATTTATTCTTTATATAGGAAATTCCAGAAAATGTAGCAAACTTCTAAAAATCATAGAAAATAATCTATAGCTCAGAATGAAAAGATTTATATATGAAAAATGATCAGAAAAATCCAATCTATCCATCTGTACTGTTTTCATGCATGTTAGAACAACTTATGGCTGCTGTTTAGACCAAATCATATAAAAGGCATTTAAACCCTCACATATGAAGTTTGAATTTGAACCTAAGGTTCAAACCAACTCCATTTAATATGTTGCTAGTTGCATTAGCTCAAAACACATTCATATTGCCATGTCATAGAATGCATCATATTGTGCATTGCATTGATCGTGTTTCTTCTCTGTTTGCCGGTGTTGTCCCCTCTCAGTAGACGTTGCTTCGACGATGCGATCGATGACACCGATGAAGAGCTATACTATCTTCGGAAGTGTCAGGCAAGCAAAACCCCCTTGTTCATTCCGATACAATCCCACTCTCTCGCTCCTGCTCTCTTTTACTGCATTAGGACAACAACGATTCATCTGTTACTTGCTGCGGTAGCTGAACCCCTTTATCCTCTGCATGACCTGTCATTGCCACAGTAAATAGATGAAACCCACTAGCATGAGTAGGAGTTGTTTGAGCCCTGATGTGCCTACTCATTCATGCTTGTTTGTCATGCCTGCTATTGCTTAGAGTTGTGTCAGGTCTGATTCATCGGGAATGAATTGGAAAGTTGTGAACATGTCCTACTGTGTGAGAGCTAAGTGTGTGAACACGATTTGGTAAAGGTAGCGGTGAGAGGCCATGTAGGAGTACATGGTGGGTTGTCTCATTGAAGCCATCCTCAGGAACTGAGTTCTGTGTTTGTGATCCATGAACAGTTACTACCACACATTGGGCTCCGGGCGCTCCAAGCTCTCTCGACTTATTAATCAACCTGATCTCTGTCCAGGAGTTGCAACTAGTTTCTGGTGTTTGTAGGTAGTGTTAGTAGTCTACCAAGTGGCACCCGGTACAGGTGGGCTTGGGACAGACTAGGCACACGTGGCCTGGTGTACCGAGTGGCACCCAGATGGTGGGCTCGGGAACCCTGCACACATCGTTTGGGGCCGTGAGCGACACCCCGGCCGGATCTCCTTGCGGATGGAACCCGAATAGGCGATAAACCTGGACTAGAGACTTGTGTGGTTAGTCAGGTCGTGGCCGACTCCCTCGCCAGGCTTCCGCTTGAAGGTTGCCGAGGTACACGACGTGTACATGGTGGTAAGTGGCGAGAGCGTGTGTGACGAAGTACACCCCTGCAGGGTTAATATGATCTATTCGAATAGCCGTGTCCGCGGTAAAGGACTTCTGGGTTGCCTATAACAGTTCATAGACAAGTGAAAGTGGATACTCTAAAATGCGCAAGATAAGCGTGAGTGCTATGGATAGCGTTCTCGTAGGGAGACGGGAGCGGATCCATAGTGGTGTATTGATGTGGTGAATATGTGGACTCGTGTGCGCCACCTCAAAAGAGTTGCTTACAGTCGTAGTTCAGGTTAGCCACTGAGTCAAAGCTGGCTTGCTGCAGTTAAACTCCACCACCCCCTTTTGATACTGATGCATATGTAGATAGTTCTGATGTAAGTCTTGCTGGGTACAATTGTACTCACGTTTGCCTATTTTATGTTTTGCAGAGAGACGTCAGTCTCACTAGTAGTTCCGTGTGGACTTCGACGTTTAGCTTGTTACCTCAGCTACGATCTTGTGCCCTCGGCAGGCTCTGGTAGATAGTTAGGCTTCTCAGCCTTTTTCATTTGTAGATGTCTGTACTCAGACATGTTAAGCTTCCGCATGTGCTTGACTTGTATGCTCTGAATGTTGGGTCATGAGACCCATGTTTGTAATATCTGGCTCTTCGGAGCCTAATGAATAAATACTCTGAGTCGTAGAGTCTTGTTGTGATGCCATGTTGTATTTGCACATATCGAGTATATTGTGTGTATGATTGAAATGCTTGGTATGTGTGGGATCCGACAACCTAGTTGTTTATCCTTGGTAGCCTCTCTTATGGGGAAATGTAGTCTTGTGCTTCCATGAGCCATAGTAGTCCGCTACAGCCCGGTTCACCGGAGTCCTGCTAGCCCAGCACTACTGCTCCCGAACACTTGACTGGCCGGCATGTGATTCACTTCGTTCCTGTGTCTGTCCCTTCGGGGAAATGTCACGCGGTGACATCCGGAGTCCTGCCTAGCCTGCTATAGCCCGGTTCACCGGAGTCCTGTTAGCCCAGTGCTACAGCCCGGATTCGCACGCTGCTGACCGACATGCTCGATGTTGATTCATGTATGCCTGTCCCCGTAAGTTAGTGCAACTTTGGGTTCACGACTAGTCATGTCGGCCCGGGTTCTCTGTCATATGGATGCTAGCGACACTATCATATACGTGAGCCAAAAGGCGCAAACGGTCTCGGGCCTTGGTAAGGCGACACCCGTGGGAATACCGTGCGTGAGGCCGCAAAGTGATATGAGGTGTTACCAGCTAGATCGATGTGACTTGGAATCGGGGTCCTGACATCAGCACAGGTAAACAAGAGTGATTTCAACCATACATTTGAAGTGCACAAAAATATATACTATTGTGTGATTCCAGTGAGTGCTTTATCATCTCTTATGGGACTACATGAATAAGCTTTTTTTCTCAGGTTGGTATGGGCCTAAGGCCTTCATCCATATTAGTTTGCTGTCATCTCTATTTGTATCGTGCTACTGTCATGAGAAACTCCTTTATCTTTGCACGTTAAAGTTTTGCAACCTATGATAAATGGCAATGCTTTGAGTGTTGAGTTGAGCTAATTGACACTGATTAAATAAACTAATACCTCTCTTTAAGCAAGACTACTATGTTGCTAACTTTACCCATTAAGATAATGAGGGTGCTTCTATTTGTTAGTGTATGTTTCATCAACTAGTCCCACTATTACAGTAATCTCACTCTCTCAATATATGTGCCAACAGGGATGCTCGATTTTGGTGGAACTGCACAAAAACTTTGGGTGCTTCATTACCTCGACAACTTCCGTCCTTTCCTGTCAGTCGCTAATCTCCGCTTGCTTTTTTCCTTTGCTGTTAGTCGCTTGGCTTATCTCGGCTTCTAGTCAAAGGAAATAGTAATTGATATGCTACCTCACACAGGTTGGTACTGGTCTTTATCCTGATTATTGTGCCTGTCATATGTATTGGTAATTTGGTATTGTGCTACTGTTTGCCGATTTCATAAAGGAGTAATTTGGAGCCTGAACTCGCAGGCAAATCATTGCATCGGGTGATTTCAGTAGAACTGCACAAAATGATCAGATGGACAGGTACTTATGTTGCTGCTATGTACTCCAAAGTTCACTCAGACAAGCATCGATGTTGACAAGAAGTGCCTATATTCATTCAAGTATCAACCGGCGTCAACCAATTGTCAAACTCCAAGTATTAGGAGAGTGAACGCCAAAAATATTGCTTGGTGCATAGCCCAGAAAAACGCAGTCCAGTCTTTGGTCCCAACTTGTGCCTTTTGGTTATCGGCACATATGGTAGCGAACTATATGTCATGGAGTCTAAAGATTCCAGACAAGTTGGTTGACACGTATATTCATCTGGCACTTAATCAGTCTGCACGCCAAGGATGCTCCATTTCAGTTGAACTGCACAAAAAATTTGGGTGGTTCATTTTCTCAACCGCCTCCTTTCTCGTCTGCAATGTAGAATTTTGGCGAGATACAGGACCAAGATGAGCCAGTAAACTAGTTGGATGAAAGTAGTGGCCAAGTTGCTCAAACCTCCCTCGGCACGAGGCCACTATTTGAGGATAAACCTACAAGCAAAGTTCAGATTGTCTGTGCTGCCTCTTATGTACTCGAAAGTTTACTCGTACAAGAACTAATTTTAGCAAGAAGTACCTCCGATTGAACACCATTTACCAGTCTGTACCCTAGGTAATTAAAGTTTGTCCATGGATCATATTGGCTGTGATCTCAATCATTTGGATGCATAAACATACTGAACATGTGTATATCTGAATCTTTTTGTGAATTATGTATGAATATTGTCGTGTGATCTATCAATCATTTGGATGCATAGATATGCTGAGCTTGTGTATCTATGAATCTTTTGAGTTGTTGATAGTGAATGTTGGCTATGAATATGAACGTGTCCTGTGAACCTGAGTTTGATATGAATGTTTACCTTTTCTGTTGTATTTGTGTGTGAACTTGTTAGTATGCCTACTATGGGGTATAAAACGCAGGTCTCTTATAAAAGTAATGTTGTGTCCAATTTATGTTTTCCCTTCTAACCACATTATATATATTTATATTATTACTATTATCGTATATTTTATAGAGACTTATATATACATTATAAAAACATCCCACGTGTTATTAACTTATAAAAGTAAATGTTTAACGGAAGTTGGCAAGGAAAATCCTTGTTGTTTTTGACTCACAGGCAAGGAAAATCCTGGTGATTGCGTACAAAAGCTTGCGAAGATTTTAAGGACCAATTTAATAATAACGCGCTCATTTTTATTTTGAGCAATAACTCGCTAATTTCTTAATTATATGTATATATATATATATATAATGTGCCTCTCCGGTTTATTCTTTGATATTAATTGCTCCTTCTAACATAACAGTATATATAACGAGCCCACCTAATACGTGTATTTCAAGGAAGTGCAAATGGGCTGGGATTTCTTAGAAAATATAAATGGGCCTGATTGACGCGAAATTATTTGTTCACCCAGCCCAGCAAATGAACTGTACATTCTAGAAAACATGGGTTAAATATATGCCACATTTTTGCAGGCTGACATGTGGGCCAATAGGTCAAAGCCTACGCAGGGCGTTGTCAACTTGGTCAACAAATGATTGTGTCATCCACGGCCATTGGATTTATATCCAACGGCCGGCATGCACCTTCAATCTCTCGTCTTCTTCCTCAAGCGTCGCCGGGACTGCCTGGTCTGGCCTCCGGCGGCTAGCGGCTCTGCTTAGCACGCATCGCTGCGAAGCGCTACCCCACCGCCGGCCAGGCTATCCCTCCACCCCTCGACACCTCCTTTTATTCTCCACAGACTACAGCCCCACGCCGCAACAGAACCAGTTATAACCCTTCTCCTCCTCTCAATCTGTGACTCCACTCCCGCGTTTTCCCATCTCCGAGTCGTTCCCGTCCGGGGCCTCGCCGTCGTCCACCGCCTCGCTGCGTTCGGTGCAGCATGGTCAACAAACAAGAGTCATCGGAAGAGGACTGTATGTGGAGAGCCTGACGGCTGGGACCCACGAGGTCCATGGTTGCACGCAAGGAAAGTTCCTCCTTATTAAGCTGAAAAAAAATGTTTCCTCCACCTGACAGCTGGGACCCACCGGCTGTATCTTCGCACGGAAGGAAGTGCCTCCTTGTTTTGCGAAAAAAAATTATTCATCCCGTTGACAGCTGGGACCCATCAGATTTGGTGACTGACTTGTGGGCCTACTAAGCGGATGTGTACACATGGCTTTGTAAACTTAATCAACAAATGATTCTAGCAGCTGGACCGTTGGATGTTAATCCAACAGCCGTGCTCCTTCTTCAACCTCTGTTCTTGCTCCTGTCTCCCGTGGGCGGCACCGCGGCTGTGCTACCGCGCACCCGAACCAGTGAAGTTTCCCACTCCTCTCCATCTGCGACTCCACTGCCCCGTCTTCCCCATCTCCGGGTCGTTCCAGTCTGGGTGCGCTCGGCACGGTGTGGTCAACGTGGTCAACAACTGAGAGTCATTGAAAGATGACTGTACGTGAGAGGCTGACAGTGGGGACGCACCACGGCCATGGACGCATGCATGCAACGGAACGCGGCAAGGTCAACGTGGTCAAGGAACGACTTCCATCGGAAGTATACTGTACGTGGAGAGTCTCAGCTGGGTCCACGGCCGCAGCAAGTAAGTGCCTCCTTATTACGCGAAAAATAATGATTGCTCCAACTGAGAGCAGGGACCCACTGGACGGGCCACCGTATTTTGCGAAAAAATGTTTGCCCCCTGACTACTGGGACCCACCTGACGGGCCACCGTATCTCGCGAAAAAAATGTTCCCCCCGCTGTCAGCTCGGACCCACCGGAAGTGCCTCCTTATTACGCACAAAAAATGAATACTCCCCCGGCTAGCTGGGACCCACCTTGGTGGGAGGCTGACTTGTGGGCCTACTAAGTTGACGGGGACGAAGGGCTTTGTCAACTTAGTCAATATGAACGATTCTAGCTCCAGTGACCGTACGATGTCCATCCAACGGCCGTAGTGCTTCTTCAACCTCTTGTCTTCTTGCTCCAGCCGCCCAAAGCAGCGCCGGTCGTGCCGCATGCTCCTACCTCCCATGGCCGGCTGTGCTGCCGCGGAGGCCTCACCGCCCCCTACTATTCCCACCGCTGGCCAGGCCCTGCGGCGACGGCAGCCTCACACTGCAGCCGAACCAGTGAACCCTCGTATGCCTCTCCGCGCGGGCTTCCACTGCCGCGTCTTCCCCGGCTCCGCGTCGTCCCCTTCCTAGGCTTCACCGTCGTCCACCGTCGTGGTGCTCTCCGCGCGGCGTGGTCAACGTGGTCAAGGAACGACTTCCATCAGAAGAGTACTGTACGTGGAGAGGCTGACAACTGGGTCCACGGCCACAACCCAGTTTTTTTGTGATTTGCCAAGTAAGTCGCTTTGTCAGGCCTGTTGGGCTGCAAATCTTTCAAGACGAGGAGAGCTTTCATTCGGCTGGCCGAGAAAATGGCCCATCAGTAATGAGAAATGGGCTGTACATTTTTAGAACACATCAAACCGGCAATTAGTTTCAAATATCTTTTTTTTTCATTTCGAGATTTTAAATTACATTAATTTTTATGCGTGGAGAATTTGTTGGATTTTATATTGATATACATTTATTTTTAAAATCAGTTTGAATGTGAGTCGAAATTTCGGGATTAAAAACAGTTCGGACCGCACCGAAATATGCAAAATTTCGTATAATTTTTTAACCGTGGCCACAATATGGGCTGTAATGCTAACAAAATGAATATGGGCTCCAAAAAAACCTTAATAATTAGCAAATGGGCTGTAAATTATTAGAAATAATGGCAGATGGGCTGTATGCTGTTTTCCACAGATTTGAGGCTTTCCTAAAAAAAGGTTGACGCACAAGCAGTGACTGTTGGATGGCCATCCAACGGCCGTCGTGCTTCTTCAATCTCTGCTCTTCCTGCTCCAGCCGCTCAAACAAGCGCCGGCGGGACTGCCCGCTCCCTCCTCCCCGCGGCCGGCTCTGTTGCCGCGCAGGCCTCACCGCCCCACCGTACTCCCATCGCTGGCCTAGCCATCCCTCTACTCACCCACACCTGCTGTTATTCTCCGGCGATGGCAGACGAACCAGTAAACCCTCGTACAGTCGTACTCCCCTCCGCGTGGGAAACAACTGCCGAGTCTTCCCTGCCTCCGTGTCGTTGCCTTCCTAGGCCTCGCCGTCGTCCACCGCCCTGGTGCTCTCGGCGCGGCCTGGTCAACGTGGTCAATGACCGACATGCATCTGAAGTGGACTGTACGTGGAGAGGCCGACAGCTGGGTCCACGGCCGCACGCAAGGAAATGCTTCCTTATTACGCGCAAAATAATGATTCCTCCACCTGACATCAGGGACCCACCGAAAGGGCCTCTGTATTTCACGAAAAAAACGTTACTGCCACTGACATCTCGGACCCACCAGCTATATCTTCGCACGCAGAAGTGCCTCCTTATTACGCACAAAAAAATGAATACTCCCCCTGTTAGCTGGGACCCAGTATTATGGCAGGCTGACTTGTGGGCCTACTAAGTTGACGGGGACGGAGGGCTTTGTCAACTTAGTCAATATGCACGATTCTAGCTCCAGTGACCGTACGATGTCCATCCAACGGCCGTAGTGCTTCTTCAACCTCTGGTCTTCTTGCTCCAGCCGCCCAAACCAGCACTGGTCGTGCCTCGTGCTCCTGCCTCCCGTGGCCGGCTGCGATGCGGCGGAGGCCTCACCGCCCCCTACTACTCCCACCGCTGGCCAGGCCATCCCTCTACTCACCCACACCCCCTGTTATTCTGCGGCGACGGCAGCCTCACACCGCAGCGAACCAGTGAACCCTTGTACTCCTCTACGCGTGGGCATCCACTGCCGCGTCTTCCCCGGCTCCGCGTCGTCCCCTTCCTAGGCCTCACCGTCGTCCACCGCCCTGGTGCTCTCGGCACGGCGTGGTCAACGTGGTCAAGGAACGGCTTCCATCGGACGTGGACTGTACGTGGAGAGGTTGACAGCTGGGTCCACGGCCGCAGCAAGGAAGTGCCTCCTTATTACATGCAAAATAATTATTCCTCCATCTGACAGCAAGGACCCACCGGACAGGCCACCGTATTTCGCGAAAAAAACGTTTGCCCCTGACTGCTGGGACCCACCAGCTACATCTTCGCACGCAAGGAAGTGCGTCCGGGCAAAAAAAAACGATTTGCCCCCCTGACTGCTGGGACCCACCAGCTACTTCTTCGCAGGCAAGGAAGTACCTGACAGTCGGGACCCACCTGGTCGAAGCGTACGTAGCGTTGTCATTCTGTTCGCGAACGTGTATGTACATATATACTGGTGGATGTAGAGGCGCGCACGTGTCGTAGTAGAGGCGCGTACGTGTCGTAGTAGAGGCGCGCACGTAGCATGTACACGTATGTACAACGACCAGGGTGCAAGAAAGAAAATACGGCCACGTATGTGTACATACGGGCGGGGTCTCGAACGTCTACTTGCGCATACGTACGGCCAGGGCTCGTGTCCATGGCTGGGTCGGAACGGAGAAACAGCGTCGTCGTCGTGTTCACGGGGAGGCAACGGAATGCGTCGTGTTCATGGGGAGGCAACGGAATGCATCATGTTCATTGGGAGGCAACGGAACGCGTTGGAGCCAACCGGCTGGGTCGGAACGGAATGCGTGGTCGTGTTCATCGGGAGGGCTTGGACGGAATAAGCGATGGAAACGAGGCCTGGCGTACCGCACAACGGAGGAAACAGACCTCCTACATTCGGAACGGGGTCCTGTTGATCGGGAGGGGTCTGCCGTACCGCAAAACGGAGGAAACAGACCTCCTACAGTCGAAACGGTAGTCCTGTTGATCGGGAGGGGTGTGGCATACCGCAAAACGGACGAAACGGACCTCGTACGGTCGAAACGGGGGTCCTGTTGATCGGGAGGGGTGTGGCGTACCGCAAAACGGACGAAATGGACCTCCTACGGTCGAAACGGGGGTCCTGTTCATCAGGAGGGGTGTGGCGTACCGCAAAACAGGACTCCACGGGATACTGTTCATCTCCACCGTCGACCTCCTCCAGCCTCCACTGGCTACCGTCGACCTCCTCCAGCCTCCACGGGCTCCTGTTCATCCAGCCTCCACCGCGCGCTACTCCACCGGCTACTGTTCAACCACCCCTCCACGGGCACCCCTCCACCGTCTACTATTCATCCAGCCCTCCACACCACGGGGTCCTGTTCAACCACCCCTCCACGGGCACCCCTCCACCGTCTACTGTTCATCTAGCCCTCCACCACACCACGGGGTCCTGTTCATCCAGAGGCAACGCCACCGCTCACTGTTCATCCAAACCCCACCGCAACACTCACTGTTCATCCCAGAGGCAGCATCGATCGGCTTCAGTTAGCAGCACTAGCGAAGGAATCACTCGATCGGGTTCAGTTAACAGCCATCGATCGATCGCTCGGGTTCAGTAACGCGTAGCATGCAGTGCAATCGCTTCGGTTCAGTTAGAGCCCAACGCCTCGCTCGGGTTCAGTTAGAGCCAACGCCTCGCACACGCGCGCGTACGTGTACGAGAGAAACGCGCATCGCTCGGCCCCCAACCTCCCACCATAACCGGGAACTCCCCGAAATTTTCCTCGCCTTCGCTTCTACCACGGTTTTTCCCGTCATGGACGGCCCAAAGAATGTCATGCAGCTGCGTCTCCAGCCTGCCCAGGACGAAAAGCCCATTTTCTGTCATGATTTTTTGTCATAGAAGTAGGAGCCCACCACATCTATGATGATACCGGGTTTTGTCACAATTGTCGTCATAGAAGTGTCATATGTATGACAGAAAAAAAATTCGTTCGGCCCAAAATGTCACGGATGTGTCTCTTTTTTGTAGTGAATGGATTGAGTTTTCCCTTTGAAGTTATATTATCAGATTGAGTCTTTAAAGGATTTGAGAACACTTGATGTATGTCTTGCGTGGGATACCCGTGGTGACAATGGGGTATTCTATTGATCCACTTGATGTATGTTTTGGTGATCAACTTGCGGGTTCCGCCCATGAACCTATGCATAGGGGTTGGCACACGTTTTCTTCTTGACTCTCCGGTAGAAACTTTGGGGCACTCTTTGAGGTTCTATGTGTTGGTTGAATAGATGAATTTGAGATTGTGTGATGCATATCGTATAATCATACCCACGGATACTTGAGGTGACATTGGAGTATCTAGGTGACACTAGGGTTTTGGTTGATGTGTGTCTTAAGGTGTTATTTTACTACGAACTCTAGGGCTGTTTGCGACACTTATAGGAATAGCCCAATGGATTGATCGGAAAGAATAACTTTGAGGTGGTTTCGTACCCTACCATAATCTCTTCGTTTGTTCTTCGCTATTAGCAACTTTGGAGTGACTCTTTGTTGCATGTTGAGGGATATTTATATGATCCAATTATGTTATTATTGTTGAGAGAACTTGCACTAGTGAAAGTATGAACCCTATGCCTTGTTTCCTAGCATTGCACTACCATTTACGCTCGCTTTTATCACTTGCTACCTTGCTATTTTTATATTTTCAGATTACAAAAACTTATATCTACTATCCATATTGCACTTGTATCATCATCTCTTCGCCGAACTAGTGCACCTATACAATTTACCATTGTATTGGGTGTGTTGGGGACACAAGAGACTCTTTGTTATTTGGTTGCAGGGTTGTTTGAGAGAGACCATCTTCATCCTACGCCTCCCACGGATTGATAAACCTTAGGTCATCCACTTGAGGGAAATTTGCTACTGTCCTACAAACCTCTGCACTTGGAGGCCCAACAACGTCTACAAGAAGAAGGTTGCGTATTAGAGATCAAGCTCTTTTCTGGCGCCGTTGCCGGGGAGGCTAGGTAAGCGTCACTCACACCCCGTCAACTAAGCTCTTTTCTGGCACCGTTGCTGGGGAGGTGAGTGCTTGAAGGTATATCTTTAGATCTTGCAATCGAATCTTTTTTGTTTCTTGTTTTAGCACTAGTTTAGTTTATAAAATAAAACTACCAAAAAATGGAATTGAGTTTGCCTCATACGCTTTATCTTTTTAATGTCTTTCGTGAAAATGATGGGAAGGAAAATTGTGCTCAAGTACTAGAAGAAGAATTACATAGAATGCTTGACATAAAATATGTGAATGATGAGCATGATTACAATCTTGTTAGTATGAATTCTTTGAATACCCATGATGCTAAAGATATGCAAAGCCACAAGCTTGGGGATGCTATGTTTGATGAAGATGATATGTTTAGTCCCCCAAGTTTTGATGAGCAAATTTATTATGATGAAAGCATGCCTCCTATTTATGATGATTATTGTGATGACACGTATGCTATAAAGAATAAAGATAACCATGAAACTTGTCATCATGATTTTAATTTTCATTTGGATTATGCTTCACATGATAGTTATTTTGTTGAGTTTGCTCCCACTACTATTGATGAGAATAAATTTGCTTATGTGGAGAGTAGTAAAATTTCTATGCAAGTAGATCATGAAAAGAATGCTTTAGGTGCTGGTTATATTGTTGAATTCATTCATGATGCTACTGAAAATTATTATGAGGGAGAAATATATGCTTGTAGGAATTGCAATAATATCAAGTTTCCTCTCTATGTGCTTAAGGTTTTGAAGTTATGCTTGTTTTGCCTTCCTATGGTAGTTGATTATTGTTCCCATAAGTTGTTTGCTCACAAAATCCCTATGCATAGAAAGTGGGTTAGACTTAAATGTGCTAGTCATATTCTTCATGATGCTCTCTTTATGTTTCAATTCTTATCTCTTATGTGAGCATCATTGAAATCATCATGCCTAGCTAGGGGCGTTAAACGTTAGCGCTTGTTGGGAGGCAACCCAATTTTATTTTAGTTTCTTGCTTTTTGGTTCTGTTTAGTAATAAATAATCCATCTAGCTTCTGTTTAGATGTGGTTTTATGTTTTAATTAGTGTTTGTGCCAAGTAGAACCTTTGGGAAGACTTGGGTGAAGTCTTTATGATCATGCTGTAAAAAACAGAAACTTCAGCGCTCACGAGATTAGCTAAAACTTTTTACTGGAGAGTGATATTTAGTTGATTCTTTTTGCAGATGTTTACTAGACAAATTCCTCAGGCCCACCAATTTATTTTAGAATTTTTGGAGTTCCAGAAGTTTGCGTTAGTTACATATTACTACAGACTATTCTGTTTTTGACAGATTCTGTTTTTCGTGTGTTGTTTGCTTATTTTGATGACTCTATGGCTAGTAATATAGTTTATAAACCATAGAGAAGTTGGAATACAGTAGTTTTAACACCAATATAAATAAATAATGAGTTCATTACAGTAACATGAAGTGGTGTTTTGTTTTCTTTCGCTAACGGAGCTCACAAGATTTTCTGTTATGTTTTGTGTTGTGAAGTTTTCAAGTTTTGGGTAAAGATTCGATGGACTATGGAATAAGGAGTGGAAAGAGCCTAAGCTTGGGGATGCCCAAGTCACCCCAAGGTAATATTCAAGGATAACCAAGAGCCTAAGCTTGGGGATGCCCTGGAAGGCATCCCCTCTTTCGTCTTCGTTCATCGGTAACTTTACTTGGAGCTATATTTTTATTTACCACATGATATGTGTTTTGCTTGGAGCATCATTTTATTTTTTAGCTTTGCTTGCTGTTTGAATAAAATACCAAGATCTGAAATTCTTAAATGTTAGAGAGTCTTCACATAGTTGCATAATTATTCGACTACTCATTGATCTTCACTTATATCTTTCGGAGTAGTTTGTTGTTTGCTCTAGTGCTTCACTTATATCTTTTAGAGCACGGCGGTGGCTTTATTTTGAAGAAATATATGAACTCTCATACTTCACTTATATTATTTTGGGAGTCTCTAGAACAGCATGGTAATTTGCTTTGGTTATGAATTTAGTCCTAATATGATGGGCATCCAAGAGGGATATAATAAAAACTATCATAAAAAGTGCATTGAATACTAAGAGAAGTTTGATACTTGATAATTGTTTTGAGATATGAAGATGGTGATATTAGAGTCATGCTAATTTAGTGGTTATGAATTTGAGAAATACTTGTGTTAAAGTTTGTGATTCTCATAGCATGCACGTATGGTGAACCGTTATGTGATGAAGTCGGAGCATGATTTATTTATTGATTGTCTTCCTTATGAGTGGCGGTCGGGGACGAGCGATGGTCTTTTCCTACCAATCTATCCCCCTAGGAGCATGCGCGTAGTACCTTGTTTCAATAACTAATAGATTTTTGCAATAAGTATGTGAGTTCTTTATGACTAAAGTTGAGTCCATGGATTATATGCACTCTCGCCCTTCACCCATTGCTAGCCTCTCTAATACCGTGCACCTTTCGCCGGTATCATACACCCACCATATATCTTCCTCAAAACAGCCACCATACCTACCTATTATGGCATTTCCATAGCCATTCCGAGATATATTGCCATGTACCTTTCCACCGTTCCGTTTATTATGACACGCTCCATCATTGTCATATTGCTTTGCATGATCATGTAGTTAACATCGTATTTGTGGCAAAGCCACCGTTCATAATTCTTTCATACATGTCACTCATGAGTCATTGCATATCCCGGTACACCGCCGGAGGCATTCACATAGAGTCATATTGTTGTTCTAAGTATTGAGTTGTAATTCTTGAGTTGTAAGAAAATAAAAGTGTGATGATCATCATTATTAGAGCATTGTCCCAAGTAAGGAAAGGATGATGGAGACTATGATTCCCCCACAAGTCGGGATGAGACTTGGACGAAAAAAGGCCAAAAAAAGAGAAGGCCCAAAAAAACAAAAACAAAAAAATAAAAAAAATGAGAGAAAAAGAGAGAAGGGGCAATGCTACTATCCTTTTACCACACTTGTGCTTCAGAGTAGCACCATGTTCTTCATATAGAGAGTCTCTTGAGTTATCACTTTCATATAGTAGTGGGAATTTTCATTATAGAACTTGGCTTGTATATTCCAACGACGGGCTTCCTCAAATGCCCTAGGTCTTCATGAGCAAGCAAGTTGGATGCACACCCACTTAGTTTCAGTTTGAGCTTTCATATACTTATAGCTCTAGTGCATCCGTTGCATGGCAATCCCTACTCACTCACATTGATATCTATTAATGGGCATCTCCATAGCCCGTTGATACGCCTGGTTGATGTGAGACTATCTTCTCCCTCCTTTTTGTCTTCTCCACAACCACCATTCTATTCCACATATAGTGCTATGTCCATGGCTCACGCTCATGTATTGCGTAAAGATTGAAAAGGTTTGAGAACACCAAAAGTATGAAACAATTGCTTGGCTTGTCATCGGGGTTGTGCATGATTTAAATACTTTGTGTGGTGAAGATAGAGCATAGCCAGACTATATGATTTTGTAGGGATAACTTTCTTTGGCCATGTTATTTTGAGAAGACATACTTGCGTAGTTAGTATGCTTGAAGTATTATTATTTTTATGTCAATATTAAACTTTTGTCTTGAATCTTATGGATCTGAATATTCATGCCACAATAAAGAAAATTACATTAAGAAATATGTTAGGTAGCATTCCACATCAAAAGTTATGTTTTTATCATTTACCTACTCGAGGACGAGCAGGAATTAAGCTTGGGGATGCTGATACGTCTCCAACGTATCTATAATTTTTGATTGTTCCATGCTATTATATTATCTGTTTTGGATGTTTATGGGCTTTATTAAATACTTTTATATTATTTTTGGGACTAACCTATTAACCCAGAGCCCAGTGCCAGTTCCTGTTTTTTTCCTTGTTTCGCAGAAAAGGAATATCAAACGGAGTCCAAACGGAATGAAACCTTTGGGAAAGTTATTTTTGGAAAGAAAGCAATCCGAGAGACTTGGAGTGCACGTCAGAGGATCAATGAGGAAGGCACAAGGCAGGGGGGCGCGCCCACCCCCTGGGCGCGCCCTCCACCCTCATGGGCCCCTCGTGGCTCCCCTGACGTACTTCTTTCGCCTATATATTCCCATATACCCTAAAACCTTCGGGGAACAGAATAGATCGGGAGTTCCGCCGCCGCAAGCCTCTGTAGCCACCAAAAACCAATCGGGACCCTATTCCGGCACCCTGCCGGAGGGGGATCCCTCACCGGTGGCCATCTTCATCATCCCAGCGCTCTCCATGACGAGGAGGGAGTAGTTCACCCTCGGGGATGAGGGTATGTACCAGTAGCTATGTGTTTGATCTCTCTCTCTCGTGTTCTTGAGGTGGTACGATCTTGATGTATCGCGAACTTTGCTATTATAGTTGGATCTTATGATATTTCTCCCCCTCTACTCTCTTGTAATGGATTGAGTTATCCCTTTGAAGTTATATTATCGGATTGAGTCTTTAAAGGATTTGAGAACACTTGATGTATGTCTTGCGTGGGATACCCGTGGTGACAATGGGGTATTCTATTGATCCACTTGATGTATGTTTTGGTGATCAACTTGCGGGTTTCGCCCATGAACCTATGCATAGGGGTTGGCACACGTTTTTGTCTTGACTCTCTGGTAGAAACTTTGGGGCACTCTTTGAGGTTCTATGTGTTGGTTGAATAGATGAATTTGAGATTGTGTGATGCATATCGTATAATCATACCCACGGATACTTGAGGTGACATTGGAGTATCTAGGTGACACTAGGGTTTTGGTTGATGTGTGTCTTAAGGTGTTATTTTACTACGAACTCTAGGGATGTTTGTGACACTTATAGGATTAGCCCAATGGATTGATCGGAAAGAATAACTTTGAGGTGGTTTCGTACCCTACCATAATCTCTTCGTTTGTTCTCCGCTATTAGCGACTTTGGAGTGACTCTTTGTTGCATGTTGAGGGATATTTATATGATCCAATTATGTTATTATTGTTGAGAGAACTTGCACTAGTGAAAGTATGAACCCTATGCCTTGTTTCCTAGCATTGCAATACCGTTTTACGCTCGCTTTTATCACTTGCTACCTTGCTGTTTTTATATTTTCAGATTACAAAAACTTATATCTACTATCCATATTGCACTTGTATCACCATCTCTTCGCCGAACTAGTGCACCTATACAATTTACCATTGTATTGGGTGTGTTGGGGACACAAGAGACTCTTTGTTATTTAGTTGCAGGGTTGTTTGAGAGAGACCATCTTCATCCTACGCCTCCCACGGATTTATAAACCTTAGGTCATCCACTTAAGGGAAATTTGCTACTGTCCTACAAACCTCTGCACTTGGAGGCCCAACAATGTCTACAAGAAGAAGGTTGTGTAGTAGACATCATGCGCCGCCTCCGCAACCCTATGCAGCGCCGCCGCCTCCGCAACCCTACGCGGTGCCGCCGCCTCCGCTGCCCTACGGGGCCGCGTCTACTACGCCTTATGGGGCCCCCGTCGCATCTACCTACGGTGCCCTAGCTACTGCTCCTCATGGCGCCTACCCATCTTCACCGTACGATGGTGTCGTGCCTGGCTATGGCACCTCTTCGGCGATCGCTGCTCACCCGGATCAGGCCCCATCGATGGGTCTCTATGCGCCACCGACGCAGGCTCACGCTGATCATGCTGCGGCGTCATCGTCGTTTTACTTCTCGCACCTTCTTCCGGTGAAGCTCACGCCGGACAATTACTTGTCGTGGCATGCTCAGGTGCTGCCTCTTCTCCGGAGCCGCTACTTGGAGGGGTACGTCGACGGCTCCATCCCGTCCCCACCGTCGTATCATCTGGCATATCACACGTGGGTGGCCCAGGATCAGGCCATCCTCTTCGCCATCCAGTCTTCGCTCACTCCGAGCGTTTCGTCGCTGGTCATCTTCGCCGCGACGTCTAGGGATGTGTGGGCGGCGCTTCACACCAGCTTCGCCTCTCAGTCTCAGGCGCGTGCTCATTCTATACGCACCGAGCTGGGCGAGACCAAGCTTGGCGACCTTAGCATCACGGACTACTTCAACAAGATGAGCGGCCTCGCCGACACGTTGGCCTCAGTCGGTCAGACCCTTGGTCCCGAGGACTTCACCACCCATGTCCTTAATGGTCTTGATGACGACTATGATAATCTCATTGAGAACGTCCATGGTTGCGACGCTGCACTTCAGCCTCGTGAGCTCTATGCGCGCCTCCTCGGCCGCGAACATCGCATCAAGGCGCGCCGTGCCTCCCCGAGCTTCATCTCCGCCAACACCGCGACTCGCAGTAAACCTTAGAAGCCGTCATCGCCTGGTGGAAAACTGGCATCCTCACCTCAGCAGGCTCCGCGGGGCACCGCGCCATCCCTTACCGGCGGTACTCCCCCGCACGCTTGCTGTCCCTGCTGCGGTGCTCAGCAAGCTTGCCAGCTGTGTGGCCTTGATGGCCATATTGCCTCTGTCATAGAAGCTTCAAGCAAGATTTCCTTGGCCTGGGCAACAATGGCAAAGGGAATGACAAGAAGGCCGCCGCTGCAGTGACGAGTCATGAGCACGGGCGCACTCTGTCCTACTCCATTGATACTACGTGGTATATGGACACGGGAGCTACCAACCACCTAACGAGCGAGATGGGCAAGCTCTCCACCCAGGAGCCATATCGTGGTCATGATCGGGTTCACACCGCCAATGGAGTAGGTATGCGCATCTCACATGTTGGTCAGGCCTCACTTCTTGCACACAACTTTCGAAAACTCCATCTTTCTAATGTTCTTCGAGTTCCTTCTGCTACGCGTAGTTTGTTGTCTATTCCTCAACTTACTCATGATAATAATGTCCTTGCTGAGTTTCATCCTTTTCGTTTCTTCATCAAGGATCGGGACACGAGGGTCGTTCTGCTTAGCGGTCGTCTTCGCCATGGCCTGTACGCGCTTGACGCGCCGCCCACACCTCCTGCGCAGCATTCTCTGACACGTCTCCAACGTATCTATAATTTTTGATTGTTCCATGCTATATTATATTCTGTTTGGATGTTTAATGGGATTTATTATACACTTTTATATTATTTTTGGGACTAACCTATTAACCGGAGGCCCAGCCCAAATTGCTGTTTTTTTGCCTATTTCAGTGTTTCGCAGAAAAGGAATATCAAACGGGGTCCAAACGGAATGAAACCTTCGGGAACGTGATTTTCAGAACAAACATGATCCAGAGGACTTGGAGTCTACGTAAAGCAATCAACGAGGAGAGCATGAGGCAGGGGGCGCGCCTACCCCCTGGGCGCGCCCTCCACCCTCGTGGGGCTCACGTTGCTCCACCGACATACTTCTTCCTCCTATATATACCTACGTACCCCCAAACCATCAGATGAGGAGCAAAAACCCTATTTCCACCGCCGCAACCTTCTGTACCCGTGAGATCCCATCTTGGGGCCTTTTCCGGCGCTCCGCCGGAGGGGGCATTGATCACGGAGGGCTTCTACATCAACACCATAGCCTCTCCGATGATGTGTGAGTAGTTTACCTCAGACCTTCGGGTCCATAGTTCTTAGCTAGATGGCTTCTTCTCTCTCTTTGGATCTCAATACAAAGTTCTCCTCAATTCTCTTGGAGATCTATTCGATGTAATCTTCTTTTGCGGTGTGTTTGTCGAGATCCGATGAATTGTGGGTTTATAATCAAGATTATCTATGAACAATATTTGAATCTCCTCTGAATTCTTTTATGTATGATTGGTTATCTTTGCAAGTCTCTTCGAATTATCAGTTTGGTTTGGCCTACTAGATTGATCTTTCTTGCAATGGGAGAAGTGCTTAGCTTTGGGTTCAATCTTGCGGTGTCCTTTCCCAATGACAGCAAGGCACGTTTTGTATTGTTGCCATCGAGGATAAAAAGATGGGGTTTATATCATATTGCATGAGTTTATCCCTCTACATCATGTCATCTTACTTAAAGCATTACTCTGTTCTTATGAACTTAATACTCTAGATGCATGCTGGATAGCGGTCGATGTGTGGAGTAATAGTAGTAGATGCAGAATTGTTTCGATCTACTTGTCGCGGACGTGATGCCTATATACATGATCATACCTAGATATTCTCATAACTATGCTCAATTCTATCAATTGCTCGAAAGTAATTCGTTTACCCACCGTAATACTTATGCTCTTGAGAGAAGCCACTAGTGAAACATATGGCCCCCGGGTCTATTTTCCATCATATTAATCTTCCAACACTTAGCTATTTTTATTACCGTTTATTTTACTTTGCATCTTTATCATAAAAATACCAAAAATATTATCTTATCATATCTATCAGATCTCACTCTCGTAAGTGACCGTGAAGGGATTGACAACCCCTTTATCGCGTTGGTTGCGAGGTTCTTATTTGTTTGTGTAGGTGCGTGGGACTTGAGCGTGATCTCCTACCGGATTGATACCTTGGTTCTCAAAAACTGGGGGAAATACTTACGCTACTTTACTGCATCACCCTTTCCTCTTCAAGGGAAAACCAACGCAGTGCTCAAGAGGTAGCAAGAAGGATTTCTGGCGCCGTTGCTGGGGAGATTCGCGCCAAGCCAAGTCAAGTCAAGACATACCAAGTACCCATCACAAACTCTTATCCCTCGCATTACATTATTTGCCATTTGCCTCTCGTTTTCCTCTCCCACACTTCACCTTTGCCGTTTTATTCGCCCTCTCTTTTCCGTTTGTTTGTTTCTCGCTTGCTTCGTCGTTATGGCTAGTCCTCTATCTTCTCCGTTGTCTCCTGAGAATGAAGTTCTTAATTTTAAACAAAGGGAGGGAGAAAATCTAAAAGACGCTTGGTATAGAATTTGCAATGCTCAAAATAGATCTACCAGGAAGCAATCTACTTCCGTTCTTCTCCGCAATTTTTATGTAGGCGCTACTCCTTGGTACAGATATATTCTTGATACCATTACCGGAGGAATTTCTTGGGTAGCCATACTTTTGATTCTTATAATGCTATGATAGATTTGTTTGGCTCACCATCTCTTTTGGTTAATGGAACTATGTTAACTTTGGAACATGTGATGCAAAAGCTTGAAATTATTGAGAATAAAGTTGCTACTGTAGAGTTGATTGAGAATTTGGATAAAAAGATCCACAACCAAATTACCCAATATGGATCTAAGGTGGGAGTTACTCTGAAAAGTTTTAAGGAAAAAGAACCCATAGTTAATGAAAGAATAGATCATGATTCCACTAGAATCGATAAACTTGAGGGAATTATCACCAACTTGGGGTCCACTTTTTCTTCCGTTAAAAATACTCCAAATCCCCCTACCAAAATTGCCAAGCTTGTTTATGTTCCTAAAAATAAGGGTGAATCCTCTAGTAAGGAAACTGCGGACTTAAAATCAATAACTGTTCATCCCAATTTTTTGCTATCCTTAAGGAACCGTTTGCTACAAATGATTTTCTTGATTTTGTGCCTAGGATTTTGATGATTAATAAAAATAAAGAAACTCCTAGGGTTTATAGGTGTCTTATTGAAGAATTACCCACCAAAGATGGCAATACTTAGATCTATCCTTGCTTTTATGCCTAGCTAGGGGCGTTAAACGATAGCGCTTGTTGGGAGGCAACCCAATTTTTTTTTTTTTTGGTTCTGTTTAGGAATAAATATTTGATCTAGCCTCTGGTTGGATTTGTTTTTATGTTTTAATTAGTGCTTGTGCCAAGTTAAACCTATAGGATCTTCTTGGATGATAGTTATTTGATCTTGCTGAAAATTCCAGAAACTTTCTGTTCACGAAAACAATTGTTTAAAATCAAAAGAACGTGATAAAATATTGATTCCAATTGCAGTAGATCAATAAAAAAATTGTCTAGGTCGTCCTATTTTGGTAGATTTTTCTGAGTTCCAGAAGTTTGCATTAGTTACAGATTACTCTAGACTGTTCTGTTTTTGACAGATTCTGTTTTTCGTGTGTTGTTTGCTTATTTTGATGAATCTATGGCTAGTAAAAGAGTTTATAAACCATAGAGAAGCTGGAATACAGTAGGTTTAACACCAATATAAATAAAGAATGAGTTCAATACAGTATCTTGAAGTGGTGTTTTGTTTTCTTTCGCTAACGGAGCTCATGAGATTTTCTGTTAAGTTTTGTGTTGTGAAGTTCTCAAGTTTTGGGTAAAGATTTGATGGATTATGGAACAAGGAGTGGCAATAGCCTAAGCTTGGGGATGCCCATGGCACCCCAATATAATCTAAGGACACCAAAAATCCAAAGCTTGGGGATGCCCCGGAAGGCATCCCCTCTTTCGTCTTCGTCCATCGGTAACTTTACTTGGAGCTATATTTTTATTCACCACATGATATGTGTTTTGCTTGGAGCGTATTGTATGATTTGAGTCTTTAGTTTTTAGTTTACCACAATCATCCTTGCTGTACACACCTTTTGAGAGAGACACACATGATTCAGAATTTATTAGAATACTCTATGTGCTTCACTTATATCTTTTGAGCTATATAGTTTTTGCTCTAGTGCTTCACTTATATCTTTTAGAGCACGGTGGTGGATTTGTTTATAGAAACTATTGTTCTCTCATGCTTCACTTATATTATTTTGAGAGTCCTACAAAACAGCATGGTAATTATGATAGGCATCCAAGATTAGTAAAAAAAAATCTTATGAGTGTGTTGAATACTATGAGAAGTTTGATGCTTGATAATTGTTTTGAGATATGAAGATGGTGATATTAGAGTCATGCTAGTTGAGTAGTTGTGAATTTGAGGAATACTTGTGTTAAAGTTTGTGATTCCCGTAGCATGCACGTATGGTGAACCGTTATGTGATGAAGTCGGAGCATGATTTATTTATTGATTGTCTTCCTTATGAGTGACGGTCGGGGACGAGCGATGGTCTTTTCCTACCAATCTATCCCCCTAGGAGCATGCGCATAATACTTTGCTTTGATAACATGTAGATTTTTGCAACAAGTATATGAGTTCTTTATGACTAATGTTGAGTCCGTGGATTATACGCACTCTCATCCTTCCACCATTGCTAGCCTCTCTAATACCGTGCACTTTTCGCTGGTATCATACACACACCATATACCTTCCTCAAAACAGCCACCATACCTACCTATCATGGCATTTCCATAGCCATTCCGAGATATATTGCCATGCAACTTACCACCGTTCCGTTTACTATGACACGCTTCATCATTGTCATATTGCTTTGCATGATCATGGAGTTGACATCGTATTTGTGGCAAAGCCACCGTTCATAATTCTTTCATACATATCACTCTTGATTCATTGCATATCCCGGTACACCGCCGGAGGCATTCACATAGAGTCATATTTTGTTCTAAGTTTTGAGTTGTAATTCTTGAGTTGTAAGAAAATAAAAGTGTGATGATCATCATTATTAGAGCATTGTCCCAAGTGAGGAAAGGATGATGGAGACTATGATTCCCCCACAAGTCGGGATGAGACTCCGGACGAAAAATAAATAAATAAAAGGGAGAAAGAAAAGAGGCCATAAAAAAGAGAAAAGGCCCAAAGAAAAAAAGAGAGAAAAAGAGAGAAGGGACAATGCTACTATCCTTTTTCCACACTTGTGCTTCAAAGTAGCACCATGATCTTCATGATAGAGAGTCTCCTATGATATCACTTTCATATACTAGTGGGAAATTTTCATTATAGAACTTGGCTTGTATATTCCAATGATGGGCTTCCTCAAAATGCCCTAGGTCTTCGTGAGCAAGCGAGTTGGATGCACACCCACTTAGTTTTCTTTGTTGAGCTTTCATATACTTATAGCTCTAGTGCATCCGTTGCATGGCAATCCCTACTCACTCACATTGATATCTATTGATGGGCATCTCCATAGCCCGTTGATACGCCTAGTTGATGTGAGACTATCTTCTCCTTTTTTTGTCTTCTCCACAACCACCATTCTATTCCACATATAGTGCTATGTCCATGGCTCATGCTCATGTATTGCGTGAAGATTGAAAAGTTTGAGAACACCAAAAGTATGAAACAATTGCTTGGCTTGTCATCGGGGTTGTGCATGATTAAATACTTTGTGTGATGAAGATAGAGCATAGCCAGACTATATGATTTTGTAGGGATAACTTTCTTTGGCCATGTTATTTTCAGAAGACATAATTGCTTAGTTAGTATGCTTGAAGTATTATTATTTTTATGTCAATATTAAACTTTTGTCTTGAATCTTTCGGATCTGAATATTCATACCACAAATAAGAGAATTACATTGAAAATTATGCTAAGTCGCATTCCACATCAAAAATTCTGTTTTTATCATTTACCTACTCGAGGACGAGCAGGAATTAAGCTTGGGGATGCTTGATACGTCTCCAATGTATCTATAATTTTTTATTGTTCCATGCTATATTATATTCTGTTTTGGATGTTTAATGGGCTTTATTATACACTTTTATATTATTTTTTGGACTAACCTATTAACCGGAGGCCCAACCCAAATTGCTGTTTTTTGCCTATTTCAGTGTTTCGCAGAAAAGGAATATCAAACGGAGTCCAAACGGAATGAAACCTTCGGGAACGTGATTTTGAGAACAAACGTGATCCAGAGGACTTGGAGTCTACGTAAAGCAATCAACGAGGAGAGCACGAGGCAGGGGGGGCGCCTACCCCCTGGGCGCGCCCTCCACCCTCGTGGGGCCCATGTTGCTCCACCGACGTACTTCTTCCTCCTATATATACCTACGTACCCCCAAACCATCAGATGAGGAGCAAAAACCCTATTTCCACCGCCGCACCCTTCTGTACCCGTGAGATCCCATCTTGGGGCCTTTCCGGCGCTCCGCCGGAGGGGGCATTGATCACGGAGGGCTTCTACATCAACACCATAGCCTCTCCGATGATGTGTGAGTAGTTTACCTCAGACCTTCGGGTCCATAGTTATTAGCTAGATGGCTTCTTCTCTCTCTTTGGATCTCAATACAAAGTTCTCCTCGATTCTCTTGGAGACCTATTCGATGTAATCTTCTTTTGCGGTGTGTTTGTCGAGATCCGATGAATTGTGGGTTTATCAAGATTATCTATGTACAATATTTGAATCTCCTCTGAATTCTTTTATGTATGATTAGTTATCTTTGCAAGTCTCTTCGAATTATCAGTTTGGTTTGGCCTACTAGATTGATCTTTCTTGCAATGGGAGAAGTGCTTAGCTTTGGGTTCAATCTTGCGGTGTCCTTTCCCAATGACAGCAAGGCACATTTTGTATTGTTGCCATCGAGGATAAAAAGATGGGGTTTATATCATATTGCATGAGTTTATCCCTCTACATCATGTCATCTTACTTAAAGCATTACTCTGTTCTTATGAACTTAATACTCTAGATGCATGCTGGGTAGCGGTCGATGTGTGGAGTAATAGTAGTAGATGCAGAATCGTTTCGATCTACTTGTCGCGGACGTGATGCCTATATACATGATCATACCTAGATATTCTCATAACTATGCTCAATTCTATCAATTTCTCGACAGTAATTCGTTTACCCACCGTAATACTTATGCTCTTGAGAGAAGCCACTAGTGAAACCTATGGCCCCCGGGTCTATTTTCCATCATATTAATCTTCCAACACTTAGCTATTTTTATTACCGTTTATTTTACTTTGCATCTTTATCATAAAAATACCAAAAATATTATCTTATCATATCTATCAGATCTCACTCTCGTAAGTGACCGTGAAGGGATTGACAACCCCTTTATCGCGTTGGTTGTGAGGTTCTTATTTGTTTGTGTAGGTGCATGGGACTTTGAGCGTGATCTCCTACTGGACTGATAGTTGGTTCTCAAAAACTGAGGGAAATACTTATGCTACTTTATTGCATCACCGTTTCCTCTTCAAGGGAAAACCAACGCAGTGCTCAAGAGGTAGCATTCTCCCCGGGCGTTCAGTGGTGTTCGTGTGTCGCCTATGCACTGGCATGCGCGCCTTGGTCACCCTACTGCTCCCATAGTTCGTCATATTCTACATCGTCATGAACTTCAATTGTGTCCAATAAGATTGCTGAAACTATCTATGATGCATGTCAGCAAGGCAAGAGTCACCAACTTCCTTTTTCAGAGTCGAGTCGTGTTGTGAAACATCCTCTTGAGCTTGTGTTTTCTGATGTATGGGGTCATGCCCAAACTTCTGTTAATGGCCACAATTATGATGTCAGCTTTATTGATGCTTATAGTCAGTTTACTTGGTTGTATCTTATTAAGCGCAAATCTGATGTGTTCGATGTTTTCATTCAGTTTCAAGCACACGTTCAGCGTCTCCTTAAGCAGAAAATTCTCCATGTTCAATCCGACTGGGGGTGAATATCACAACCTCAATTCATTTTTTTAACAAACTTGGGATTTCGCACCTTGTGTCTTGTCCTCATACACATCAGCAGAATGGCACCGCTGAACGTAAGCATTGTCATCTTGTAGAAATTGACCTTACCTTACTAGCTCATGCCTCCATTCCGTTTCGGTTTTGGAGTGATGCTTTTTCCACAGCTTGTTTCTTGATAAATAGGCTTCCCTCACGACTTCTCAAAATAAAAACTCCTGTTGAACTCTTGCTCAATGAAATCCCATACTACACGTTTCTTAAAGTGTTTGGATGTGCATGTTGGCCTCACCTGCGTCCATATAACAAGCATAAGCTAGAGTTTCGGTCTAAAAAGTGTGTTTTTCTTGTGTATAGTTTCCTTCACAAAGGGTACAAGTGCGTGCATGTTCCCACCAATCGCATTTACATATCTCGTGATGTCGTATTTGATGTGAATGTGTTCCCTTTTCATGCACTTCCGAATAACTCTACCACTCCTACACCACCTGTGCACTCAACTATACCTTCGCTTGATCAATTTGTGGATGTTGCAAATGTTCCTGTACTCCTTCCTAATCATACTGCAGGTATCGGCCGCGGCGCTCACCTTGAGCTCCTTGATGATCAGGCGACCGACGACGCTCACGTCCGGGACGTTGATCCCGTGCATGTGCCATGCATGGCGGGTCGCGCCCGTGAGCCCGCTGCTATCGCGCCCGTGGCAGCTTCACCAGTTGCTGTACCGCGGGCACCTGCCTCGCCCGGCCCAGTGGCCGCCTCGCCTGGCCTGGTAGCCGCCTCGCCTGGCCCAGTGGCCACCTCGCCTGCTCCAGCGCCTGAACTGGCCGCCCCCGCCTCGGCTCCCAGTGGGCACTCTTCACCTAGCCTGATGCCGCCTGGCTCTCCATCGCCAGGGGTCTCTGAGTCTGGCTCGGGCTCGCCGACCTCTGTGTCAACTACACCAGGCTCAGCATCGCCTCTGTCACCTGAGTCGAGCTCCGCGTTGCCAGCACCACGTGCCGTGGTCGCTCTTCGTCCCCGCACACGTAGTCAGTCTGGGATTTTTCGTCCGAAGGAACTGTCACGTCCCTAGTTCTGGTATGACCTAGACTAGCTAGTCATGTGTGCATCATGTCTAAATTTCATTTAAATTTGAAATGGGGATCTGTGAAACCCTCAGAATCATTTCTGGAAATGACCCAGATAAAAATTGCTCCAAAAGGGTCCAAGAAAATGTTCATGTTGCTCTCTGAAAATATTGGACAGAGATAAAAACCAAACCAATATTTTTAGGAGATCATAAATATTTATGTTGGGCATTTGGAATTAATGCAGTAATTATTTGCTTTGGATATATATTGTTATATATATAAAATATTGTCCAAAAATTATGCCATTTGTTGAGGAGTTCTGGAATAATACCACTAGCCCCTATAAAAATTGGCATAAGTAAATAAAATGGTTTAGTATTTTTATTAAACCAAACAAATGTCAGAAAATTAGAAAAGAAAAAGAAATAGGAAAAGGGAGCTTACCTGCGGCCTGGCACTGTGCGGCCTGGCCTGGCCCAGCAGGCCAGCCCAGCTGACTGGCCAGCGCCAGTCGTCCCCCTCCTCGCGCCAGAGGGACAGGGCGCGTGGTCGCCGCACGCCGCGCGCATGCGCGCCACGGCAGCTGCCTGCCTGCCCTCCCCTCCCTCGACGCCTCGGTCGCCTGGACGACGCCACGACCCCTCCAGGCCTCACTCCCTCTCTCCTGCGCCTCTCCCCCGCTCTCTCCCGCTCTCTCCCGCGACGCCCGAACGCGCCGGTCGCCGCCGTTCGCTGCCCCGCGCTCCCCGCCATCCCCTCGCACCTCCGTCGTGTCCCAGAGCTCCGCCTCCTCGCGCTGAACCCCTCCGCTGAGCCACGCAAGCCGGAACGCCCTGGAGCGCCTCCATCGCCGTCGTCCTCAACTCCGGCCGCCGGAGATCGTCTTCGCGGCCCCACCGTCTCCAGTGCGTCCCCGAGCTCTCCGACGACGCCGTCGAGTCCACCGTGAGCTCCTGCCCCGTTCCCCTCTCTCCGTTTCTCCGTTCCCGCGCTGTAGCCCCGACCCTCACCATGGCCGTAGCTCCTCGCCGCCGTCCATGTCACCACCGCAGCCCGCAACCGAGCGCGTCACCGTGCTTCTGGTGACGCCAGGAGGCCGTAGCGCCTCTCCGCTCACGCCCCCGTGCACCGCAGCACTGCGCCCGCCTTGGCCGAACTCCGGCCACCGCCGCGTGCCTCGCTCCGGCGAGCTCCGACCATCCCACGGTCTTCCGCGTGTCCCACTGGATGCGCGCGAGCCTGGGCTTCGCGTAGGTGGCCTCCGCGGCCCAAATGGTCGCCGGAGCGACGAACCCGACGAGCTCCGCCGCGCTCGGCCTCGCCGGCGACTAACCGCCGGTCAACCCGGGTCAAACCGCACTAATTACCCCTCTAATCTACCCCCACTGACACTGACAATGGGCCCCAGCACCCCTAGATAATTTAGATTAACTAGAAAACCCCTCGGGTTAACATTGAGTCACTGACGTGTGGACCCCACACGTCAGGTTTGACTTGGTCAGCGCCGCTAACCCGCTGACGTCATGATGACGCAGTGCTGACGCAACAAACCCTTTCTGGATTTAAATTAAATCAGGAAATTCCAGAATATGTTCAAAACTTCTAAAATTCATAGAAATTCAACCGTAGCTCAGATTTAAACAATTTATATATGAAAAATTATCAGAAAAATGCAATCTATCCATCTGTACTAGTTTCATGCATGACAAACCAACTTATACCTACTGTATAAGTGAAAACATATAAATGGCATATATAAGGACTTAAATTAGAGTTGCATTTGAACCTTTGGTTCAAATGGATCTCTTCCAAGTTGAATGCTAAATGCATTGGCTCAAAATACATCACATATTCATGCCATATTCATGCATCATATTGTTGCATATGATTGTGTTTTGACTGTCGACACCGTTCCCTCTCGATAGGTCCTGCTCCGGAGAGTGTTCCAGAGTACCTGTCTGAGGAGCAGTGCCACCCTGTTGATCTACCAGGCAAGCAAACCCCCTTTGTTCATTCCGATACAAACCTACTCTCTCGCTCCTGCTCTCTTTTACTGCATTAGGACAACAGCGATTCAACTGCTACTTTATGCTGCGGTAGTCGAACCCATTCCTCTGCATGACCTGTCATTGCCACAGTAAATAGTTGAAACCCACTAGCATGTGTAGGAGTTGATTGAGCCATGTTGTGTTCCTACCATGCCTTGCCTGCTATTGCTTAGAGTTGTGTCAGGTCTGGTTCATTGGGAATGTTACGATATGTTCTGGTGCCGAGAGTTAAGCGTGTGAACACGATTTGGTAAAGGTAGCGGTGAGAGGCCATGTAGGAGTACATGGTGGGTTGTCTCACTGGAACCATCCTTAAGCACTGAGTTCTGTGTATGTTGTCCAATGACTAGTTACTACCACACATTGGAATGCTTAAGTGCCCCTCTCGACTTATTAACCAACTTGGTCTCTGTCCAGGAGTTGCAACTAGTTTCTGGTGTTTGTAGGTAGTGCTATTTTTCTACCGAGTGGCACCCGGCAGGGTGGGCTTGGGACAGACTAGGCACACGTGGCCCGGTGTACCGAGTGGCACCCGGATGGTGGGCTCGGGAACCCTGTACACATCGTTTGGGGCCGTGAGCGACACCCCGGCCGGATCTCCTTGCGGATGGAACCCGAATAGGCGATAAACCTGGACTAGACTCTTGTGTGGTTAGTCAGGTCGTGGCCGACACCCTCGCCAGGCTTCCGCTTGAAGGTTGCCGAGGTACATGACGTGTACATGGCGGTAAGTGGCGAGAGCGTGTGTGACGCAGTACACCCCTGCAGGGTTATCATGATCTATTCGAATAGCCGTGTCCTCGGTTATGGACTTCTTGGATGCTTACGTGGTACATAGACAACTTGAAGTGGATACTCTAAAATGCTCAAGATAAGTGTGAGTGCTATGGATGGCTTCTCGTAGTGAGACGGGAATGAATCCATAGTGGTGTATTGAGGTGGTGATTAGTGGACTCGTGTGCGCCTTCTTACCTCAAAGAAGATTCTCGCAGTCGTAGAACAGGATAGCCACTGAGTCAAAGCTAGCTTGCTGCAACTAAACCCCACCCTACCTTCTTGATACAAATGCATGTATGATAGGATCTGATGTAAGTCTTGCTGAGTACCTTCGTACTCATGTTGCTTTATTCATGTTTTTGCAGCAGAGACTTCAGTCTTACTAGTAGCTCCGCTTGGACTTCGACGAGTAGCTTGTACCTCAGCTACGATCTTGAACCCTTGGGAGGGTCTTGTAGATAGTCAGGCTTCTCAGCCTTTTTCTTTTGTAGTTGTCTGTACTCAGACATGTAATGCTTCCGTTGCTTGTATGCTCTGAATGATGGGTCATGTGACCCCTGTTTGTACTTAATGCTATGTGGCTCTTCAGGGCCGTTTATCTATATGAGTTCGCGTTATGTTGTGATGCCATGTTGTACAGCACATACTTGCATGTTATGCGTACGTGTGACGTGTATTGCTATGTGTGGGATCCGACAATCTAGTTGTTTATCCTTGGCAGCCTCTCTTATGGGGAAATGTAGTCTAGTGCCTCCTTGAGCCATAGTAGTCCGCTACAGCCCGGTTCACCGGAGTCCTGCTAGCCCAGCACTACTGCTCTGGACACTTGACTGGCCGGCATGTGTTCACATCGTTCCTGTGTCTGTCCCTTCGGGAAATGTCACGCGATGACATCCGGAGTCCTGCCTAGCCTGCTACAGCCCGGGTTCCCGGAGTCCTGTTAGCCCAGTGCTACAGCCCGGATTCACACGCTGCTGACCGACACGTTCGATGTTGATTCATGTATGCCTGTCCCCATACGTTAGTGCCGCTTTGGGTTCACGACTAGCCATGTCAGCCCGGGTTCTCTATCATATGGATGCTAGCGACATTGTCATATACGTGAGCCAAAAGGCGCAAACGGTCCCGGGCCATGGTAAGGCGACACCCGTGGGAATACCGTGCGTGAGGCCGCAAAGTGATATGAGGTGTTACATGCTAGATCGGTGTGACTTAGAATCGGGGTCCCAACAGCTTTGGTATCAGAGCCTGACTGCCTGTAGGATTTCCAAGCCAACCTGGTCGAAGTTGAGTCTAGAAATTCTTTAGTTATATAAGGGAATTGATTGTGGAAGGGAACGTAAGGCTCTTTTACTCCTTTTACCTCATGCCTTCTGATCTGAGTCATCCTATCTTTCCTATGGGGTTAAGGAACTAGGCTTTCTCTTCTGTCTATCAGGATCACGTGTTACTACTCCGTAGTCTCTTAGGATTGGTTGATCAGAGTCATATCCCAGTTTGAGTACCTCCAGTGTAGCCTGTTTAGTAATATCTCAGAACCTTGAGTGACGATGTTGAGTATGGTGCTACCCCGTCCTTTGCAGAATGTCCCATTTTGAGCATTTTACTGCCGTTATGCTGCCGGATTTGTCCTAGGAGTTTGAGAGATACTAAATCTTCTTATGCTACATGTTGCATCCTATAGTTGATGTTGACCTCGTCCTTGGTTCCGCTTCTCAGGATGTCGTCAGTTAACCGAAGTTCTGTTGCTCGTTGCCTGAACCACGGAGGTGGTAGGGATGAGGAGGATCCTCCCGACCAGCCTTCGTTGGCAGAATTTATGTTAGAGATGGAGAGGAACAAGCACGAGTCTAACCGCCTGTTAGCACGTATCGAGGAGAACACCGCACCCCAGTGCAAAGAGTCAGCGACCATCTATGATTTCATTGGTCTGAAACCACCTACCTTCCATCATTCTATTGAGCCACTCGATGCAGATGACTGGCTCCGTAGTATCACACACAAGCTGCGTTCTGCGAACGTAGCTGAAGGTGACAAGGTCACTTATGCTGCATATCACCTGGAAGGTCCTGCTAGTCTTTGGTGGCAGAACTATGAGGCTATGCTTCCAGCTAGCCAGATACCGACCTGGAGAGATTTCACTGAGGCTTTTCGCGAGCATCACATTCCTCAGGCTCTCATTGACCGCAAGAGAGAAGAGTTCTGTAGTTTCACCCAGGGTAAGATAGCTGTTGATGCTTACAGTAGAGAGTTTGAGAACCTCGCCCGCTATGCTACAGAAGAAGTGTCCACGGACGCTAAGAAGCAGGCTAGGTTCCGGAAGGGTCTCAACCCCAAGTTGCGTCGTGATCTCCACTTGCACCATTGCAGTACATTCCAGGCTCTTGTGAACAAGGCCATTAATGCGGAGACAGCTCAGCTTACATACGAGGAGTCTCGTAAGCACACCCGTGATTTGGTTTCTTCCTCTGGTTCTAGTTCTCATAAGCGCCGGATTTGGGTTCCGAACTCCGCTCTTCCACCTGGATATGCACCGAGGCCATCTTATGTGCCGCCTCACCCAGTTCAGCAGTATGCTCCACCCAGGCCTATTGGTAGACCGCTTGTCAATGCGGGTCCACATCCAACTTCAGGGACTTGCTTCACATGCGGGAAGCCAGGACACTATGCACGTGACTGCTCTCAAACTAACTATGCCCCACCCCTGCCTGAGAAGTCTGTTGGCAGTGGTAAGCCATCACGCAAGATGATCAGTGTCAAGTCAGCTCCCACTGAGCGTGGACGTGTGCATCACGCCTCAGCTAAAGACGCTCATGATGATCCGGATGTCGTTCTTGGTACACTCCTTGTCAATTGCCATCCAGCTTTGGTTCTATTCGATACTGGAGCATCTCACTCCTTCATCTCTGAAGGCTATGCCCGTTTGCACGACATGTCATTTTGTGATATGCCAACTCCACTTGAAATCCAAACTCCAGGGTCTAGATGGCAAACTACCAGAATAAGCCATGGTAATGAAATCCTTGTTGACAGACTTGTATTCCTTGCCTCACTTATAGCCCTCAAGTCTACAGATATTAACATCATCTTGGGTATGGACTGGATGACAGCTCATCATGCCAAGATTGATTGTTACACCAGGTCTGTTCAACTCACACACCCATCTGGCAAGTTAGTCACTGTCTCCACCAGAGTTGCAAAGCGTCAACTCTATTCTCTTAATGCCAGTCCTCTTCCAGACCTTGAAGATATCCCGGTAGTCCGTGACTTTCCAGATGTCTTTCCAGAAGAACTGCCAGGTATTCCACCTGACAGGGATGTAGAGTTTGTCATAGATCTTATCCCAGGAACCGCCCCAATCTCTAGGAGACCTTACAAGATGGCACCTTTAGAACTAGGTGAGCTTAAGAAACAACTTGATGAGTCCTTGCAAAAGGGTTTCATCCGTCCTAGTTCTTCTCCTTGGGCTTGCCCCGTCCTCTTCGTCAAGAAGAAGGATGGTACGGACCGGATGGTTGTAGATTATCGTCCCGTTAATTTGGTCACGATAAAGAACAAGTATCCGCTCCCCAGGATCAACGACCTGTATGATCAACTTGCTGGATCCTCAGTCTTTTCCAAGATGGATTTGAGATTAGGCTACCACCAAATCAAGATTAGAAACGGGGACATTCCTAAGACGGCTTTTGTCACTCGTTATGGCCAGTACGAGTACACCGTCATGTCTTTTGGTCTAACCAATGCTCCAGCTACCTTCTCCCGCTTGATGAACTCGATCTTCATGGAGTACTTAGATAAGTTCGTCGTGGTTTACCTCGATGATATCCTTATCTACTCGAAGAACGAGGAAGAGCATGCCGAACATCTTAGACTTGTGTTAGAAAAGCTCAGAGAGCACCGCCTTTACGCCAAGTTTTCCAAGTGCGAATTTTGGTTGCCAGAAGTGACCTACCTAGGCCACGTGATCTCTGGTAAGGGCATTGCTGTCAATCCTGAGAGAGTTCAGGCCATTCTTGATTGGACTCCACCTGAAACAGTTAAACAAGTTAGGAGTTTCCTTGGTCTAGCCAGTTATTGTCGCCGCTTCGTTGAAAACTTCTCCAAAGTAGCCAAACCCCTCACGGAACTTCTCAAGAAGGATAAAAAGTTTGAGTGGTCCCCACATTGTGAATACAGTTTTCAGGAACTGAAAAGACGCCTGACTTCTGCTCCCATACTGGTGCCACCGGATTTCACTAAAGACTTTGTTATCTACTGCGACGCCTCACGACAGGGACTAGGTTGCATTCTTATGCAGGATCGCCATGTGATTGCCTATGCATCTCGACAGTTACATCCACATGAGGAGAATTATCCTACACATGATCTAGAGCTTGCAGCTGTAGTCTATGCACTTAAGACATGGCGACATTACCTTCTTGGTAAACGTTGCGAGATTTACACCAATCACCAGAGTCTCAAGTATATTTTCACCCAACCAGATTTGAACCTTAGGCAAAGACGTTGGTTGGAGTTGATCTCAGATTACGACTTAGGGATTACCTACACCCCAGGCAAGGGCAATGTCATGGCTGATGCGCTAAGTCGTAAGTCCTATTGCAACAATCTTATGTTGCAGCAGGGCCAACCACTTCTCCATGAGGAATTCTGTAAGCTTAACCTTCACATTGCTCCTCAAGGATTCCTTTCTACCTTGGTGGCGAAACCTACCCTTGAGGATCAGATCATTTCGTTACCCGCATCAGGAGAAACATTAAGAAGGGAGTTGGTGGATGTTTCTCTATGGATGATCGAGGTGCTGTTTTCTTTAAGAATCGTTTGGTGGTTCCCAAGAATCAACATCTGCGACAATTGATCCTTAAGGAGGCACATGAATCCCCTCTCACGATTCATCCCGGTAGTACTAAGATGTATCAGGACCTACGCCAGAGGTTCTGGTGGACTAGGATGAAGAGAGAAATCGCTCAGTTCATTGCTAACTGTGACGTTTGTCGTCGCGTTAAGGCAGAACATCAAAGGCCTGCTGGCACCCTTCAACCTTTAGCCATTCCTGAGTGGAAATGGGATAAAGTTGGTATGGACTTCATCACCGGCTTTCCCAGGACCAAGAAAGGGAATAATGCTATCTTCGTAGTCATTGATCGTCTTTCCAAAGTGGCTCACTTCCTACCTGTTCGAGAGAGTATCACTGCTAGTCAGCTCGCTGACTTATATATTTCTCGAATAGTGTCACTTCATGGTGTTCCACTAGAGATCAATTCAGACCGTGGTAGTCTCTTCACTTCTCATTTCTGGGAGAGTTTCCAAACTGCCATGGGCACCCATCTTTCCTTCAGTACCGCTTTCCACCCTCAATCAAGTGGTCAGGTGGAAAGGGTCAACCAAATTCTTGAAGACATGCTTAGAGCTTGCGTTATCTCATTCGGTATGGATTGGGAGAAATGCCTACCTTTCGCCGAGTTTGCTTATAACAATAGCTACCAATCCAGTCTTAAGAAAGCTCCTTTCGAGATTCTGTATGGACGAAGATGTCGAACACCTTTGAACTGGTCAGAAACCGGTGAAAGACAATTCTTTGGACCGGACATGATCCAGGAAGCAGAAGAGCAAGTTCGCATCATTCGTGAGAAATTGAAAACAACCCAGTCTCGTCAAAAGAGCCAGTATGACCGTCGTCATAAGGAAGTGGCTTATGAAGTTGGCGACAAGGCTTACCTTCGGGTTACTCCTCTAAAGGGTACCCATCGATTCGGTATCAAGGGCAAGTTGGCTCCTCGTTACATTGGTCCTTTTCGCATTCTCGCTATACGAGGAGAGGTTGCCTACCAGTTAGAACTACCCCCACATCTATATCGAGTCCATGATGTCTTCCACGTCTCTCAACTCAGGCGTTGCTTCTCGGATCCCATCCGCGGAGTGGACCATGAAACGCTTGATCTCCAAGATAACCTCACATACCGAGAGTACCCTATTCGCATTCTTGATCAAGCAGAGCGTGTCACCCGACGTCAGAACATCAAGTTTCTCAAGGTTCAGTGGTCTCATCATTCTGAGAGAGAAGCTACTTGGGAGCGAGAAGATCGTCTTCGACTGGAGTACCCCACCTTCTTTCCGTCGACCCCTGAATCTCGGGACGAGATTCTTGCAAGTGGGGGCGAGTTGTCACGTCCCTAGTTCTGGTATGACCTAGACTAGCTAGTCATGTGTGCATCATGTCTAAATTTCATTTAAAATTGAAATGGGGATCTGTGAAACCCTCAGAATCATTTCTGGAAATGACCCAGATAAAAATTGCTCCAAAAGGGTCCAAGAAAATGTTCATGTTGCTCTCTGAAAATATTGGACAGAGATAAAAACCAAACCAATATTTTTAGGAGATCATAAATATTTATGTTGGGCATTTGGAATTAATGCAGTAATTATTTGCTTTGGATATATATTGTTATATATATAAAATATTGTCCAAAAATTATGCCATTTGTTGAGGAGTTCTGGAATAATACCACTAGCCCCTATAAAAATTGGCATAAGTAAATAAAATGGTTTAGTATTTTTATTAAACCAAACAAATGTCAGAAAATTAGAAAAGAAAAAGAAATAGGAAAAGGGAGCTTACCTGCGGCCTGGCACTGTGCGGCCTGGCCTGGCCCAGCAGGCCAGCCCAGCTGACTGGCCAGCGCCAGTCGTCCCCCTCCTCGCGCCAGAGGGACAGGGCGCGTGGTCGCCGCACGCCGCGCGCATGCGCGCCACGGCAGCTGCCTGCCTGCCCTCCCCTCCCTCGACGCCTCGGTCGCCTGGACGACGCCACGACCCCTCCAGGCCTCACTCCCTCTCTCCTGCGCCTCTCCCCCGCTCTCTCCCGCTCTCTCCCGCGACGCCCGAACGCGCCGGTCGCCGCCGTTCGCTGCCCCGCGCTCCCCGCCATCCCCTCGCACCTCCGTCGTGTCCCAGAGCTCCGCCTCCTCGCGCTGAACCCCTCCGCTGAGCCACGCAAGCCGGAACGCCCTGGAGCGCCTCCATCGCCGTCGTCCTCAACTCCGGCCGCCGGAGATCGTCTTCGCGGCCCCACCGTCTCCAGTGCGTCCCCGAGCTCTCCGACGACGCCGTCGAGTCCACCGTGAGCTCCTGCCCCGTTCCCCTCTCTCCGTTTCTCCGTTCCCGCGCTGTAGCCCCGACCCTCACCATGGCCGTAGCTCCTCGCCGCCGTCCATGTCACCACCGCCGCCCTGGCCACCGCAGCCCGCAACCGAGCGCGTCACCGTGCTTCTGGTGACGCCAGGAGGCCGTAGCGCCTCTCCGCTCACGCCCCCGTGCACCGCAGCACTGCGCCCGCCTTGGCCGAACTCCAGCCACCGCCGCGAGCCTCGCTCCGGCGAGCTCCGACCACCCCACGGTCTTCCGCGTGTCCCACTGGATGCGCGTGAGCCTGGGCTTCGCGTAGGTGGACTCCGCGGCCCAAATGGTCGCCGGAGCGATGAACCCGACGAGCTCCGCCGCGCTCGGCCTCGCCGGCGACTAACCGCCGGTCAACCCGGGTCAAACCGCACTAATTACCCCTCTAATCTACCCCCACTGACACTGACAATGGGCCCCAGCACCCCTAGATAATTTAGATTAACTAGAAAACCCCTCGGGTTAACATTGAGTCACTGACGTGTGGACCCCACACGTCAGGTTTGACTTGGTCAGCGCCGCTAACCCGCTGACGTCATGATGACGCAGTGCTGACGCAACAAACCCTTTCTGGATTTAAATTAAATCAGGAAATTCCAGAATATGTTCAAAACTTCTAAAATTCATAGAAATTCAACCGTAGCTCAGATTTAAATAATTTATATATGAAAAATTATCAGAAAAATGCAATCTATCCATCTGTACTAGTTTCATGCATGACAAACCAACTTATACCTACTGTATAAGTGAAAACATATAAATGGCATATATAAGGACTTAAATTAGAGTTGCATTTGAACCTTTGGTTCAAATGGATCTCTTCCAAGTTGAATGCTAAATGCATTGGCTCAAAATACATCACATATTCATGCCATATTCATGCATCATATTGTTGCATATGATTGTGTTTTGACTGTCGACACCGTTCCCTCTCGATAGGTCCTGCTCCGGAGAGTGTTCCAGAGTACCTGTCTGAGGAGCAGTGCCACCCTGTTGATCTACCAGGCAAGCAAACCCCCTTTGTTCATTCCGATACAAACCTACTCTCTCGCTCCTGCTCTCTTTTACTGCATTAGGACAACAGCGATTCAACTGCTACTTTATGCTGCGGTAGTCGAACCCATTCCTCTGCATGACCTGTCATTGCCACAGTAAATAGTTGAAACCCACTAGCATGTGTAGGAGTTGATTGAGCCATGTTGTGTTCCTACCATGCCTTGCTTGCTATTGCTTAGAGTTGTGTCAGGTCTGGTTCATTGGGAATGTTACGATATGTTCTGGTGCCGAGAGTTAAGCGTGTGAACACGATTTGGTAAAGGTAGCGGTGAGAGGCCATGTAGGAGTACATGGTGGGTTGTCTCACTGGAACCATCCTTAAGCACTGAGTTCTGTGTATGTTGTCCAATGACTAGTTACTACCACACATTGGAATGCTTAAGTGCCCCTCTCGACTTATTAACCAACTTGGTCTCTGTCCAGGAGTTGCAACTAGTTTCTGGTGTTTGTAGGTAGTGCTATTTTTCTACCGAGTGGCACCCGGCAGGGTGGGCTTGGGACAGACTAGGCACACGTGGCCCGGTGTACCGAGTGGCACCCGGATGGTGGGCTCGGGAACCCTGTACACATCGTTTGGGGCCGTGAGCGACACCCCGGCCGGATCTCCTTGCGGATGGAACCCGAATAGGCGATAAACCTGGACTAGACTCTTGTGTGGTTAGTCAGGTCGTGGCCGACACCCTCGCCAGGCTTCCGCTTGAAGGTTGCCGAGGTACATGACGTGTACATGGCGGTAAGTGGCGAGAGCGTGTGTGACGCAGTACACCCCTGCAGGGTTATCATGATCTATTCGAATAGCCGTGTCCTCGGTTATGGACTTCTTGGATGCTTACGTGGTACATAGACAACTTGAAGTGGATACTCTAAAATGCTCAAGATAAGTGTGAGTGCTATGGATGGCTTCTCGTAGTGAGACGGGAATGAATCCATAGTGGTGTATTGAGGTGGTGATTAGTGGACTCGTGTGCGCCTTCTTTCCTCAAAGAAGATTCTCGCAGTCGTAGAACAGGATAGCCACTGAGTCAAAGCTGGCTTGCTGCAACTAAACCCCACCCTACCTTCTTGATACAAATGCATGTATGATAGGATCTGATGTAAGTCTTGCCGAGTACCTTCGTACTCATGTTGCTTTATTCATGTTTTTGCAGCGGAGACTTCAGTCTTACTAGTAGCTCCGCTTGGACTTCGACGAGTAGCTTGTACCTCAGCTACGATCTTGAACCCTTGGGAGGGTCTTGTAGATAGTCAGGCTTCTCAGCCTTTTTCTTTTGTAGTTGTCTGTACTCAGACATGTAATGCTTCCGTTGCTTGTATGCTCTGAATGATGGGTCATGTGACCCCTGTTTGTACTTAATGCTATGTGGCTCTTCTGGGCCGTTTATCTATATGAGTTCGCGTTATGTTGTGATGCCATGTTGTACAGCACATACTTGCATGTTATGCGTACGTGTAACGTGTATTGCTATGTGTGGGATCCGACAATCTAGTTGTTTATCCTTGGCAGCCTCTCTTATGGGGAAATGTAGTCTAGTGCCTCCTTGAGCCATAGTAGTCCGCTACAGCCCGGTTCACCGGAGTCCTGCTAGCCCAGCACTACTGCTCTGGACATTTGACTGGCCGGCATGTGTTTCACATCGTTCCTGTGTCTGTCCCTTCGGGAAATGTCACGCGATGACATCCGGAGTCCTGCCTAGCCTGCTACAGCCCGGGTTCCCGGAGTCCTGTTAGCCCAGTGCTACAGCCCGGATTCACACGCTGCTGACCGACACGTTCGATGTTGATTCATGTATGCCTGTCCCCATACGTTAGTGCCGCTTTGGGTTCACGACTAGCCATGTCAGCCCGGGTTCTCTGTCATATGGATGCTAGCGACATTGTCATATACGTGAGCCAAAAGGCGCAAACGGTCCCGGGCCATGGTAAGGCGACACCCGTGGGAATACCGTGCGTGAGGCCGCAAAGTGATATGAGGTGTTACATGCTAGATCGGTGTGACTTAGAATCGGGGTCCCGACAGGAACGCAAAGATGGGACTGTTGCGTGGACTGCCGCTTGCATGGCTCATGCGGTTGCTGAAGCCACGGCTGAGCCTCGTCATTTTGAGGCTGACCTAGGTATTCCTCACTGGCGCGTTGCGATGGAGCAGGAGTTTCAGGCTTTACCGAAGAATGATACTTGGCAACTTGTTCCTCCTGTTTCTGGTGTTAATGTCATTGATTCCAAGTGGGTCTTCAAGGTTAAGAAACACGCCGACGGTTCTATTAAACGCTACAAGGCACGGCTTGTTGCCAAGGGCTTCAAACAGAGGTATGTTCTTGATTACGAAGACACGTTTAGTCCAGTTATCAAGCCTACTACCATTCGTTTGCTGCTGCTATCTTGCTGTTACTCGAGGGTGGTTTCTTCGTCAGCTTGATGTGCAGAATGTTTTCCTACATGGAGTCCTGGCGGAGGAGGTTTATATGCGTTAGCCCCCGGGTTTTGTTGATCCTGCATGTCCTCAGCATCTCTGTCGCCTTGTTAAGGCTTTGTATGGACTTAAACAGGCTCCTCGTGCGTGGCATGCGCGCCTCGGCTCTGTTCTCCGGGCTCTTGGGTTTGTTTCCTCCACTGCTGACACGTCCCTATTCCTCCTTCAGCGTCCTGAGGTTACGATGTACCTATTGGTTTATGTTGATGATATCATACTCATCAGTTCCTCAGATGCTGCTGTTGATCGTCTTGTGACTGCATTGAGTGGTGATTTTGCTGTCAAGGATTTAGGTGCTCTACCCTACTTCCTTGGTCTAGAGGTCTCACGGTCCTCTGCTGGGTTGACTCTTACTCAGAGGAAGTATTCTCTGGACTTGCTGCGCCATGCTGGAATGTTGAAGTGCAAACATGCTATAACTCCGATGTCTGCGACTGATCGGTTGTCTGCCCTTGATGGAGACCCTCTTACACCTGCTGATGCTACTGAGTACCGCAGTCTCGTTGGTGGTCTGCAATACCTCACTATCACCAGACCAGATGTCTCTTATGAAGTGAACCGTGTGTGTCAGTATCTCCATGCACCCAGGACATCTCATTGGTCAGCTGTGAAGCGTATTCTACGTTATATCTGTCTCACTGCCTCATATGGTTTGCTTCTTCAGCCTGCACCATCTTGTGAGCTCTCGGCCTTCTCAGATGCGGATTGGGCTGGTAGTCCTGATGACAGGCGATCCACGGGGGGCTATGCAGTATTCTTTGGTCCTAACTTGATCGCCTGGAATGCTCGCAAACAAGCTACACTGTCTCGCAACAGTACCGAAGCTAAGTATAAGGCAGTTGTTGATGCCACTGTTGAGATCATATGGGTACAATCCTTAATTAGAGAGTTGAGAGTCTCTCCAGGTCAGTCTCCAGTCCTTTGGTGTGACAACATCGGTGCTACATACCTTTCATCTAATCCGGTATTCCATGCTCGAACGAAACACATCGAGGTTGACTATCACTTTGTCCGGGAACGCGTTGCACAGAAGTTACTCCGTATCAAGTTCATCTCCTCCAAAGATCAACTTGTTGACATCTTCACGAAGCCTCTTCCACAACCGCAGTTTGTAGGTTGTAGGTGCAATCTTAACTTACTTTGTACTTCAGGCCATAGTTAAGATTGAGAGCGGGTGTTAGACTGTATATATGTAGACTCTGTATACACCTTGTATTGTACCTCTTGGTACCTATATATATATATATATGAGATAGCCACACCCGTTTAGGGTGTCGAGCAGTTTCCTAAAATACACGTTTTACACATCCTCTGGTATGTGCACTATCACATCAAGACTGAATTTTACTCCATCTGTCCCCAAACTGTCAAAACTGAATTTTGCTCACTGAAAATTTGATAGTGGAGTACTGTCAAAATTGTACTACTCACTGAAAACAGTGGAGTATACACTGTCTAAATTTCATTGCAGTTTTTATGAAGTTGGGAGCTTGATAGATATACTCTGATGCTTTATGATACTCAAATTTTTGTATCCTGATGCTTTATAAAAGCAGAGAAGAAGATCAATGTTTTGTATCCTGATGCTCAATTTTTTGTAACCTATAGATGCCATGCTCAATTTTTGGGTAAAGCTACTGGAGTTGCCAGCAAATTCTACTTTCATTCTTATTCTTACCGCCAAAATTCAGAGGAAATTCAAGTGTGTTTGTACTGCTTGTGGCTATAGCTAAGCAGAGATCTTTGAGCAAAGCAGCAGGGATCTCGGGAACAGTCGAGTACGAGCAGACCGTTTTATAACTGTTGCGCGGCGTCGTGCGTGCACGGACAGCACGGTGCGGTGCCATGCACGGTTGCCGCAGGTGGCTCCAGATCGACAGGAATAGGAATCCAAGCCTTCCCGTCGCTCAAGAATCCAAGGGAGGCCGTGCGACGTGTGAGAATAGTGGCCGCTCACAGCTCACTGGTTCCTGTTTGCTCGACGGACTCGACGTGACATGCTTTGACCCCTCCACAGGGCGAGCTCGTGCCAAGAATCACTTGCAGTTGATGTGCACCATTAGTTTCGTGTATATGTATGCTTAGCAAAAGACATGCTTTGACCCCTTTGCATTAAAAAAACACCATGTATCAAGGTCAAATTAACTGGTTTAGAAAAAGGAAAAATTTAGATCGACACCAGCGTCGAGTTAGTCGCTGCAAACCAACTGTGGATCAAATCCACGGGTGCTTTTGAAGACAGCATGTTTAAGAAGCAAGAAATCAAACGTGGGGTTATCGTCGCACGAAGCCAAGCTTCGAGCTACCACCTTTAACATGCAACATATGTACGATAAGACCGATTGATGTAGCATGAAAGGCTAGAAGACGATGTTTCATGAGAAAAATACACATGCTCATTGTCGATCCTTAGGGTAGCCCCTAAACGTTCGGACCGCGATGTCCAGACCATTTTTTTCATCCAACATCATGCCGCAAACGTCCACGGACACATTTGCGTGTCCAAATTCCCACAAAGCGGCACGAAACTGTGGGGAGGTTTGCGGGTGTCCGGTCCTCCGCCATGTAGGCGTCCGATACCCCAGACCCACCGAAAACCGAGGCACAGCCCGCGCATTTGGACCATTACACATTGTTTTCACGTCTTCCCACTCTTTCTACTCTGATCGCAACCGCCCTCCACCCCAGTTACTGCCCTTTCTGCCGTCCACCAGTGCATGAACCCGTTCGAGGTGTCTGAACTGCCACCGGAGTCGGAGTATCCGGAGGTGGTGGCCGTCTGCAAGATCAAATCGGCGACACGCAACATGGTCTGAAGTCACTCAGCAGGGATGGTACACCATTCAAGGTGTCGTCATTACAAACAAGTCCAAAACCGGTGACCAAGCGGTGCGCTAATCTCCGAGCAAGTAAGTAGTTTATGCGTTGGTCATTCGGTCGTATATGCTCTATGCATTGGTCAGTTGGCCGGATATGTTGTCATTTGGCCAGATATGTTGTCATTTGGCCAGATATGCTCTATGTGTTGTCATTTGGCCAGATATCATGTGCGCACATTGTTGACCATGTCCTTTTTTGCTAGTTACCCCGTGCACGCACATTGTTCTTCAAGGCAGAGAAGGCACTTCATCTTTATGCATTGTTGATTGAATTTGAATGCCCACCCCAAATGGCTCCTATCCATTGTCAAGACCACCAACGTCGCCAATGAAGACAAAGATGGTGATCCAACCAACCTAACAAATGGGGTCTTAAGCCGACCAAGAAGGTCAAAAGGGGGGTTCGGGGGAGGAAGTGGGAGGAGAAGAAGGAGAAGTGAGAAGGGTCGGTGGCCAAGATTCAGAGAAGTTCGAGGACATCATAGCGAAGAAGGAGGAGCATCCGTTCAACGTAATGGCATGAAGGAGGAAAATAAGGCCGAGAGGTTTGACAAGTACATGGCGGCAACGGAGAAGAAGATCAAGCTCAAAGAGAAGAGGGTTGAGCTCATGGTCAACTCAGACGATGCCAAAATGTTGATGTTGAAGATGGAGGACTTGCGTCCAGCGTAATGGTGTGAAGTGTTGGGGAACGTAGTAATTTCAAAAAAAATTCCTACGTACACGCAAGATCATGGTGATGCATAGCAACGAGGGGAAGAGTGTTGTCTACGTACCCTCGTGGACCGTAAGCGGAAGCGTTTTGACAACGCGGTTGATGTAGTTGTACGTCTTTACGATCCGACCAATCTAAGTACCGTACACATGGCACCTCCGAGTTCAGCACACGTTCAGCTCGGTGACGTCCCACGAACTCACGATCCAGCAGAGCTTCAAGGGAGAGTTTCGTCAGCACGACGGCGTGATGACGGTGATGATGATGCTACCGACGCAGGGCTTCGCCTAAGCACCGCTACGATATGCCCGGGGTGGATTATGGTGGAAGGGGGCACCGCACACGGCTAAAAGATCAACTGATCAACTTGTGTGTCTATGGGGTTCCCCCTGGCCACGTATATAAAGGATGGAGGGAGGAGGAGGCTGGCCCTCATAGATCGCGCCCAAGTGTGGAGTCCTACTAGGACTCCCTAGTCCTAGTAGGATTCCACCTCCCACATGGAATAGGAAAAAGGGAAGGGAGAAGGAGAAGGAAGGAAGGGGGCGCCCCCCTTCCCTAGTCCAATTCGGACCAGTCCATGGGGAGGGGTGCGGCCACCCTTTGAGGCCTTTCTCTCCTTTCCCGTATGGCCCATTAAGGCCCAATATGAATTCCCGTAACTCTCCGGTACTCCGAAAAATACCCGAATCACTCGGAACCTTTCCGATGTCCGAATATAGTCATCCAATATATCGATCTTCACTTATATCTTTTGAGTATGGCTTTATAGAATGCTTCATGTGCTTTGCTTATATCATTTGAAGTTTGGATTGCCTGTTTCTCTTCACATAGAAAACCGCCATTTGTAGAATGCTCTTTTGCTTCACTTATATTTGTTAGAGCGTGGGCATATCTTTTGTAGAAAGAATTAAACTCTCTTGCTTCACTTATATCTATTTAGAGAGATGACAGGAACTGATCATTCACATGGTTAGTCATAAAATCCTACATAAAACTTGTAGATCACTGAATATGATATGTTTGATTCCTTGCAATAGTTTTGCGATATAAAGATGGTGATATTAGAGTCATGCTAGTGGGTAGTTGTGGATTAGTAGAAATACTTGTGTTGAGGTTTGTGATTCCCGTAGCATGCATGTATGGTGAACCGTTATGTAACGAAGTCGGAGCATGATTTATTTATTGATTGTCTTCCTTATGAGTGGCGGTCGGGGACGAGCGATGGTCTTTTCCTACCAATCTATCCCCCTAGGGGCATGCGTAGTAGTACTTTGCTTCGAGGGCTAATAAACTTTTGCAATAAGTATATGAGTTCTTTATGACTAATGTGAGTCCATGGATTATACGCACTCTCACCCTTCCATCATTGCTAGCCTCTTCAGTACCGTGCATTGCCCTTTCTCACCTCGAGAGTTGGTGAAAACTTCGCTGGTGCATCCAAACCCCGTGATATGATACGCTCTGTCACACATAAGCCTCATTATATCTTCCTCAAAACAGCCACCATACCTACCTATCATGGCATTTCCATAGCCATTCCGAGATATATTGCCATGCAACTTCCATCATCATCATATACATGACTTGAGCATTTATTGTCATATTGCTCTGCATGATCGTAAGATAGCTAGCATGATGTTTTCATGGCTTGTCCGTTTTTGATGTCATTGCTACGCTAGATCATTGCACATCCCGGTACACTGCCGGATGCATTCATATAGAGTCATATCTTTGTTCTAATATCGAGTTGTAAGTAAATAAAAGTGTGATGATCATCATTATTAGAGCATTGCCCCAGTGAGGAAAGGATGATGGAGACTATGATTCCCCCACAAGTCGGGATGAGACTCCGGACGAAAAAATAAAAAAGAAGAAGAAAAAAGAAAGGCAAAAAAAAAGAGAAGGCCCAAACAAACCAAAAAAAACAAAAAAAAATGAGAGAAAAAAAGAGAAGGGGCAATGTTAATATCCTTTTACCACACTTGTGCTTCAGACTAGCACCATGTTCTTCATATAGAGAGTCTCTTGAGTTATCACTTTCATATACTAGTGGGAATTTTCATTATAGAACTTGGCTTGTATATTCCAACGATGGGCTTCCTCAAATGCCCTAGGTCTTCATGAGCAAGCAAGTTGGATGCACACCCACTTAGTTTCAGTTTGAGCTTTCATATACTTATAGCTCTAGTGCATCCATTGCATGGCAATCCCTACTCCTCACGTTGACATCAATTGATGGGCATTTCCATAGCCCCTTGATTAGCCGCGTCGATGTGAGACTTTCTCCTTTTTTGTCTTCTCCACACAACCTCCATCATCATATTCTATTCCACCCATAGTGCTATGTCCATGGCTTGCGCTCATGTATTGCGTGAGGGTTGAAAAGGCTGAAGCGCGTTAAAAAGTATGAATTAATTGCTCGGCTTGTCATCGGGGATGTGCATGATGTGAATATTTTGTGTGGTGAAGATGGAGCATAGCTAGACCATATGATTTTGTAGGGATAACTTTCTTTGGCCATGTTATTTTGAAAAGACATGATTGCTTTATTAGTATGCTTGAAGTATTGTTGTTTTTATGTCAAAAGATAGACTATTGCTTTGATCACTCGTGTGTTAATATTCATGCCATGATTTGATACATGATCAAGATTATGCTAGGTAGCATTCCACATTAAAAATTCTCTTTTTTATCATTTACCTACTCGAGGACGAGCATGAATTAAGCTTGGGGGTGCTGATACGTCTCCGTCGTATCTATAATTTTTGATTGTTCCATGCCAATATTATACAACTTTCATATACTTTTTGGCAACTTTTTATACTATTTTTGGGACTAACATTATCCAGTGCCAGTTCCTGTTTGTTGCATGTTTTATGTTTAGCAGAAACCCCATATCAAACGGAATCCAAACGGGATAAAAGCGGACGGAGAATATTTTTGGAATATTTGGAGAATATGGGAAGAAGAATCAACGCGAGACGGTGCCCGAGGGGGGCACGAGGCAGGGGGCGCGCCTGCCCCCCTCATGGCCCCCCCGTAAGGCGGTTGCTGCTCTTCTTTGGCCGCAAGAAAGCTAATTTTCGAAAAAAAAATCTTGGCGAAGGTTTCAGTCCAATCGGAGTTACGGATCTCCATATATATACGAAACGGTGAAAGGGCAGAATACAAGAATGTAGAAACAGAGAGAGACAGAAAGACAAATCCAATCTCGGAGGGGCTTTCGCCCCTCCCATGCCATGGAGGCCAAGGACCAGAGGGGAAACCCTTCTCCCATCTAGGGAGGAGGTCAAGGAAGAAGAAGAAGAAGAAGGGGCCCCCTTGTCGGTGTCAAAACCGGCGGATCTCGGGTAGGGGGTCCCGAACTGTGCGTCTAAGGCGGATGGTAACAGGAGGCTGGGGACATGATGTTTATCCAGGTTCGGGCCCTCTCGATGGAGGTAATACCCTACTTCCTGCTTGATTGATCTTGATGATATGAGTATTACAAGAGTTGATCTACCACGAGATCGTAGAGGCTAAACCCTAGAAGCTAGCCTATGGTACGATTGTTGTTGTCCTACGGACTAAACCCTCCGGTTTATATTGACACCGGAGGAGGCTAGGGTTACACAGAGTTGGTTAAAAGGGAGGAGATCTACATATCCGTATTGCCAAGCTTGCCTTCCACGCCAAGGAGAGTCCCACCCGGACACGGGATGAAGTCTTCAATCTTGTATCTTCATAGTCCAACAGTCCGGCCAAAGGATATAGTCCGGCTGTCCGAGGACCCCCTAATCCAGGACTCCCTCAGTAGCCCCCGAACCAGGCTTCAATGACGATGAGTCCGGCGCGCAGATTGTCTTCGGCATTGCAAGGCGGGTTCTTCTCCAAATTCTGAGTACCTGTCAAGTAGTGTCCGGCTTCCCATAAATGTTGCATTCTTCGGCTTCTGCGCCCAATAATGGCTATCCTCCACGTGTCGAGCAAATGCGAGAAGTCGGGGCATTTTTGCACTTGCCACCCTAACAATGTGAGTAAATCGTCTATTTAAGGGACCGGGGATCCTCAGATCCAGATCACACCATCCTCCCTCAGCGAGTATCCATCGGAGCGCGCCTGGAAAAATCCATCCTATCATGGCCGGTCGTCGCAGCTCCTCCTCTCGCTCCCGTAGCCCTAAGCCAGGCAACTGGAAGAAGTGTTCCGTTTCCCACAGACAGTTAGTAGATTTACCGACCCATGGGTTTCTTCCTCCTGCGTATATGGTCCCTGTCCGAGCTGGACTAGCCACTTACAATGGCGGGGAACAAGCGGAGAGCTTTCCCAACCCATGTATGGGGGAGCGAGTATGCCTTGTCCCATATTTGTTAAGGGGACTTGGATTTCTAATCCATCCGTTCCTCTGCGGGCTCCTGGAGTTCTATGGCCTCCAGCTGCATAATTTTACTCCTGCTTCCATATTACACATCGCAGGCTATGTCGCCCTTTGCGAGCTGTTTTTGGGCTGCGAAGCTCATTTCGAGCTATGGAAGAGGCTATTCTGTCTCGTACCCCGTACACAGGAGGGGTCAATATATCAAGTGGGCGGAGCCGAGATATGGCGCATCGCCGGGACCGGATACCTGTCCGGTACTCCGAAGAAGACATCCAAAGACTGGCCTTTGGAGTGGTTTTATATGGAGGACGTCCCCCTTCTGGACCCTGTTCGGATGGGCCTTCCTGAGTTCAATAACGTCCCTTTGAAGAAATGCCGCAGCTGGCGCCCTCGGAGCCCCCAGGAGGAAGATAACAGAGAGGTCCTTTACCTGATGGGTCGGATACAAACGCTGGCCAAATCAGGATTGACAATAATCGAGGTTGTGTCCATATGTATAATGCGGGGGGTGCAGCCACTTCAATATCAGGGACAACCCATGTGGCACTTCAATGGGGAAGACGATGCCACCCGCTGCGGCTGTAAAGGCCCGGACTCCGTCGCTGCTCTAACGAAGATACTGTCCGATTTATATAAAGGAGAGGAAGAGGAGTTCATCCGTATCAAGCCACGGGATGGATTCTCCATGTACAACCCCCCAAACTGGGCGAGCTGCTACTTTTTACTCCAGACCTTCCCGCATTCTTTGTCATAAATATTTACCTTGCTATTTCATAGCAGGAACTGCGAAAAGCTGTGAGGGAGGTCCACAGCCCGCCTCCACAACCAGAGGACCCTGAGCGGGCCCTCGACCCCGGACTTGAAGAAGATCCGGACACATTTGCGGAGCTTATTGACAGGACGTTCTATCAATTGAGCTGTGACGATGCCATGGTGGCCATCATAGCCGATTACCCTGGGCTGCTCCCTGCATCGCATGTAAGTAAAACCGGAGTCCCAGCTTCCGAGAAGGATCCCCTTTTTCTGCACTTCACCTACCGCACACATATGGTGTCTTACAGGAAAGGCCGTCGGGACGCCATGCCGAACCCGCAGTGACTCACCAACAAGGGGCGCCGAAGCCGGGCAGGCTTAAAAGGAAGGCGGTCAGGACTGAGACGCCGTCGCATTGGTATGAAAAAGAACCCCGCTCCGTGGTTGTCGTCTTTTAAAGTATAGTAACGTCCATGTTTCCTAGTAGGAAAAACGCTAGCCGGACTATATCTGGAGAGGTTGCCGGCCACGCCTCCACCAGCCGGGCTCCAGAGCCGGACTTAGAGGCGGATGCTAACATGGGGCCAACACCGGATGTTCCTCCTACAGAGGATGCGGATAGGCTGTCCGCTACGAATTCCGAAGTGGAGAGTGCCATGAATCACAGGCGTCGCCGGGCCGTACTCCGCGACGCTTGTTTCTCCCAAGAGGCGTTCGATGCCTTTAACTCAGGAGACGCGTACATCCGAGCTGCTCAAAATGGTCTTGCCAAAGCCACGGACCAGTATGTGAAGGATATACGGGTAATAAAATCTAATAATTATGTATATCAGTAGCCCCTGATACTTGAAACAGTTGGCACAACTGATTTAAGGATCATTGTTTGCATAGGTTCTTACGGAGAAGAATACCCGGTTGTCTCAAGAGCTGGAGGAGTGCAAAGCCCAACTTCAGGCCACAGTTGCCGCAGTGAAGGAGTCCGATAAGGCCCCTTCTGGTAACACTTATTTCCATTGCAAAGAAAGACATGTACCAGGTAGTATGTGGCATACATGCAAATCTAACAATAGATTCTGCAGATGACTCCGGGGTGAATCCAGAGGTCGTGCGAGGGGATGAGCAACATGCTCAACGACAGCTAAAGGCTGGCAAGCGCGTGCTTACACGGGTTAGGCGGGAGAAAAACGATCTCCAAGACGCCAATACCCGGCTAGGTGTTGAACTGAAAGATGTTCGAGCCCAGCTTGCTGACTCCGTAAAGGAGAATAAGAGGCTTCGACGCGGCATTTTCAGTAAGTGCTTGAACAAACTTTTACATAGTTCGGCGAAGAAACCGGCTAACAGAGTTATGTCTGCAGGTATGCTGATGGGTCGTCCCGCGGAGGAGATGCCCGGGTCTGCGGGTGATCTTCTGCCAGAGCTCTCACAACTGCATGAACAAGTTCAGCAGGTGATGCAGGGCATTGCCCAAGCCCTGTGGCCATCCGCCTCCCTGCCAGGAGGCATGGGGGAGCTTGTAGAGAAGCTCAAGGGAGCGCGGCGGCGCTTCCAATTATGGAAGATATCAGCCTCCCGACAAGGTGCAAGGGAAGCCTGGGCCATGGTGAAGACGCGATATACCAAGGCTGACCCGAACCACATGGCCAAGGTCGGACCTGTGGGGTCCGATGGGAAAGAGATCCCCGTCAGTTTGGTGTATGACCAGGTAGAATTAGCCGCAAAGTATTCCCAACAGGATTGTAGGCTAGACAGCCTGTTGGATGGTATAGAAGAAGAATTTAGTCAGTCTAAGTGACTGTGTACTTCAAGTGACATGTATTGTCCCTAGCCGGATTTTAAATCATTTGTCATGGCGGACCTTTTCGCTTTGACCTCTGGACCCGACAGTCCGGAGTGTATCCGAATACCCACTTAGTTATGTAAAAACCGGGGTACGCGTGGAAACCAGGCGTAGGGGTCATAAGTGCTTGAACAGACAAGTACCCAACTAGCTATGTTATATTACATGGATAGTAAGAAACATCTTCCAGGGAGAATAGTTCCGTTAAGGGTTCCTTTCCCTGGGTACACATGCATTAATGTGCATGTCCGAACTGTGAAAAGAGACACAGGATACAAACATCTGGGGGCATGTATTACAATAAATAAAGGTCATCTTTTGTTCACCGACCGAATATTTCCTTAAGAACGCTAGCTTTCGGCTTCACCCAGTCTGAGGTACACATCCGGCTGACCCGGCAGTAACAATCGCAGAGGTGCTCCCCTTATGCCCTAGCCGAATTAATGGGAACGTAGGGCATAAACACAAGAGCCAGGCAACCCAGCTTGGCCAAAACTTAAGTCATATCGATGCATATAATGGCGAAAAAAGGTACATGTGGAAGAATAACACATGTGTGGGGCATAGAGCCCGAAAAATAGTTATATTAAGCTTCTGTATAAGAAGCCCCCAGGTATAATGAGCGCGGCTGACGCGTCAAGATTGTGTAGTCAAGACACATTTTAGCCTTTTAAGGCCTTGAAGAAAAAGGGAAGAAAGAAAGAAAAGACAGATAACGGATATATAAAAAAATCGACGGAGGTAAGGAGACGAACATAGAGTCCAGCACTAGGCGTAAGACCTTCGGAGTCTGGCTGCGTTCCATGGGTTTGGCTCGAGTCGATTGTCCGATGCATCCCGCAGACGGTACGCTCCACCGGTCAGAACCTGGTCAATAACGAAGGGACCTTCCCATTTGGGCTTGAGCTTGTTCCTTTTCTTCTCCGGTAGGCGTAGAACGAGTTCGCCAATGTTATAAGTTTTGGCCCATACTTCTCTGCTTTGATACCTTCGAGCCTGTTGCTGATAGAATGCGGAATAGGCTTTTGCCACGTCACGCTCCTCCTCCAGGGCATCCAAACCGTCCTTCCGATCAAGCTCAGCTTCTTTCTCTTCGTACATGCGCACTCGAGGTGAGTCATGAATTATGTCGCAGGGCAGTACCGCCTCTACGCCGTACACCATAAAAAACGGTGTGTATCCGGTAGTGTGATTCGGCGTGGTCCGCAGCCCCCATAGTACGGAGTCGAGCTCCTCTACCCAGTGCGTATCAGACTCCTTCAAGGATCGCACTAATCTGGGTTTAATGCCGCTCATGATAAGACCATTTGCTCGCTCGACTTGACCGTTAGTTTGTGGGTGATAGACAGAAGCATAATCGAGCTTGATGCCCATGTTGCTGAACCAAAGTTTTACCTCGTCGGCTGTAAAGTTTGAGCCGTTATCGGTGATGATGCTGTGGGGAACGCCATAACAGTGTACAACCCCGGATATGAAGTCTATCACTGGTCCGGATTCAGCCGTTTTAACTGGTTTGGCTTCTATCCATTTGGTGAATTTGTCCACCATGACCAATAGGTATTTTTTCTTATGGCTTCCCCCTTTAAGGGGTCCGACCATATCAAGCCTTTGTAGATAGTAACACTACTATCAACGTCCGTCTCCCTCTTGAAGATCCATTTGTTTTCTATGGCTTGCCGATCATTGGGCAAGTCAACCAAAGTCGACACTTTGTTCTCATACATGGATCCCATCTCAGATTTCATGGCCTCAAGCCATTTCATGGAATCTGGGCTCATCATCGCTTCCTCATAGTTCGTAGGTTCGTCATGGTCATGTAACATGACCTCCAGAACAGGATTACCATACCACTCTGGTGCAGATCTCACTCTGGTTGACCTACGAGGTTTGATAGTAACTTGATCTAAAGTTACATGATCATCATCATTAGCTTCCTCACTAATTGGTGTAGGAGTCACAGGAACAGATTTTTGTGATGAACTACTTTCCAATAAGGGAGCAGGTACAATTACCTCATCAAGTTATACTTTCCTCCCACTCACTTCTTTCGAGAGAAACTCCTTCTCTAGAAAGGATCCATTCTTAGCAACGAATGTCTTGCCTTCGGATCTGTGATAGAAGGTGTACCCAACTGTCTCCTTTGGGTATCCTATGAAGACATATTTCTCTGATTTGAGTTTGAGCTTATCAGGATGAAACTTTTTCACACAAGCATCGCAACCCCAAACTTTAAGAAACGACAACTTTGGTTTCTTGCCAAACCACAGTTCATATGGTGTTGTCTCAACGGATTTAGATGGTGCCCTATTTAACGTGAATGCAGCTGTCTCTAATGCATAACCCCAAAACGATAGTGATAAATCGGTAAGAGACATCATAGATTGCACCATATCAAATAAAGTACGGTTACCATGTTCGGACACACCATTACGCTGTGGTGTTCCAGGTGGCGTGAGTTGCGAAACTATTCCGCATTGTTTCAAATGAAGACCAAACTCGTAACTTCAAATATTCTCCTCCACGATCAGATCGCAGAAACTTTATTTTCTTGTTACGATGATTTTCCACTTCACTCTGAAATTATATGAACTTTTCAAATGTTTCAGACTTATGTTTCATCAAGTAGATATACCCATATCTGCTCAAATCATCTGTGAAGGTCAGAAAATAACGATACCCGCCACGAGCCTCAACACTCATTGGATCGCGTACATCAGTATGTATTATTTCCAATAAGCCAGTTGCTCGCTCCATTGTTCCGAAGAACGGAGTTTTAGTCATTTTGCCCATAAGGCATGGTTCGAAAGCGTCAAGTGATTCATAATCAAGTGATTCCAAAATCCCATCAACATGGAGTTTTTTAATGCGCTTTACACCAATATGACCTAAACGGCAGTGCCACAAATAAGTTGCACTATCATTATTAACTTTGCATCTTTTGGCTTCAATATTATGAATATGTGTATCACTATGATCGAGATCCAACAAACCATTTTCATTGGGTGTATGACCATAGAAGGTTTTATTCATGTAAACAGAACAACAATTATTCTCTAACTTAAATGAATAACCGTATTGCAATAAACATGATCAAATCATATTCATGCTCAATGCAAACACCAAATAACACTTATTTAGGTTCAACACTAATCCCGAAAGTATAGGGAGTGTGCGACGATGATCATATCAATCTTGGAACTACACACATCGTCACTTCGCCCTTAACTAGTTTCTGTTCATTCTGCAACTCCCGTTTCGAGTTACTACTCTTAGCAACTGAACCAGTATCAAATGCCGAGGGGTTGCTATAAACACTAGCAAAGTACACATCAATAACATGTATATCTATTATACCTTTGTTCACTTTGCCATCCTTCTTATCCGCCATGTATCTAGGGCAGTTCCACTTCCACTGACCATTTCCTTTGCAGTAGAAGCACTCAGTTTCAGGCTTGGGTCTAGCTTTGGGCTTCTTCACAGGAGCATCAACTTGCTTGCCGTTCTTTTTTGAAGTTCCCCTTCTTCCCTTTTCCCTTTTCTTGAAACTAGTGGTCTTGTCAACCATCAACACTTGATGCTTTTCTTGATTTCTACCTTCATTGATTTCAACATCACGAAGAGCTTGGGAATCGTTTCTGTTATCCCTTGCATATTATAGTTCATCACGAAGTTCTAGTAACTTGGTGATAGTGACTAGAGAACTCTGTCAATCACTATCTTATCTGGAAGATTAACTCCCACTTGATTCAAGTGATTGTAGTACTCAGACATTCTGAGCACATGCTCACTAGCTGAGCAATTCTCCTCCATCTTGTAGGCAAAGTGCTTGTCAAAGGTCTCATACCTTTCGACATGGGCATGAGTCTGAAATACTAATTTCAACTCTTGAAACATCTCATATGCTCCGTGGCGTTTCAAAAACGTCTTTGAAGCCCCGATTCTAAGCCATAAAGTATGGTGCACTAAACTATCAAGTAGTCATCATATCGAGCTTGCCAAACGTTCATAACGTCTGCATTTGCTCCTGCAATCGGTCTGTCACCTAGCGGTGCATCAAGGACATGATTCTTCTGTGCAGCAATGAAGATAATCCTCAGATCACGGATCCAATCCGCATCATTGCTACTAAGATCTTTCAACTTAGTTTTCTCTAGGAACATATCAAAAAATAAAACAGGGGAGCTAAACGCGAGCTATTGATCTACAACATAGACATGCTAATACTACCAAGACTAAGTTCATGATAAATTAAAGTTCAATTGATCATATTACTTAAGAACTCCCACCTAGATAGACATCCCTCTAGTCATCTAAATGATCACGTGATCCAAATCAACTAAACCATGTCCGATCATCACGTGAGATGGAGTAGTTTTCAATGGTGAACATCACTATGTTGATCATATCTACTATATGATTCATGCTCGACCTTTCGGTCTCCAGTGTTCCGAGGCCATATCTGCATATGCTAGGCTCGTCAAGTTTAACCCGAGTATGTTGCGTGTGCAAAACTGGCTTGCACCCGTTGTATGTGAACGTAGAGCTTATCACACCCGATCATCACGTGGTGTCTCAGCACGAAGAACTGTCGCAATGGTGCATACTCAGGGAGAACACTTATACCTTGAAATTTAGTGAGAGATCATCTTATAATGCTACCGCCGAACTAAGCAAGACAAGATGCATAAAGGATAAACATCACATGCAATCAAAATATGTGAGATGATATGGCCATGATCATCTTGCGCCTTTGATCTCCATCTCCAAAGTACCGTCATGATCTCTATCGTCACCGGCATGACACCATGATCTCCATCATCTTGATCTCTATCAACGTGTCGTCACATGGTCGTCTCGCCAACTATTTCTCTTGCAACTATTGCTATCGTATAGCGATAAAGTAAAGCAATTATTTGACGCTTGCATCTTATGCAATAAAGAGACAACCATAAGGCTTCTGCCAGTTGCCGATAATTTCAACAAAACATGATCATCTCATACAACAATTTATATCTCATCACGTCTTGACCATATCACATCACAACATGCCCCGCAAAAACAAGTTAAACGTCCTCTACTTTGTTGTTGCAAGTTTTACGTGGCTGCTATGGGCTGAGCAAGAACCGTTCTTACCTACGCATCAAAACCACAATGATTTTTCGTCAAGTATGTGATGTTTTAACCTTCAACAAGGACCGGGCGTAGCCACACTCGATTCAACTAAAGTTGGAGAAACTGACACCCGCCAGCCACCTGTGTGCGAAGCACGTCGGTAGAACCAGTCTCGCGTAAGCGTACGCGTAATGTCGGTCCGGGCCGCTTCATCCAACAATACCGCCGAATCAAAGTATGACTATTATCGCCCACAACTCACTTGTGTTCTACTCGTGCATATAACATCTACGCATAAACCTGGCTCGGATGCCACTGTTGGGGAACGTAGTAATTTCAAAAAAATTCCTACGTACATGCAAGATCATGATGATGCATGGCAACGAGGGGAAGAGTGTTGTCTATGTACCCTCGTAGACCGTAAGCGGAAGCGTTATGACAACGCAGTTGATGTAGTCGTACGTCTTCATGATCCGACCGATCCAAGTATCGAACACACGGCACCTCCGAGTTCAGCACACGTTCAGCTCGGTGACGTCCCACGAACTCACGATCCAGCAGAGCTTCGAGGGAGAGTTCCGTCAGCACGACGGCGTGATGACGGTGATGATGATGCTACCGATGCAGGGCTTCGCCTAAGCACCGCTACGATATGACCGAGGTGGATTATGGTGGAAGGGGGCACCGCACACGGCTAAAAGATCAACGGATCAACTTGTGTGTCTAAGGGGTGCCCCTGGCCACGTATATAAAGGATGGAGGGAGGAGGAGGCTGGCCCTCATAGGGCGCGCCCAAGTGTGGAGTCCTACTAGGACTCCCTAGTCCTAGTAGGATTCCACCTCCCACATGGAATAGGAAAAAGGGAAGGGAGAAGGAGAAGGAAGGAAGGGGGCGCCCCCCTTCCCTACTCCAATTCGGACCAGTCCATGGGGAGGGGTGCGGCCACCCTTTGAGGCCTTTCTCTCCTTTCCTGTATGGCCCATTAAGGCCCAATACGAATTCCCGTAACTCTCCGGTACTTCGAAAAATACCCGAATCACTCGGAACCTTTCCGATGTCCGAATATAGTCGTCCAATATGTCGATCTTTACGTCTCAACCATATCGAGACTCCTCGTCATGTCCCGATCTCATCCGGGACTCCGAATTATGATACGTCTCCAACGTATCTATAATTTTTGATTGTTCGATGCTATATTATATTCTGTTTTGGATGTTTAATGGGCTTTATTATACACTTTTATATTATTTTTTGGACTAACCTATTAACCGGAGGCCCAACCCAAATTGCTGTTTTTTTGCCTATTTCAGTGTTTCGCAAAAAAGGAATATCAAACGAAGTCCAAACGGAATGAAACCTTCGGGAACGTGATTTTCGGAACAAATGTGATCCAGAGGACTTGGAGTCTACGTAAAGGAATCGACGAGGAAAGCACGAGGCAGGGGGCGCGCCTACCCCCTCTAGGCGCGCCCTCCACCCTCGTGGGGCCCACGTTGCTCCAACGACGTACTTCTTCCTCCTATATATACCTACGTACCCCCAAACCATCAGAGTAGGAGCAAAAACCCTATTTCCACCGCCGCAACCTTCTGTACCCGTGACATCCCATCTTGGGGCCTTTTTCGGCGCTCCGCCAGAGGGGGCATTGATCACGGAGGGCTTCTACATCAACACCATAGCCTCTCCGATGATGTGTGAGTAGTTTACCTCAGACCTTCGGGTCCATAGTTATTAGCTAGATGGCTTCTTCTCTCTCTTTGGATCTCAATACAAAGTTCTCCTCGATTCTCTTGGAGATCTATTCGATGTAATCTTCTTTTGCGGTGTGTTTGTCGAGATCCGATGAATCGTGGGTTTAGGATCAAGATTATCTATGAACAATATTTGAATCTCCTCTGAATTCTTTTATGTATGATTGGTTATCTTTGCAAGTATCTTCGAATTATCAGTTTGGTTTGGCCTACTAGATTGATCTTTCTTGCAATGGGAGAAGTGCTTAGCTTTGGGTTCAATCTTGCGGTGTCCTTTCCTAGTGACAGCAAGGCACGTATTGTATTGTTGCCATCGAGGATAAAAAGATGGGATTTATATCATATTGCATGAGTTTATCTCTCTACATCATGTCATCTTACTTAAAGCATTACTCTGTTCTTATGAACTTAATACTCTAGATGCATGCTGGATAGCGGTCGATGTGTGGAGTAATAGTAGTAGATGCAGAATCGTTTCGATCTACTTGTCGCGGACGTGATGCCTATATACATGATCATACCTAGATATTCTCATAACTATGCTCAATTCTATCAATTGCTCGACAGTAATTCGTTTACCCACCATAATACTTATGCTCTTGAGAGAAGCCACTAGTGAAACCTATGGCCCCCGGGTCTATTTTCCATCATATTAATCTTCCAACACTTAGCTATTTTTATTACTGTTTATTTTACTTTGCATCTTTATCATAAAAATACCAAAAATATTATCTTATCATATCTATGAGATCCCACTCTCGTAAGTGACCGTGAAGGGATTGACAACCCCTTTATCGCATTGGTTGCGAGGTTCTTATTTCTTTGTGTAGGTGCATGGGACTTGAGCGTGATCTCCTATTGGATTGATACCTTGGTTCTCAAAAACTGAGGGAAATACTTACCCTACTTTATTGCATCACCCTTTCCTCTTCAAGGAAAAACCAACGCAGTGCTCAAGAGGTAGCAAGAAGGATTTCTACCGCCGTTGCTGGGGAGATTCGCGCCAAGTCAAGTCAAGACATACCAATGTAGCGACCCGACCTCAAACGGTCAAGCCTCTGTGTATCTGTGCCATCCCTGGATCGGTATGCTGGCACACACAGTACATCAATGTGTATATCAAAGTGCAATCACATGTATAAATAACGTAAAACTGATATATACCTCATAAGTCTCAGCGGAAATAATCGAACGGGTGTGGAGTCCCACCAACGCCAACGGCAAGTTGAGTGTAGACCGTAACCCTACAACGTAACTCTTACCTGTCGTAGAAATTCCTGCAACATAAGACGTTGCAGCCGTGTAGGTCAGTACATTGAATGTACTGGCAAGTCACATCATAAGAATAATGAACCTCTTTGTACATGCAATTTGGCTGGTGGAAAGCTCTAATTTAGTTTTTGCATAAAGCTAGTTTTCCCCTAGAATAAAAGATATTATTCTATCACTACAATATAGCATAGGATGAGTTGGCAAACCCAACTCAATCCAATCCCAAGTTTCATTAAAACCCAACTGTTTAATTAAAGGTGAGGAGATCTCCCGGCATTTTCACTACTAGATGCTCAAGTTGTCCGTAACCGGGGACACGCCTAATCGATTAGGTTTTAACACTCTGCAGAGGTTTGCGCACTTTTCCCCACAAGACTCGATCGCCTCCCTTGAAATTCTCGCACTGCCTGGTGTTTGAGAACAGGATGACCGAGACATAGTCTTTCGAAAGTATTTCCCCTTAACCCACGGATAGGCCGGTACACCTACTCATTCTACATCTGCTAGCCCATCCCGGAAGGGGTCACACTAACTACTCAACTAAGCCAGAGCCCATATTGGCTTGTGGCTGCACACGTAAGCTTCTAAACATGAGAATACGATTGATCTCTTTGAGCCTGGGCGGCGACCACTAGTGGTGCACCAGCATGGATTAACCATGCATGCTCCCACTGTACTTCGCCACCATTCAAACCAAATACCGCCCAGGTAGTTCATTTAAAAGTCTTGGTCCTAATTACTACTTTGTCACTCATGTCTCACCATGTTCGCTTCCCAAACCGCGTCTACATTTAGCGAGGCAAAAATAAACTTACACGATGGTGACAAGGATGTATAGATCAGACCTACCTCAAATGAACTACTAGGTAACGGCATAGCCATCTGGCAACAATAAATCCTACCATGCAATCCTACCACAAAAGGACTAAGTGCATAATATAAACATAGGTAATTGGGTGAATGCTCAAATGTGAACTTTCCTGGTAATAGTTGATGAAGATTATATCACTCTCAGAAATTTACTTAATAGAACTATTCGTCACTCTCCGATGAAAATCTATAAAGTCAAACATTGCATTCACATAAGCAATCATTTCGGACAACCAAATAACATCCCACATGAAAAGACTCGAAAAATCCAAATGAACATACAACACACTTATCTAACACAAAAATATTCTAAGTGCAAAACTACATGTGACATGAGGTTCAAAAATGTGATGTGAACTATGGTGCATACACGTCATAGTAGTAAAACTATCATGGACAGATCCTAATTGCGTGAAAAATACGTGATAATGGTCCAAGTTATAGGATTTGGCTACGGTGACAAAGTGTAAAAAGAATCAACTCAATCGGAGCTACGGTTTAGGAGATATGGCCAGTTGAAGTTTGAATTCAAATCTGAATAAAGTTCAAATTCGAATCTGACAAAAGTTTACAAATATGATATCACTGGATAGAGCTAATCATGACGAAGAATTTGCCGCTGGTTTCATCGAGTTCGGATCTACGGTTAAAAAGTTGTGGCCAATCTAAGTTTAGGGGCTAAACTGAAAACTCAGGGACTTGGCTGTGAAAGTTTTATTCGCGACCAGGTCCCTGGCCAAGTGGCGGATTTCTTACAGCTGAAGAGTGTTCATTGCAGCAGCTATACGATGAATGGCCACTAAGTAAAAAAAACACTACCGCGGCTAAATAAGAAGAAAACCGAAGACCGGTTTTCACTAAACCGCGCAGTTTAACAAAACTGTGGTTAACCGATCTAATACTAAAATAAATAAATAAAAACGAATGAGAGGGGGGCTCGTCTTATGGTAGCGAAGGCGACCTATAGGAGACGACGACGCTCGCGTTAGGCGGCGGACGGGGTGGCGGCTGCAGTGGTCCGCGTCGGCGGGGGAGAAGACGAACGGGATCGGCGTGTCGAGGGCTATCCGGTGGTGGAGGCGGCTCGCGTCGGGGACGTCGAGGTCGTGCTGCGCGGGGATGGCGGCTCCGTGCTCCGGCGAGGACGCAGGTCGTCGGGGCGGCGTCTCCGGCGAAACCTAGGGGCAACAAATATGTTAAATGGATGCGGGACGACAAGGGAACAAATTTTTGACAGAGAGGAGAGGGCTTGGGGTTTCCACCGACGACGGAAACAACGGCGGAGAGCTTCAGCTCCGGTGAGATCCAAATGGACGGGGCGATGGCTATGAGCGGTGTGAGGGCGAAACGAAGTCGCAGAATGGAGAGAGGGGGCCGAGGGCTTCTTATAGGCGCGGAGAGAGGGCTCGGGAGCAAGGGATAAGCCTTATCCCCGAAGGTAAGGTAAGGTGGTTGCGGGCGGCGGGCTCGTGCTCTATCCCGAGTGCGAGAGGCAGAAGGTTGGGGACGATGGGGGTGGGGCCCTCCTGGCAGCGGCGTGCTAGCGAGAGGGAGACGAGGAGCGGCGAACGAGGCGGAGGCCTTCGGGCGCTAGGAGCAGGCCGCGGTGCTCCTGGCCTGGCGCGGCTTGATGTGGCCGTGGGCCGGCTCTGGCCAGCGGTGGCTGGGCCTGCACGCGGGTGCGTGTTTTTTTTACAAGAAAAACTTTCCGAGGCCAAAACGAAACCAAAAAAATCCAAAAAAATACCACGATAATTTCTAAAATTACCTTGGAATATCTAGAGCACAATGAACATTTATTCAAGCATAGAAGAATTTGAAAATATTTTCCTAATGCATTTAATGCACCTTTTGCAAATCGAATAAATACCAAATAAGTTCTAAAAACTCCAACTAATATTCAAATGAAATTCCCATCTCTTTTATATTTTGAGGAAGTCATCTTATCCCCTCTCCTTTATTTTTCTTGAGTGGAAAATAATATTTGATCATTCGAGAAAACTCCAAAATGCAATAAATCATGAGAGGCAAATGATTTCAAATATTATTTTAAAATAATGTCTATTGGTTTCATAATCCATTTCCATTTTATTTCTGATAATAGAAGGAGTCATATTTCCTTCTCTCTTTATTTTATTTGAATGAATGGAATTTTTTTAAACTCAAAACGGAAAATTTTCCAAAAGTGAACCAAACGAAATTCAAAAGTGCTCCTCATCACTCTCCACTCTATTTCATATATTTTGAAGAAGTCCTTGAGTGGCCTAAAGTTTCTGTTTTGAAATATTTTAAATGGAATTCAAATCATTTTCAAACCCCTTTTTATTTCTTTAAATGGAAGAAGTCATATTATCTTCACTCTAGGGTTTTTGTAATGAAATGATTTTGAATTCATGGAGATAAAAAAATAAAAAAATGCAAGGATGAAAGTTTGGGAAAGTCCTTTTATTCCCTCTCATTCAACTTCAAAAGTTTCAATTTCCACTCAATTTCACACACAAACAAACAAACAATCAAACAAACAGACACAATTATTTATTTAATATAGCATTCCAAAATTTAGAATTTTGGGATGTTACAACCAAGTACCCATCACAAACTCTTATCCCTCACATTACATTATTTGCCATTTGCCTCTCGTTTTCCTCTCCCCCACTTCACCCTTGCCGTTTTATTCGCCCTCTCTTTTCCGTTCACCTCCTTCTTTCTTTTGCTCCTCGCACTTTCTGCCGTTATGTCTGAAATTGGGGAAATTATTGTCGATATGGACAATAATAATAACATGGAAAAATCTGATGCTCTTGCTGAAGAACCCCCTATCTTACATACAAAAAAAAATTCCGAATCGGTAGTGGTAATATTATTGGAAAAGAGTTATCCAAGATTTCTTTACTTGTGTCGGTGCTTTGCCTTCTATGGGTAGTTCTATTCTTCATAGAACTAGTAGTCTTGCGGACGCTATCGCCATGCTTGTAGTTGAACTTGAAAGGAAATTTATGCACATGCATCCTTGCATACAAAGGATTTTCCTATAATTTTCTAATATTGAGCATTCTTCTGTTAAGCGTGCCCCTACTATCTTCTTGGCTCATGAGTTTAGATTTATAAAAAAAGAGGCCAAAGAAATCTTTGCGCACTATAGGGTGGACGCTGGCCATCCTCCCATAGAGGCAATCCTCTTTGATCAAGAGGAAATAATGCGTTTTCAATCTCTAGACTATGTTGCTTTTAATGAAAACCTTAGAAAAAGGGTTCCTGGAATCAGCTAATTTGCCATCTGCCAGCTCTTTGCCGTCTGCTAGCTGACGGCAAAGAAGCTCTTTGCCATCAGCTACCCAAAAGCAGACGGCAAAGAAAGGGCAGACGACAAAGAAGCTCTTTGCCATCTGCCAGCTCTTTGCCGTCCGCCAGCAAATGGCAAAGAATCTTTGCCGTCCGCTGGCGGACGGCAAAGAGTGAGGTGGCCCCCACCCCCCGCCCGTTTGGGAAAAACTTAACGGGCCACCTCTTTGCCGTCCGCTAGCAGACGGCAAAGAGGCAAAAAAGCGGACGGCAAAGAGGGGCGGACGGCAAAGAGCTCACTACCTAACGGCCCGTACCCCCTGCCCGTTACTCACTTCTTCTCTCCCTCGCCGTTTCTCTCCTCCCACCCCGCCGCCGCCGCCCGCCGCCGCCGCCGCCCCGTCGCCCCCGCCGCCCCGGCTCGCCGCCGCCCAGGGGCCCCGTCGCCCCAGGCCGCCTCCTCCACCGCCCCGCCCCCTCCTTCACCGGCCTCCTCCACCCCCAGGTGAGCCCCCCTTTTTTCTGTTTTTTTTCTGTTTTTTTCCTTTTTAGTTTTAGTTTAGATTTATTTTTAGTTGTAGTTTTAGGTTTAGTTTTAGTTTAGTTTGAGGAAAGAAGAAGAAGAAAAAAGAGGAGAGGAGGAGAAGAAGAAGAGGAAAAAGGAAAGGAAGAAGAAGAAGAGGAGGAGGAGAAGAAAAAAGAAGAAGAGGAAGAAAAGGAAGAATAGGAAGAAGAAGAAAAGGAAAAAAGAGGAAAAAAACCCGACCCGACACGGCACCCCGACCCCGACCCGACACCCCGACACGACACCCCGACCCCTAGACCCCGACCCCGACACCCCGACCCCAACCCCGACCCCGACACCCCGACCCCGACCCGGCACCCCGACCCGACACCCCGACATAATAGTATTTTCATTCTATTTTTAGAATTTTTTATTTCTAAGTTTAACTTATTTCTGTTTTTAAAATTTATTTTCATTCTATTTTGCTAATATTATTTAGCTGTCCTCTTTTTTTCTTTTTTATTTTCTATCCTAATTTTCAAACTTTTTTCGCAAACATAATAGTATTAATTCGAAAATTCAATTTGCAAACAATAATTTAAAACCACGCAAACACACTCGATATTTCATCATAGTTTTCATAAATATTTTACATAATACTAGAAATTAAACTTGACTAAACTAAAAAACATTAGGAAAATAATTAAACATTACTAAACGTTATTTCAAAAATAACCTAAACTAAACTACTCGTCCTCGACGCCGCCAAAGTCCATCTCGTCGTAGAGCCCGTCGCTGTCGTCGCCGTTGTCGCTGCTGCTATCGTCCAGGTCCACCACCGGCGCAGCCATCGAGTCGGCCACAGCGGCGTGGTAGCCGGGGAAGTCCGGCGGGTCCTCTGGGTGGACGGCGACCGGGGCGAGCTGCATGTACTCCTGCACGAGGGGTGGCGGCATCGAACGCGTTCTCCCACTCCTGGATCGCCGTCAGGTAGCCCGGCATGTCCTCCGGGTCGCCAGCCTCCGCCGCCAGCCGCCAGTACTCGGCCAGCAACGCCGGCTCAGGTTCCGGCGCCGGCTCTGGCGGAGGGGCGCGGCTGGACGACCCGGCGCCGTCCCGCGCGCGTGTGCGACGGTCGCCGCTGCCGAGGCGGTCAGCGCCGCGGTCACCGTCGAGGGGCCAGCGCGGCGCCGGGCGCGGGCCGACGTTCATGCGCGCGCCGCCGGTTTCGCGGGTACCCCGGCGGAGCGGGCACGGCGCCGGCGGCTGCCTGCACGCGGTACGGCGCGACGACCTCCTCGAAGGTGCACCCCTCCCAGAGCTGATGCCGCCGCGCGCGGTTGTGTTTCGTCGGCGGGCGCGGGCCGGCGTACGCGTGGAGGCGGCGCAGGTGGTCGTCGGCGAGGCGGTCCGCCCAGCCGGGGTTATTGGGGGCGTACCGGGGGTCAGCGAGTTCCTCCGGCGAGAGGCGCGCCCTGTACAGGCCGACGGCGCGGGCGAAGAGGTGGGTGCCGACCTCGGGCACCGGCGCCACCGGCACGCCGTCGACGCTCAGGCGCCACCTCGCCGGGAGGCGCACGTCGGGAGCGGCGGGGATGACGAAGTGGGCGAGCTCCTCCGCCTCCTCGAGGGTCAAGGTGGAGCGGGCCATCGCCGGCGAGAGGGAGAGGTAGGGCGCAAGAGGGGCGATGCCGGCGGCAGGGGGAGAAGGAGAGGGAAGGCGACGAGGGGTGGTGTGAGAGCCACGGCGGGGCGAGGCGCTTTTTATAGGCGTGGTGGGCGGGGTGGGTGCCGGTGATCAATGCCGGGCCAGCCGAGCGGTCAAGGGCGCAGAAGGCCAGGCGGCAGCGTGCGAATCGGCGCCGGTGATCAATGCCGGGCCAGCCGAGCGGTCAAGGGCGCAGAAGGCCAGGCGGCGGCGTGCGAATCGGCGCCGGCGATTAATGCCGAGCTGTCAAGGGCGCAGGAGGCCAGGCGTCGGCGTGCGCGGGCGGTCAAGCGGTGGCGTGCGCAGGCGGGTGTCGGGCGGTGGCGTGTGAATCGGCGCCGCCCGCGGACCGCCGCCGCCGACGGGACGTCTCACTGCGCCGGCAAAAAACAACGAGCGCTGACGCATTGCTGATGTCAACTGGCGGACGGCAAAGAGGCGCTCAAATTTGCCGTCCGTTGGCGGATGGCAAAGGCCGCCGTTAGCCGCCTAACGGACTAACGCTGGCGGACGTCCAGTATTTTTGCCGTCCCTCCTCTTTGCCGTCCGCCGCTGTAGGCAAAGGACTCTTTGTCGTCCGCCATCAAAAGCAGACGGCAAAGGACCTGTTTACCGTAGCCTACTTTGCCGGAGCCTTTTGCCGTCCGCAGCTGACGGCAAAGGCCTTTGCCGTCCGCCGTTCGAGCCTTTGCCGTTCGCCGTGGCAGACGGCAAAATAGCTGTTTCCTGTATCCTACCAATGTTCTAGTTGATAGAATTTCCGAACTTAATAATGATTTTGCTATTCGAAATAATGAGCTAGGATATTCTCTCGAGTATAGGCTCACGAAGTTCTGTCAGAAGAATGCTTATAATGATGAATTGGTTGTGCAATACGAAGGGCCGAAGGAGGAACCTATACCTCCCAAAATTGATCTTGGGGACTACAGTCCCATTAAATTTAGCCCTTTTGATTATTTTTGCTTGCCTCAAAGAAAACTTGCTGCTGAACGTAGAAAATATGAAATGATTTTTCATGATCTATCCTATTATTATGGCAAGACCTAGATCTATCCTTGCTTTTATGCCTAGCTAGGGGCGTTAAACGATATCGCTTGTTGGGAGGCAACCCAATTTTATTTTAATTTTTTGCTTTTTGCTTCTGTTTAGGAATAAATATTTGATCTAGCCTCTGGTTAGATTTGTTTTTATGTTTTAATTAGTGCTTGTGCCAAGTTAAACCTATAGGATCTTCTTGGATGATAGTTATTTGATCTTGCTGAAAATTCCAGAAACTTTCTGCTCACAAAAACAATTGTTTAAAATTACCAGAACGTGATAAAATACTGATTCCAATTGCAGTAGATCAATCAAAAAAATTTCTAGGTCTTCCTATTTTGGTAGATTTTTTTGAGTTCAGAAGTTTGCGTTAGTTACAGATTACTACAGACTGTTCTGTTTTTGACAGATTCTGTTTTTCATGTGTTGTTTGCTTATTTTGATGAATCTATGGCTAGTAAAAGAGTTTATAAACCATAGAGAAGTTGGAATACAGTAGGTTTAACACCAATATAAATAAATAATGAGTTCAATACAGTAACTTGAAGTGGTGTTTTGTTTTCTTTCGCTAACGGAGCTCACGAGATTTTCTGTTAAGTTTTGTGTTGTGAAGTTTTCAAGTTTTGGGTAAAAGATTTGATGGATTATGGAACAAGCTAGGAGTGGCAAGAGCCTAAGCTTGGGGATGCCCATGGCACCCCAAGATAATCTAAGGACACCAAAAAGCCAAAGCTTGGGGATACCCCGGAAGGCATCCCCTCTTTCGTCTTCGTCCATCGGTAACTTTACTTGGAGCTATATTTTTATTCACCACATGATATGTGTTTTGCTTGGAGCGTCTTGTATGATTTGAGTCTTTTCTTTTTAGTTTACCACAATCATCCTTGCTGTACACACCTTTTGAGAGAGACACACATGATTCGGAATTTATTAGAATACTCTATGTGCTTCACTTATATCTTTTGAGCTATATAGTTTTTGCTCTAGTGCTTCACTTATATCTTTTAGAGCACGGTGGTGGATTTGTTTTATAGAAACTATTGTTCTCTCATGCTTCACTTATATTATTTTGAGAGTCCTACAAAACAGCATGGTAATTTGCTTTAATTATGATAGGCATCCAAGATTAGTAAAAAAAAATCTTATGAGTGTGCTGAATACTATGAGAAGTTGGATGCTTGATAATTGCTATGAGATATGAAGATGGTGATATTAGAGTCATGCTAGTTGAGTAGTTGTGAATTTGAGAAATACTTGTGTTAAAGTTTGTGATTCCCGTAGCATGCACGTATGGTGAACCGTTATGTGATGAAGTTGGAGCATGATTTATTTATTGATTGTCTTCCTTATGAGTGGCGGTCGGGGATGAGCGATGGTCTTTTCCTGCCAATCTATCCCCCTAGGAGCATGCGCATAATACTTTGCTTTGATAACTTGCAGATTTTTGCAACAAGTATATGAGTTCTTTACGACTAATTTTGAGTCCATGGATTATACGCACTCTCATCCTTCCACCATTGCTAGCCTCACTAATACCGTGCACTTTTCGCCGGTATCATACACCCACCATATACCTTCCTCAAAACAGCCACCATACCTACCTATCATGGCATTTCCATAGCCATTCTGAGATATATTGCCATGCAACTTACCACCGTTCCGTTTACTATGACACGCTCCATCATTGTCATATTGCCTTGCATGATCATGTAGTTGACATCGTATTTGTGGCAAAGCCACCATTCATAATTCTTCATACATGTCACTCTTGATTCATTGCATATCCCGGTACACCGCTGGAGGTATTCACATAGAGTCATATTTTGTTCTAAGTTTTGAGTTATAATTCTTGAGTTGTAAAGTAAATAAAAGTGTGATGATCATCATTATTAGAGCATTGTCCCAAGTGAGGAAAGGATGATGGAGACTATGATTCCCCCACAAGTCGGGATGAGACCCCGTAAGAAAAATAAAAAAGGAGGAAAAAAAGAGGCCATAAAAAAAAGAGAAAAGGCCCAAAGAAAAAAAATGAGAGAAAAAGAGAGAAGGGACTATGCTACTATCCTTTTTCCACACTTGTGCTTCAAAGTAGCACCATGATCTTCATGATAAAGAGTCTCCTATGATATCACTTTCATATACTAGTGGGAAATTTTCATTATAGAACTTGGCTTGTATATTCCAATGATGGGCTTCCTCAAAATGCCCTAGGTCTTCGTGAGCAAGCGAGTTGGATGCACACCCACTTAGTTTCTTTTGTTGAGCTTTCATATACTTATATCTAGTGCATCCGTTGCATGGCAATCCCTACTCACTCACATTGATATCTATTGATGGGCATCTCCATAGCCCGTTGATACGCCTAGTTGATGTGAGACTATCTTCTCCTTTTTTGTCTTCTCCACAACCACCATTCTATTCCACATATAGTGCTATGTCCATGGCTCATGCTCATGTATTGCGTGAAGATTGAAAAGTTTGAGAACACCAAAAGTATGAAACAATTGCTTGGCTTGTCATCGGGGTTGTGCATGATTAAATACTTTGTGTGATGAAGATAGAGCATAGCCAGACTATATGATTTTGTAGGGATAACTTTCTTTGGCCATGTTATTTTCAGAAGACATAATTGCTTAGTTAGTATGCTTGAAGTATTATTATTTTTATGTCAATATTAAACTTTTGTCTTGAATCTTTCGGATCTGAATATTCATACCATAAATAAGAGAATTACATTGAAAATTATGCTAAGTAGCATTCCACATCAAAAATTCTGTTTTTATCATTTACCTACTCGAGGATGAGCAGGAATTAAGCTTGGGGATGCTTGATACGTCTCCAACGTATCTATAATTTTTGATTGTTCCATGCTATATTATATTCTGTTTTGGATGTTTAATGGGATTTATTATACACTTTTATATTACTTTTGGGACTAACCTATTAACCGGAGGCCCAGCTCAAATTGCTGTTTTTTGCCTATTTCAGTGTTTCACAGAAAAGGAATATCAAACGGAGTCCGAACGGAATGAAACCTTCGGGAACGTGATTTTCGGAACAAACGTGATCCAGAGGACTTGGATCTACGTAAAGCAATCAACGAGGAGAGCATGAGGCAGGGGGGCGCGCCCTCCACCCTCGTGGGGCCCACGTTGCTCCACCGACGTACTTCTTCCTCCTATATATACCTACGTACCCCCAAACCATCAGAAGAGGAGCCAAAAACCCTATTTCCACCGCCGCAACCTTCTGTACCCGTGAGATCCCATCTTGGGCCTTTTCTGGCGCTCCGCCGGAGGGGGCACTGATCACGGAGGGCTTCTACATCAACACCATAGCCTCTCCGATGATGTGTGAGCAGTTTACCTCAGACCTTCGGGTCCATCGTTATTAGCTAGATGGCTTCTTCTCTCTCTTTGGATCTCAATATAAAGTTCTCCTCGATTTTCTTGGAGATCTATTCAATGTAATCTTCTTTTGCGGTGTGTTTGTCGAGATCCGATGAATTGTGAGTTTATGATCAAGATTATCTATGAACAATATTTGAATCTCCTCTGAATTCTTTTATGTATGATTGGTTATCTTTGCAAGTCTCTTCGAATTATCAGTTTGGTTTGGCCTACTAGATTGATCTTTCTTGCAATGGGAGAAGTGCTTAGCTTTGGGTTCAATCTTGCGGTGTCCTTTCCTAGTGACAGCAAGGCCTTTCTCTCCTTTCCCGTATGGCCCATTAAGGCCCAATACGAATTCCCGTAACTCTCCGGTACTCCGAAAAATACCCGAATCACTCGGAACCTTTCCGATGTCCAAATATATTCGTCCAATATATCAATCTTTATGTCTTGACCATTTCGAGACTCCTCGTCATGTCCCCGATCTCATCCGAGACTCCGAACTACCTTCGGTCATCAAATCACATAAACTCATAATACAAATCGTCACTGAACGTTAAGCGTGCGGACCCTACGGGTTCGAGAACTATGTAGATATGACCGAGACACGTCTCCGGTCAATAACCAATAGCGGAACCTGGATACTCATATTGGTTCCGACATATTCTGTGAAGATCTTTATCGGTCAAACCGCATAACAACATACGTTGTTCCCTTTGTCATCGGTATGTTACTTGCCCGAGATTCGATCGTCGGTATCTCAATACCTAGTTCAATCTCGTTACCGGCAAGTCTTTTTACTCGTTTCGTAATGCATCATCCCGCAACTAACTCATTAGTTACATTGCTTGCAAGGCTTATAGTGATGTGCATTACCGAGAGGGCCCAGAGATACCTCTCCGACAATCGGAGTGACAAATCCTAATCTTGATCTATGCCAACTCAACAAGTACCATCGGAGACACCTGTAGAGCACCTTTATAATCACCCAGTTACGTTGTGACGTTTGGTAGCACACAAAGTGTTCCTCCGGTATTCGGGAGTTGCATAATCTCATAGTCATAGGAACATGTATAAGTCATGAACAAAGCAATAGCAGTATACTAAACGATCAAATGCTAAGCTAACGGAAAGGGTCAAGTCAATCACATCATTCACTAATGATGTGATCCCATTAATCAAATGACAACTCATGTCTATGGCTAGGAAACTTGACCTTCTTTGATTCAACGAGCTAGTCATGTAGAGGCATACTAGTGACACTCTGTTTGTCTATGTATCCACACATGTACTAAGTTTCCGGTTAATACAATTCTAGCATGAATAATAAACATTTATCATGATATAAGGAAATATAAATAACAACTTTATTATTGCCTCTAGGGCATATTTCCTTCATGAAGGAGGAAAAGAAGGTCGAGAGGTTTGACAAGTTCACGTCGATGGTGAAGAAGACCAAGCTCAAAGAGAAGAGGGTTGAGCTCACGGTCAACTCGGACAATACCAAGATGTTGACGTTGAAGACAGAGGACTTGGATCCTGATACGGCAAAGATCGTGCAAGTCTACCTTGCAAGGATGTTCAAGCGCTCAGCGGACGAGCTGGGAGCTGACCGTTGAGGAGTAGCCTGTTGCATAGTGAAGAATTTGCAACGAATAGCAGGCTGTTCGTGCAAACATTGTCGTTTTTTGCACGGATGGCTGGACAGGCAACTTTTAGGACTCGTCGGATGTAAAAACTTGTTGAACATCCGGTAATTTTTTGGTTGTGATGCATGTGTTTGTACCTTTTACATATGCAAAAATGCTATTGATTCAAGATATACAACCCGAAGCAGACATTTCGTGCATAGGGTTGGATGCTCGGCTTCCGTATCTGTGTCCACAGGCATTTACTGTGTTTGATTAGGGGTACGGCATTGGAGATGCCCTAATGCTACCAAGTACCATATGTCCTTACTACCGGTGCGTGACTACTTACCTAGAGCACTGCGCAATCCGATTTTGGACATAGAATGAGCCCTTAGCCCGTGATGAGGAGCATCCTACGGACATCACCATGTCAAGAGTCCGTTTGGCAAGTGACACGTGCGACATCTACTTCACATACACAAAGGTGAATCATCTCCTTTACACGTGCTCACTTGACCCCTTCAAGGATGGTATACTACTTGACACTTCTCCCGTGTGCATGCATAGGTATTGTCGGAGCTTCACAGATGTCGAGGAGGAGTGCAAGCACCAAGGAACAACTACACCATCCACGAGGGAGGCATGGAAGAGAAGACGGAAGAAAGGAGAAGAAGAAGACGGAGCGGCTGCTGGAGCCAGGCCGGACGTCCGGACCGCCGTCAAAGGCCGGATCATCCGAACCCTCCCCCGAATCGTCCGACTAACTGCGTCGAAGACACCCGAAGGCTTCACTTGAAGCCGGATCATTCAGGATTCCGTCCGGATCATCCGGATCCCGATGCCCGGATCCACCGGGCCCCCGTCTGGATCACAAGTCAGAGAGCCCGTGAAACCTCCACGTGAAGCCGGACCATCCAGATGAAGTCCCGGCTCATCCGGACATGCCCGGATCATCCGGACCCCCATCCGGATCATCCGGCCTTCACTACAAAAAACTACACTTCCGTGATGATACGTGTTTGTCACAGTAGGTCGCGTTTTTTGTCATGCATGTACATCCATGACGATTTTATGACAGAATCAAGATAGTCATAGCTGTGCTGTCGTAGAAGTGTTCCATGACATTACCAAAATTATCATCACGGAAGTGTCCACTTCCATGATGATAAATCGCGCGTCACAGAAGTGCTTTCGTCAAGGGTGACCGACACGTGGCATCCACCGTAACGGAACGCCGTTAAGCTATCGGGTCGGGTTTTGGATCCGATAACTCGTTAACAGCCCCGACCAACGGGAAATTTCCACGTGTAAAATTCTTATTGGCTGGACGAAACACGTGTCAGCTCGTGAGTGGGTCAGATAGGCGCCTATGATATGTCGACACATGCCACGGCCCACCATTGGCCCATTTAGCTTACAAAGCCGGCCCGTTTGACTTGGTCAAAAGTTAACGGGCTGGCCCATGAAAAGCCTGTTAACGGTCTCTTTGCAAATAGCCCATTTTACGGCCTGTTAGGCCCTAAAGGAAATCAGCCCAACAATGTCATGTGGGCCGTCGAATATAACACCAGCCCATTTCACTTTCGGCCCATGTATGGCCCACGACGTCTTTCGGCCCATATGAGGCCTTCGTATCTTTCGGCCCTTTACAGGCCCACGGTGACTCTAGCCCATAATGAACAGTAATTTTCTTTATACCCGTTAACGGCCCGTGATTTACATGGGCCATTTCCAGCCCATGTTAGCTTTCTGCCTATTGACGGCCCATACGTTCTTGGGCTCCTTTTCGGCCCTCGATTACTTCCGGACCGTTACTGGCCTGTTCCCCTTATTAATGGGCCAAATTCGGCCCATGGCAAGAGTCGGCCCGTTACCGGCCTGTTCCCCTAATGGGCCAAATTTGGCCCATGGCAAGAGTCGGCCCGTTACTGGCCTGTTACCCTGATGGGCCAAATTCGGCCCATGGCAAGAGTCGGCCCGTTTCTGGCCTGTTAACCCGTTGCGCCGTTTCCAGCCCGTCCTATATTCTGGCCCATTAACGACCCGTTATGCCTGTGATAGAATTAAGCCTTTGCTGTCCTATGGCCTGTTACCGTGCTGGGCCGATACCAATTACGCCTGATTACGGCCCATGTAGACCCATTTATCCGATGGCCCGAGGCCCACCGATTACAGGCCCATTTATCGACGGCCAGTAGGAGACCCATGGATCCTACGGCCCGTATATGGCCCATGGTAGTTGCGGCCACTAGCAAACCAGGGAAAAAGAAGACTAGGAAATAAATAAGGCCGAAACTAACGCTAGGCTATTAAGGCAATTGCTCAGATTACATCCACTCGACATCAAAGGTCGCCACCAGTGCAAATATTGGGAACACCCTACACTATACAAAAATGGCTTGTTGTTTTCTTCAGCCGGTGGCTGCACGTTAAGAATAAATTTTGTATCGCACCAAAACAAATTACAACTATATAACAAAAGGAAGGTTGGCATAAAACTTAACAGTCTAGCAGATAAATGCACCACCAGAAGTTCAGAAGCTCAGTTCATTTGACCTGACTGTTACGTTTTCATGCTGTATTGTCCGATGGAGCACCATAACCCTCGCCTTCATTTCCCCTAGGCTCCTGAACAACATAGCAAATGTCTGATAGTATGGTTTCAGAACCATGCATATCTTGAGGACATTGAGCAATGTTTCTCCTTGTTTCACAAAGGGTCTCTGTTAGGGAATGGACTTGTGTCTGGAGCGCAGATACAACATTGCTTTGAGCTTGCATATCTTGATCATGAGGCAGTTTGGACGATATTGCCTTAACAATCAACCCAGTATTACGCAGGAACGTGCTTTTGGCACTGTTAGTGGACAGGTACTGACCCACTGCAGCAAGAGCTGACATTGCGGTTATAGTTGCCTCGCCACCTTCAGAAGGTGGCGGTTCCGCCATTTTTTTCCATAGCTTGCTGAAAAGTTGAGGTTTTACATTAGTAGTACCAGAACAGAAGATATTAAGGAGGCAGCAAAACCAAACAAAATAGCTTTGGTCTATATACAGAACTTATTCTGGTGAACCCATGTAAAATATTAGTTGTATTTTATTGCAAAGTACATAATAAAACCAGGTTCCAAACATATGACCATGTACCATCGCTAATGTATTGTCTATTTCTTCACATTGTATTGAGGGCTAAGGATAAAGATATGAAGTTTATAATATGGTAAGCATAGTATGACATCATTCATATCACAAAACAGCTGAGAACAGACAAACATGCAATTGTAACGTTGTGTGGGCAAGTCCAGCACGGAACTAGATTACGGGTCAAGATCAAAGGAACATCACTCCTCTCTTTTAAACCTTGTAAGGTGCAATGATACGCTAAGACAATTGTGTATAAAATTGAAAAGAGTAATAGACATTGGCTGCAAACCATGCAGTTCAAGGCACAAGTCAGAGTAAGTAGTAGTTAAAAGGCATGAGGATTAAGGACTTACAACAGCGGCTTTGACTGGTGTAGTCATGCCCTTCTTCTTGCTGGTGTGACAGTCCTTGAAGATTTCCACAACATTTGGTTCAGGTACTTTTTGGTCCTTGCGGGCTTTCCTCTGCATTTCGAACAAGTCAATATAGATCTGATAATATGGTACAGCGAAAAGAGTGAAACAGCAGCTAATTACAAGAGCCTCGCAGTGTGCAATATAGCTACGAGATCCTGTCGTCTGTTGGAATTTCACGTTCGTACGGTTGGCCTTGTTCTTTGAACAGTTCACCTACAAGAAGATAGATTTGTGTGGCACATGCGTAAATAGGACTTCAACATGTGATCTGATCACATATATATAATGTACCTGATACTACGGATCATACCAGTGTTTAACAAGGCCCCTCTAGTCTTCATCTGATATATTTTCCACTGGAGATGTTTGGGAAAGTTCACTGTTAGCCTTGCCTTCAAAGTGAGTTTTCCTCAAGTTATACCGATACTGTCGCAGAGCAGACTTGAAAACATGGGTGCAAGCTTGTCTGGTTGCATCATCTTGGCTATCCAACTTGAACCTCATCTGTTGAAAATTATGGGAGTCTCATTATCAGCAACCTAGAAAGTATGGGACAGAGCAAGACGATATTACTAGTTTCCATACATAACCATACTTACAGTAAATGGTCGAGGAAGGTGTTGAACTGGGTTTCGTCTTTGTCATTCCTGTACTGAATCCATGTTGGGAGGATATGTACATGACACCTAACGGCAACCGCTGCCTCTGATACTAACTTGGCTGACTCTGTAGCATCACGTGGCCTTTTTAAACCTGCCTCAAAACGGATCTCCATTCTTCCTCCTCTAGATTTAGTTAACGTATCGAGCATTATCCCTGATGTTTGTTTCCTCTTGCGCCTAGGTGCTAGTCCAACAACGAACATAGGAAGTGTTAGTGTACAGCAAACTGTGAGACTACATATAAAGAAGCATGCAACTGTAACTTGACTCCAGCAACTACCTTCTTGCTGTTGAAGCTCACAAGGTTCATCTGATATTGCCAACTCGTCTTGTGTCAAGAGTGCTTGGGAAGTAGTGTCAGGTGGCAAGGGAGCTTGGGAAGGTGCTGCTAGCTCAGTTGACGCACGAGTAAGTCATGCAGCTGGTAGTACTGTGGTAGGTGTTGCAAGAACTAGGGCTGTCTCTGCTTGTTTGGTGGAAGCTATTTGTTTCTGTTTGGATTTTTTGCAACTCGTGTAGCATGGGATGCCGTGTTTGTAGAATTTTCCGCTGGACTTTGACCTTCTATTGCACCATCAGTACCAGCAGAATCTGCAGGATTCATCCGCTTCTCATTCCCTGCCATTCTGTGTTTCTTCCTCTTTCTCTGTGCCATGTTAAGTCAAGCCGACAAGAAAAACAAATAACAATTTAGTTCTTCAGAATAAATTGATGCGTGATGCAGACCAACTGAACTTTGATGTTAGACAACCACATGATAGGAGGATGTAATATGTATGAAAAATAGGACGGAAGAGATAACTAGAACTATGATGTGTAAACTAAGAAGAAGACATTTCACCAAATTAGAAGCAATGCAATGGAAGGTAGACACCATATGAAAGATGCTACAAATATCGCTCTGCCAAGTTAACAGTGTCTCATCATAAATGGTGTTTAAACAAATGTGAAGCAGTACAAGAAATAAATCATATGCAAGATGCAAACAACATCACACTACCATGTTAGAGGTCTCTCGTCATTAGTGCCATTGCATATTCACAGCATTGCATATTCACAGTTTATGATGTGTAAACTAAGGAGAAGGCATTTCAACAAATTACAAGCAATGAAAGCTAGACACCATATGAAAGATGCAACGAATATCACTCAACCAAGATAAAACTGTCTCGTCATAAGTGCCATTTCAACAAATTAGTAGTACAAGCTAGAAAAGAATGTGAGATGTAACCTATATCACACTCCGAAGTCAAACCTGTCTTATGATAAGTGATTATTGCAGGTTACACAACAGTAGTAATTTGATGTAAGAACATGGTGTGGTAGACAGATATTGTATGTCCTAGAAACAGGAACACGTGTCTTATTCAAGTATAATGTGTAAAGTAAGTAGATGGAATTCAACAAAATTAGAAGCAATACAAGCTAGACATCACACATAACATGCAACCACATATAACAGTGCCAAGTTAGAGGGAGCACCGGTGATGCTGCTCTAGGGGAGATGTGCTCATCATAAACACAGCTTTGTTGAGTGTCTATGCATGTGTTGTCTTGGAAATCATCTTGGGGGTGTGGAGGTGTAGAAACTGTAGAGGCCCTCCATTCGGAAGGAGCACCTTTATCCGCTGCCTTGCTAACTTCCTTCCGCTTTATTGATTTTGAATTGTCAAGTAAAACCGACAAGAAAAAGCAATAAAATTCTCTCTTTAGAACTCATTCATGCATGATACTGACAATCACTACTTTGATGTAAGGCAAACACATGATACCAGGATGGAATATGTACGAAAAACAGGACGGCATGGCATGTTCACAACTGTTTGTGTAAACTAAGCAGAAACCATTCCAGCAAGTAAGAAGCAATGCAAGCTAGACACCACATGAAAGATGCAACCAATATGACTCTGCCAAGTTAAAAGCGTCCCATCATAAATGGAATTTCAACAAATTAGAAGCAGCACATGCTATAAATCATTTGATAGATGCAACTAATATCGCACTGCATATACTAAAGGTGTCTCGTCATGTTGATTGATGCGGGATACAAAAAAAACAATAGTTTTATGTAAGGACATGCTTAATAGACAGATGTACTATGTACTAAATACAGGAAGGCATGTCACATTAACAGGTATAATGTATAAGCTAAGCAGACTAGCACATGCAGTTTAACCAGATTGGAAGAATTACAATCTAGACACCATATGCAACATGCAACCACATATCACGCTGCCAAGTTAGAGCAAGCACCTGCGATGCTAGTGTAGGGGAAATGCTGTAATCAACTACAGAGCTACGTTCACTATCTTCATCTAGCATTTCCGTTTCTTGAGAATCATGTCGGGAGGCTGACGCTGCATTCTTTAAATGAGGAGTAGTCCCCTTGCCTGCCTGCCTCGTCATAAGTGATTGATGAGGGATACACAAGAACATTAGTTTGATGTAAGAACATGGTTAATACATAGATGTACTAGTATGTACCAAAAACAGAAAGGCATGTCATATTCAAAGGTATAATGTGTAAGCTAAGCAGATGCAATTTAACATAATTGGAAGCAATACAAGCTAGACATCCGGCTGGAGTGGTGAGCATGATCATCTAGGACCTGAGAGCCTGGTGGGAGGCGGGCTGCTTTGCCACCATCGCAGCTTTTTAGTTGGCTTCCAGGTGATGCCTATCTTTGTTGGGCTTGTCACTGGCTCGGCCAGTGCCCTGACTAGCTATTTGTCTTCTAGTGCTCACGGGATGGTGGTTCATGTAAAAAAATATCTTTCCTTACCTTACCGACTTCGGCCTTTCGAATACAAGCTAGACACCATATGGAACATGCAACAACATATGACACCGCGAAGTTAAAGCAAGCACCTGGGATGGTGGTTCATTGCGAGCGAGGTCATCAACTACAGAGCTACGTTTACCGTCTCCATCTGCTGACACTGCACCCTTTATAGCGCTGTAACGTGTCTTGCCTACCCGCACACGAAGCTGGAGCGACTTCTCTCTTTTCTTTTTGCCTTCTCTCATGGCAGCAGAGTCTGAAATACCCTTGCATAAAAACACAATAGTGAGAGTAAGGGTGAAGTGGGTGTAGAACTAGTGCACTGTAAAAGTAGCAGATAGCAGGTGGGTAAAATAAAATGACAGGAGACATATGATAGCTCTACAACATTGCATGGCAAACAAAATTAGATTCTACTCCGTATGATTTTGTAATATATGAGCACAGGAAATGCAGGTACTCCTCCAGCACACCACCACATGTGGTCATATCTAAGATAACAGTCGACTGAAAATAAATAGGTCAGTCGATTTTTTAATGAACCGTCCGATCTATAAGGAACGGGCAGATGGCCATCATCTACCTCCCGCCAGTCACTGTTGACGATCTTTCTCGAACCGCCAGCGACCACCGGCCTAGACCCCTGCCTCCGCTGCCCCGCCCTCCCATCGACCTCACACCACCGCCGTGCTTGGCAGCGCCCCCAGGCCATCCCTTTAATCCCGGCCGACCCCAGATCGGGCGCCAGTAGCTCTAGGCCGCACACTCCCCTAAGATAAACACCAAGGCGCTGCTTCCCCTGCGTAATAGGCGTACTAGCGCCTGTTACGCCGGGGAATGCTTCCGTTAATTGGGAATCAACTGGCCAGAAATTGAAATTCAGGGGGGCGACGGACCTCTAGCTAAGGTGAAATAGTATATGAGGAGAAACCTTGTGCATCGCGAGTTACTAGGAACATCTAGTATCAAGAAGAAGCGGTCAACTAGTGTCTTCTGTGGGATGAATACCGTGCAAGCAGAGACGTAAGATTTGCACGAATAAGGGAAGAGGAGTACCTTTTTCGGTTGCCGGTGTGGTCACCTCCACATGTCGCGCTGATCTTCTTCTTTTTACCGGGGAAACCGATGTTCTGGAGGGTGCAGGCTTGGACGAACCCATGGCCAAATTGTTGACTGTGTTGCCGTGGCCCTATGTTGGCGGAGGGGAAGCAGATCCGAGGCGGCGAAGGACGGCGTAGCAGGAACAACTCCGGTGCGGTGGAGGGTGGCGAAGTTGGAGCGGCAACGGTGAGGCGCAGGACGGCGTGGTTGAACTAGCTCGGGTACGGACGGCTCGGCCTCGGTTTCAACTACTAGCGGTGGAGGGCGTTGCGGTTGAGGTTGCGGTGGACGAGGACGTCGGGGTATCGGCTCCGGCGTGATGGAGGAGGGCGGCGGTTGATGGGTGGGATGGGGTGGCGGACGGAGGACGCCGGGGTTTCGCGGCTAGTGGAGAGGTAGTTTTGGCGCCCACGGAGTACGAATGGGGAATCGGACGGGTGGGGGGGAACCATGTTTCGGTCTGGGACGCGCTTGTTTTTGGCTTTTTTGAACAGAAGATGGGACGCGCTTGTTTGAAATTTGGGGAAAGTACAAACTTTGCCCCCCTCTTAAATTTCGGACCTACTGCGTGTCGGGGGTAGGATGGTAATCCCAGGTGTCCCAAATAGTGGGCGGGAGCGATTTCGGCCGCGCGCATGTGTGCTTAGGCAGCCATTGTGTATGAATGTTTTTTGGATGCGGTTGCGTGGTGTCTAGATGAAGCTACAAACCTACCCCGGTTTAGACCTTTGGACGTCGGGCCGGTAGGTTTCACGGGTTAGAGTTATTAGAAAAGTAATTTCCTTGTACTACCAAACATTGGTCTCACGCGGTTTCGGGCGAGTAGAGGCTCTTTTGGCGCTTCGTTCGAAATTTTGAAACACAAGCATTCACGTTTAGAGTACTCTTGAACTATGAGGATTGACCTAAATAGACAACGTTATATTTGACCTTGTATGTTTGAAAACCTCATTAAATTATCCGCTTCTTTTTGAAATTTTGACACTTGAAAATCCTATAACTACGATTATTTTGGAATGGAGGAGCTAAATTTGAATCTGTTTTGTACACGACTACATATGCTATTATGTACAAAATCAGAGCAAAGATTGGTGCCCCCATAATTCAGGTATGGTTTACAAATTCCATGATATCAAATTCAAATAATTGAATGGACTTCATGTTGAATTCGATTTTTTTAAACCACCTTAAGTTGAATTCAAATGTATGCTAGTTCATAGGTAGCTATTTATACTGTCCATTGTGTAACTTTCGTATGTATAATGTGCTTTACACACACAACATGAACTATACTCACGTTTATATTCGATTGCTAAAGTGATGCATTGTCTGGAGTTCAAAATACTAACTATGTGGATCAATTGTGTCGAATAATAACATAGACATGCTCAAATTCGATAGAATCTAGATGTTTGATGGATCAATGACCGCTCCTTACGCGAATTGCAAATATCATGATCCCATCCTAATATTTGGATACAATTTATATCTTTAATCAATGTGTAGAGCAGTCTTTTACTTGTAGTTTCACTTTCCATTGGTGGTCTCTCACACATGCTCACACACTCTCTCCCGAGGTGTCTTTCTCGCACACATGCTCTAGATATAACCCTCCCTCCCTCTCGTAACCATTTACAACTGTTTTCACTAACCTTTATCACAAGCACTCTTCCTCTCGCAAACATACACACGCACAATCCTCATCGACCCTTTCTATATACATGGACCTGCCTACGCGTCTCATGTACGCACATTATCTTTACGCCTGTCTCTCACACATTGTATCACACCTCTCTTCCTAATCGACGAGTATGATTCTAGCAGAGCATTCTGTAGGATGCCCCTTAAAGTTAGGTTGGATGAATAGTAATATCAGAGATAAAGGGGTTACCTTAGTCCGAGAACCTAGGGTTACAAATCCTAGCCGGCTTTGTCAGTGGACATAGAGTCCTTCACAATTCTGCTATCTTTGTCTTTTACGACTAGTCATCCATGGGTCTTCCTAAATGCGTCACGGGCCGACCAATGTGGCGCAGGTCGGAACCGAACGAAGGCCTCACCTCGACCCACCAGACCTCACGCAGTGACACACCCTCTGCCCCCACGTCTCATTATCTTCTCACACCCACACATACCAACACAAACACCGCACACACAGAAAATTTCTCCTGGTGCCTCTATTCCCTCCCCCCTTGCATATACACACTCAAGGGAATGGAATCTCTTGTCGTGACGTCATATTCGTCTCTCTCTCTAGACCACTCTCATGTCTCGTGCTATCTCTCCCACGCCCCCGTCGGCCCCACTATCCATGCCTCTCTCGAATACGTAATACACACACATACCTCTCTAGGCCCCGCCAAATGCATCAACTACACATTCACACATGTTACATCACGTACCCCATTGATCTAAAAAGCCCTCTCTTCACGTTTATTTCGCATAAAACATTCCTTTTGAATAAAGTGTGGCCAAAACATTATTTTAGAGTTTCTACATATATACAACATTACAAAGTTATATGGAGGAGTACGAACGCTAATTTGCATTGCATGATGCCCACAATGATATTTATTCCGCACTGTGAATTTGTATATTTTTATACTATATACAAATTTAGTCATAATAAAGAGAAACGAAGAGCATCTCTCTCTCCATCGCATACCCCCCTGTACGCCCCTTTCACGTATGCACACAAAACTATCTCCAGGTCCTCTAAAAGTAAGCCCCCAAAAAATTCACGCATGTTTCATCTTTCTCTCGCGATATATGCAATGACGATCATTGTATTTGAAGCGAAAGCACGATACATACATTGGACTTCAGAATCCACTCATTACGGTCACCATTTACGTTTAGTGGTTATTATACAGTCATGGGCTCACCGTACAACTCTGTATTTGCTCATGACATGACTAGTTGACCAGTTAAACGCTCCACGTGGCACCTCTAGTGTTGCATCACATTATCTCACTACCATCGTGCCCACCTGTCGACTTGTATCTACTCTACATCTACACTCTTATAAAATACATAAAATATACTCTTATAAAAAACGGAGTTGGTGATGATGGTGTGCCTGCCATCCTGCAATATAGGCCGTCTGATTTATATCTGACGGATAGGAAAGAAACTATGGCAATTTTGCAAAAAGGTACCCACACACCTCTCCACATTTGCAAATAAGGCCTTCCCTCGTTCATCCTTTCCTCTCACAAGATAAACAAGTCATACAAATGCATCTTGATGTTATGTGCAACGCACAGGCATTTTGCTAGTAAGAATGAAAACAAACGACAAAAAAATATTTGGACGGTGGTTCGAAGTCATGACCGCGGGCACAACGGACAAGGTGGCCTTGTATTGGTATGCTGAGCCGTCTGTTTTAACACACAGGAGCTGGTGTGGTGATTATACACACACGCACGCATGCACACGAACTACATCCACACAACACTCACACAAACACATGCACCCATGCATGCACGCAACACTCACACGTACACACGCAGCCACGCACGCACGCAACACTCACACGCACGCACGCAACACTCACACGCACACACGCACGCATGCGTGCACACACCAGTACACCACACGACCAACACACACTCTCACGCTCAAGTGCTCAACCTACACGTGCATGCGCACAGATCAGGCCATGACAGACACATACACAACCAGGTGATTCCCGCGCACGGGTTGGAGCCTTGTTGCGCCTGTGTAAATTTGTGTTTATCTGACCTTTTGCCTATGCGAACTGACAGGTGGGACCCACAAGGAACATGGTCAATTTAACTAGTCAACATGGCGCCACGCAGACTATTTGACCGGTCAACAGAGTGCAATCCGATGCTGAACTGTGAGCAAGTGACCGTATAATCACCGCAAAACGTATATAGTGACCGTAATCAGCTTATTCTGAAGTTCGGTGACCGTATTGCGCTTTTCTCTCTGTAGGCCCTCCAAAACTACATCTCTACACGTTCTCGCATGTTACATCTAACAACTATACAATACAGCACTACTACTACACTCTAACACAATAAATCATATGTGTTTTTAGTTTTACTAGATATCATATTGTTACTTATGATTATTCAGTTTGCATACATTAAAATTGCCTTTGAAATGTATGGCCAGTATCATCTACCGCGCGGGAAAAATCCCGCCCTTTCCTATTTAATCGGGTTTGTATCGATGGATCGTGCGAAACAACAAAACTATAGTACTATACAGTACTACAAGTGACAATTCACTGGGCCGTCGTGTCGTCTACTCCTCCGTCATAAGAGTGGAGCGCTCGCTTTCATAAATCTTCTAGTCCCTTTCGCCGACATGTGGGACATCAAGCTACCGGGTCCACGTGCCATACCGGAATACAGTGCAGAGCAGCCGGGGTGAAGCACCCCAGTCATGGCGCCGGCATAGTAATGAGCAATGAGGTGTCAAATCACAAGCTGCACCTTTCCCGCGGTTAAGTTGGAGGGACGAAGCAACCATCATTTCACTCGTTGCTGAATCCGCTTCTCCCTCATCTTCTTCAACTTAACCACGTGTTGCTTCTGCCGTTGTTCTGCCTCATGTGGGACGCGGATCGGCTTGGTAAAGCACTAACACATGGGACCGCATGTTAGCAAACCGCCAGGACAACGTCCTCCAAAAATAAGAAGCCTAATCCTAGACTTACAAAGGGCTACGTAGCTGCTACGTATACTTTCCATCTAATCTATATATGCCCCCCTGATTTTCAGGTGGGGTGGGCCTAATCCTCTCCTTTAATCCAATCAAATAGTCCCACATCACATCAGTTCGTAACTTTACGTAAACCATTACGTGGATGTAGCATTGCTCATTTTTACTAATCTTGATTCTATAATTTTTTAGATCAATATAATTGAGATTTGTATAGATAGCACACAGGAGCAAAACCAAGTGGTACGGTTAAGGGCATCCACAATGTGTAGCCAAATGTGAAAATAGCTTTTGGCATCATGGGAACCATTGTGGACGGTGTTGCCAAAGCCAAAAAGATGGAACCGAAGCTCCCTGATTGATTGATTGAAGGAATAGAAAAATGCAACGTCTCTCCTCTTTCTCCCATGCTTGGACGCATGTAGTACAATATAGAGCACAGAGTCTACTCCCCTGTCCCTTCTATCACAAATCTCAAAGCAGTGAGGCGTCAAATCACAAAAGCACGGACGAAGCAACCATCATTTCACTCTTCGCTGACTCCGCTTCTCCATCGTCTTCTTCGAGAAACCATCTCACCGCACTAGTACTCCTAGTAGTACTAGTAAAGGACTTCCTGGATGCAAATAAGGCGGTTGTCTCGGCTTGCAGGCGGCACTTGCGAATGACTTACCGTGGTCTCCCTCAATGGTGTTCTCCGTCGAACGCACTTCGCCAAACCACAAAAAAAAAAGATATCGTCGACGTCACCGCAATGGGGAAGGAAGTCAAATATAGTTACTACCTCCATTTTTTTGTACACAATTCCAGTATATGAAAATTACAATTTGCAAAGGGCCACTAACACTAATCGAGGCAAAATTGATGGGGTTAGCAACCAAGGACATTAATATCCCCTGCATGCATGCGGAAGTGAGAAGGTTGGTTTGCATGGCGCTGCATTAATCAAGCGATGAGGAGTGAGATGGTTAGCTCTTTGGTCTTTGGAGAAAAAAATACGCATTAATTGACACGTGAAACGAGGATTTGTATCGATTAAATCCCGCGAAGGAAAACCCCGTCTTTCTTTTTTAACACTAGTACTCCTAGTACGTACGTACTTATCCTGCTTGGGTCTAGGCCTTGCATTGCCAAACTTCGCCACACATTTTTGCCAAGCTTGCCTAAAGTTTTCAAAATGAGAAGGAGGTACACTTGCGCACGGCTGTCGCGGTCGCACCGCACCCTCACACGGTCGCTCCTGCACGCCGCGGTCGCACCGCACCCTCACACAGTCGCTCCTGCACACGCCGCAAACCCAACCAAGGGAACGCACCCTCACTGACACGTGCTGTCGCATGTGAACAAACCAAACTCAGCCATCCTATCGCTGACACATAATTTTCGTTCATAGAGTATGTTTATCCAACCGCATGTTGGGGAGTATCCGTACGGCCCGTGCGGTGGTCTGTTGGGGATGAAGAAGAGGTGAGGAAGAAGGAAAGAAGGGTTAGGAGACGTAGGATATTCATCCAACCGCCTGAAATGGTAGACTGACCCAAGTCAGGCGACTTGCATAACAAATATATGTTTTTACATAGCAAAAGATCCATAAAAACAACAACATAAAGAAAAACTATCACTGCTCGCGGAAAGAGACGTCCTCGTCGTCTTTGGCTGCCGGCACGAACCAGCCGTCGCTGCCGACGTGTGTCTCCGCACCGTGCTTGTTCTCGGCCTATAGCTACTTGTTCAAGCGGAGCGTGCGGGCGCTCTGCACGGACGAGAGCACAACCCGGTTCAAGTCGAGGACGTCCGGTTCCGCCTACAGGAGGGCCTCGATGGCAGCGGCATCCGCGCGCTCCGCGTCGAGTCGAGCCTTCGCCGCCCGGTTCAAGTCCAGGACGTCCGATTCCACCTGCAGGAGGGCATCGATGAGAGCGGCATCCGCGCGCTCTGCGTCGAGTCGAGCCTCTGCCACCCGGTTCAAGTCCAGGACGTCCGGTTCCGCCTGTAGGAGGGCGTCGATGAGAGCGGCATCCGCGCGCTCTGCGTCGAGTCGAGCCTCTGCCGCCCGGTTCAAGTCCAGTACGTCCGGTTCCGCCTGCAGGAGGGCCTCGATGGCAGCGGCATCCGCGCGCTCCGCCTCAAGTTGAGCCTCCGCCGCCCGGTTCACATCCACGACATCCGGTTCCGCCTACAGGAGAGCCTCGATGGCAGTGGCATGCGCGCGCTCCGCGTCGAGTTGAGCCTCTGCCTCCCGGTCCTCCTTTAGTATCGCCATGTTGAACCGCTGGTCCGCCTGCACCATGGGGGACTCGGACGCCGGCACGAAGTCGACGTCCATCATCTCATACCCATCGGGGGCCTTCTGCGCCGCGACCTCCGCCATGAACATTGGATCGGCTTTCTCCTCCTCGTAGCTTGGCTCCAGAGAACTCGGGGATTGGCCCGCCGCAAAGCAAGCTTGGGAATGGAGGTCTGTGGCGCCGACCGCCGCCGCGATTTCTGCGCGGCGCTCCGGCGTCAGCATCTTGTAGTAAGTGATCCTGCGGCGCACCATGGCTTTCCGGCGAACTAGGGGACGCTTGATGCGGGCTAGGGGATCGAAAGGTGGGGGAATGGGCTGGAGATTTGGTGTGGTTTTAGGGCAGTGGCTGGCGTAGGCCGAGCAGCGAAGGTTCTGGTGTGAATAGTGGTTCGGTGACGACCGGTCAATCGGTTTTGACTGTACATCGCTCTTGTTGCGTTCGCGTTGCAGCCCGGCACGCTGGACCCTCCACGTCGCTCAGCGAATGGAACGCGCTTCGTCTTGCGTTTTCGCTCGCTTGTGGGACCGCAATTGAGAGCAAACCGACGTCCCTCCCCCTCCCCCGCCCGCGTCATTTATTATACCACCACTCCCTCCGTTTTATGCGGAGTAAATAAAAACAGAGGGAGTATACTACGGATGAGGATCCCCTGACGTGGCCGAACCCATTGAGTAACTGACATGCGGGGCCTAGCAAGCATGGGGTCCGCCAGTAAGTGACCGAAAGGGAGGGTAAGGCAGGGATACCTACGTCAGAGGATCCACTTCCACTATACTACTTTGACCAAATGTTAGAGTAATAATATATGACATGCAACTTACACAAATGTTAGAGTAATAATATATGACATGCAACTTACACAAAGCATACAGGGTCTAATGCGTTTTTCGAGGCTAACTTTGACCAAATGTTAGAGTAATAATATATGACATGCAACTTACACAAAGCATACGGTCAAATTCGTATGTGAAAGGAGTTTCCAATGATATAATTTTCACATTATACATCTCATGTACTATTAATCTTGTCAATAGTCAAATTGGAAACCATCTCGAGTACAAATCTAGGAGTACGTACGAATCTAACAATATTGATTGGGCGTTGTTGAATGTTGATACCTTTTTGATCAAAGTAGAGATACTTTGACTACACATAAAACTTATATGTAAACTAGAAAGGATAGGGGGAGTATATTGTACGTTCAAAAACGAAAGGAACATTGAATACCCTTTATATATGATTTGCGGATGCTATGATCACCGGTTCAAAATTTTGAATCCGCCTTAGGTACACGTGCCCCACTCATTCCCTCTCGATTTCATCTCGGGGTCCGGAGATCTATTGAAAGAGGACTAGGGTGGGTACATGAGAATGATACTCGGCGGAATGTTCAAATGAGGCATGCGGGAGGATGGACTCGACTGGAGGGCGACATGATCGATGGAGAAGAGGGTTGGAGAGGAATGAGAAATAAGCAAACGCCACATGATTATACTTGAACGGCTCAAATAAACAATAAGTTGTCTCGCTTGGCCTACATAGTGAAAGGCCTAATGCGCAATGCGGAGCACTGATGCTCAAATATGGCCGGGAAAACAGGGAAACCAACATGTGGGGCACACCCGTCGGGACGACGTAGCGCAGACTAGTCCAATGGAGGAGCTGGCCCACGACCTCCTCGCCACCAACAACCATTCATGTGGGTCGTTGGGGCCAACAACGGGGCGCAGCTCCAGCACCGCCTCTGGACACGGCGATCGCGGTGAGCGACACGCTCATATCGTCGCTAGACACGGTCGGTTTCAGTGTGCCGAGGGTGGCGTTAGTGCTGTGGCATGACCAACGGTATGTTTGGTTTGTGCCCAAGGTTGCCCCATCAAAGCATTGGGTAGCCAAAATTTTGGTTGAGGTATTGGTTGCCCATGATTTGGCCGACATTGGCAAGAAAAATGAACTAGAGTTGGCTAGAGTTCATTGGCATGCCAAAGAAATGGCAACCATCCAAACAAAGACCAATCTTTGGGTCATGACCAAAATTTTGGTTGAGGTATTGGTTGCCCATGATTTGGCCGACATTGGCAAGAAAAATGAACTACAGTTGGCTAGAGTTCATTGGCATGCCAAAAAACTGGCACCATCCAAACAAAGACCAATCTTTGGGTCATGACCAAAATTTTGGTAAGGTGCACTTTGGCCACAATCCAAACACACCCCAACACCCGGCTTGTCGAGGATGCACGGGGCGCCGCGACACGTCCGCGGAGTGGTGTAGCGCGGCCAACTGCATCCTCTGGACCTGAGACCATGCCGGGTCGTCTTGCTTTTTCAATGACATGTGGGGATCGCATGTGAGCAAAGGGCATCTCCAACGTTGCCACGACCGCAGCTGACTACCCTGGCACACCAAAACCCTCGTCCCTCGCGCCGTCGCGCGGTGCGTTCCAAGCCGGCGCCAGCTGCCCGCATTCATGCCGTCCATTCGTATGTCGTCGTTAAGAGGCTCGGTGCCCGAGGAACCAACTCCGGCGACTTAATGACGCACCCAGACGCTTGTCCTCACCGGAATGCGCTACTTAAAGTGGCAACGCCCAGCTAACCTCCACACCATAGCGCATCGTCCTCCTACCTGGCACCACATCCGCCATGACCGCAAGTGCGAACGCTCTGCGGGAGAGCTTGTCTTCGGGGATGAAGCTCGAGGTCGCCGCCCTCGCTCAAGTCACCTCTCGCGACGCAATAGCGGCGTAGCCGGACGCGGACGCGACCGCACAAGCGGTGGCCACGCTGGCGGCCGACGATGACAGCACCGTCAGCCACGCATCCTACTTGCCGCCGTCCAACGTCCGGCACCGCCGAGGTCGGGGACTCCTCCGAGGATGAGTAGGGCATGGGAGGCGGCAGGGCATGGTGTGCCAACTGGCCGGTCCGTATCCCGTGTTCTACTCTTCCTTGCCGGAGACCGCACCTTCACTTCACGGGTCTTGAACCCCGCCCCCGTACATAGAGATCGCAGATGGAGGACGTCAGTCGCCGCCGTAGAATAGGTTTAGGGTCGGGTTTCTTTTATTTTTCTGTCCTATAAAAGTTCGAAATGTAATGAAAATCTGCCGTGTTTGCATTAATCTCGGCTGGTGTATATGAACTTTCACAATAATATACATATTGTAGGAGTACTGGCAAGATGGCCGTGCATTGCACGGAAGATCAAGATCTTGTGGGAGAAAAGGATGAACGAGGGAAAGCCTTATCTGCAAATGTGGAGAGGAGTGCGGGTAAATTATCATAGTTTCTTTCCTATCCGTTAGATATAGATTGGACGGCCTATATTGCAGGATGACAGGCACACCATCATCACCAACTCTGCTTTTTATTGAACCGAGACAAATCTAACATGCGAAGTAAAATAAACACATAGGGTCTATACATACACAAATTATCTTAGGCACTCCAATAGTACGTCCACTACACATTCACGCATTTCACATCTTTCTACATCTACGGGAACCTACGAAAGGGTTAACGTAAATTGCCTCTCTCTCTCTCCTCCCCTGATTTTCATGTGGTGGGCCCCTCCCTCCCCCCAATCTACAATCAATAGCTCACGCGTTTCACATTACATTAATTACGTAACTGGTATTATGTAGGTGTAGCATTACTCGTCCCAAAAAACCCAACTAAGCCAACCTCCCAGCATACCGCGCGGGAAAAGACCCGGCCGCGCCGTTTTAGTCGGGATTACCGGATTACTAGTAGTAGTATCGATGGATCGCGCGAAGCAACAAATTTTTTTTGAGGGGGCGAAGCACCTAGTTTAAAAGGAAAAAAGGCGGTACACTCACAGCACTGCTGTCGCGGTCGCATTGCACCCCACACACGTTCGGTCCTGCACACGGCTCACGCAAACGGAACGCGCTTCGGCTTGCCTCTTCACTGACACGTGGGACTGCACTTGGAGAAACCGACCATGCGCCAAACTCCCCCCGCCCACCGCGCGAAAATCCTCCCCCCCCCACACCCAAAAATTCCCCCCCCCCCAAATCCGATTCAACCGCCCTTCGGCCAACTAGCCAATAATATTCCCCAAACCCCCCTCCCCCCGTCCCCCTCCACTCCATTCGCGCTGCCAAAGCCGCCCTCCCCGCCGCGCCGATACGTCGGCGCCGCGGTTCGGCGATCCTCTCGCTCCCACAGTACGCTCTCGTAGACCGTTGTCCTCTAGCCGCGCCGCCACCTCTGGCTACGTTCTTGTGGAGGCGCACGGCGGTCAGCGCCGCCACCGCTGGCAACGTTCATGTGGAGACGCACGGCGGTCAGCTTCTCCCATGGTACGCGCATTCTTGACTGAGGCCCCGTTCATGTCGGTGTAGCGCTGAATGTTAGCTGATAGACGCTGTTAATCTCACTGTTTGCCGAAGTAGTTTACTGTCAATATGCTCTGCTTAAGAAGCTTCCTTGCCCTGTTCTGCACTCAATCTGCTTAGCTGAGATGGCATGCCAAGGACGATTAGTTGCTAAAATATCCTGCCATATATTTATTGTGACGTAGATTGCCATGGTCTAGTAGCCAATCTGTTAGGTGAAATAGCTCTACACCGTTTTATACTCGATCTTTGTTGCTGCGATGGCCTTCGATAGTTCGATGGTTGTGTGCTCGGCCTCATTGACTGCCAAAAAAGCCTGCCATAATTTGGCACTCAAATCTGTTTGCTGAATTAGCTTTACATATATTTCGTTACTTAGATCTGCTCGTCCAAATATCTTGCCATAGCTTTAGACATCGACCTAGGTATTTTTTTCTAGACTTCATAAAAAAGCATATATGTTTTTCCTGTAAATCTAGTCGAAGAACTAATTTGTATGTCTAACAGATGGACAGGACTTGGATAACTTCTGCTCGAAGATTCTCCGTTGCATATGTCGAGGGGGTTGGAAAGTTCATGAACTTTATCAGAGCTGAGTACGGTGGTCCAAAATCAGATGTGCTCTGCCCGTGTAGCAGTTGTATGAATTCAGTTACAAGACACCAGTCAACTGTGCAAAATCATCTACACTTGTATGGGATGTCGGTCACATATACTAGGTGGGTTTATCATGGTGAAGCTGTGAACGTCAATGTTATTGACTATGTGGAAGCAGCAGATCACCATCTTGATCTGCGTGATGCTCAGGTGGAAGAGGAGGAGGAGGTGGTGGTGGCGGAGCCAGTGAGTTTGACCAACATTGAAACAATGCTACGAAATGCTCGTGCATTCCGTGAACTTTCACCTGCAGAAGAAAAATGGTGGGCCCGCATGTTGGAACAATGCAACGCTGCTGTCACCCCAGGAAATAAGCTGTCAGTATTCTCAGCTATGGTCACCTTTCTTCAGGTGAAGACATCTGAGCGGATGACCAACAAATCATTTGATGCGATGTTGGCTGCTTTCCGCGAATCTTTCCCAGATGCGTCTGAGCTGCCACACACCTACAGTAAAATGAAGAATTTCCTTCGTGCAGTTGGAATTGGATATGATATGATCCATGTTTGTAAGAATAATTGTGTTCTGTTCCGGAAGGATTATGCCAACTTAAGTGAATGCCCGAAATGCAAATCATCAAGATGGAAATATGGCGATGCTGTGAAGAGGATTCCTCATAATGTTCTGAGACATTTTCCAATTATACCAAGATTGCAGTTTGTTTCATGATGCTGAAACAAGAGAGGATGTACTGTGGCATTCTAGGAACCAGGAGTACAAAGATCAGAATGTAATGAGCCATCCATCTCATGGTAGTGAGTGGAAAAGCTTCAATGATAAACACAAAGAGTTTGCTGCTGACCCGAGACACATTAGACTTGGCTTAGCTTCAGATGGATTTAACCCATTTGGCCACCAGAGCGCCACATATAGCATGTGGCCAGTGCTTGTTATCCCTTACAACATGCCTCCAAATGTCTGCACCAAAGAATCAAACTACATGATGGCCTTGCTCATCCCAGGTCCAAAAAGTCCTGGAAAGGATTTTGATTTGTTCATGGAGCCTCTTGTGGAGGAACTTCAATAGCTATGGAAGGGTGTTCTCACTCGAGACCTATATAGCAGCCCACCAGCTGATTTCTTTCTGCGTGCTGTTATAATTTGGTGCATCCATGATTATCCGGCTTTGGGTACTATGTCAGGGCGAAGGACATATGGTTACAATGCATGTGTTCGCTGTGACAGGAATCCGCTGTCATACGCAATACTTAGCAATATCTGTTACATTGGACACCGCCGTTTCCTTGCCAAGGACAAGCCGCATCCTAGAAAATACCGAAGACATGTGTTCAATGCAAAGCATGAAAATCATGATGCGCCAAAGAGGCTCACCGCCGATGAGTTGCAAGTGGAATTAGAGAAGGTCAGGCATATTACACCAGGAAACCATCCTGGTAATGGTAGCGAGAAAAGGAAGCGTGGCAGGGTAGAAGAGAGATTATTGTTTACCCGCAGGTCCACTTTGTGGGACTTGGAGTATTGGAAAGATTTGGATCTGCGGCAGAATCTTGATGTGATGCACATTGAGAAAAATATATGTGACAGCATTATCGGCACACTTCTTAATATTGAAGGCAAGACGAAAGATACCTTAAAATCTATGATTGATTGGACACACCTGGGTATCAGAAAGGATTTGCAGGTGCAAGATGAAGGTAAACCACGGGATATGGCACCAGTGTACGTCTTGGACAAGGTAAAAAGAAAAGAATTCTGCAAGATCCTGTCACGTGTGAGATTCCCACATGGATTTGCTTCCAACCCTGAAAGGAGAGTCAGTGCAGATGGAAACAAGGTACAAGGGTTGAAAACTCATGACTACCACGTCATACTTCAAAGGGTTTTTACCTGTTATCCTTAGAGGATTGGGCCGCCCTGACTTATACAGAGCAGTTGCAGAGTTGGGACAATTCTTCAGGGAACTCTGCAGTAGGAATATCAGGATAGATGCTTTGGAGCGTCTTAGAGACAAGATACCAACTATCCTATGCGACCTTGAGAAGATATATCCTCCAGCCTTCTTTGATGTGATGGTGCATTTGGCTGTTCATCTACCTGATGAGGCACTACTTAGAGGTCCAGTACAGTATGGCTGGATGTACCCTATTGAAAGGCGGCTAGGCACTTTCAAGGGCTATGTTAGGAACAGAGCTACACCCAAGGGTTCCATTGCTGAGGCCTACATTGCTACAGAAGCGTTGACATTCTGCTCAAAATACATTGAAACAACTGATCAGCTTAGCAAAGAGGTGGGTGAAGACAATCCCGGGCTCAATGTTTTCGATTATTCTGTTCGAGTTACAAGGAAGAGTCGACAAGAGGACAAACCTAAAGATTTGGACAAAATGGTTTGGTATGTGTTGAATAACTGTCCAGAGATACTACCTTATATCAAGTAAGTGCAGTACTGCAGCTTATACATCGTAATCTACTAAACTTGCAGCACATATATATTTAGATGTTTGACGCGATCACTATGTTGTGCAGCATCTACAAAGAGGAGTTACTGCCGCAAAATCCAAGAAACATTGACAAACTGGTTATGGCAGGATTTGCGAAATGGTTCAAGAACCATGTAAGCTTTTGAAGTGCACTGTCAGTTTTTTTAATATATTGAGTACATAAGATGATCAGCTTGTCTATTTTCTAACCATAGGTTAAGAAGATGCGGGAGGATGGGCAGGCAGTTGATGATGCCCTTTACTCACTAACAATGGGTCCTGATACTCGGGTAAGACATTATGAATCTTGCGTTGTTGGAGATGTGCGCTACAACACCCTTGCACGAGACGAAGGCAGGAAGACACAAAACAGTGCCATCATGAGCACGGATACGTATGACAAAGAGACAACTGAAATTTATGCTAACATAACAGACATTGTTTAGTTGCAGTATATCTCCAGTTTCGAGGATCATCGGTGTGTGGTTCTATTGTGCTGTTGTTGGTATAACCTGTTTTCCAGGATCGCAAAACCCAGAGCTGATGATTATTTCAAATCCATCAATGTCAAGGCGGCGTACCAGACCAACGAGCCTTTTATTTTGGCAAATCAAGCAACACATATATTTTTCTTGGAAGACACATTTGCACGTAGCGATGACTGGAGAGTATTGCAAAGGTTTGAGCAGAGGAATTCATTTAATGAAGTTGCACAACAAGATGATGCTTACACTGCTCCTGATGTACAAGATAACACAGATGTTCCTAATATCTTTGAGAACCATCACGTTAATGACGTTGGCGAAAAGATTGCCTGTCGTGCTGTGGACATACAAGAGTTGATCAAGAAGAAGCCAACGTTCGAGGACGTTGAGGACGACGAAGAAGATGACACCACGGGGAATTACGATTCAGACTGATACACATGGCAAAGATGTTGACGCTACTGCTGCGGATGATGATTACATTGCTTTTGTCGTATTTGCCTGTCAGAAGACGTTTTTTTATCTACTATGTGAAATTGTGTTTGCTATGACAACTGAAACCTGATGAACATGTTGTTTAGTATTTTGTTGTGAGAACATCACTTGTTATGTATGCTGATTTGTGTTTGGTGATTGTATGACAACTAAAACATGATGACATTGTTGTTTAGTTGTACTCATATTTGGCTGTGAAACTTGAATATGATGACATAGTTTGCTGTTGGACTGCAATTTGCTCGACGTCTTCGAATGAGAACAAAGCTGACCCGACAGGGCCTCTGCTATTTATTTATTTATTTATATGAGCAAAAGGGGATACCCCCTATTTTCCGTTAATAGAAATCATCAGATGTTCACAACACTACGCCCAGCCTGCTACACACGTTTCATTCATTACTAGTTTCAGCAAAGTGCTCATGTCGTAGCCATTGAATACATCACGAGTGCTACATACACTGCAAATAAAGAGACAATCATCCTACAGAGCACATCGATTTTGCCCATTATCTTCACAAGCTCTTTCATCTCCTCATTGCTGTCAAGGCCGTTCAGTAGCTGTTGCTTAGCCATGATCAGAGGAACTGCATCTTTAACCTTCTGCTATGCATCTTCCTCTTCTGCCGTTCCTTCAGTTACTTGTCCAACACCCCAACCTGCTGGTATTGGGATTCCTCGGCTAACCAAATAATCAGCGTAGTTGCATTCCCAAATCAGCAACTTCCCAGAAATACAAATCACACGAATCTTCCCTTTTCTGCACGAATCAAATTGGAAGATCATCAACCAAACTATAAAAAAAATCAGCAACTAAAAGCAGCAGAACAACACTTAAACATATTATTACCCCATGATTCGGGCATTTGTAGAAGACTCGTCCAGGGTTGCGGATTGTGGTTGAGACGCGACGGATGACTCTGCGTGATTTGCAGCAGTGGCACCACACCAATGTCAGCGGGTTGCGATGAGCAATCGGCTGCGGTGCGCGTGCCGGCGGGGGTGTGATGAGACCCACATGCGGTGGTACGGGTGGCGACTTGGCGCATATATGGTTGTTGCCTGCTGAAGAGCAGGTGGACGAGCAGCCAGCGGACATGGTTGCTGCGGCCAGAGCTTCTGATGCTAGGCAGAGTAAGTAGAGAAGAGGAGAAGCGAACGTTGGATATGTCAGTTTCATTACTTGCAGAGTAGCATAGCACCATATATAGTCATAGTCTAGGTTTGGATTCGAACCAGCTACAGGAGGGACCTCCTTGTTTTGCGAAAAAATTATTTCTCCACCTGACAGCTGGGACCCACCGGTTGTATCTTCGCACGGAAGGAAGTGCCTCCTTGTTTTGCGAAAAAAATTATTCATCCCGTTGACAGCTGGGACCCGTCAGATTTGGTGACTGACTTGTGGGCCTACTAAGCGGACGTGTACAGACGGCTTTGTCAACTTAATCAACAAATGATTCTAGCAGCTGGACCGTTGGATGTTAATCCAATAGCCGTGCTCCTTCTTCAACCTCTGTTCTTGCTCCTGTCTCCCATGGGCGGCACCGCGGCTGTGCTGCCGCGCACCCGAACCAGTGAAGTTTCCCACTCCTCTCCATCTGCGACTCCACTGCCCCGTCTTCCCCATATCCGGGTCGTTCCAGTCTGGGTGCGCTCGGCACGGTGTGGTCAACGTGGTCAACAACCGAGAGTCATCGGAAGATGACTGTACGTGAGAGGCTGACAGTGGGGACGCACCACGCCCATGGACGCATGCATGCAACGGAACGCGGCGAGGTCAACGTGGTCAAGGAACGACTTCCATCGGAAGTATACTATACGTGGAGAGTCTCAGCTGGGTCCACGGCCGCAGCAAGTAAGTGCCTCCTTATTACGCGGAAAATAATGATTCCTCCAACTGACAGCAGGGACCCATTGGACGGGCCACCGTATTTTGCGAAAAAAACGTTTGCCCCCTGACTGCTGGGACCCACCTGACGGGCCACCGTATTTCGCGAAAAAAACGTTCCCCCCGCTGTCAGCTCGGACCCACCGGAAGTGCCTCCTTATTACGCACAAAAAAATGAATACTCCCCCGGCTAGCTGGGACCCACCTTGGTGGGAGGCTGACTTGTGGGCCTACTAAGTTGACGGGGACGAAGGGCTTTGTCAACTTAGTCAATATGAACGATTCTAGCTCCAGTGACCGTACGATGTCCATCCAACGGCCGTAGTGCTTCTTCAACCTCTGGTCTTCTTGCTCCAGCCGCCCAAAGTAGCGCCGGTCGTGCCGCATGCTCCTGCTTCCCGTGGCCGGCTGTGCTACCGCGGAGGCTCACTGCCCCTACTATGCCCACCATTGGCCAGGCCCTGCGGCGATGGCAGCCTCACACCGCAGCCGAACCAGTGAACCCTCGTACTCCTCTCCGCGCGGGCTTCCACTGCCGCGTCTTCCCCGGCTCCGCATCGTCCCCTTCCTAGGCCTCGCCGTCATCCACTGCCGTGGTGCTCTCTGCGCGGCGTGGTCAACGTGGTCAAGGAACGACTTCCATCGGAAGAGTATTGTACGTGGAGAGGCTGACAGCTGGGTCCACGGCCACAACCCAGTTTTTTCGTGATTTGCCAAGTAAGTCGCTTTGTCAGGCCTGTTGGGCTGCAAATCTTTCAAGACGAGGAGAGCTTTCATTCGGCTGGCCGAGAAAATGGCCCATCAGTAATGAGAAATGGGCTGTACATTTTTAAAACACATCAAACCGGCAATTAGTTTCAAATATCTTTTTTTTCATTTCGAGATTTTAAATTACATTAATTTTATGCGTGGAGAATTTGCTGGATTTTATATTGATATACATTTATTTTTAAAATCAGTTTGAATGTTAGTCGAAATTTCGGGATTAAAAACAGTTCGGACCGCACCGAAATATGCAAAATTTCGTATAATTTTTTAACCGTGGCCACAATATGGGATGTAATGCTAACAAAAAGAATATGGGCTCAAAAAAAACCTTAATAATTAGCAAATGGGCTGTAAATTATTAGAAATAATTGCAGATGGGTTGTATGCTGTTTTCCACAGATTTGAGGCTTTCCTCAAAAAAAGGTTGACGCACAAGCAGTGACTGTTGGATGGCCATCCAACGGCCATCGTGCTTCTTCAATCTCTGCTCTTCCTGCTCCAGCCGCTCAAACAAGCGCCAGCGGGACTGCCTGCTCCCTCCTCCCCGCGGCCGGCTCTGCTGCCGCGCATGCCTCACCGCCCCATCGTACTCCCATCGCTGGCCTAGCCATCCCTCTACTCACCCACACCTGCTGTTATTCTCCGGCGACAGCAGACGAACCAGTAAACCCTCGTACAGTCGTACTCCCCTCCGCGTGGGAAACAACTGCCGAGTCTTCCTTGCCTCCGTGTCGTTCCCTTCCAAGGCCTCGCCGTCGTCCACCGCCCTGGTGCTCTCGGCGCGGCCTGGTCAACGTGGTCAACGACCGACATGCATCTGAAGTGGACTGTACGTGGAGAGGCCGACAGCTGGGTCCATGGCCGCACGCAAGGAAATGCCTCCTTATTACGTGCAAAATAATGATTCCTCCACCTGACATCAGGGACCCACCGAAAGGGCCTCTGTATTTCGCGAAAAAAAACGTCACCGCCGCTGACAGCTCGGACCCACCAGCTATATCTTCGCACGCAAGGAAGTGCCTCCTTATTACACACAAAAAAATGAATACTCCCCCTGTTAGCTGGGACCCACTATAGTGGCAGGCTGACTTGTGGGCCTACTAAGTTGACGGGGATGGAGGGCTTTGTCAACTTAGTCAATATGCACGATTCTAGCTCCAGTGACCATACGATGTCCATCCAACGGCCGTAGTGCTTCTTCAACCTCTGGTCTTCTTGCTCCAGCCGCCCAAACCAGCGCCGGTCGTGCCTCGTGCTCATGCCTCCCGTGGCCGGCTGCGATGCGGCGGAGGCCTCACCGCCCCCTACTACTCCCACCGCTGGCCAGGCCATCCCTCTACTCACCCACACCCCATGTTATTCTGCGGCGACGGCAGCCTCACACCGCAGCGAACCAGTGAAACCTCGTACTCCTCTATGCGTGGACATCCACTGCCACGTCTTCCCGGGCTCTGCGTCGTCCCCTTCCTAGGCCTCGCCGTCGTCCACCGCTCTGGTGCTCTCGGCGCGGCGTGGTCAACGTGGTCAAGGAACGGCTTCCATCGGACGTGGACTGTACGTGGAGAGGCTGACAGCTGGGTCCACGGCCGCAGCAAGGAAGTGCCTCCTTATTACGTGCAAAATAATTATTCCTCCACCTGACAGCGGGGACCCACCGGACGGGCCACCGTATTCCGCAAAAAAACGTTTGCCCCTGACTGCTGGGACCCACCAGCTACATCTTCGCACGCAAGGAAGTGCGTCCGGGCAAAAAAAATGATCCGCCCCCCTGACTGCTGGGACCCACCAGCTACATCTTCGCAGGCAAGGAAGTGCCTGACAGTCGGGACCCACCTGGTCGAAGCGTACGTAGCGTTGTCATTCTGGTCGTGAACGTGTACGTACATATATACTAGTAGATGTAGAGGCGCGCACGTGTCGTAGTAGAGGCGCGTACGTGTCGTAGTAGAGGCGCGCATGTAGCATGTACACGTACGTACAGTAGCCAGGGTGCAAGAAAGAAAATACGGCCACGTATGTGTACATATGGGCGGGGTCTCGAACGCCTACTCGCGCATACGTACGGCCAGGGCTCATGTACATGGCTGGGTCGGAACGGAGAAAAAGCGTCGTCGTCGTTTTCATGGGGAGGCAACGGAATGCGTCGTGTTCATGGGGAGGCAACGGAATGCGTCGTGTTCATGGGGAGGGGTGTGGCGTACCGCAAAATGGAGGAAACGGACCTCCTACGGTCGAAACGGGGGTCCTGTTGATCGGGAGGAGTGTGGCGTACCGGAAAATGGAGGAAACAGACCCCCTACGGTCGAAACGGGGGTCCTGTTGATCGGGAGGGGTGTGGCGTACCGCAAAACGGAGGAAACGAACCTCCTACGGTCGAAACGGGGGTCCTGTTGATCGGGAGGGGTGTGGCGTACTGCAAAACGGACGAAATGGACCTCCTACGGTCGAAACGGGGGTCCTGTTGATCGGGAGGGGTGTGGCGTACCGCAAAACGGACGAAACGGACCTCCTACGGTCGAAACGGGGGTCCTGTTCATCGGGAGGGGTGTGGCGTACCGCAAAACGGGACTCCACGGGATACTGTTCATCTCCACCGTCGACCTCCTCCAGCCTCCACGGGCTACCGTCGACCTCCTCCAGCCTCCACGGGCTCCTGTTCATCCAGCCGCCACCGCGCGCTACTCCACCGGCTACTGTTCAACCACCCCTCCACGGGCAACCCTCCACCGTCTACTCTTCATCCAGCCCTCCACACCACGGGGTCCTGTTCAACCACCCCTCCACCGTCTACTGTTCATTCGGCCCTCCACCACACCACGGGGTCCTGTTCATCCAGAGGCAATGCCACCGTTCACTATTCATCCAAACCCCCCACAACGCTCACTGTTCATCCCAGAGGCAGCATCGATCGGCTTCAGTTAGCAGCAGTAGCGAAGGAATCGCTCGATCGGGTTCAGTTAACAGCCATCGATCGATCACTTGGGTTCAGTAACGCGTAGCCTGCAGTGCAATCGCTCGGGTTCAGTTAGAGCCCAACGCCTCGCTCGGGTTCAGTTAGAGCCAACGCCTCGCACACACGCGCGTACGTGTACGAGAGAAACGCGCATCGCTCGGCCCCCGACCTCCCACCGTAACCGGGAACTCCCCGAAATTTTCCTCGCCCTCACTTCTACCATGGTTTTTTCCGTCATGGTCGGCCCAAAGAATGTCATGCAACTGCGTCTCCGGCCCGCCCAGGACGAAAAGCCCATTTTCTGTCATGATTTTTTGTCATAGAAGTAGGAGCCCACCACATCTATGATGATACCGGGTTTTGTCACAATTATCGTCATAGAAGTGTCATATGTATGACAGAAAAAAATTTGTTCGGCCCAAAATGTCACGGATGTGTCTTTTTTGGTAGTGCTTGCCTGCGCGCATGACTCGGGCCGAGGCCCATGTGAAGGAAATTTGCCCTAGAGGCAATAATAAAGTTGTTAGTTATATTTCCTTATATCATGATAAATGTTTATTATTCATGCTAGAATTGTATTAACCGGAAACTTAGTACATGTGTGAATACATAGACAAAACAGAGTGTCCCTAGTATGCCTCTACTTGACTAGCTCGTTAATCAAAGATGGTTATGTTTCCTGACCATAGACATGTGTTGTCATTTGATGAACGGGATCACATCATTAGAGAATGATGTGATGTACAAGACCCATCCGTTAGCTTAGCGTTATGATCGTTGAGTTTTATTGCTATTGCTTTCCTCATGACTTATACATGTTCATCTGACTATGAGATTATGAAACTCCAGACTACCGGAGGAACACCTTGTGTGCTGATGACCCACAAGTATAGGGGATCTATCGTAGTCCTTTCGATAAGTAAGAGTGTTGAACCCAACGAGGAGCAGAAGGAAATGATAAGCGGTTTTCAGCAAGGTATTCTCTGCAAGCACTGAAATTATCGGTAACAGATAGTTTTGTGATAAGGTAATTTGTAACGGGTAACAAGTAACAAGTGTAAATAAAGTGCAGCAAGGTGGCCCAATCCTTTTTGTAGCAAAGGACAAGCCTAGACAAACTCTTATATAGAGAAAAGCGCTCCCGAGGACACATGGGAATTATCGTCAAGCTAGTTTTCATCACGCTTATATGATTCGCGTTCGGTACTTTGATAATTTGATATGTGGGTGGACTGGTACTTGGGTGTTGTCCTTACTTGGACAAGCATCCCACTTATGATTAACCCCTATTTGAAGCATCCGCAACTACAAAAGATGTATTAAGGTAAACCTAACCATAGCATGAAACATATGGATCCAAATCAGCCCCTTATGAAGCAACGCATAAACTAGGGTTTAGGCTTCTGTCACTCTAGCAACCCATCATCTACTTATTACTTCCCAATTCCTTCCTCTAGGCCCAAACAAAGGTGAAGTGTCATGTAGTCGACGTTCACATAACACCACTAGAGGAAAGAAAACATAGATCTCATCAAAATATCGAACGAATACCAAATTCACATGACTACTTATAGCAAGACTTCTCCCATGCCCTCAGGAACAAACGTAACTACTCACAAAGCATATTCATCTTCATAACCAGAGGGGTATTAATATGCATATAGGATCTGAACATATGATCTTCCACCAAATAAACCTACTAGCATCAACTACAAGGAGTAATCAACACTACTAGCAACCCATAGGTACCAATCTGAGGCTTTGGGACAAAGATTGGATACAGGACATGAACTAGGGTTTTAGAGGAGATGGTGCTGGTGAAGATGTTGATGGAGATTGACCCCCTCCCGATGAGAGGATCGTGGGTGATGACGATGGCGATGATTTCCCCCTCCCAGAGGGAAGTTTCCCTGGCAAAGTAGCCCTGCCGGAGCCCTAGATTGGTTCCGCCTCGTGGCGGTAGAGTTTCTTCCCGAAAGCTTGCTTATGATTTTTTCTAGGGTAAAAGACTTCATATAGCAGAAGATGGGCACCGGAGGCCTGCCAGGTGGCCCACGAGGCAGGGGGCGTGCCCGGGGGGTAGGGCGCGCCCCACCCTCGTGGCCAGGGTGTGGGCCCCCTCTGGTACTTTCTTCACTCAGTATTTTTTATTAATTCCAAAAATAACTTCCGTGAAGTTTCAGGACTTTGGGAGCTGTGCAGAATAGGTCTCTAATATTTGCTCCTTTTCCAGCCCAGAATTCCAGCTGCCGACATTCTCCCTCTTCATGTAAACCTTGTAAAATAAGAGAGAATAGGCATAAGTATTGTGACATAACGTGTAATAATAGCCCATAATGCAATAAATATCGATATAAAAGCATGATGCAAAATGGACGTATGAACTCCCCCAAGCTTAGACCTCACTTGTCCTCAAGCGGAAGCCGATAACGATAAATATGTCCACATGTTTAGAGGTAGATGTGTCGATAAAATAAAATACGGACATGAGGGCACCATGATCATTCTTATAACAGCAACATATATGGATATTGTCATATTGTTTCTTATGCTCAAGTAATAATCTATTCACAACGTCAAGTATGAATCAGAAACTTCATTGAGAACCAACAAACTATAATTTCAGTCATTGAAGCAACTGCAATTTATCATAACATCGGAAAGAGTCAATATAAGAGCTTTTCAGCAATCCCACATACTCAAATATCATTTAGTCTTTCACAATTGCTAACACTCACGCAATACTTATGGGTATGGAGTTTTAATCGGACACAAAGAAAGAGAGGGGCTTATAGTGTTGCCTCCCAACCTTTTACCTCAAGGGTAATGTCAACAATAATAATTCATGCTAACTTACATCCAATTGGATATATATATATATATATATATATATCAGGATCTTTCCAACACAATTTGCTTGCCAAAGGATAAAATGTAAAAAGGAAGGGTGAAGATCACCATGACTCTTGCATAAGGAATAAGACAAAAAGTAAAAGATAGGCCCTTCGCAGAAGGAAGCAGAGGTTGTCATGTGCTTTTGGTTGGATGCTCGAAATCTTAATGCAAAAGAACGTCACTTTATATTGCCACTTGTGATGTGGACCTTTATTATGCAGTCTGTCGCTTTTATTTCTTCCACATCACAAGATCGTATAAAGCTTATTTTCTCCACACTAATAAGTCATACATATTTGGAGAGCAATTTTTATTGCATGCAACAATGACAACTTACTTGAAGGATCTTACTCAATCCATAGGTAGATATGGTGGACTCTCATGGCAAAACCGAGTTTAAGGGTATTCATAAGCACAAGTAGTATCTCTACTTGGTGCAAAGAATTGGCTAGCATGAGGGGGAAAGGCAAGCTCAACATGTTGGATGATCCATGGCAATATACTTTGTTTTGGATATAAGAAAACATAACCCATTACGTTGTCTTCCTTGTCCAACATCAACTCTTTAGCATGTCATATTTTAATGAGTGCTCACAATCATAAAAGATGTCCAAGATAGTATATTTATATGCGAAAACCTCTCTTTCTTTATTACTTCCTATTAATTGCTCTCAACAACGTTTAATCATCATACTCTTTTGTATGTGAAGTCATTACTCTCCATAAGATCAATATGATCTCTTTATTCCTTTTTATTCCTTTCTATTTCTTTTATTCACTCAAGATCATAGCAAGATAATCAAGCCCTTGACTCAACACTAATCTTTATTATATATAGCTCACAGACTCGATTACATAGAAGGATCATAAGGCAAATCTCAAAACTAAATCATACTAAAACTTTATTCCACTAGATCAAGATATTACTAAAAGGATCGAACTAAGAAAAAGGTAAAGATAGGAGTGTGATGGTGATACGATACCGGGGCACCTCCCCCAAGCTTGGCAGTTGCCAAGGGGAGTGCCCATACCAGATACTTAGTTTTCCTTTTTCGGGGGAGGTGATGATGGAGTTGTTGATGATGACAGTTGTGCCTTTAGCTTCTTCATACTGTAATTGAGAAGAGCAATTTCCTCTTTTAAATCATCGACCTCCGATTCCAGCTTCAAGATCTTGTCACATAAATCTCCTTTGCTTTTCTGCCGAAAACGAGAAGGAATAGATTGGTTGTTAGATAGTTTAGCCCGCTTAGGGTGACTATATTTCTTGAACTTCACGTGCATATCCCCAGGTTGAGGTAGAGGGACATCCTCCTCCTCCGAACATGAATCATTGATCCTCATCAAATGAGCATCCTCCTCCTCATCTGTAGTTCGACCACAAGGAGATAGATCCCCGTAGGTCTTTGGGTCAGCAATGAGGTGTGAGACATAGCTCTCTCCGTCGGACTCTTGAGAAGACATCTTGCTCTAATCTGCAGCATAAACAGCTCAAAACAAAAACAGAGGATAATTGCGTGGTACGGTGGTCAAAACCTTCAGGAGATTATATAATGAATTTTTACCGACCAAAAGAAGTATCGTGCAAGAAAACGGAGTCCAGAGACCACACGAGGTGCCCACGAGGTAGGGGGGCGCGCCTCCCACCCTCGTGGAAGCCTCGTGTCCTTCCCGGACTGCATCTTACTTTCATGTTTTCTTAAATATTCCAAAACGGAGAAAAATTGCCATTAGAACTGTTTTGGAGTCGGTTTACTTACCGTACCACATACCTATTCCTTTTTGGAGTCTGAAACGTTCTGGAAAGTGTCCCTTATGTATTCCTCCGGAGTTATGGTTTCATTAATATTAGTTTCAACATTTATGGGATTACCTGAGATATAATGTTTGATTCTTTGACCGTTCACCACCTTCTGATTTGTGCCTTCGAAGTTGTTGATTTTTATGGCACCGGAACGATAGACCTCCTCGATAACGTAAGGACCTTCCCATTTAGAGAGAAGCTTTCCTGCAAAAAATCTTAAACGGGAGTTGAATAGCAACACATAATCACATACATTAAACTCACACTTTTGTATCCTTTTGTCATGCCATCTTTTAACTTTTTCTTTAAATAGTTTGGCATTCTCATAGGCTTGAGTTCTCCACTCATCAAGTGAGCTAATGTCAAATAACCTCTTCTCACCGGCAAGTTTGAAATCATAATTGAGCTCTTTAATGGCCCAAGATGCCTTATGTTCTAGTTCGAGAGGTAAGTGACATGCTTTTCATAAACCATTTTATACGGAGACATACCCATAGGATTTTTATATGCAGTTCTATAGGCCCATAATGCATCATCAAATTTCTTGGAACAATTCTTTCTAGATCTATTAACAGTCTTTTGCAAAATTATTTGAGCTCTCTGTTACTCGATTCTACTTGACCACTAGACTGTGGGTGATACGGAGATGCAATTCTATGATTAACATCATACTTAGCAAGCATTTTACGGAAAGCACCATGAATAAAATGTGAACCACCATCAGTCATTAAATATCTAGGGACTCCAAACCTCGGAAAAATAACTTCTTTAAGCATCTTAATAGAGGTGTTATGATCAACACTACTAGTTGGAATAGCTTCTACCCACTTTGTAACGTAATCAACAACAACTAAAATATGTGTATACCCATTAGACGAAGGAAAAGGTCCCATATAATCGAAGCCCCAAACATCAAATGGTTCAATAACAAGTGAATAATTCATAGGCATTTCCTGCGGTCTACCGATATTACCAATTCTTTGACATTCATCACAAGATAAGACAAACTTACGAGCATCCTTGAAGAGAGTAGGCCAATAAAAACCGGATTGCAATACCTTATGTGCAGTTCTATCTCCAGCGTGGTGCCCTCCATAAGACTCGGAGTGACACTTGTGTAGGATCTGTTCCTGTTCATGCTCAGGTATACAACGCCTAATAACACCATCTACTCCTTCTTTATAAAGATGTGGGTCATCCCAGAAGTAATGTCTCAAATCATAGAAAAACTTTTTCTTTTGCTGGTATGTGAAACTAGGTGGTATAAATTTAGCAACAATGTAATTAGCATAATCAGCATACCATGGAGCAGTACAAGAGGCATTTATGACAGCTAATTGTTCATCAGGAAAGCTATCATCAATAGGTAGTGGGTCATCAAGAACATTCTCTAACCTAGACAAGTTGTCTGCAACGGGGTTCTCAGCTCCCTTTCTATCAATAATATGCAAATCAAATTCTTGTAGTAGGAGAACCCATCTAATAAGCCTAGGTTTAGCATCTTTCTTTTCCATAAGATATTTAATAGCAGCATGATCAGTGTGAATAGTTACTTTAGAATCAACAATATAAGGTCTGAACTTATCACAAGCAAATACAACTGCTAAGAATTCTTTTTCAGTAGTAGCATAATTTCTCTGGGCACTGTCTAGAGTTTTACTAGCATATTGAATAATATTCAATTTCTTATCAACTCTTTGTCCTAGAACAGCACCTACAACATAATCACTAGCATCACACATGATTTCAAAAGGTAAATTCCAATCAGGTGGCTGAACAATAGGTGCAGAAATCAAAGCTTTCTTAAGTATTTCAAATGCTTCTACACAATCATCATCAAAGACAAAAGGAATATCTTTTTGTAAGAGATTAGTCAGGGGCCGAGAAATTTTTGAGAAGTCCTTAATGAACCTCCTATAAAAACCGGCATGACCAAGGAAACTTCTTATACCTTTGATGTCCTTGGGACATGGCATTTTTCAATAGCATCAACTTTAGCTTTATCAACTTCAATACCTCTTTCAGAAATTTTATGCCCCAAGACAATGCCTTCATTAACCATAAAGTGGCATTTCTCCCATTTCAAGACAAGATTAGTTTCTTCACATCTCTGCAAAACTCGATCAAGGTTGCTCAAGCAATCTTCAAAAGAGGATCCATAAACGGAGAAATCATCCATGAAAACCTCAATCTTTTCACAAAAGTCAGAGAATATAGCCATCATGCATCTTTGAAAGGTAGCAGGTGCATTACATAAACCAAAAGGCATACGTCTATAAGCAAAGGTACCCAAAGGGCAAGTAAAAGTGGTCTTTTCTTGATCATCAGCTGACACATGTATTTGAGAGAAACCAGAGTAACCATCTAGAAAGCAAAAATGTGTATGTTTGGATAATCTTTCTAGCATTTGATCAATAAAAGGAAAAGGGTAATGATCTTTTTAGTAGCTTTATTTAATTTGTGGAAATCAATTACCATCCTATAACCTGTAATAATTCTTTGCGGAATCAAATCATCTTTATCATTAGGAACGATAGTAATACCTCCCTTCTTAGGGACACAATGGACAGGACTTACCCACTGACTATAAACAACGGGATAAATTATACCTGCTTCAAGGAGCTTTAATATTTCCTTTCTTACCACTTCTTTCATCTTAGGATTTAGCCGTCGTTGGTGATCAATAACTGGTTTGGCGTCTTTCTCCAAATTTATTTTGTGTTGACATAGAGTGGGACTAATGCCCTTAAGGTCATCAAGAGTATATCCAATAGCAGCACGGTGCTTCTTCAGAGTTTTCAATAATTTCTCTTCTTCATGCTCTGAAAGGTTAGCACTAATAATAACAGGATATATCTTCTTTTCATCAAGATAAGCATATTTGAGAGTACCAGGTAACAGTTTAAGCTCAAACATTGGATCACCCTTGGGTGGAGGAGGATCCCCTAGGATTTCAACAGGCAAGTTGTGCTTCAGAATAGGTCCCAGTTTAAAGAATACTTCATCTATTTCCTTTCTTTCATTCATAAACGTATCATTTTCATGGTCTAGCAAATATTGTTCTAAAGGATCACTAGGAGGCACGACAATAGAAGCAAGATCAATAATTTCATCTTTACTAGGCAATTCCTCATCACGGGGTTGTCTACGAAATTTAGCAAAATTAAACTCATAAGACATATCACCCAAACCAATAGTAACAACATCCTTTTCGTAGTCTATCCTAGCATTAACAGTGTTCAAGAAGGGTCTACCAAATATAATGGGACAAAAGCTGTCTTGTGGGGAACCAAGAACAAGAAAATCAGCAGGATATTTAACCTTCCCACACAAGACTTCAACATCTCTAACAATCCCAATCGGTGATATAGTATCTCTATTAGCAAACTTAATTGTAACATCAATATCTTCTATCTCAACAGGTGCAATATCATGCATAATTTCTTCATATAGAGAATGAGGTATGGCACTAGCACTAGCACCCATATCACATAAGCCATGATAACAATGATCTCCTATTTTAACAGAAATCACAGGCATGCCTACCACAGGTCTATGTTTATCTTTAGCACCAGGTTTAGCAATCCTAGCAGTTTCCTCACAAAAATAAATAACATGCCCATCGATATTATCAGCCAAAAGATCTTTAACCATTGCAATATTAGGTTCAACTTTAACTTTCTCAGGGGGTTTATGTGTCCTAATATTACTTTTTTGACTACAGTTGAAGCTTTAGCATGATCCTTTATTCTAACAGGGAAAGGTGGTTTCTCAACATAAGTAGTAGGAGCAATAGGATCATTGTAAGTGATAGTCTTTTCTTCAACTTTAATAGGTGCAACTACTTTTACTTCAATGTGAGGATTATATTTAAACCACTTCTCCTTAGGGAGATCAACATGAGTAGCAAAGGATTCACAGAAAGAAGCTACTATCTCATAGTCAAGTCCATATTTAGTGCTAAATTCATGGAAAACATCGGTATCCATAAAAGATTTAACACAATCAAACTTAGGTGTTATACCTGACTCTTTACCTTCGTCGAGGTCCCAGTCTTCAGAGTTGCGTTTAATTCTTTCCAATAAATCCCATTTGAATTCAATAGTCTTCATCATAAAAGAGCCAGTACAAGAAGTATCGAGCATGGAACGATTATTGAGAGAAAGCCGAGCATAATTTTTTTGAATAATCATTTCTCTTGAGAGCTCATGATTGGGGCATTAATATAACATTGACTTGAGCCTCCCCCAAGCTTGAGCGATGCTTTCTCCTTCGCGAGGCCAAAAATTATATATATAATTATGATCACGATGAACAAGGTGCATAGGATAAAACTTCTGATGAAATTCCAATTTCAATCGTTTGTAGTTCCATGATCCCATATCATCACATAGCCTATACCATGTCAATGCCTCTCCCTTCAAAGATAAAGGGAAGACCTTCTTCTTGATAACATCATCGGGCATACCTGTAAGCTTAAATAATCCACAAACTTCATCCACATAGATTAGGTGTAAATCGGGATGCAATGTTCCATCTCCTGCAAAAGGATTAGCTAGCAGTTTCTCTATCATACCCGAAGGAATTTCAAAGTAGACATTTTCAGTAGGTTCAGTAGGTTGAGGAGCAACTATTTGCTCTACTAGTCAGGGTGAAGATACCCCGAACAAGCCCCTCAAAGGATTACTTCCCATAGTAACAAGTGACAGTAAATTTCAGCACACTATATAATTTTTTCCTTACCAAATTCCACCTACCAAAGGCGCTTCACTCCCCGGCAACGGCGCCAGAAAAGAGTCTTGATGACCCACAAGTATAGGGGATCTATCATAGTCCTTTCGATAATTAAGAGTGTCGAACCAAACGAGGAGCAGAAGGAAATGATAAGCGGTTTTCAGCAAGGTATTCTCTGCAAGCACTGAAATTATCGGTAACAGATAGTTTTGTGATAAGGTAATTTGTAACGGGTAACAAGTAACAAGTGTAAATAAAGTGCAGCAAGGTTGCCCAATCCTTTTTGTAGCAAAGGACAAGCCTGGACAAACTCTTATATAGAGAAAAGCGCTCCCGAGGACACATGGGAATTATCGTCAAGCTAGTTTTCATGACGCTTATATGATTCGCGTTCGGTACTTGATAATTTGATATGTGGGTGGACCGGTACTTGGGTGCTATCCTTACTTGGACAAGCATCCCACTTATGATTAACCCCTATTGCAAGCATCCACAACTACAAAAGAAGTATTAAGGTAAACCTAACCATAGCATGAAACATATGGATCCAAATCAGCCCCTTACGAAGCAACGCATAAACTAGGGTTTAAGCTTCTGTCACTCTAGCAACCCATCATCTACTTATTACTTCCCAATGCCTTCCTCTAGGCCCAAACAATGGTGAATTGTCATGTAGTCAACGATCACATAACACCACTAGAGGAAAGACAACATACATCTCATCAAAATATCGAACGAATACCAAATTCACATGACTACTTATAGCATGACTTCTCCCATGTCCTCAGGAACAAACGTAACTACTCACAAAGAATATTCATGTTCATAATCAGAGGGGTATTAATATGCATATAGGATCTGAACATATGATCTTCCACCAAATAAACCAACTAGCATCAACTACAAGGAGTAATCAACACTACTAGCAACCCACAGGTACCAATCTGAGGCTTTGGGACAAAGATTGGATACAAGAGATGAACTAGGGTTTTAGAGGAGATGGTGCTGGTGAAGATGTTGATGGAGATTGACCCCCTCCCGATGAGAGGATCGTTGGTGATGACGATGGTGATGATTTCCCCCTCCGGGAGGGAAGTTTCCCCGGCAAAACAGCTCTGCCGGAGCCCTAGATTGGTTCCGCCAAGGTTCCGCCTCGTGGCGGCGGAGTTTATTCCCGAAAGCTTGCTTATGATTTTTTCCAGGGTAAAAGACTCCATATAGCAGAAGATGGGCACCGGAGGCCTGCCAGGTGGCTCACAAGGCAGGGGAACGCCCGGGGGGTAGGGCGCGCCACCACCCTCGTGGCCAGGGTGTGGGCCCCCTCTGGTACTTTCTTCGCTCAATATTTTTTATTAATTCCAAAAATGACTTCCGTGAAGTTTCAGTACTTTTAGAGCTGTGCAGAATAGGTCTTGAATATTTGCTCCTTTTCCAGCCCAGAATTCCAGCTGCCGGCATTCTCCCTCTTCATGTAAACCTTGTAAAATAAGAGAGAATAGGCATAAGTATTGTGACATAAGGTGTAATAACAGCCCATAATGCAATAAATATCGATATAAAAGCATGATGCAAAATGGACGTATCATGTGCTATCAAACGTCACAATGTAGCTGGGTGATTATAAAGATGCTCTACAGGTGTCTCCGAAGGTGTTTGTTGGGTTGGCATAGATTGAGATTAGGATTTGTCACTCCGTGTATCGGAGAGTTATCTCTGGGTCCGCTCGGTAATGCACATCACTATAAGCCTTGCAAGCAATGTGACTAATGAGTTAGTTAAGGAATGATGCATTACGGAACAAGTAAAGAGACTTGCCGGTAACGAGATTGAACTAGGTATGATGATACCGATGATCGAATCTCGGGCAAGTAACATACCGATGAGAAAGGGAATAACATATGTTGTTATGCGGTTTGACCGATAAAGATCTTCGTAGAATATGTAGGACCCAATATGAGCATCCAGGTTCCACTATTGGTTATTGACAGGATATGTGTCTCGGTCATGTCTACATAGTTCTCGAACCCGTAGGGTCCGCATGCTTAACGTTCGATGACGATTTGTATTATGAGTTATGTGATTTGATGTACCTAAGGTTGTTCGGAGTCCCGAATGCTATCACGGACATGACGAGGAGTCTCGAAATGGTCGAGACATAAAGATCGATATATTGGAAGGCTATATTCGGACATCGGAAAGGTTCCGAGTGATTCCGGTATTTTTCGGAGTACCGGAGAAATTACGGGAATTCGCCGGGGGAAGTAGTGGGCCTTAATGGGCCATACGGGAAAGGAGAAAATGGCCTCAAGGGGTGGTCCTTCTCCCTCTCCTACTCCTTCCCTCTCTCCCCTCTTGGAAAAGGAAGGGGACTCCAACTAGGATTGGGAATCCTAGTTGGACTCCCCCAATAGGCGCGCCCCTCCTAGGTCGGCCTCCTCCTGCTCTGTCCTTTATATACGTGGCAAAGGGAGCACCCCAAGACACACAACATACAATCTCTTAGCCGTGTGCGGTGCCTCCTTGCACAGTTTTACACATCAGTCATATCGTCGTAGTGCTTAGGTGAAGCCCCACGCTGGTAACTTCATCATCACCGTCACCACGCCGTCGTGCTGACGAAACACTCCCTCGGCCTCAGCTGGATCAAGAGTTCGAGGGACGTCACCGAGCTGAACGTGTGCAGATCACGGAGGTGCCGTGCATTCGGTACTTGATCGGTTGAATCGCGAAGACATTCGACTACATCAACCGCGTTACTAAATGCTTCCGCTTTCGGTCTATGAGGGTACGTGGATACACTCTCCCCGCTCGTTGCTATGCTTCTCCTAGATAGATTTTGCGTGATCGTAGGCAATTATTTGAAATACTATGTTCCCCAACAGTGGTATCAGAGCCAGGTCTATGCGTAGATGCTATATGCACGAGTAGAACACAAAGAGTTGTGGGCGATAATAGTCATACTGCTTACCAGCATGTCATACTTTGATTCGGCGGTATTGTTGGATGAAGTGGTGCTACCTCTTGAGCACTGCGTTGGTTTTCCCTTGAAGAGGAAAGGAAAGGGTGATGCAGCAAAGTAGCGTAAGTATTTCCCTCAGTTTTTGAGAACCAAGGTATCAATCCAGTAGGAGGCCACGCTCAAGTCCCTTGCACCTACACAAACAAATAAGAACCTTGCAACCAACGCGATAAAGGGGTTGTCAATCCCTTCACGGCCACTTGCAAAAGTGAGATCTAATAGAGATGATAAGATAATATTTTTGGTATTTTTATGATAAATACTAAAAGTAAAGAAAGCAAAGTAAACGGTGAAAATAATAGCTTGTTGACGGTAGATTAATATGATGGAAAATAGACCCGGGGGCCATAGGTTTCACTAGTGGCTTCTCTCAAGAGCATAAGTATTACGGTAGGTGAACGAATTACTGTCGAGCAATTGATAGAATTGAGCATAGTTATGACAATATCTAGGTATAATCATGTATATAGGCATCATGTGCGTGACAAGTAGACCGACTCCTGCCTGCATCTACTACTATTACTTCACACATCGACCGCTATCGAGCATGCATCTAGAGTATTAAGTTCATAAGAACGGAATAACGCTTTAAGCAAGATGACATGATGTAGAGGGATAAACTCATGCAATATGATATAAACCCCATCTTTTTATCCTCGATGGCAACAATACAATACGTGTCGTTTCCCCTACTGTCACTTGGATCGAGCACCGCAAAAATGAAGCCAAAGCTAAGAACTTCTCCCATTGCAAGAAAGATCAATCTAGTAGGCCAAACCAAATTGATAATTCGAAGAGACTTGCAAAGATAACCAATCATACATAAAAGAATTCAGAGAAGATTCAAATATGGTTCATAGATAATCTGGATCATAAACCCACAATTCATCGGATCTCGACAAACACACCGCAAAAGAAGATTAGATCGAATAGATCTCCAAGAGAATCGATGAGAACTTTGTATTGAGATCCAAAGAGAGAGAAGAAGCCATCTAGCTAATAACTATGGACCCAAAGGTCTGAGGTAAACTACTCACTCATCATCGGAGAGGCTATGGTGTTGATGTAGAAGCCCTCCGTGATTAATTCCCCCTCCGACAGAGCGTCGGAAAAGGCCCCAAGATGGGATCTCACGGGTACAAAAGGTTGCGGCGGTGGAATTAGGTTTTCGTGGTGCTCTTCGATGGTTTGGGGTACGTAGGTATATATAGGAGGAAGAAGTAGGTCGGTGGAGCCATGAGGGGCCCATGAGGGTGGAGGGCGCGCCCAGGGGGGTAGGCGCGCCCCCTGCGTCGTGGCCTCCTCGGTGATTTCTTGACGTCCACTCCAAGTCCTCTGGATCACGTTTGTTCCAAAAATAACTCTCCCGAAGGTTTCATTCCGTTTGGACTCCGTTTGATATCCTTTTTTGCGAAACATTGAAATAGGCAAAAAAACAGCAATTTGGGCTGGGCCTCCGGTTAATAGGTTAGTCCCAAAAATAATATAAATGTGTATAAATAAGCCCATTAAACATCCAAAGCAGAATATATAATAGCATGGAACAATAAAAAATTATAGATACGTTGGAGACATATCAAGCATCCCCAAGCTTAATTCCTGCTCGTCCTTCAGTAGGTAAATGATTAAAACAGAATTTTTGATGTGGACTGCTTCTTAGCATAATTTTCAATGTAATTCTTTTTATTGTGGCATGAATATTTAGATCTGAAAGATTCAAGATAAAAGTTTAATGTTGACATAAAAACAATAATACTTCAAACATGCTAATCAAGCAATTATGTCTTATCAAAATAACATAGCCAAAGAAAGCTTATCCCTACAAAATCATATAGTTAGGCCATGCTTCAATATCGTCACACAAACGTTCTCATCATGCATAACCCCGATGACAAGCCGAGCAATTGGTTCATACTTTTTAACGCGCTTCAGCCTTTTCAACCCTTACGCAATACATGAGCGCAAGCCATGGATATAGCACTATTGGTGGAGTAAAGTATAATGATGGGGGTTATGAGAGAAGACACAAAAGTAGAAAGTCTCACATTGACACAGCTAATCAATGGGCTATGGAGATGCCCATCAATTGATGTCAATGAGAGGAGCAGGGATTGCCATGCAACGGATGCACTAGAGCTATAAATATATGAAAGCTCAACAAAAGAAACTAAGTGGGTGTGCATCCAACTTGCTTGCTCACGAAGACCTAGGGCATTTTGAGGAAGCCCATCATTGGAATATACAAGCCAAGTTCTATAATGAAAAATTCCCACTAGTATATGAAAGTGACAACATAGGAGACTCTCTATCATGAAGATCATGGTGCTACTTTGAAGCACAAGTGTGGAAAAGGATAGTAACATTGTCCCTTCTCTCTTTTTCTCTCATTTTTTTGGCCTTTTTTTTTCTTTGGCCTCTTTTTTTTCTTTATTTAGTCCGGAATCTCATCCCGACTTGTGGGGGAATCATAGTCTCCATCATCCTTTCCTCACATGGGACAATGCTCTAATAATGATGATCATCACACTTTATTACTTACAACTCAAGAATTACAACTCAATACTTAGAACAATATATGACTCTATGTGAATGCCTCCGACGGTGTACCGGGATATGCAATGAGTCAACAGTGACATGTATGAAAAATTATGAATGGTGGCTTTGCCACAAATATGATGTCAACTACATGATCATGCAAAGCAATATGACAATGATGAAGCGTGTCATAATAAACGGAACGGTGGAAAGTTACATGGCAATATATCTCGGAATGGCTATGGAAATGCCATGATAGGTAGGTATGGTGGCTGTTTTGAGGAAGATATAAGGAGGTTTATGTGTGATAAAGCGTATCATATCACGGGGTTTGGATGCACCGGCGAAGTTTGCACCAACTCTCAAGGTGAGAAAGGGCAATGCATGGTACCGTAGAGGCTAGAAAATTGTGGAAGGTTGAGAGTGCGTATAATCCATGGACTCGCATTAGTCATAAAGAACTCATATACTTATTGCAAAAGTTTATTAGCACTCGAAGCAAAGTACTACTACGCATGCCCCTAGAGGGATAGATTGGTAGGAAAAGACCATCGCTCGTCCCCGACCGCCACTCATAAGGAAAGCAATAAAAGAACACCTATGTGTCAAAATTGTCACACAACTTTTACCATACGTGCATGCTACGGGACTTGCCAACTTTAACACAAGTATTTCTCAATTTCACAATTAATCAACTAGCACACTCTAATATTATCACCTTTGTATCTCAAAACACTTATCAACTATAACTTCTCATGATATTCAACGGACTCAATACGAAAGATTAATTTCACAATTAAAGCAAATTACCATGCTGTTTAAGACTCTCAAAATAATATAAGTGAAGCATGAGAGATCAATAATTTCTATAAAATACAACCACCGCCGTGCTCTAAAAGATGTAAGTGAAGCACTAGTGCAAAAACTATATAGCTCAAAAGATATAAGTGAAGCACATAGAGTATTCTAACAAATTCCGAATCATGTGTGTCTCTCTCAAAAGGTGTGTACAGCGAGGATGATTGTGACAAAATAAAAAGAAAAGACTCAAATCATACAAGACGCTCCAAGCAAAACACATATCATGTGGTGAATAAAAATATAGCTCCAAGTAAAGTTACCGATGGACGAAGACGAAAGAGGGGATGCCTTCCGGGGCATCCCCAAGCTTAAGCTTTTGGATATCCTTGAATTTTACCTTGGGGTGCCTTGGGCATCCCCAAGCTTAGGCTCTTGCCAATCCTTGTTCCATAATCCATCAAATCTTTACCCAAAACTTGAAAACTTCACAACACAAAACTTAACAAAAAATCTCGTGAGCTCCGTTAGCGAAAGAAAACAAAACACCACTTCAAGGCACTGTAATGAACTCATTCTTTATTTATATTGGTGGTAAAACTACTGTATTCCAACTTCTCTATGGTTTATAAACTCTTTTACTAGCCATAGATTCATTAAAATAAGAAAACAACACGCGAAAAACAGAATCTGACAAAAACAGAACAGTCTGTAGTAATCTGTAACTAACGCAAACTTCTGGAACTCTAAAAATTCTACCAAAATAGGACGACCTATATAATTTGTTTATTGATATACTGCAATTGGAATCAGTATTTTATCACGTTCTTGTGATTTTAAACAATTGTTTTCGTGAACAGAAAGTTTCTGGAATTTTCAGCAAGATCAAATAACTATAACCCAAGAAGATCCTATAGGTTTAACTTGGCACAAACACTAATTAAAACACAAAACCACATCTAAACAGAATCTAGATGTATTATTTATTCCTAAACAGAACCAAAAAGCAAAAAACTAAAATAAAACTGGGTTGCCTCCCAACAAGCGCTATCGTTGAACGCCCCTAGCTAGGCATAAAAGCTAGGATACACTACAAAAAAAATACACTTCCGTGATGATACGTGTTTGTCACAGTAGGTCGCGTTTTTTGTCATGCATGTACATCCATGACGATTTTATGACAGAATCAAGATAGTCATACCTGTGCTGTCGTAGAAGTGTTCCATGACATTACCAAAATTATCATCATGGAAGTATCCACTTCCATGACGATAAATCGCGCGTCACAGAAGTGCTTTCGTCAAGGGTGACCGACACGTGGCATCCACTGTAACGGAACGCCGTTAAGCTATCGGGTCGGGTTTTGGATCCGATAACCCGTTAACAGCCCCGACCAATGGGAAATTTCCACGTGTAAAATTCTTATTGGCCGGACGAAACACGTGTCAGCTCGTCAGTGGGTCAGATAGGCGCCTATGATATGTCGACACGTGCCACGGCCCACCACTGGCCCATTTAGCTTACAAAGCCGGCCCGTTTGACTTGGTCAAAAGTTAACGGGCTGGCCCATGAAAAGCCTGTTAACGGTCTCTTCGCAAATAGCCCATTTTACGGCCCGTTAACTCACGGCCCGTTAGGCCCTAAAGGAAATCGGCCCAACAACGTCATGTGGGCCGTCGAATATAACACCAGCCCATTTCACTTTCGGCCCATGTATGACCCATGACGTCTTTCGGCCCATATGAGGCCTTCGTATCTTTCGGCCGTTTACAGGCCCACGGTGACTCTAGCCAATAATGAACAGTAATTTTTTTTATACCCGTTAACGGCCCGTGATTTACATGGGCCGTTTCCAGCCCGTGTTAGCTTTCGGCCTATTGACGGCCCATACGTTCTTGGGCTCCTTTTCGGCCCTCGATTACTTCCGGCCCGTTACTGGCCTGTTCCCCTAATGGGCCAAATTCGGCCCATGGCAAGAGTCGGCCCGTTACTGGCCTGTTCCCCTAATGGGCCAAATTCGGCCCATGGCAAGAGTCGGCCCGTTACTGGCCTGTTACCCTAATGGGCCAAATTCGGCCCATGGCAAGAGTCGGCCCGTTTCCGGCCTGTTAACCCGTTGCGCCGTTTCTAGCCCGTCCTATATTCTGGCTCATTGACGACCCGTTATGCCTGTGACAGAATTAAGCCTTTGCTATCCTACGGCCTGTTAACGGCCTATTACCGTACTAGGCCGATACCAATTACGCCCGATTACGGCCCATGTAGACCCATTTATCCGACGGCCCGAGGCCCATCGATTATAGGCCCATTTATCGACGGCCCGTAGGAGACCCATGGATCCTACGACCCGTATATGGCCCATGGTAGTTGCGGCCACTAGCAAACCAGGGAAAAAGAAGACTAGGAAATAAATAAGGCCGAAACTAACGCTAGGCTATTAAGGCGATTGCACAGATTACATCCACTCGGCATCAAAGATCGCCACCAGTGCAAATATAGGGAACACCCTACACTATACAAAAATGGCTTGCTGTTTTCTTCAGCCGGTGGCTGCACGTTAAGATAAATTTTTTATCGCACCAAAACAAATTACAACTATATAACAAAAGGATGGTTGGCATAAAACTTAACAGTCTAGCAGATAAATGCACCACCAGAAGTTCAGAAGCTCAGTTCATTTGACCTGACGGTTACGTTTTCATGCTGTATTGTCCGATGGAGCACCATAACCCTCGCCTTCATTTCCCCTAGGCTCCTGAACAACATAGCAAATGTCTGATAGTCTGGTTTCAAAACCATGCATATCTTGACGACATTGAGCAATGTTTCTACTTGTTTCACAAAGGGTCTCTGTTAGGGAATGGACTTGTGTCTGGAGCGCAGATACAACATTGCTTTGAGCTTGCATATCTTGATCATGAGGCAGTTTGGACGATATTGCCTTAACAACCAACCCAGTATTACGCAGGAACGTGCTTTAGGCACTATTAGTGGACAGGTACTGACCCACTACAACAAGAGCTGACATTGCGGTTATAGTTGCCTCGCCACCTTCAGAAGGTGGCGGTTCCACCATTTTTTCCATAGCTCGCTGAAAAGTTGAGGTTTTACATTAGTAGTACCAGAACAGAAGATATTAAGGAGGCAGCAAAACCAAACAAAATAGCTTTGGTCTATATACAGAACTTATTCTGGTGAACCCATGTAAAATATTAGTTGTATTTTATTGCAAAGTACATAATAAAACCAGGTTCCAAACATATGACCATGTACCATCCTTAATGTATTGTCTATTTCTTCACATTGTATTGAGGGCTAAGGATAAAGAGACGAAGTTTATAATACGGTAAGCATAGTATGACATCATTCATATCACAAAACAACTAAGAACAGACAAACAGGCAATTGTAACATTGTGTGGGCAAGTCCAGCACGGAACTAGATTACGGGTCAAGATCAAAGGAACATCACTCCTCTCTTTTAAACCTTGTAAGGTGCAATGATACGCTAAGACAATTGTGTATAAAATTGAAAAGAGTAATAGACATTGGCTGCAAACCATGCAGTTCAAGGCACAAGTCAGAGTAAGTAGTAGTTAAAAGGCATGAGGATTAAGGACTTACAACAGCGGCTTTGACTGGTGTAGTCATGCCCTTCTTCTTGCTGGTGTGACAGTCCTTAAAGATTTCCACAACATTTGGTTCAAGTACTTTTTGGTCCTTGCAGGCTTTCCTCTGTATTTCAAACAAGTCAATATAGATCTGATAATATGGTACAGTGAAAAGAGTAAAACAGCAGCTAATTACAAGAGCCTCGCAGTGTGCAATATAGCTACGAGATCCTGTCGTCTGTTGGAATTTCACTTTCGTACGGTTGGCCTTGTTCTTTGAACAGTTCACCTACAAGAAGATAGATTTGTGTGGCACATGCGTAAATAGGACTTCAACATGTGATCTGATCACATATATATAATGTACCTAATACTTTGGATCAGACCAGTGTTTAACAAGGCCCCTCCAGTCTTCATCCGATATATTTTCCACTGGAGATGTTTGGGAAAGTTCACTGTTAGCCTTGCCTTCAAAGTGAGTTTTCCTCAAGTTATACCGATACTGTCACAGAGCAGACTTGAAAACATGGGTGCAAGCTTGTCTGGTTCCATCATCTTGGCTATCCAACTTGAACCTCATCTGTTGAAAATTATGGGAGTCTCATTATCAGCAACCTAGAAAGTATGGGACAGAGCAAGACGATATTACTAGTTTCCATACATAACCATACTTACAGATAAATGGTCGAGGAAGGTGTTGAACTGGGTTTCGTCTTTGTCATTCCTGTACTGAATCCATGTTGGGAGGATACGTACATGACACCTAACGGCAACCGCTGCCTCTGTTAGTAACTTGGCTGACTCTGTAGCATCACGTGGCCTTTTTAAACCTGCCTCAAAACGGATCTCCATTCTTCCTCCTCTAGATTTAGTTAACCTATCGAGCATTATCCCAGATGTTTGTTTCCTCTTGCACCTAGGTGCTAGTCCCACAACGAACATAGGAAGTGTTAGTGTACATCAAACTGTGAGACTACATATAAAGAAGCATGCAACTGTAACTTGACTCCAGCAACTACCTTCTTGCTGTTGAAGCTCACATGGTTCATCTGATATTGCCAACTCGTCTTGTGTCAAGAGTGCTTGGGAAGTAGTGTCAGGTGGCAAGGGAGCTTGGGAACGTGCTGCTACCTCAGTTGACGCACGAGTAAGTCGTGCAGCTGGTAGTACTGTGGTAGGTGTTGCAAGAACTAGGGCTGTCTCTGCTTGTTTGGTAGCAGCTATTTGTTTCTGTTTGGCTTTTTTTGCAACTCGTGTAGCATGGGATGCCGTGTTTGTAGACTTTTCCGCTGGACTTTGACCTTCTATTGCACCATCAGTACCAGCAGAATCTGCAGGATTCATCCGCTTCTCATTCCCTGCCATTTTGTGTTTCTTCCTCTTTCTCTGTGCCATGTTAAGTCAAGCCGGCAAGAAAAACGAATAACAATTTAGTTCTTCAGAACAAATTGATGCGTGATGCAGACGAACTGAACTTTGATGTTAGACAACCACATGATAGGAGGATGTAATATGTATGAAAAACAGGACGGAAGAGATAACCAGAACTATGATGTGTAAACTAAGAAGAAGACATTTCACCAAATTAGAAGCAATGCAATGGAAGGTAGACACCATATGAAAGATGCTACAAATATCGCTCTGCCAAGTTAACAGTGTCTCATCATAAATGGCGTTTAAACAAATGTGAAGCAGTACAAGAAAAAAATCATATGCAAGATGCAAACAACATCACACTACCATGTTAGAGGTCTCTCGTCATTAGTGCCATTGCATATTCACAGCATTGCATATTCACAGCTTATGATGTGTAAACTAAGGAGAAGGCATTTCAACAAATTAGAAGCAATGAAAGCTAGACACCATATGAAAGATGCAACGAATATCACTGTACCAAGTTAAAACTGTCTCGTCATAAGTGCCATTTCAACAAATTAGTAGTACAAGCTAGAAAAGAATGTGAGATGTAACCTATATCACACTCCGAAGTCAAACGTGTCTTATGATAAGTGATTGTTGCAGGTTACACAACAGTAGTAATTTGATGTAAGAACATGGTGTGATAGACAGATATTGTATGTTCTAGAAACAGGAACACGTGTCTTATTCAAGTATAATGTGTAAAGTAAGCAGATGGAATTCAACAAAATTAGAAGCAATACAAGCTAGACATCACACATAACATGCAACCACATATAACAGTGCCAAGTTAGAGGGAGCACCGGTGATGCTGCACTAGGGGAGACGTGCTCATCATAAACACAGCTTTGTTGAGTGTCTATGCATGTGTTGTCATGGAAATCATCTTGGGGGTGTGGAGGAGTAGAAACTGTAGAGGCCCTCCGTTCGGAAGGAACACCTTTATCCGCTGCCTTGCTAACTTCCTTCCGCTTTATTGATTTTGAATTGTCAAGTAAAACCGACAAGAAAAAGCAATAAAATTCTCTCTTTAGAACTCATTCATGCATGATACTGACAATCACTACTTTGATGTAAGGCAAACACATGATACCAGGATGGAATATGTACGAAAAACAGGACGGCATGGCATGTTCACAACTGTTTGTGTAAACTAAGCAGAAACCATTCCAGCAAATAAGAAGCAATGCAAGCTAGACACCACATGAAAGATGCAACCAATATGACTCTGCCAAGTTAAAAGCGTCCCATCATAAATGGAATTTCAACAAATTAGAAGCAGCGCATGCTATAAATCATATGAAAGATGCAACTAATATCGCACTGCATATACTAAAGGTGTCTCGTCATGTTGATTGATGCGGGATACAAAAAAACAATAGTTTTATGTAAGGACATGCTTAATAGACAGATGTACTATGTACTAAATACAGGAAGGCATGACACATTAACAGGTATAATGTATAAGCTAAGGAGACTAGCACATGCAGTTTAACCAGATTGGAAGAATTACAATCTAGACACCATATGCAACATGCAACCACATATCACGCTACCAAGTTAGGGCAAGCACCTGCGATGCTAGTGTAGGGGAAATGCTGTAATCAACTACAGAGCTACGTTCACTATCTTCATCTAGCATTTTTGTTTCTTGAGAATCATGTCGGGAGGCTGACGCTGCATTCTTTAAATGAGGAGTAGTCCCCTTGCCTACCTGCCTCGTCATAAGTGATTGATGAGGGATACACAAGAACATTAGTTTGACGTAAGAACATGGTTAATACACAGATGTACTAGTATGTACCAAAAACAGAAAGGGATGTCATATTCAAAGGTATAATGTGTAAGCTAAGCAGATGCAATTTAACCAAATTGGAAGCAATACAAGCTAGACATCCGGCTGGAGTGGTGAGCATGATCATCTAGGACCTGAGAGCCTGGTGGGAGGCGGGCTACTTCGCCACCATCGCAGCTTTTTAGTTGGCTTCCAGGTGATGCCTACCTTTGCTGGGCTTGTCACTGGCTCGGCCAGTGCCCTGACTAGCTATTTGTCTTCTGGTGCTCACGGGATGGTGGTTCATGTAAAAAAAATATCTTTCCTTATCTTACCGACTTCGGCCTTTCGAATACAAGCTAGACACCATATGGAACATGCAACCACATATGAAACCGCGAAGTTAAAGCAAGCACCTGGGATGGTGGTTCATTGCGAGCGAGGTCATCAACTCCAGTGCTACGTTTACCGTCTCCATCTGCTGACACTGCACCCTTTATAGCGATGTAACGTGTCTTGCCTACCCCCACACGAAGCTGGAGCGACTTCTCTCTTTTCTTTTTGGCTTCTCTCATGGCAGCAGAGTCTGAAATACCCTTGCATAAAAACACAATAGTGAGAGTAAGGGTGAAGTGTGTGCAGAACTAGTGCACTGTAAAAGTAGCAGATAGCAGGTGGCTGAAAAATAAATGACAGGAGACATATGATAGATCTACAACATTGCATGGCAAACAAAATTAGATTCTACTCCGTATGATTTTGTAATATATGAGCACAGGAAATGCAGGTACTCCTCCAGCACACCACCACATGTGGTCATATCTAAGATAACAGTCGACTGAAAATAAATAGGTCAGTCGATTTTTTTAATGAACCGTCCGATCTATAAGGAACGGGCAGATGGCCTTCGTCTACCTCCCGCCAGTCACTGTTGACGATCTTTCTCGAACCGCCAGCGACCACCGGCCCAGACCCCTGCCTCCGCCGCCCCGCCCTCCCATCGACCTCACACCACCGCCGTGCTTGGCAGCGCCCCCAGGCCATCCCTTTAATCCCGGCCGACCTCCAGATCGGGCGCCAGTAGCTCTAGGCCGCACAGGCCCCTAAGATAAACACCAAGGCGCTGCTTCCCCGACATAATAGGCGTACTAGCGCCTGTTACGCCGGGGAATGCTTCCGTTAAATGGGAATCAACTGGCCAGAAATTGAAATTCAGGGGGGCGACGGACCTCTAGCTAAGGTGAAATAGTATATGAGGAGAAACCTTGTGCATCGCGAGTTACTAGGAACATCTAGTATCAAGAAGAAGCGGTCAACTAGTGTCTTCTGTGGGATGAATACCGTGCAAGCAGAGACGTAAGATTTGCACGAATAAGGGAAGAGGAGTACCTTTTTCGGTTGCTGGTGTGGTCACCTCCACATGTCGCGCCGATCTTCTTCTTTTTACCGGGGAAACCAATGTTCTGGAGGGTGCAAGCTTGGACGAACCCATGGCCAAATTGTTGACTGTGTTGCCGTGGCCGTATGTCGGCGGAGGGGAAGCAGATCCGAGGCGGCGAAGGACGGCGTAGCAGGAACAACTCCGGTGCGGTGGAGGGTGGCGAAGTTGGAATTGCAGCGGCGAGGCGCAGGACGGCTTGGTTGAACTGGCTCGGGTACAGACGGCTCGGCCTCGGCTTCAACTACTAGCCGTGGAGGGCGTTGCGGTTGAGGTTGCGGTGGACGACGACGTCGGGGTATCGGCTCCGGCGTGATGGAGGAGGGCGGCGGTTGATGGGTGGGATGGGGTGGCGGACGGAGGACGCCGAGGTTTCGCGGCTGGTGGAGAGGTAGTTTTGGCGCCCACGGAGTACGAATGGGGAATCGGACGGGTGGGGGGGAACCATGTTTCGGTCTGGGACGCGCTTGTTTTTGGCTTTTTTGAACAGAAGATGGGACACGCGTGTTTGAAATTTGGGGAAAGTACAAACTTTGCCCCCCTCTTAAATTTCGGACCTACTGCGGGTCGGGGGTAGGATGGTAATCCCAGGTGTCCCAAATAGTGGGCGGGAGCGATTTCGGCCGCGTGCATGTGTGCTTAGGCGGCCATTGTGTATGAATGTTTTTCGGATGCGGTTGCGTGGCGTCTAGATGAAGCTACAAACCTACCCTGGTTTAGACCTTTGGACATCGGGCCGGTAGGTTTCACGGGTCGGAGTTATTAGAAAAGTAATTTCCTTGTACTACCAAACATTGGTCTCACGCGGTTTCGGGCGAGTAGAGGCTCTTTTGGCGCTTCGTTCGAAATTTTGAAACACAAGCATTCACGTTTAGAGTACTCTTGAACTATGAGGATTGACCCAAATAGACAACGTTATATTTGACCTTGTATGTTTGAAAACCTCATTCAATTATCCGCTTCTTTTTGAAATTTTGACACTTGAAAATCCTATAACTACGATTATTTTGGAATGGAGGAGCTAAATTTGAATCTATTTTGTACACGACTACATATGCTATTATGTACAAAATCAGAGCAAAGATTGGTGCCCCCATAATTTAGGTATGGTTTACAAATGCCATGATATAAAATTCAAATAATTGAATGGACTTCATGTTGAATTCGATTTTTTTAAACCACCTTAAGTTGAATTCAAATGTATGCTAGTTCATAGGTAGCTATTTATAATGTCCATTGTGTAACTTTCCTATGTATAATGTGCTTTACACACACAACATGAACTATACTCACGTTTATATTCGATTGCTAAAGCGATGCATTGTCTAGAGTTCAAAATACTAACTATGTGGATCAATTGTGTCGAATAATAACATAGACATGCTCAAATTCGATAGAATCTAGATGTCTGATGGATCAATGACCGCTCCTTACGCGAATTGCAAATATCATGATCCCATCCTAATATTTGGATACAATTTATATCTTTAATCAATGTGTAGAGTAGTCTTTTACGTGTAGTTTCACTCTCCATCGGTGGTCTCTCACACATGCTCACACACTCTCTCCCGAGGTGTCTTTCTCGCACACATGCTCTAGATATAACCCTCTCTCCCTCTCGTAACCATTTACAACTGGTTTCACTAACCTTTATCACAAGCAGTCTTCCTCTCGCAAACATACACACGCACAATCCTCATCAACCCTTTCTATATGCAAGGACCTGCCTACGTGTCTCATGTACGCACATTATCTTTACGCCTGTCTCTCACGCATTGTCTCACACGTCTCTTCCTAATCGACGAGTACGATTCTAGCAGAGCATTCTGTAGGATGCCCCTTAAAGTTAGGTTGGATGAATAGTAATATCAGAGATAAAGGGGTTACCTTAGTCCGAGGATCTAGGGTTACAAATCCTAGCCGGCTTTGTCAGTGGACACAGAGTCCTTCACAATTATGCTATCTTTGTCTTGTACGACTAGTCATCCATGGGTCTTCCTAAATGCGTCACGGGCCGACCAATGTGGCGCAGGACGGAACCGAACGAAGGGCCTCACCTCGACCCACCGGACCTCACGCGGTGACACACCCTCTGCCCCCACGTCTCATTATCTTCTCACACCCACACATACCAACACAAACACCACACACACAGAAAATTTCTCCTAGTGCCTCTATTCCCTCCCCCCTTGCATATACACACACTCAAGGGAATGGAATCTCTTATCATGACGTCATATTCGTCTCTCTCTCTCTAGACCACTCTCATTTCTCGTGCTATCTCTCCCACGCCCCCCCGTGGGCCCCTCTATCCATGCCTCTCTCGAATACGTAATACACACACATACCTCTCTAGGCCCCGCCAAATGCATCAACTACACATTCACACATGTTACATCACGTACCCCATTGATCTAAAAAGCCCTCTCTTCACGTTTATTTCGCATGCAACATTCCTTTTGAATAAAGTGTGGCCAAAAAATTATTTTAGAGTTTCTACATATATACAACATTACAAAGTTATATGGAGGAGTACGAACGCTAATTTGCATTGCCTGGTGCCCACAATGATATTTATTCCGCACTGTGAATTTGTATATTTTTGTACTATATACAAAGTTAGCCATAATAAAGAGAAACGAAGAGCATCTCTCTCTCCATCGCATACCCCCCGTACGCCCCTTTCACGTATGCACACAAAACTATCTCCAGGTCCTCTAAAAGTAAGCCCCCAGAAAATTCACGCATGTTTCATCTTTCTCTCGCGATATATGCAATGACGATCATTGTATTTGAAGCGAAAGCACGATACGTACATTGGACATCAGAATCCAATCATTACGGTCACCATTTACATTTAGTGGTTATTATACAGTCACGGGCTCACCGTACAACTCTGTATTTGCTCATGACATGACTAGTTGACCAGTTAAACGCTCCGCGTGGCACCTCTAGTGCTGCATCACATTATCTCACTACCATCGTGCCCATCTGTCGACTTGTATCTACTCTACATCTACACTCTTATAAAATACATAAAATACACTCCTATAAAAAACAGAGTTGGTGATGATGGTGTGCCTTCCATCCTGCAATATAGGCCGTCCGATTTATATCTGATGGATAGGAAAGAAACTATGCAATTTTGCAAAAAGGTACCCACACACCTCTCCACATTTGCAAATAAGGCCTTCCCTCGTTCATCCTTTTCTCTCACAAGATAAACAAGTCATACAAATGCATCTTGATGTTACGTGCTACGCACGGGCATCTTGCTAGTAAGAATGAAAACAAATGACAAAAAAATATTTGGACGGTGGTTCGAAGTCATGACCGCGGGCACAGCGGACAAGGTGGCCTTGTATTGGTATGCTGAGCTGTCTGTTTTAACATACATGAGCTGGTGTGGTGATTATACACACACGCACGCATGCACATGAACCGCATCCACGCAACACTCACACAAACACATGCACCCACGCACGCACGCAACACTCACACGTACACACGCAGCCACGCACGCACGCAACACTCAGACGCACACATGCACGCATGCATGCACACACCAGTACACCACACGACCAACACACACTCTCACGCTCAAGTGCTCAACCTACACGTGCATGCGCACACATCAGGCCCTGACAGACACATACACAACAAGGTGATTCCCGCGCACGGGTTGGAGCCTTGTCACGCCTGCATAAATTTGTGTTTATCTGACCTTTTGCCTATGTGAACTGACAGGTGGGACCCACAAGGAACGTGGTCAATTTAACTAGTCAACATGGCGCCACGCAGACTATTTGGCCGGTCAACAGAGTGCAATCCGATGCTGAACTGTGATCAAGTGACCGTATAATCACCGCAAAACGTATATAGTGACCGTAATCAGCTTATTCTGAAGTTCGGTGACCGTATTACGCTTTTCTCTCTGTAGGCCCTCCAAAACTACATCTCTACACGTTCTCGCATGTTACATCTAACAACTATGCAATACAACACTACTACTACACTCTAACACAATAAATCATATGTGTTTTTAGTTTTACTAGATATCATATTGTTACTTATAATTATTCAGTTTGCATACATTAAAATTGCCTTTGAAATGTATGGCCAGTATCATCTACCGCGCGGGAAAAATCCCGCCCTTTCCTTTTTAATCGGGTTTGTATCGATGGATCGTGCGAAACAGCAAAACTATAGTACTATACAGTACTACAAGTGACAGTTCACTGGGCCGTCGTGTCGTCTACTCCTCTGTCGTAAGAGTGGAGCGCTCACTTTCATAAATCTTCTAGTCCCTTTCGCCGACATGTGGGACATCAAGCTATCGGGTCACGTGCCATATCGGAATACAGTGCAGAGCAGCCGGGGTGAAGCACCCCAGTCATGGCACCGGCGTAGTAATGAGCAATGAGGCGTCAAATCACAAAGCTACACCTTTCCCGCAGTTAAGTTGGAGGGACGCAGCAACCATCACATCATTTCGCTCGTTGTTGAATCCGCTTCTCCCTCATCTTCTTCAACTTAACCACGTGTTGCTTCTGCCGTTGTTCTGCCTCATGTGGGACGCGGATCGGCTTGGTAAAGCACTGACACGTGGGACCGCATGTTAGCAAACCGCCAGGACAACGTCCTCCAAAAATAAGAAGCCTAATCCTAGACTTACAAAGGGCTACGTAGCTGCTACGTATACTTTCCATCTAATCTATATATGCCACCCCTGATTTTTAGGTGGGGTGGGCCTAATCCTCTCCTTTAATCCAATCAAATAGTCCCACCTCACATCAGTTCGTAACTTTATGTAAACCAGTACGTGGATGTAGCATTGCTCAAATAAGAAACCTCCCCCACCATCCTCGCGGCAAAATCACCTCCTTTTTACTAATCTTGATTTTATAATTTTTTAGATCAATATAATTGAGATTTGTATAGATAGCACACAAGAGCAAAACCAAGTGGTACGGTTAAGGGCATCCACAATGTGTAGCCCAAATGTGAAAATAGCTTTTGGCATCGTGGGAACCATTGTGGACGGTGTTGCCAAAGCCAAAAAGATGGAACCGAAGCTCCCTGATTGATTGATTGAAGGAATTGAAAAATGCAACGTCTCTCCTCTTTCTCCCATGCTTGGACGCATGTAGTACAGTATAGAGCACAGAGTCTACTCCCCTGTCCCTTCTATCACAAATCACAAAGCAGTGAGGCGTCAAATCACAAAAGCACGGACGAAGCAACCATCATTTCACTCTTCGCTGACTCCGCTTCTCCATCGTCTTCTTCGAGAAACCATCTCACCGCACTAGTACTCCTAGTAGTACTAGTAAAGGGCTTCCTGGATGCAAATAAGGCGGTTGTCTCGGCTTGCAGGCGGCACTTGCGAACGACTTACCGTGGTCTCCCTCAACGGTGTTCTCCATCGAACGCACTTCGCCAAACCACCAAAAAAAAGATATCGTCGACGTCACCGCAATGGGGAAGGAAGTCAAATATAGTTACTACCTCCATTTTTTTGTACACAAGGCCAGTATATCAAAATTACAATTTGCAAAGGGCCACTAACACTAATCGAGGCAAAATTGATGGGGTTAGCAACCAAGGACATTAATATCCCCTGCATGCATGCGGAAGTGAGAAGCTTGGTTTGCATGGCGCTGCATTAATCAAGCGATGAGGAGTGAGATGGTTAGCTCTTTGGTCTTTGGAGAAAAAATAGGCATTAATTGACACGTGAAACGAGGATTTGTATCGATTAAATCCCGCGAAGGAAAACCCCGCCTTTCTTTTTTAACACTAGTACTCCTAGTACGTACGTACTTATCCTGTTTGGTTCTAGGCCTTGCATTGCCAAACTTCGCCACACATTTTTGCCAAGCTTGCCTAAAGTTTTCAAAATGAGAAGGAGGTACACTTGCACACGGCTGTCGCGGTCGCACCGCACCCTCACACGGTCGCTCCAGCACACCGCGGTCGCACCACACCTGTAAAGCCCACGATGCGGCTATATCTCCCACGTGTCGAGGCACGACTTAGAGGCATAACCGCATAGTGGTTTTGTCGCAAGAAGGGTCATCTTCACACAATCCCATGTAATGAACAAGAATGGGATAAAGAGTTGGCTTACAATCGCCACTTCACACAATACATAAATATAATCCATACATCATCCAAAATACACACATAGACCGACTACGGTTAAGATCCAAATGAAAATAAGATAACCCCAAATGCTAGATCCCCGATCGTCCCAACTGGGCTCCACTACTGATCATCAGGAAAAGACACATAGTAACGACCACGTTCCTCGTCGAACTCCCACTTGAGATCGACCCCATCATCTGCACTGGCATCGTCGGCACCTGCAACTGTTTTGGTAGAATCTGTGAGTCACGAGGACTCAGCAATCTCACACCCGCGAGATCAAGACTATTTAAGCTTATAGGAAAGGATGGTGTAATGAGGTGGAGCTGCAGCGGCAATAAGCATATATGGTGGCTAACATACGCAAAAGAGAGCGAGAAGAGAAGCAACGGAACGGTCGTCATCTAGCAATGACCAAGAAGTGATCCTGAACTCCTACTTACGTCATACATAACTCAGACCGTGTTCACTTCCCGGACTCCGCCGAGAAGTGACCATCACGGCTACACACGCAATTGATGTATTTTAACTGGGTCAAGTGACAAGTTCTCTACAACCGGACATTAACAAATTCCCATCTGCCTCATAACCGCGGGCACGGCTTTCGAAAGATAATACCCTGCAGGGGTGTCCCAACTTAGCCCATCATAAGCTCTCACGGTCAACGAAGGATAAACCTTCTCCCGGAAAGACCCGATCAGTCTCGGAATCCCGGTTTACAAGACATTTCGACAATGGTAAAATAAGACCAGCAAAGCCGCCCGAATGTGCCGACAAATCCCTATAGGAGCTGAACATATCTCGTTCTCAGGGCACACCGGATGAGCAGTCCGTACAACTAAATCCAATCCTCAAGTTTCCCCAAGGTGGCGCTGCAAAGGACTCTAGTTTGGACCAGCACTCAGAGGAACACTGGCCCAGGGGTTTAAAATAAAGATGACCCTCGGGCTCTAGAAACCCGGGGGAAAAAGGCTTAGGTGGCAAATGGTAAAACCAAGGTTGGGCCTTGCTGGAGGAGTTTTATTCAAGGCGAACTGTCAAGGGGGTCCCATAAATCACCCAACCGCGTAAGGAACGCAAACTCAAGGAACATAATACCGGTATGACAGAAACTAGGGCGGCAAGAGTGGAACAAAACACTAGGCATAAGGCCGAGCCTTCCACCCTTTACCAAAATATATAGATGCATTAATTAAATAAGAGATATTGTGATATCCCAACATATCCATGTTCCGACATGGAACAAACTTCAACTTCACCTGCAACTAGCAACGCTATAAGAAGGGCTGAGCAAAAGCGGTAACATAGCCAAACAATGGTTTGCTAGGAAAGGATGGTTAGAGGCTGACATGGCAATAGGGGAGACATGATATAGCAAGTGATAGGTAGCGCAGCATGGCAATAGAGTGAACAACTAGCAAAGCAAAGATAGAAGTGATTTCGAGGGGTGGTCATCTTGCCTGCAAGGTTCTCAGAGTTGTCGAAAGCTTGATCCTCGTAAGCATACTCAACAGGTTCCTCATTCACGAACTCGTCTCCCGGCTCTTACCCAATACAAGAACACAAACAAATGGAACCACAATCAACCACGAGAAATGCACAAGCAACATGATGCAAAACATGTATGATATGCAAGATATGATATGCGATGCATATGCGTGCTCCGGAAGGAAAAAGATGAACAAGGCAGTAACTTGGAAAACCAAGCATGCCACTGGAAAGTTGAGATGATTTCGGTCGAAATCGATATAAAGATCACCGGAAACGGATGTACGGTTTGCAAATGGCAAGCAAAACAAGAATGACACGAATCTGCGATTAACATCATGATAGCACTTAAAATGCAACAAGTAACAATGCTACAACACTCCAACATAGCAACAAGGCATATGGCAGTAATCTACAGGAGATGCTTGACAAAAGATGAACACTGAGCTACGGCTAGATCACAACATATCAAGCTCAAACAAGCGTGACAAAAGTAAAAAAGATAACAGGATCAGGTAGCAATGTTCAGAGCACGAAATCAACATGCTATAGGAACTTAACATAGCAAAACAAGGCATGGCAGTGTTCTACTAAATGCATATGACAAAAGTCCCTTACTGACCATAAGCCAAAAAGGACCATAAGATATGATGGCAAGCATGTAAACATAGCAAGTTTCGTTATCAGGTTTCAGACTTAGCAGAAAACAGAGCATGGCAGAAATAATAATATGAAGGCATGTTGGTGAGCTTGACGCACTCACCACAAAGCAATGCATGACAAAAAAAGCATACCTACAGCAATATGGCATGTTTATGAAGCTATCCATGGCAATAAAGAATGCATAGCATGTATGGATCAACTACAATAAGCTTGGCAAAATTGCATCTCATGTTAAGAATCTGCCAGAAATATTTTATAGCAAAAGTAGAGCAAGATTGAGTCATGCTATGGCACTCCATAGTTGCAAAAAAGGGCAGGAATGGATCAATTACAACAATAACTACAAAACATCCTTACTGAACATCTCCAAAATATGCATGGATCTCTCTGTAGCATCAAGTTTACATGGCAACAAAATAACAGCAGACAAAGACTTAGAGAAATCACCAAGTCCCTGAAATCAGAAACATTACGGGGTCTAGTTTGCATGCTTGTGCTAGTCACCACAGAGATCAAAAAAATACATGTCATACACCCTTGGAAAGATGGCATGGCATACAACAAAACACATGTAGAGCTCATGCCCATAAGATGCACATATTAAATGATACAAAAATGACAAATCTCCAAGTTCTGTTAAGAACCAGCAGATAACAGCAACTAGCCCTCTTGCAACAGAGATTTTGGTATCAAGCTGACCTCTAATGAACATGGTGCAATTTAACAAAATGTAGAGCATCACGAGGCGAACAATTTGACATATTACACGCGCGAAACGGAGCTACATGCAAGGAGTTATGCACTGTTGAACATGGGCATATAACATATCAGAAAATGACTTGGAGATTCGGGGGGGGGGGGGGTTTCGGGAAAAAGTCAACTGCCCAGGATCCCGATCTGGCCCGAGCTCGGGCGCCGAGCAGCTCGCCGGAGAGGGTGCGGCGGTGGCCGGAGAAGGCCGGGGGAAGAGGCGCCGACCGGATCTGGAGCCGGCGGTGGCGATGGAGGAGAGGACGGCGCGGGTCGCCGGAGTGGAGGCCGCGGGCGGAGGCGGGGTCGCCGGACGGCGGTGCGGCGGAGGCAAGGCGGCGGGCGGCCGCGGTGGGGCGGCACCGACCGGCGCAGGAGGCGAGGAGGCGTGCGGCGGCGGTGCAGGAGCGGTGGAGCTGCGGGGAGGCGCGGGCGCGGGGCGGGTCGCGCGGGTCCGCTACGGGCCCGGCGGGCCGGCGGTGGGTGGCGGCGGAGCGGGATAGGTGGCGCGACGCCAGTGGCTGCGGCCGGCGGCGGCGATATGTCCGGTGACGTACGGACGTGTCCGGCGGCGGCGGGGAAAACGCTAGGGTTTCATCTGTGATCTATTTCGGGAGGGGAGGCAAATATATAGGTAGAGGGAGCTAGGAGAGTCCAAATGAGGTGCGGTTTTCGCCCACACGATCGTGATCGAACGACCTACAGCATGGAAGAGAGTTTGGTGGGTTTTGGGCTAGTTTTGAGGGGTTTTTTTGCTGGAACACACAGAAGGCATTTGCGGTTACCCAGTTAACCGTTGGAGTACCAAACGACCTCCAAATGGAACGAAACTTGACCGGTGGTCTCCGGGTGGTATACCAAGGCCACTTGACAAGCCTCGGTCCATTCCGAGAATGTTTGACACCCGCTCACGAAAGAAAACAAGAGGGGTGCACCGGAGGAGATGGGAGCGCCGGATTGCAAAACGGACAACGGGGAAAATGCTCGGATGCATGAGACGAACACGTATGCAAATGCAATGCACATGATGACATGATATGAAATGCATGACATGAACAAAATACAAAACGAAAGACAAAAACCCGACCACGAAGGGAATATCATAACACATAGCCAAAAATGGCAAGAGTCGGAGTTACAAATATGGAAAGTTACATCCGGGGTGTTACAACACTCCACCACTACGAGAGGATCTCGTCCCGAGATCTAGGACTGAAAGAACTCCGAATATTCGGAATGGAGATGGTCCTCGCGTTCCCAGGTGGCTTCCCGGTCGGAATGGTGCGACCACTTCACTTTCAGGAATTTGATTGACTTGTTGTGAGTCTTGCGCTCAGTTTCTTCAAGAATAGCAACGGGGTGCTCATGATAAGACAAATCTTATTGGAGGTCAATCTCTTCGAAGTTGATAGTGCGCTCAGGCGTCTTGAAGCACTTGCGGAGCTGTGACACGTGGAACACATCGTGCACGTTCGCGAAGTTGGAAGGAAGCTCAAGTTGATAGGCGAGGTCGCCTCTTTTACCAATGATCTTGAAAGGACCCACATATCGAGGGGAAAGCTTCCCTTTGATACCGAAGCGATGAGTGCCTTTCATTGGAGAGACGCGGAGGTAGACATGGTCTCCGATCTCCAAAGCCACATCACGGTGCTTACTATCATATTAACTCTTCTGGTGCGATTGCGCGGCTTTGAGATTATCACGGATGACTTTACACATTTCTTCAGCTTCAGTGATTAAGTCATTGCCAAGAAGTTGGCGTTCACCAGTCTCTGACCAATTGAGAGGAGTACGGCACTTTCTGCCATAGAGAATCTCGAATGGGGCTTTGCCCGAACTCGCTTGGAAACTGTTGTTGTAGGAGAATTCAGCATATGGAAGACAATCTTCCCATTTCATGCCAAAGGTAATGACACAAGCCTTGAGCATATCTTCAAGAATTTGATTGACTCGCTCGACTTGGCCACTAGTTTGAGGATGGAAAGCTGTGCTGAAGCGAATGTTTGTGCCCATGGCCTTCTGGAAGGAGTCCCAGAACTGAGAGGTGAAGATGCTTCCACGATCTAAAGAAATCAATTGTAGAATGCCGTGCAAGGAGACAATTCTGGAGGTGTAAAGCTTTGCCAACTGAGCTGCTATGATAGATTCTTTGATTGGAAGGAAATGAGCCACTTTAGAAATCTTGTCGATGACAACGAAGATAGCATCATTTCCACGCTTGGACTTTGGAAATCCAGTCACGAAGTCCATTTCGATATGATCAAACTTCCACTCTGGGATAGCAAGAGGTTGGAGGAGACCAGCTGGTCGTTGGTGTTCTGCTTTCACTCTTCGACAGACATCACATTCATTTACGAATTGAGCAATTTCTCGTTTCATTCGAGTCCACCAATACGACTGCTTGAGGTCATGGTACATCTTCGTACTTCTAGGATGAATGGAAAGGAGAGATTGTGCGCCTCGTTCATTATGACTTGCCTTAGATCACCTTTAGGAACCACAATCCGGTCCTCGAAGAACAAAGTGTCTCTGTCATCAATGCGATAGCACTTGTATTTGGAAAGACCCTTGTCGATACCACGTTTCACCTTCTTCACCATGGCATCAAGAGTTGTGCCTCACGAATTTGATCTTCCAAAGTAGGAGAGACTATGAGGTTGGCAAGAAAGCCTTGAGGAACAACTTGGAGATTCAGCTTGCGGAAAGCTTCACAAAGATCCGGTTGGAATGGCTTGAGGATTAAGCTGTTGCAATAAGCCTTCCTGCTCAAAGCATCTGCAATGACATTGGCCTTGCCTGGAGTATATTCAATACTCGGATTGTACTCTTGAATCATCTCGACCCATCGAGTCTGCCTGAGGTTGAGGTTGGGCTGAGTGAAGATATACTTGAGACTCTTGTGATCGGTGAAAATGTCCACTTGTCTTCCCAACAAGAGATGTCTCCACGTTATTAATGCATGGACAACTGCCGCCAACTCAAGATCGTGAGTGGGGTAGTTCTTCTCATTGGGCTTCAACTGACGAGAGGTATAGGCCACAACTTTCTTCTCTTGCATTAACACAGCACCTAGACCTTGGAGAGAAGCATCACAGAAAACTTCAAATGGTTGGATTCATCAGGAGGAGTTAAGAAAGGAGCTGTGACTAGTTTCTCTTTGAGAGTGTTGAAAGCAACGTCACACTCAGGAGACCAGACATACTTCACATGCTTCTGGAGGAGGTTGGAAAGAGGCTTTGCAATCTTGGAGAAATTCTCAACGAATCTTCGGCAATAGCTTGCAAGACCAAGAAAACTGCGGAGCTGCTTGACATTCTGAGGAGGTTCCCAATTCACAATTGCGGACACCTTCTCAGGGTTAACAGCGATGCCCTTGGCAGAGATAATGTGACCAAGGAAAAGAACTTCATCGAGCCAAAACTCACATTTTGAGAACTTCGCATAGAATTGATACTCTCTGAGCTTGTCGAGCACCAATCACAAATGTTTGGCATGATCCTTCTTATTCTTGGAGAAGACCAAGATATCATCGAGATACACCAGGACGAATTCATTGGTATAGGGGTTGAAGATGAAATTCATCATCCGAGAGAAAACTGGAGGAGCATTGACAAGGCCGAAAGACACGACAGTATATTCATAAGAACCAAAGCTTGTTCTGAATGCTGTCTTGGGAATATCTTCTTCACGAATGCGAATCTGATGATAACCCATACGAAGGTCAAGCTTGGAGAATACTTTAGCACCTTTGAGTTGCTCAAATAGCTCATTGATGTTGGGAAGTGGATACTTGTTCTTGATTGTCTTCTTGTTCAATGGACGGTAGTCGACACAAAGTCGGTCCGTGCCATCCTTCTTCTTGACAAAAAGAACATCACAACCCCATGGTGATGAACTCGGTCTAATCAAACCCAGACGCTCTTGTTCATCGAGCTGTTTCTTCAATTCCTTCAGCTCGTCGAGTCCAAGCTTGTATGGACGCTTGCAAACGGGTTCAGTGCCAGGCTCTAGTTCGATAACGAACTCAACTGGCCGATGAGGAGGCATACCCGGAAGCTCTTCTAGAAAGACATCTTGATACTCACAAACGACTGGAATTTGAGAGATGGCATTCAATTCGCCCTTCTCATTGAGAGAAAATAACCGGATGGTTTCATCACGAGCGGCATAAATAATCACATCCTCAGAAGAGTGTGTCAATTGAATTTCCCTGGCAGCACAATCAAGTTGAGCCTTGTGCTTAGAAAGCCAGTCCATCCCGAGAATAAGATCAATATCTGAGTCACCAAGAACAATTGGAGAAGACAGAAATTCATAGTCGCCCATCTTGATTGCGGAATCCCGAATGAATGCTCGAGAAGTCAGTTGTCGAGCCGGAGAAACAATAGACAGAGGACTCGGCAATACTTCAGTAACCAGATCATGCATAGCCACAAAAGGTCTAGAAATGAAAGAATGCGATGCACCAGTATCAAAAAGAACTTTTGCAAGAATATCATTAACAGGAAGATTACCCATTATCACATCAGTAGATTCCTTCGCTTGAGCTGCATTCATCATGTTCACCTTTGCAGACTTTGGGTTATGCTTGACCACTGCATTGCTGGAAGATCTGACAGGAGGAGGAGGAGGAAGACGCCTTTGGTTGAAGCACTTGTTAGCATAGTGACCTTTCTGCTGACACTTGTTGCAAGTCACCTCTGAGAGTGGACGGTGATAAGGAGCATTGGACTTTGGAGCTTGATTCTGAGACTTGTTCTGATAGCCAGAGTTGGAAGAGTTGGAAGAACCATGGCCACCTTTGTTCTTCTGCTGGTAAGGCTGACGAAACGGAGGAGGAGGAGGCAACCAGAACTTCCGTTGCTTAGCTGCCACAAGTGAGGAAGAAGAAGACTGAACTGCGTCTCTGACTCTCTTCTTAGAAGCCTCACACTTGAGCTGAGCAGCCTCTTGCTTCAGTGCCATATTATAGAATTGATCAAACTGAGTAGGCTCAACAAGAACGAGAGCTAACTGCAGATCCTCTCTAAGGCCACCTCTGAAGTGATAGATCATGCTCTTTTCATCAGGAACGACTTGTTTAGCGAAGCGAGAAAGTTTCTGAAACTGAATGTTGTATTGATACACAGACATGTTGCCTTGCTTGAGATTGCGGAACTCCTCACGCTTGCTCTCAACAACACTTTGTGGAATGTGGTGCGCTTTGAAATCCCGACAGAAGTCAGTCCAAGTGATCAACCTCCTTTGCAATCTTTGTATTGTTGAAACCAATCAGCAGCTTGGTCCTTGAGCTGGAAAGAAGCGAACTTGACATAGTCCTCAGGCCTGACATTGCTACATTCAAAATGCTTGTTGATGTCCACGAGCCAATCATCGGCATCCGTGGCCTCGGCACAGTAGCTGAAAGACTTGGGCTGATTTGCGAGAAACTAGTTGAGGGTAGCGAAGTGAAACTGATTGTTGCCTTGACCTTGATTGCCTTGATTGCCTTGCCCTTGGGTGCGTTCTTGCAAGAGTTGCAGAATCATCTGAGCATTGGCGTTGGTGGCTGCCATGATAGCTTGCCATGCCTCCGGAGGCGGAGGTGGTGGCGGAGGGTTCGCTTGACTCCCTTCATTGCGATCCGGATTCTGACGCGTTGGCGGAGCCATCCTGAAGAGGGTGACATCCGTTAGCATCTTGAGAGACAAATAGATAAGTAGAATCAACGGATAGAAATTGCAACATATAGTCTTCACAATAAACATTCGAACGAGGATGAACGAATGAATTCCGTAGTAAATCATCACACTTCCATAAGTTGAGAAGCCACTTGAAAAGATATGGAATCAACATATGACTTCGAAGCAACTCGAATACCACAATTCAAAACAAAACAAAGTATTGGCTTGCAGAATAAGCCGGAACAAACATATGATAGAGATTTCGTCCGAAGTTTTCGTGGTGGGGCCCACACGGGCTCAATCGTACAGCACCATCATGTACAAGGCTGTGCACATGACATACGAAGAGTCCCCGAGTCAGCATAGCCAAGGACTCTTTAAGACACTACGAGACCACTGTAAAACCAACCGTGTACAGGCGGACCACTAGACGTCGAATCCCAATCTCATATCATGCGTCTGTCGGAAAGATATCCTAAGGCTACTTGAATTCCCACTTATAAACTCCCGAAACCTTCTGGTTATGCAATCTGGTGTTGGGGATACAGGGGACACAAAATATATCACCCAAACTAACAATCCCTAGATCCAGCTGTATCCATCCGTCAACACATAACCAAGAAACCTTCGGAAATCGTTTACCTCAACCTTCGAAAAACATCCATTATACGAGTTATGGCAATACTCCCGAACTCCCGCCCCAGTACTGGGTGGCGTCGAGGTGATTTCACCAACAACTGCATAAAAGAGATTCGATGTCAGTGAAACTCAGGTATTCCAGAACTGCAACGATAAAATTGTGACGACAACACCTCGGAGCTCAACTCCCCGGGACACTGCCACAACCCCTAAATGTCAGGAGGCACCAAGAACAATGTTCTCGTCACAAAACCATCGGAACGATTCCAAGATACCCGCGTGATCCTAAATTTTTTTAGTGAAATTTGAGGAGAGAATAGTCCAAACTTCTACGTCAGGAGACCTCACCAGAGCGACAAAGGGACTGAGGAGTAAAAAGAATCCTACTCTCTGATATATATAATCCTAAGACTCAAAACGTTTTTGTTCTAGAGACAACAACGCCAGCGATTCGATCAAGCAGGGGGCTCCTAAGTCCGGGATGGCTCTGATTACCAACTTGTAACGCCCACGATGCGGCTATATCTCCCACGTGTCGAGGCACGACTTAGAGGCATAACCGCATAGTGGTTTTGTCGCAAGAAGGGTCATCTTCACACAATCCCATGTAATGAACAAGAATGGGATAAAGAGTTGGCTTATAATCACCACTTCACACAATACATAAATATAATCCATACATCATCCAAAATACACACATAGACCGACTACGGTCAAGATCCAAATGAAAATAAGATAACCCCAAATGCTAGATCCCCGATCGTCCCAACTGGGCTCCACTACTGATCATCAGGAAAAGACACATAGTAACGACCACGTTCCTCGTCGAACTCCCACTTGAGATCGACCCCATCATCTGCACTAGCACCGTCGGCACCTGCAACTGTTTTGGTAGAATCTGTGAGTCACGAGGACTCAGCAATCTCACACCCACGAGATCAAGACTATTTAAGCTTATAGGAAAGGATGGTGTAATGAGGTGGAGCTGCAGCGGCAATAAGCATATATGGTGGCTAACATACGCAAAAGAGAGCGAGAAGAGAAGCAACGGAACGGTCGTCATCTAGCAATGACCAAGAAGTGATCCTGAACTCCTACTTATGTCATACATACAGACCGTGTTCACTTCCCGGACTCCGCCGAGAAGTGACCATCATGGCTACACACGCAATTGATGTATTTTAACTGGGTCAAGTGACAAGTTCTCTACAACCGGACATTAACAAATTCCCATCTGCCTCATAACCGCGGGCACGGTTTTCGAAAGATAATACCCTGCAGGGGTGTCCCAACTTAGCCCATCATAAGCTCTCACGGTCAACGAAGGATAAACCTTCTCCCGGAAAGACCCGATCAGTCTCGGAAGAGCTTATGATGGGCTAAGTTGGGACACCCCTGCAGGGTATTATCTTTCGAAAGCCGTGCCCGCGGTTATGAGGCAGATGGGAATTTGTTAATGTCCGGTTGTAGAGAACTTGTCACTTGACCCAGTTAAAATACATCAATTGCGTGTGTAGCCGTGATGGTCACTTCTCGGCGGAGTCCGGGAAGTGAACACGGTCTGAGTTATGTATGACGTAAGTAGGAGTTCAGGATCACTTCTTGGTCATTGCTAGATGACGACCGTTCCGTTGCTTCTCTTCTCGCTCTCTTTTGCGTATGTTAGCCACCATATATGCTTATTGCCGCTGCAGCTCCATCTCATTACACCATCCTTTCCTATAAGCTTAAATAGTCTTGATCTCGCGGGTGTGAGATTGCTGAGTCCTCGTGACTCACAGATTGTACCAAAACAGTTGCAGGTGCCGACGATGCCAGTGCAGATGATGGGGTCGATCTCAAGTGGGAGTTCGACGAGGAACGTAGTCGTTACTATGTGTCTTTTCCTGATGATCAGTAGTGGAGCCCAGTTGGGACGATCGGGGATCTAGCATTTGGGGTTATCTTATTTTCATTTGGATCTTGACCGTAGTCGGTCTATGTGTGTATTTTGGATGATGTATGGATTATATTTATGTATTGTGTGAAGTGGCGATTGTAAGCCAACTCTCTATCTCATTCTTGTTCATTACATGGGATTGTGTGAAGATGACCCTTCTTGCGACAAAACCACTATGCGGTTATGCCTCTAAGTCGTGCCTCGACACTTGGGAGATATAGCCGCATCGTGCGCGTTACAAGTTGGTAATCAGAGCCATCCCGACTTAGGAGCCCCCTGCTTGATCGAATCGCTGGCGTTGTTGAGTCTAGAACAAAAATGTTTTGAGTCTTAGGATTATATATCGGAGAGTAGGATTCTTTTTACTCCTCAGTCCCTTCGTCGCTCTGGTGAGGTCTCCTGACGTAGAAGTTTTGACTATTCTCTCCTCAAATTTCACTAAAAAAAATTTAGGATCACGCGGGTATCTTGGAATCGTTCCGATGGTTTTGTGACGAGAACATTGTTCTTGGTACCTCCTGACATTTAGGGGTTGTGGCAGTGTCCCGGGGAGTTGAGCTCCGAGGTGTTGTCGTCACAATTTTATCGTTGCAGTTTTGGAATAACTGAGTTGCGCCGACATCGAAATCTCTTTTATGCAGTTGTTGGTGAGACCACCTCGACGCCACCCAGTACCGGGGCGGGAGTTCGGGAGTATTGCCATAACTCGTATAACGGATGTTTTTCGAAGGTTGAGGTAAACGATTTCCGAAGGTTTCTTGGTTATGTGTTGACGGATGGATACAGCTGGATCTAGGGATTGTTAGTTTGGGTGATATATTTTGTGTCCCCTGTATCCCCAACACCAGATTGCATAACCAGAAAGTTTCGGGAGTTTATAAGTGGGAATTCAAGTAGCCTTAGGATATCTTTTCGACAGACGGATGATATGAGATTGGGGTTCGACGTCTAGTGGTTCGCCTGTACACGGTTGGTTTACAGTGGTCTCGTAGTGTCTTAAAGAGTCCTTGGCTATGCCGACTCGGGGACGCTTCGTATGTCATGTGCACAGCCTTGTACATGATGGTGCTGTATGATTGAGCCCGTGTGGGCCCCACCACGAAAACTTCGGACGAAATCTCTATCATATGTTTGTTCCGGCTTATTCTGCAAGCCAATACTTTGTTTTGTTTTGAATTGTGGTATTCGAGTTGCTTCGAAGTCATATGTTGATTCCATATCTTTTCAAGTGGCTTCTCAACTTATGGAAGTGTGATGATTTACTACGGAATTCATTCGTTCATCCTCGTTCGAATGTTTATTGTGAAGACTATATGTTGCAATTTCTATCCATTGATTATACTTATCTATTTGTCTATCAAGATGCTAACGGATGTCACCCTCTTCAGGATGGCTCCGCCAACGCATCAGAATCCGGATCACAATGAAGGGAGTCAAGCGAACCCTCCGCCACCACCTCCGCCTCCGGAGGCATGGCAAGCTATCATGGCAGCCACCAACGGCAATGCTCAGATGATTCTGCAACTCTTGCAAGAACGCACCCAAGGGCAAGGTAATCAAGGCAATCAAGGTCAAGGCAACAATCAGTTTCACTTCACTACCCTCAACCAGTTTCTCGCAAATCAGCCCAAGTCTTTCATCTACTGTGCCGAGGCCGCGGATGCCGATGATTGGCTCGTGGACATCAACAAGCATTTTGAATGTAGCAATGTCAGGCCTGAGGACTATGTCAAGTTCGCTTCTTTCCAGCTCAAGGACCAAGCTGCTGATTGGTTTCAGCAATACAAAGATTCCAGACGAGGTCGTGTGATCACTTGGACTGACTTCTGTCGGGATTTCAAAGCGCACCACATTCCACAAAGTGTTGTTGAGAGCAAGCGTGAGGAGTTCCGCAATCTCAAGCAAGGCAACATGTCTGTGTATCAATACAACATTCAGTTTCAGAAACTTGCTCGCTTCATTAAACAAGACGTTCCTGATGAAAAGAGCATGATCTATCACTTCAGAGGTGGCCTTAGAGAGGATCTGCAGTTAGCTCTCGTTCTTGTTGAGCCTACTCAGTTTGATCAATTCTATAATATGGCACTGAAGCAAGAGGCTGCTCAGCTCAAGTGTGAGGCTTCTAAGAAGAGAGTCAGAGACGCAGTTCGGTCTTCTTCTTCCTCACTTGTGGCAGCTAAGCAACAGAAGTTCTGGTTGCCTCCTCCTCCGTTTCGTCAGCCTTACCAGCAGAAGAACAAAGGTGGCCATGGTTCTTCCAACTCTTCCAACTCTGGCTATCAGAACAAGTCTCAGAATCAAGCTCCAAAGTCCAATGCTCCTTTTCACCGTCCACTCTCAGAGGTGACTTGCAACAATTGTCAGCAGAAAGGTCACTATGCTAACAAGTGCTTCAACGAAAGGCGTCTTCCTCCTCCTCCTCCTGTCAGATCTTCCAGCAATGCAGTGGTCAAGCATAACCCAAAGTCTGCAAAGGTGAACATGATGAATGCAGCTCAAGCGAAGGAATCTACTGATGTGATAATGGGTAATCTTCCTGTTAATGATATTCTTGCAAAAGTTCTTTTTGATACTGGTGCATCGCATTCTTTCATTTCTAGACCTTTTGTGGCTATGCATGATCTGGTTACTGAAGTATTGCCGAGTCCTCTGTCTATTGTTTCTCTGGCTCGACAACTGACTTCTCGAGCATTCGTTCGGGATTCCGCAATCAAGATGGGCGACTATGAATTTCTGTCTTCTCCAATTGTTCTTGGTGACTCAGGTATTGATCTTATTCTCGGGATGGACTGGCTTTCTAAGCACAAGGCTCAAGTTGATTGTGCTGCCAGGGAAATTCAATTGACACACTCTTCTGAGGATGTGATTATTTATGCCGCTCGCGATGAAACCATTCGGTTATTTTCTCTCAATGAGAAGGGCGAATTGAATGCCATCTCTCAAATTCCAGTCGTTTGTGAGTATCAAGATGTCTTTCCAGAAGAGCTTCCGGGTATGCCTCCTCATCGGCCAGTTGAGTTCGTTATCGAACTAGAGCCTGGCACTGAACCCGTTTGCAAGCGTCCATACAAGCTTGGACCCAACGAGCTGAAGGAATTGAAGAAACAGCTCGATGAACAAGAGCGTCTGGGTTTGATCAGACCGAGTTCTTCTCCATGGGGTTGTGGTGTTCTTTTTGTCAAGAAGAAGGATGGCACGGACCGACTTTGTGTCGACTACCGTCCATTGAACAAGAAGACAATCAAGAACAAGTATCCACTTCCCAACATCAATGAGCTATTTGAGCAACTCAAAGGTGCTAAAGTATTCTCCAAGCTTGACCTTCGTATGGGTTATCATCAGATTCGCATTCGTGAAGAAGATATTCCCAAGACAGCATTCAGAACAAGCTTTGGTTCTTATGAATATACTGTCGTGTCTTTCGGCCTTGTCAATGCTCCTCCAGTTTTCTCTCGGATGATGAATTTCATCTTCAACCCCTATACCAATGAATTCGTCCTGGTGTATCTCGATGATATCTTGGTCTTCTCCAAGAATAAGAAGGATCATGCCAAACATTTGCGATTGGTGCTCGACAAGCTCAGAGAGTATCAATTCTATGCGAAGTTCTCAAAATGTGAGTTTTGGCTCGATGAAGTTCTTTTCCTTGGTCACATCATCTCTGCCAAGGGCATCGCTGCTAACCCCGAGAAGGTGTCCGCAATTGTGAATTGGGAACCTCCTCAGAATGTCAAGCAGCTCCGCAGTTTTCTTGGTCTTGCAAGCTATTGCCGAAGATTCGTTGAGAATTTCTCCAAGATTGCAAAGCCTCTTTCCAACCGCCTCCAGAAGCATGTGAAGTATGTCTGGTCTCCTGAGTGTGACGTTGCTTTCAACACTCTCAAAGAGAAACTAGTCACAGCTCCTGTCTTAACTCCTCCTGATGAATCCAAGCCATTTGAAGTTTTCTGTGATGCTTCTCTCCAAGGTCTCGGTGCTGTGTTAATGCAAGAGAAGAAAGTTGTGGCCTATACCTCTCGTCAGTTGAAGCCCAATGAGAAGAACTACCCCACTCACGATCTTGAGTTGGCGGCAGTTGTCCATGCATTAATAACGTGGAGACATCTCTTGTTGGGAAGACAAGTGGACATTTTCACCGATCACAAGAGTCTCAAGTATATCTTCACTCAGCCCAACCTCAACCTCAGGCAGACTCGATGGGTCGAGATGATTCAAGAGTACAATCCGAGTATTGAATATACTCCAGGCAAGGCCAATGTCATTGCAGATGCTTTGAGCAGGAAGGCTTATTGCAACAGCTTAATCCTCAAGCCATTCCAACCGGATCTTTGTGAAGCTTTCCGCAAGCTGAATCTCCAAGTTGTTCCTCAAGGCTTTCTTGCCAACCTCATAGTCTCTCCTACTTTGGAAGATCAAATTCGTGAGGCACAACTCCTTGATGCCATGGTGAAGAAGGTGAAACGTGGTATCGACAAGGGTCTTTCCAAATACAAGTGCTATCGCATTGATGACAGAGACACTTTGTTCTTCGAGGACCGGATTGTGGTTCCTAAAGGTGATCTGAGGCAAGTCATAATGAACGAGGCGCACAATCTCTCCTTTCCATTCATCCTGGAAGTACGAAGATGTACCATGACCTCAAGCAGTCGTATTGGTGGACTCGAATGAAACGAGAAATTGCTCAATTCGTAAATGAATGTGATGTCTGTCGAAGAGTGAAAGCAGAACACCAACGACCAGCTGGTCTCCTCCAACCTCTTGCTATCCCAGAGTGGAAGTTTTATCATATCGAAATGGACTTCGTGGCTGGATTTCCAAAGTCCAAGCGTGGAAATGATGCTATCTTCGTTGTCATCGACAAGCTTTCTAAAGTGGCTCATTTCCTTCCAATCAAAGAATCTATCACAACAGCTCAATTGGCAGAGCTTTACACCTCCAGAATTGTCTCCTTGCACGGCATTCCACAATTGATTTCTTCAGATCGTGGAAGCATCTTCACCTCTAAGTTCTGGGACTCCTTCCAGAAGGCCATGGGCACAAACATTCGCTTCAGCACAACTTTCCATCCTCAAACTAGTGTCCAAGTCGAGCGAGTCAATCAAATTCTTAAAGATATGCTCAGGGCTTGTGTCATTTCCTTTGGCATGAAATGGGAAGATTGTCTTCCATATGCTGAATTCTCCTACAACAACAGTTTCCAAACGACTACATGTTGTTGAGTCTAGAACAAAAAGCTTTCCAACAGTTGGTAATCAGAGCCATCCCCGACTTAGGAGCCCCCTGCTTGATCGAATTGCTGGCGTTGTTGAGTCTAGAACAAAAATGTTTTGAGTCTTAAAATTATATATATCGGACAGTAGGATTCTTTTTACTCCTCAGTCCCTTCGTCGCTCTGGTGAGGTCTCCTAACGTAGAAGTTTTGACTATTCTCTCCTCAAATTTCACTAAAAAAAATTTAGGATCATGCGGGTATCTTGGAATCGTTCCGATGGTTTCGTGACGAGAACATTGTTCTTGGTGCCTCCTGACATTTAGGGGTTGTGGCAGTGTCCCGGGGAGTTGAGCTCCGAGATGTTGTTGTCACAATTTTTTCGTTGCAGTTCTGGAATACCTGAGTTTCGCCGACATCGAAATCTCTTTTATGCAGTTGTTGGTGAGATCACCTCGACGCCACCCAGTACTGGGGCGGGAGTTCGGGAGTATTGCCATAACTCGTATAACGGATGTTTTTCGAAGGTTGAGGTAAACGATTTCCGAAGGTTTCTTGGTTATGTGTTGACGGATGGATACAGCTGAATCTCCAAGTTGTTCCTCAAGGCTTTCTTGCCAACCTCATAGTCTCTCCTACTTTGGAAGATCAAATTCGTGAGGCACAACTCTTGATGCCATGGTGAAGAAGGTGAAACGTGGTATCGACAAGGGTCTTTCCAAATACAAGTGCTATCGCATTGATGACAGAGACACTTTGTTCTTCAAGGACCGGATTGTGGTTCCTAAAGGTGATCTAAGGCAAGTCATAAGGAACGAGGCGCACAATTCTCTCCTTCCCATTCATCCTGGAAGTACGAATATGTACCATGACCTCAAGCAGTCGTATTGGTGGACTCGAATGAAACGAGAAATTGCTCAATTCGTAAATGAATGTGATGTCTGTCGAAGAGTGAAAGCAGAACACCAACGACCAGCTAGTCTCCTCCAACCTCTTGCTATCCCAGAGTGGAAGTTTGATCATATCGAAATGGACTTCGTGACTGGATTTCCAAAGTCCAAGCGTGGAAATGATCCTATCTTCGTTGTCATCGACAAGCTTTCTAAAGTGGCTCATTTCCTTCCAATCAAAGAATCTATCACAGCAACTCAGTTGGCAGAGCTTTACACCTCCAGAATTGTCTCCTTGCACGGCATTCCACAATTGATTTCTTCGGATCGTGGAAGCATCTTCACCTCTAAGTTCTGGGACTCCTTCCAGAAGGCCATGGGCACAAACATTCGCTTCAGCACAGCTTTCCATCCTCAAACTAGTGGCCAAGTCGAGCGAGTCAATCAAATTCTTGAAGTTATGCTCAGGGCTTGTGTCATTTCCTTTGGCATGAAATGGGAAGATTGTCTTCCATATGGTGAATTCTCCTACAACAACAATCAACTACATTTTTGCCAAGCTTGCCTAAAGTTTTCAAAATAAGAAGGAGGTACACTTGCACACGGCTGTCGCGGTCGCACCGCACCCTCACACAGTCGCTCCAGCACGCCGCGGTCGCACCACACCCTCACACAGTCGCTCCTGCACGCCGCAAACCCAACTAAGGGAACGCACCCTCACTGACACGTGCTGTCGCATGTGAACAAACCAAACTCAGCCATCCTATCGCTGACACATAATTTTCGTTCATAGAGTATGTTTATCCAACCGCTTGTTGGGGAGTATCCGTACGGCCCGTGCGGTGGTCTGTTGGGGAAGAAGAAGAGGTGAGGAAGAAGGAAAGAAGGGTTAGGAGATGTAGGATATTCATCCAACCGCCTGAAATGGTAGACTGACCCAAGTCAGGCGACTTGCATAACAAATATATGTTTTTACACAGCAAAAGATCCATAAAAACAACATCATAAAGAAAAACTATCACTGCTCGCGGAAAGAGACGGCCTCGTCGTCTTTGGCTGCCGGCACGAACCAGCCGTCGCTGCCGACGTGTGTCTCCGCACCGTGCTTGTCCTCGGCCTCCAGCTACTCGTTCAAGCGGAGCGTGCGGGCGCTCTGCACGGACGAGAGCACAGCCCGGTTCAAGTTGAGGACGTCCGGTTCCGCCTACAGGAGGGCCTCGATGGCAGCGGCATCCGCGCGCTCCGCGTCGAGTCGAGCCTCCGCCGCCCGGTTCAAGTCCAGGACATCCGGTTCCGCCTGCAGGAGGGCGTCGATGAGAGCGGCATCCGCATGCTCTGCGTCGAGTCGAGCCTCTGCCGCCCGGCTCATGTCCAGGACGTCCGGTTCCGCCTGCAGGAGTGCCTCGATTGCAGCGGCATCCGCGCGCTCCGCCTCAAGTTGAGCCTCCGCCGCCCGGTTCACATCCACGACATCTGGTTCCACCTGCAGGAGAGCCTCGATGGCAGCGGCATGCGCGCGCTCCGCGTCGAGTTGAGCCTCTGCCTCCCAGTCCTCCTTTAGTATCGCCATGTTGAACCGCTGGTCCGCCTGCACCATGGGGGACTCGGACGCCGGCACGAAGTCGACGTCCATCGTCTCATACCCATCGGGGGCCTTCTGGACCGCGACCTCCGCCATGAACATTGGATCGGCTTTCTCCTCCTCGTAGCTTGGCTCCAGAGAACTCGGGAATTGGCCCGCCGCAAAGCGAGCTTGCGAACGGAGGTCTGTGGCGCCGACCGCCGCCGCGATTTCTGCGCGGCGCTCCGGCATCAGCATCTTGTAGTAAGTGATCTTGCGGCGCACCATGGCTTTCCGGCGAACTAGGGGACGCTTGATGCGGGCTAGGGGATCGAAAGGTGGGGGAATGGGCTGGAGATTTGGTGTGGTTTTAGGGCAGTGGCTGGCGTAGGCCGAGCAGCGAAGGTTCTGGTGTGAATAGTGGTTCCGGTGACGACCGGTCAATCGGTTTTGACTGTACATCGCTCCTGTCGCGTTCGCGTTGCAGCCCGGCACGCTGGACCCTCCACGTCGCTCACCGAATGGAACGCGCTTCGTCTTGCGTTTTCGCTCGCTTGTGGGACCGTAGTTGAGAGCAAACCGACGTCCCTCCCCCTCCCCCGCCCGCGTCATTTATTATACCACCACTCCCTCCGTTTTATGCGAAGTAAATAAAAACAGAGGGAGTATACTACGGATGAGGATCCCCTGACGTGGCCGAACCCATTGAGTAACTGACATGCGGGGCCTAGCAAGCATGGGGTCCGCCAGTAAGCGACCGAAAGGGTGGGTAAGGCAGGGATACCTACGTCAGAGGATCCACTTCCACTGTACTACTTTGACCAAATGTTAGAGTAATAATATATGACATGCAAGTTACACAAATGTTAGAGTAATAATATATGACATGCAACTTACACAAAGCATGCAGGGTCTAATGCGTTTTTCGAGGCTAACTTTGACCAAATGTTAGAGTAATAATATATGACATGCAACTTACACAAAGCATACGGTCAAATTCGTATGTGAAAGGAGTTTCCAATGATATAATTTTCACATTATACATCTCATGTACTATTAATCTTGTCAATAGTCAAATTGGAAACCATCTCGAGTACAAATCTAGGAGTACGTACGAATCTAACAATATTGATTGGGCGTTGTTGAATGTTGATACCTTTTTGATCAAACTAGAGATACTTTGACTACACATAAAACTTATATGGACACTTCCATTTCTCCCCCTAACTTGAACCCACACCTGGCATTTACCCCTAAATTTTGAGTATGCTCAAATCTGCCCCTGTGCCGTTAGGTGGTGTTATAGAAATACCCCTGAGCGTCGTTTCTGTTAGGTCAAAGGGGTTTGACCGGCTTCAAGACTGTTCTTGGACAATTATACCCCTTCTTACAAGTGGGGCCAATGGTAGAAAAAAACAAAAAGATTGAGGCCCACCGTACCGGTTCACCTATTCCTCCTTCTTCAACCTCCCGACGCACGTGAAACAGAAGGGAGAAGCTCGGGCTCCGGTCATTGCTGGCGACTCCCGACGCGGGAGCGCTCACAGAGTACCGTGGCAGTCCACAACGCCCTGCCGCATCCGAGATACATAAGCGCGGCACCCGGAGGCCACGGGGGCCTCACCCTGCTCAACAGAGGTGCGGCCATGGCAGGGCGTTATGTCGGGGTCCACCCTACGGTCAACCACACAACCATTTGTAGAGGGAGAAATCTTCATCACGATGAGAGAGGCGCTCTGGAGGAAGGAATCGGAGAGGGGAAGCCTCAGGGCTCGGCATCGATGGCGCACTTCTTGTCTTCTTCAACTCCGGCGGCATCGCCTCTCGTGCGCGTGTGGTCAATGGACTCCGAGAGTTCAAAAATCGCCTCCATGAGCTTTGCCACTGTCTACTTTGTCTCCCCGCCGAAGGAATTGGCCTGGGATTGCCCCAATCGCCGGCGCCCCTCTCCTTCTTCCTCAGCTCCGGTCCACCGCCGCCGCGGCCAATCTCTGGCCATGGTGAGCCCCCGGCCTCTACGCCATCTTCCTCGCGTTCCTTATTACTTCCTGAAGCTATTCACGTCGTTCCCTTGGAGCTGGACGACCCCGAGTATATCCCCTCGCGAGCTCCGAGATCCACTGCCCCACTGCCGTCGTCGCCGTACCTCGAGCTCACTGTTTCCCATCCTCCCGGCCACCTTGGCCCACTTCGGATTCTCGCCCACAGCCTCGTAGGACATCTCTGCAGCACATAGACAGCCGGCATCTTCCTGTACATCGCCGTCGTGCCTTAGTGCACGCGCTGGTGTTTACCTTTTTTTTAGATCCGCTGGTGTTTAGCTGCTATCGTTAAAAACTTGTCTAGCCTAACCGTCCTCGTTAGGTATTCCATGGACCCATGGGCCCTCTACTAACTAAAACAAAAATGCATTAAAGAGACAATGACATGTGGGCCTCCAATATCTAATGACAAGTCCTTGTTGACTGGTCTAGCTTTGACTTATTTATTTTTACAGTTTACCTAAATGTGGACTGGTACCACTAAGGGGCATTTTTGACAAATTGCACAGTCAAACCCCCTTGACCTAACAGAAACGACGCTCAGGGGTATTTCTATAACACCACCTAACGGCACAGGGGCAGATTTGAGCATACTCGAAATTTAGGGGTAAATGCCAGGTGTGGGCTCAAGTTAGGAGGAGAAATGGAATTGTCCTAAACTTATATGTAAACTAGAAAGGATAGGGGGAGTATATTATACGTTCAAAAACGAAACAAACATTGAATACCCTTTATATATGATTTGCGGATGCTATGATCACCGGTTCAAAATTTTGAATCCGCCTTAGGTATCACGTGCCCCCACTCGTTCCCTCTCGATTTCATCTCGGGGTCCGGAGATCTATTGAAAGAGGACTAGGGTGGGTACATGCGAATGATACTCGGCGGAATGTTCAAATGAGGCATGCGGGAGGATGGCTCGACCGGAGGGCGACATGATCGATGGAGAAGAGGGTTGGAGAGGAATGAGAAATAAGCAAACGCCACATGATTATACTTGAACGGCTCAAATAAACAATAAGTTGTCTCGCTTGGCCTACATAGTGAAAGGCCTAATGCGCAACACGGAGCACTGACGCTCGAATATGGCCGGGAAAACAGGGAAAGGGACATGTGGGGCACACCAGTCGGGACGACGTAGCGCAGACTAGTCCAATGGAGGAGCTGGCCCACGACCTCCTCGCCACCGACAACCGTTCATGTGGGTCGTTGGGGCCAACAACGGGGCGCAGCTCCAGCACCGCCTCTGGACACGGCGACCGCGGTGAGCGACACGCTCATATCATCGCTAGACACGGTCGGTTTCAGTGTGCCGAGGGTGGCGTTAGTGCTGTGGCACGACCAACAGTATGTTTGGTTTGTGCCCAAGGTTGCCCCATCAAAGCATTGGGTAGCCAAAATTTTGGTTGAGGTATTGGTTGCCCATGATTTGGCCGACATTGGCAAGAAAAATGAACTAGAGTTGGCTAGAGTTCATTGGCATGCCAAAGAAATGGCAACCGTCCAAACAAAGACCAATCTTTGGGTCATGACCAAAATTTTGGTTGAGGTCTTGGTTGCCCATGATTTGGCCGAAATTGGCAAGAAAAATGAACTAGAGTTGGCTAGAGTTCATTGGCATGCCAAAAAATTGGCAACCATCCAAACAAAGACCAATCTTTGGGTCATCACCATAATTTTGGTAAGGTGCACTTTGGCCACAATCCAAACACACCCCAACACCCGGCTCGTCGAGGATGCACGGGGCACCGCGACGCGTCCGCGGAGTGGTGTAGCACGGCCAACTGCATCCTCTGGACCTGAGACCATGCCGGGTCGTCTTGCTTTTTCAATGACATGCGGGGATCACATGTGAGCAAAGGGCATCTCCAATGTTGCCACGACCGCAGCTGACTACCCTGGCACGCCAAAACCCTCGTCCCTCGCGCCATCACGCGGTGTGTTCCCAGCCGGCGCCAGCTGCCCACATTCATGCCGTCCGTTCGTATGTCGTCGTTAAGAGGCTCGGTGCCCGAGAAACCAACTCCGGCGACTTAATGACGCACCCGGACGCTTGGCCTCACCGGAATGCAAGCGGCAACGCCCAGCTAACCTCCACACCATAGTGCATCGTCCTCCTACCTGGCACCACATCCGCCATGACCGCAAGTGCGAACGCTCTGCGGGAGAGCTTGTCTTCGGGGATGAAGCTCGAGGTCGCCGCCCTTGCTCAAGTCGCCTCTCGCGACGCAATAGCGGCGTAGGCGGATGCGGACGCGACCGCACAAGCGGTGGCCACGCAGGCAGCCGACGACGGGAGCACCGTCAGCCACACGTCCTACTTGCCGCCGTCCAACGTCCGGCACCGCCGAGGTCGGGGACTCCTCCGAGGATGAGTAGGGCATGGGAGGCGGCAGGGCATGGTGTGCCAACTGGCTGGTCCGTATCCCGTGTTCTACTCTTCCTCGCCGGAGACCGCACCTTCACTTCACGGGTCTTGAACCCCGCCCCCGTACATAGAGATCGCAGATGGAGGATATCGGTCGCTGCCGTAGAATAGGTTTAGGGTCGGGTTTCTTTTATTTTTCTGTCCTATAAAAGTTCGAAATGTAATGAAAATCTGCCGTGTTTGCATTAATCTCGGCCGGTGTATATGAACTTTCACAATAATATACATATTGTAGGAGTACTAGCAAGATGCCCGTGCGTTGCACGGAAGATCAAGATCTTGTGGGAGAAAAGGATGAACGAGGGAAAGCCTTATCTGCAAATGTGGAGAGGAGTGCGGGTAAATTGTCATAGTTTCTTTCCTATCCGTTAGATATAGATCGGACGGCCTATATTGCAGGATGACAGGCACACCATCATCACCAACTCTGCTTTTTATTGAACCGAGACAAATCTAACATGCGAAGTAAAATAAACACATAGGGTCTATACATACACAAATTATCTTAGGCACTCCAATAGTACGTCCACTACACATTCATGCATTTCACATCTTTCTACATCTACGGGAACCTACGAAAGGGTTAACGTAAATTGCCTCTCTCTCCTCCCCTGATTTCATGGTGGTGGGCCCCTCCCTCCCCCCAATCTACAATCAACAGCTCACACGTTTCACATTACGTTAATTACGTAACTGGGATTACGTAGGTGTAGCATTACTCGTCCTAAAAAACCCAACTAAGCCAACCTCCCAGCATATCGCGCGGGAAAAGACCCGGCCGCGCCGTTTTACTCGGGATTACCGGATTACTAGTAGTAGTATCGATGGATCGCGCGAAGCAACAATTTTTTTTGAGGGGGCGAAGCACCTAGTTTAAAAGGAAAAAAGCGGTACACTCACAGCACTCCTGTCGCGGTCGCATTGCACCCCACACACGTTCGGTCCTGCACACAGCTCACGCAAACGGAACGCGCTTCGGCTTGCCTCTTCACTGACACGTGGGACTGCACTTGGAGAAACCGACCATGCGCCAACCCCCCCCCCCCACACCCAAAAACTCCCCCCAAATCCGATTCAACCGCCCTTCGGCCAACTAGCCAATAATATTCCCCAAACCCCCCTCCCTGTCCCCCTCCACTCCATTCGCTCCGCCAAAGCCGCCCTCCCTGCCGCGCGGATACGTCGGCGCCGCGGTTCGGCGACCCTCTCGCTCCCACAGTACGCTCTCGTAGACTGCCGTCCTCTAGCCGCGCCGCCACCTCTAGCTACGTTCTTGTGGAGGCGCACGGCAGTCAGCGCCGCCACCGCTGGCGATGTTCGTGTCGAGACGCACGGCGGTCAGCTTCTCCCACGGTACGCGCATTCTAGACTGAGGCCCCGTTCATGTCGGTGTAGCGCTGAATGTTAGCTGATAGACGCTGTTAATCTCACTGTTTGCCGAAGTAGTTTACTGTCAATATGCTCTGCTAAAGAAGCTTCCTTGCCCTGTTCTGCACTCAATCTGCTTAGCTGAGATGGCATGCCAAGGACGATTAGTTGCTAAAATATCCTGCCATATATTTATTGTGACATAGATTGCCATGGTCTAGTAGCCAATCTGTTAGGTGAAATAGCTCTACACCGTTTTATACTCGATCTTTGTTGCTGCGATGGCCTTCGATAGTTCGATGGCTATGTGCTCGGCCTCATTGACTGCTGAAACAGCCTGCCATAATTTGGCACTCAAATCTGTTTGCTGAATTAGCTTTACATATATTTCGTTACTTAGATCTGCTCGTCCAAATATCTTGCCATAGCTTTAGACATCGACCGAGGTATTTTTTTTCTGGACTTCATAAAAAAGCATATGTGTTTTTCCTGTAATATCTAGTAGAAGAACTAATTTGTATGTCTAACAGATGGACAGGACTGGGATAACTTCTGCTCAAAGATTCTCCGCTGCATATGTCGAGGGGGTTGAAAACTTCAAGAACTTTATCAGAGCTGAGTATGGTGGTCCGAAATCAGATGTGCTCTGCCCGTGTAGCAGTTTTATGAATTCAGTTACAAGACCCCAGTCAACTGTGCAAAATCATCTACACTTGTATGGGATGTCGGTCACATATACTAGGTGGGTTCATCATGGTGAAGCTGTGAACGTCAATGTCATTGACTACGTGGAAGCAGCAGACCACCATCTTGATCTGCCTGATGCTCAGGTGGAAGAGGAGGAGGAGGTGGTGGTGGCGGAGCCAGTGAGTTTGACCAACATTGAAACAATGCTACGAAATGCTCATGCATTCCGTGAACTTTCACCTGCAGAAGAAAAACGGTGGGCCCGCATGTTGGAACAATGCAACATTGCTATCACCCCAGGAAATAAGCTGTCAGTATTCTCAGCTATGGTCACTTTTCTTCAGGTGAAGACATCTGAGTGGATGACCAACAAATCATTCGATGTGATGTTGGCTGCTTTCCGCAAATCTTTCCCAGATGTGTCTGAGCTGCCACACACCTACAGTAAAATGAAGAATTTCCTTCGTGCAGTTGGAAATGGATATGATATGATCCATGTTTGTAAGAATAATTGTGTTCTGTTCCGGAAAGATTATGCCAACTTAAGTGAATGCCCGAAATGCAAATCATCAAGATGGAAAGATGGCGATGCTGTGAAGAGGATTCCTCATAATGTTCTGAGACATTTTCCAATTACACCAAGATTGCAGAGGTTGTTTCATGATGCTGAAACAAGAGAGGATGTACTGTGGCATTCTAGGAACCAGGAGCATAGAGATCAGAGTGTAATGAGCCATCCATCTCATGGTAGTGAGTGGAAAAGCTTCAATGATAAACACAAAGATTTTCCTGCTGACCCGAGAAACATTAGACTTGGCTTAGCTTCAGATGGATTTAACCCATTTGGCCACCAGTGCTTGTTATCCCTTACAACATGCCTCCAAATGTCTGCACCAAAGATTCAAACTACATGATGGCCTTGCTCATCCCATGTCCAAAAAGTCCTGGAAAGGATTTTGATTTGTTCATGGAGCCTCTTGTGGAGGAACTTCAACAGCTATGGAAGGGTGTTCTCACTCGAGACCTATATAGCAGCCCACCAGCTGATTTCTTTCTGCGTGCTGTTATAATTTGGTGCATCCATGATTATCCGGCTTTGAGCACTATGTCAGGGCGAACGACACATGGTTACAATGCATGTGTTCGCTGTGACAGGAATCCGCTGTCATACGCAATACTTAGCAAGGTCTGTTACGTTGGACACCGTCGTTTCCTTGCCAAGGACAAGCCGCATCCTAGAAAATACCGAAGACGTGTGTTCAATGCAAAGCATGAAAACCGTGATGCGCCAAAGAGGCTCACCGCCGATGAGTTGCAAGTGGAATTAGAGAAGGTCAGGCATATTACACCAGGAAACCATCCTGGTAATGGTAGCGGGAAAAGGAAGCGTGGCAGGGTAGAAGAGAGATTATTGTTTACCCGCAGGTCCACTTTGTGGGACTTGGAGTATTGGAAAGATTTGGATCTGCGGCATAATCTTGATGTGATGCACATCGAGAAAAATATATGTGACAGCATTATCGGCACACTTCTTAATATTGAAGGCAAGACGAAAGATACCTTAAAATCTAGGATTGATTTGACACACCTGGGTATCAGAAAGGATTTGCAGGTGCAAGATGAAGGTAAACCACGGGATATGGCACCAGCTGTGTACGTCTTGGACAAGGTAAAAAGAAAAGAATTATGCGAGGTCCTATCACGTGTGAGATTCCCACATGGATTTGCTTCCAACCCTGAAAGGAGAGTCAGTGCAGATGGAAACTAGGTACAAGGGTTGAAAACTCATGACTGCCACGTCCTACTTCAAAGGGTTTTACCTGTTATCCTTAGAGGATTGGGCCGCCCTGACTTATACAGAGCAGTTGCAGAGTTGGGACAATTCTTCAGGGAACTCTGTAGTAGGAATATCAGGATAGATGCTTTGGAGCGTCTTAGAGACAAGATACCAACTATCCTATGCGACCTTGAGAAGATATATCCTCCAGCCTTCTTTGATGTGATGGTGCATTTGGCTGTTCATCTACCTGATGAGGCACTACTTAGAGGTCCAGTACAGTATGGCTGGATGTACCCTATTGAAAGGCGGCTAGGCACTTTCAAGGGCTATGTTAGGAACAGAGCTAGACCCGAGGGTTCCATTGCTGAGGCCTACATTGCTACAGAAGCGTTGACATTCTGCTCAAAATACATTGAAACAACTGATCAGCTTAGCAAAGAGGTGGGTGAAGACAATCCCGGGCTCAATGTTTTCGATTATTCTGTTCGAGTTACAGGGAAGAGTCGACAAGAGGACAAACCTAAAGATTTGGACAAAATGATTTGGTATGTTGAATAACTGTCCTGAGATACTACCTTATATCAAGTAAGTGCAGTACTGCAGCTTATACATCGTAATCTACTAAACTTGCAGCACATTCTTATATATTTAGATGTTTGACGCGATCACTATGTTGTGCAGCATCTACAAAGAGGAGTTACTGCCGCAAAATCCAAGAAACATTGACAAACTGGTTATGGCAGGATTTGCGAAATGGTTCAAGAACCATGTAAGCTTTTGAAGTGCACTGTCAGTTTTTTTAATATATTGAGTACATAAGATGATCAGCTTGTCTATTTTCTAACCATAGGTTAAGAAGATGCGGGAGGATGGGCAGGCAGTTGATGATGCCCTTTACTCACTAGCAATGGGTCCTGATACTCGGGTAAGACATTATGAATCTTGCGTTGTTGGAGATGTGCGCTACAACACCCTTGCACGAGACGAAGGCAGGAAGACACAAAACAGTGCCATCATGAGCACGGATACGTATGACAAAGAGATAACTGAAATGTATGCTAACATAACAGACATTGTTCAGTTGCAGTATATCTCCAGTTTTGAGGATCATCGGTGTGTGGTTCTGTTGTGCTGTCGTTGGTATAACCTGTTTTCCAGGATCGCAAAACCCAGAGCTGATGATTATTTCAAATCCATCAATGTCAAAGCGGCGTACCAGACCAACGAGCCTTTTATTTTGGCAAATCAAGCAACACAGATATTTTTCTTGGAAGACACATTTGCACGCAGCGATGACTGGAGAGTATTGCAAAGGTTTGAGCAGAGGAATTCGTTTAATGAAGTTGCACAACAAGATGATGCTTACACTGCTCCTGATGTACAAGATAACACAGATGTTCCTAATATCTTTGAGAACCATCACGTCAATGACACCGGCGAAAAGATTGTCTGTCGTGCTGTGGACATACAAGAGTTGATCAAGAAGAAGCCAACGTTCGAGGACGTTGAGGACGAAGAAGAAGATGACACCGTGGGGAATTATGATTCAGACTGATACACATGGCGAAGATGTTGACGCTGCTGCTGCGTTTGATGATTACATTGCTTTTGTCGTATTTGCCTATCAGAAGACATTTTTTATCTACTATGTGAAATTGTGTTTGCTATGACAACTGAAACCTGATGAACATGTTGTTTAGTATTTTGCTGTGAGAACATCCCTTGTTATGTATGCTGATTTGTGTTTGGTGATTGTATGACAACTAAAACATGATGACATTGTTGTTTAGTTGTACTCATATTTGGCTGTGAAACTTGAATTTGATGACATAGTTTGCTGTTGGACTGCAATTTGCTCGACGTCTTCGAATGAGAACAAAACTGACCCGACAAGGCCTCTGCTATTTATTTATTTATATGAGCAAAAGGGGATACCCCCTGATTTCCCTTAATAGAAATCATTAGATCTTCACAACACTACGCCCAGCCTGCTACACAGGTTTCATTCATTACTAGTTTCAGCAAAGTGCTCATGTCGTAGCCACTGAATACATCACGAGTGCTACATACACTGCAAATAAAGAGACAATCATCCTACAGAGCACATCGATTTTGCCCATTATCTTCACAAGCTCTTTCATCTCCTCATTGCTGTCAAGGCCGTTCAGCAGCTGTTGCTTGGCCATGATCAGAGGAACTGCATCTTTAACCTTCTGCTCTGCATCTTCCTCTTCTGCCATTCCTTCAGTTACTTGTCCAACACCCCAACCTGCTGGTATTGGGATTCCTTGGCTAACCAAATAATCAGCATAGTTGCATTCCCCCACATCAGCAACTTCCCAGAAATACAAATCACACGAATCTTCCCTTTTCGGCACGAATCAAATTGGAAGATCATCAACCAAACTATTAAAAAAATCAGCAACTGAAAGCAGCAGAACAACACTTAAACATATTATTACCCCATGATTCGGGCATTTGTAGAAGACTCAGCCAGGGTTGCGGATTGTGGTTGAGACGCGACGGATGACTCTGCGTGATTTTCAGCAGTGGCACAACACCAACGGCAGCGGGTTGCGATGAGCAATCGGCTGCGGTGCGCGTGCCGGCGGGGGTGTGATGAGACCCACAGGCGATGGTACGGGTGGCGACTTGGCGCATATCTGGTTGTTGCCTGCTGAAGAGCAGGTGGACGAGCAGCCAGCGGACATGGTTGCTGCGGCCAGAGCTTCTGATGCTAGGCAGAGTAAGTAGAGAAGAGGAGAAGCGGACGTTGGATATGTCAGTTTCATTACTTGCAGAGTAGCATAGCACCATATATAGTCATAGTCTAGGTTTGGATTCGAACCAGCTACAGGAGCACGTCTTTCTTTTTTATAAAACTCGGCAACGCCTCTTTACTGGTACACTAGCTTGTTCTGTACGCCTTCCCAAGTCTTTGATTTTCTTTCCCTTTTTTTGCGAGGAAGGAAGGAGGACAAAATTGAGAGTTCCTGGGACTCGAACCCAAGACCTCTCGGTTGAAAACCAAGGGTGCTAGTCACTTATGTGGCGAACGTTCCCTGTGAGGAGGACGGCAGACGAACGCATTTTCCTCGCAGTTTTCTTCCTATATATACAAAAGTATGCTACTTGGTCTCCGCTTAGTCAACAAACGATTGTGCCAACCTTGACCGTTGGATTGACATTGAACGTCTGTCGCATTTCGCCAGTCTCTTCTAACTCGAGCCGCTAAAGTCAAACCAGCGCCGGTGGGACCGCCTGCTCCCGCCTCCCACGGCTGGTTGTGATCTTCCCCGGCTCCTGTTCGTTCCCGTCCGAGGCCTCACCATCGTCCTCCGCCTTGGTTCGCTCGCCGTGGAGCCGCCCTCCGGTGTTGTCAACATGGTCAACAACTGAGAGGAATAAGGAGATGACTGTACATGGTGAGGATGACAGTAGGGACCCAGCAGCGCGCGCAGTAATTTTGTTTTTTCGGGACGGAGAAGGGTATCAACTGGGTTGTGCGGGACCCGTGGCCCGTCTAGCCCAGGCTTTTATTTCATATGTTTAGCACATGACCAGCCCAATTTGTTTTTTTCCTTTCTGAAAATGGCTAGCCAGCTATTTTGTTTTTTGCAGAATAACCAACGTAGGCCTACTTGCTTTTCTACGCCCTGCTGGGCCGGAAATCTTTCAAGACGAGGAGGGATGCATTTTACCCAGAAAATGGGCTATAAGTAATAAGAAATGGGCTATAAGTAATAATAAATGGGCTGTAAAATGAAAAAATACAGCAAACAGGCAATTAGTTCCAAAATACTGTTTTCTTTCGGATTTTGATATTTTAAATTTCGTTGTTTTTGTGCGGGTAAAATTTCATTGAATTTAAATTAAGGTATATTTAGATTTAAAATTAATTTGAATCTGGCTAGAAATTTCGGGCTGTATGCTGTTTGGGACAGATTTGGAGCCTGACTTGTGGGTCTACTAGGTTGACGTGTACTTTGGCTTTGTCAACTTAGTCCACAAACGATTCTAGCAGTAGTGACCGTTGGATGTTAATCCAACGGCCGTGCTGCTTCTTCAATATCTGATCTTCTTGCTCCAGCCGCCCAAACTAGCTCCAGTGGGACTGCCTGCTCCCGCCTCCCGTGGCCGGCTGTGGTGCCGCAAGGCCGCACCGCCCCACCCTACTTCATTGCTGGCCAGGCCATACCTCTACTCACCCACACCTCCTGTTATTTTCCGGCGACGGCAGCCAGACCAGTAAACCCTCGTACTCCCCACCGCGTGGGCAACCATTGCCAAGTCTTCCCCGGCTCCGTGTCGTTCCCTTCCTAGGCCTCGCCATCGTCCACCGCCATGGTGCTCTCGGTGCGGCCTGGTCAACGTGGTCAACGAATGACATCCATCGGTCATGGACTGTAAGCGCAAAATAATGATTCCTCTACCTGACAGCTGGGACCACCGGAAGGGCCTCTGTATTTCGCGAAAAAAACGTTCCCCCCGCTGACATGTTGGACCCACCAGCTATATCTTCGCACGCAAGGAAGTGCCTCCTTATTACGCACAAAAAAATGAATACCCCCTGCTAGCTGGGACCCACCATAGTGGGAGGATGACTTGTGGGCCAACTAAGTGGACGGGGACGAAGGGCTTTGTCAACTTAGTCAATATGAACGATTCTAGCTCCAGTGACCGTACAATGTCCATCCAACGGCCGTAGTGCTTCTTCAACCTCTGGTCTTCTTGCTCCAGCCGCCCAAAGCAGCGCCGGTCGTGCCGCATGCTCCCGTCTCCCGTGGCCGGCTGTGCTGCCGCGGAGGCCTCACCGCCCCTACTATTCCCACCGCTGGCCAGGCCCTGCGGCGACAGCAGCCTCACACCGCAGCCGAACCAGTGAACCCCCGTACTCCTCTCCGCGCGGGCTTCCACTACCGCGTCTTCCCCGGCTCCGCGTCGTCCCCTTCCTAGGCCTCGCCGTCGTCCACCGCCGTGGTGCTCTCGCGCAGCCTGGTCAACGTGGTCAAGGAGCGACTTCCATCGGACGTGGACTGTACGTGGAGAGGCTGACAGCTGGGTCCACGGCCGCAGCAAGGAAGTGCCTCCTTATTACGCGGAAAATAATGATTCCTCCACCTGACAGCTGGGACCCACCGGACGGGCCACTGTATTTCACGGAAAAAACGTTTCCCCCAGACTGCTGGGACCCACCAGCTTCATCTTCGCACGCAAGGAAGTGCGTCTGGGCAAAAAAAACGATTCGCCCCACTGACTGTTGGGACCCACCAGCTACACCTTCGCACGCAAGGAAGTGCGTTCGGGCAAAAAAACGATTCACCCCCTGACAGCTGGGACCCACTGGCTACATCTTCGCACGCAAGGAAGTGCGTCCGAGCAAAAAAAAATGATTCGCCCCCCTGACTGCTGGGACCCAGCAGCTACATCTTCGTAGGCAAGGAAGTGCCTGACAGTCGGGACCCACTTGGTCGAAACGTACGTAGCATTGTCATTCTGGTCGCGAACGTGTACGTACATATATACTGGTGGATGTAGAGGCGTGCACGTGTCGTAGTAGAGGCGCGCACGTAGCATGTACACATACGTACAGCGGCCAGGGTGCAAGAAAGAAAATACGGCCACGTATGTGTACATACGGGCGGGGTCTCGAACGCCTACTCGCGCATACGTACGGCGAGGGCTCGTTGACATGGCTGGGTCGGAACGGAGAAACAGCGTCGTCGTCGTGTTCATGGGGAGGCAACGGAATGCGTCGTGTTCATGGGGAGGCAACGGAATGCGTCGTGTTCATCGGGAGGCAATGGAACGCGTGGGAGCCAACCGGCTGGGTCGGAACGGAATGCGTGGTCGTGTTCATCGGGAGGGCTTGGACGGAACAGGCGATGGAAACGAGGCCTGGCGTACCGCAAAACAGAGGAAACGGACCTCCTACATTCGGAACGGGGTCCTGTTGATCGGGAGGGGTGTGGCGTACCGTAAAACGGAGGAAACGGACCTCCTACGGTCAAAACGAGGGTCCTGTTGATTGGGAGGGGTGTGGCATACCGCAAAACGGACGAAACGGACCTCCTACGGTCGAAACGGGGGTCTTGTTGATCGGGAGGGGTGTGGCGTACCGCAAAACGGACGAAACGGACCTCCTACGGTCGAAACGGGGGTCCTCTTGATCGGGAGGGGTGTGGCGTACCGCAAAACGATGAAACGGACCTCCTACGGTCGAAGCGGTGGTCCTGTTCATCAGGAGGGGTGTGGCGTACCGCAAAACAGGACTCCACAGGATACTGTTCATCTCCACCGTCGACCTCCTCTAGCCTCCACGGGCTACCGTCGACCTCCTCCAGCCTCCACGGGCTCCTGTTCATCCAGCCTCCACCGTGCGCTACTCCACCGGCTACTGTTCAACCACCCCTCCACGGGCACCCCTCCACCATCTACTGTTTATCCAGCCCTCCACACCACGGGGTCCTGTTCAACCACCCCTCCACGGGCACCCCTCCACCGTCTACTGTTCATCCAGCCCTCCACGCCATGGGGTCCTGTTCATCCAGAGGCAACGCCACCGCTCACTGTTCATCCTACCCCCCCCCCCCCCCCGCAACGCTCACTATTCATCCAATCGATCGGCTTCAGTTAGCAGTAGTAGCGAAGGAATCGCTCGATCGGGTTCAGTTAACAGCCATCGATCGATCGCCCGGGTTCAGTAACGCGTAGTCTGTAGTGCAATCGCTCGGGTTCAATTAGAGCCCAACGCCTCGCTCGGGTTCAGTTAGAGCCAACGCCTCGCACACACGCGCGTACGTGTATGAGAGAAACGTGCATCGCTCAGCCCCCGACCTCCCACCGTAACCGGGAACTCCCCGAAATTTTCCTCCCCCTCGCTTCTACCACGGTTTTTCCCATCATGGACGGTCCAAAGAATGTCATGCAGCTGCGTCTCTGGCCCGCCTAGGACGAAAAGCCCATTTTCTGTCATGATTTTTTGTCATAGAAGTAGGAGCCTACCACATCTATGATGATACCGGGTTTTGTCATAATTATCGTCATAGAAGTGTCATATGTATGACAGAAAAAATCTATGAGACGACATCATATGAACTGTGGTTTGGCAAGAAACCCAAGTTGTCGTTTCATAAAGTTTGGGGCTACGATGATTATGTGAAAAAGCTTCAACCTGATAAGCTCGAACCCAAATCGGAGAAATGTGTCTTCATAGGATACCCAAAAGAAACTCTCGGGTACACCTTCTATCATGGATCCAAAGGCAAGATCTTTCTTGCTAAGACTGGATCCTTTCTAGAGAAGGAGTCTCTTTTGAAAGAAGTGAGTGGGAGGAAAGTAGAACTTGATGAGGTAGTTGTACCTTCTCCCTTATTGGAAAGTAGTTCATCACATAAATCAGTTCCAGTGATTCCTACACCAATTAGCGAGGAAGCTAATGATGATGATCATGAAACTTCTGATCAAGTTACTACCGAACCTCGTAGGTCAACCAGAGTAAGATCCACACTGGAGTGGTATGGTAATCCTGTTCTGGAGGTCATGTTACTTGACCATGACAAACCTACGAACTATGAGGAAGCGATGATGAGCCCATATTCTGCGAAATGGCTTGAGGCCATGAAATCTAAGATGGGATCCATGTATGAGAACAAAGTATGGACTTTGATTGACGTGCCTGATGATCGGCGAGCCATTGAGAATAAATGGATCTTCAAGAGGAAGACGGGCGCTGATAGTAGTGTTACTATCTACAAAGCTCGAATTGTCGCAAAAAGTTTTCGACAAGTTCAAGGTGTTGACTACGATGAGATTTTCTCACTCGTAGCGATGCTTAAGTCTGTCCGAATCATGTTAGCAATTGCCACATTTTATGAAATCTGGCAAATGGATGTCAAAACTACATTCCTTAATGCATTTCTTAAATAAGAGTTGTATATGACGCAACAAGAAGGTTTTTTCAATCCTAAAGGTGCTAGCAAAGCGTGCAAGCTCCAGCGATCCATCTATGGACTGCTGCAAGCATCTCGGAGTTGGAATATACGCTTTGATGAGATGATCAAAGCATATAGTTTTATACAGACTTGCGGTGAAGCCTGTATTTACAAGAAAGTGAGTGGGAGCGCTACAACTTTTCTGATAAGTATATGTGAATGACATATTGTTGATTGGATATGATGTAGAATTTTCTGGAAAGCATGAAGGAGTGTTTGAAAGGAGTTTTTTCAAAGAAAGACCTCAGTGAAGCTACTTACATATTCAGCATCAAGATCTATAGAGATATATCAAGACGCTTGATAAGATTTTTCAATGAGTACATACCTTGAGAAGATTTTGAAGGAGTTCAAAATGGATCAGTCAAAGAAGGAGTTCTTGCCTGAGTTGTAAGGTATGAAATTGAGTAAGACTCAAAACCCGACCACGACAGAAGATAGAGAGAGAATGAAAGTCATTCCCTATGCCTCAGCCATAGGTTCTATAAAGTATGTTATGCTGTATACCAGACCTGTTGTGTACCTCACCATGAGTTTGACAAGAGGGTACAAGAATGATCCACGAGTGGATCACTGGACAGGGGTCAAAATTATCCTTAGTGGAATAAGGAAATGTTTCTCGGTTATGGAGGTGACAAAGAGTTTGTCGTAAAGAGTTACGTCGATGCAAGCTTTGACACCGATCTGGATGACTCTAAGTCTCGATCTAGATACATATTGAAAGTGGGAGCAATTAGCTAGAGTAGCTCCGTGCAGAGCATTGTAGGCATAGAAATTTGGAAAATACTAACGGATCTGAATGTGTGATACATCTCCAACGTATCTATAATTTTTGATTGTTCCATGCTATTATATTATCTGTTTTGGATGTTTAATGGGCTTTAATATGCACTTTTATATTATTTTTGGGACTAACCTATTAACCCAGAGCCCTCTGCCAGTTTCTGTTTTTTCCTTGTTTTTGAGTATCGCAAAAAAGGAAAACCAAACGGAGTCCAATTGACCTGAAATTTCACGGAGATTGCTTTTGGACCAGAAGAAGACAACGGAGTATCGAGATGGGCCAGAAGAGTCCCGAGGCACCCATGAGGGTGGGGGGCGTGCCCTACCCCCTGGGCGCGCCCCCCTACCTCGTGGCCGCCTTGGAGACCCCCTTGACTTGTTCCTGACGCCAAAACCTCTTATATATACAGAAACCCCAGAACATAACCTAGATCGGGAGTTCCGCTGCCGCAACCCTCTGTAGCTACCAAAAACCAATCGGGACCCTGTTCCGGCACCCTGCCGGAGGGGGGATCCCTCACCGGTGGCCATCTTCATCATCCCGGCGCTCTTCATGACGAGGAGGGAGTAGTTCACCCTCGGGACTGAGGGTATGTACCAGTAGCTATGTGTTTGATCTCTCTCTCTCTCGTGCTCTTGATGTGGCACGATCTTGATGTATTGCGAGTTTTGCTATTATAGTTGGATCTTATGATGTTTCTCCCCCTCTACTCTCTTGTAATGGATTGTGTTTTCCCTTTGAAGTTATCTTATCGGATTTAGTCTTTAAGGATTTGAGAACACTTGATGTATGTCTTGCATGTGCTTATCTGTGGTGACAATGGGATATTCACGTGATATACTTGATGTATGTTTTGGTGATCAACTTGCGGGTTTAGTGACCTTGTGAACTTATGCATATGGGTTGGCACACGTTTTCGTCTTGACTCTCCGGTAGAAACTTTGGGGCACTCTTTGAAGTTCTTTGTGTTGGTTGAATAGATGAATCTGAGATTGTGTGATGCATATCGTATAATCATACCCACGGATACTTGAGGTGACATTGGAGTATCTAGGTGACATTAGGGTTTTGGTTGATCTGTGTCTTAAGGTGTTATTCTAGTACGAACTCTATGATAGATCGAACGGAAAGAATAGCTTCGTGTTATTTTACTACGGACTCTTGAATAGATCGATCAGAAAGGATAACTTTGAGGTGGTTTCGTACCCTACAATAATCTCTTCGTTTGTTGTCCGCTATTAGTGACTTTGGTGACTCTTTGTTGCATGTTGAGGGATAGTTATATGATCCAATTATGTTATTATTGTTGAGAGAACTTGCACTAGTGAAAGTATGAACCCTAGGCCTTGTTTCCTAGCATTGCAATACCGTTTACGCTCACTTTTATTACTTGTTACCTTGATGTTTTTATATTTTTCAGATTACAAATACCTATATCTACCATCCATATTGCACTTGTATCACCATCTCTTCGCCGAACTAGTGCACCTATACAATTTACTATTGTATTGGGTGTGTTGGGGACACAAGAGACTCTTTGTTATTTGGTTGCAGGGTTGCTTGAGAGAGACCATCTTCATCCTATGCCTCCCACGGATTGATAAACCTTAGGTCATACACTTGAGGGAAATTTGCTACTGTCCTACAAACCTCTGCACTTGGAGGCCCAACAACGTCTACAAGAAGAAGGTTGTGTAGTACACGTCAAGCAATTTCTGGCGCCGTTGTCGGGGAGGTGAGTGCTTGAAGGTATATCTTTAGATCTTGAAATCGAATCTTTTAGTTTCTTGTTTTATCACTAGTTTAGTCTATAAAAGAAAACTACAAAAAAATGGAATTAAGGTTGCCTCATATGCTTCATCTTTTTAATGTCTTACGTGAAAATGATGGCAAGGAAAATTGTGCTCAAGTACTAGAAGAAGAATTACATAGAATGCTTGGCATAAAATATGTGAATGATGAGTATGATTGCAATGTTGTTAGTACGAATTCTTTGAATACCCATGATGCTAATGATATGCAAAGCCACAAGCTTGGGGATGCTATGTTTGATGAAGATGATATGTTTAGTCCCCCAAGTTTTGATTATTTGTGTCTTAAGTTTAGCTTAAAGGGGTTGAACGGGACAAAGGACACAGGGAGTTTATACTGGTTCGGCCCCTTGCGGTGAAGGTAAAGGCCTAATCCAATTTGGGGTGGTATTTCTTATGTCTCGATTACCAGGGAGCGAATACGCTTGACCTAGTTCTCGGTTTGTTTTCTCTCCCTAACTCGCCGTCGGGTCGTCCCTTTATATACTCAGGTTGACACCCGGTGGCTTACAGAGTCCCGGCCGGCTCATAAATGTATCCGGCTCGGTGACTTAATTACAACTGCCTTATAGTACAAGTCACATACATATGGCGGTTTACACCTACGGGCCTTAAGCCGCCTTTGGGCCTTGGGCTCTTCATAAGTCATCCTCATGAACCGCCATCTTTGATTCCTTCATGGGCTTTGTCTGGTGAGTCGCCAGGAGTTAACCCGGCCCCTCCTGGGTGGGTTAACTCAGTAACTATATCCCCAACATTAGGCCCCAGGTTGATTTGAACTCGTTCACATCAATCTTCAACACTTAGAAAAATTCCTTCTTCCTTATCTTCACGAAAACTTGTAACTTGCCACGACGTCATCCTCTGGAATCATGATAACCCACCATGACATCACATGTCATAAATTTTACTCAAAACCAAAATCTTTAATGTACCTCCTTATTTTAATGAATCTCTGAAAATCGAGGCGTCTATATTGTCACATATCTGTTTTTCGGTCTCCTCGATTCCCGCGCTTGTCACTTATCCATTCGCCTTATAAATAGAGTCGGGGGTCTCTTTCACTTTCCCCCCGTGCCTCTTCGTCTTGTCTTCTTCCTCGCGACGCCCTAGCACGCGAGCTCCGCCGCCGCCGTCAACCTTCACCTCTGCTCCGACGACGGCCGCTGCATCAACCTGTTCGGTCCAGATTTCATCTGTGCTCCTCCGCTGCTCCACAGCCTCAGTTAGTTCTCCTTCTTCCTCTCCTCCTAGATCCGTTAGGGTTTCAATGGAGTTCATCGAAGCTCGTCTTTGTTCTTGGTTGTAAGATTTTTGATTCGAACTTGGCATTCCTCCTGTACCGCGGCAATCTCAGCAATCCCTTTTATTAAGCGAATATCTCCTCTGTATTTTAGAAAATTAATCTGTACCCATGAACTACTCGAGCACTGACGCTTTTAGGTCCGAATATTTTTGCATTAACAGAAGTGCGCTAGATCTGAAATTATAGCATCAATCTGTGAAAACTGTTTTTCTGAATACTTAGCCATTTTGCTTCATCCGTAGATCTGCTCTTTCAGCATTGATATAGGCGGCTTAATTGAAAAATAGTAACCCGCCAGGTATCATTAGTCCCCTCTTAAGCCGCCAATAGTCTTTCAGTAATCCTGTAATATCATGCTCCGGCTTAATACCTAGTCGTGCTTTATTATTGTTTGTCCTTGAATCATAAGCCGGCTTAACCATGTGAACTTAAACCGGCATAAAATTTCTTTTTCAGAAATGGCTAAGACGTATACTTCTTGCAATTGGGTCAAATCCCGGGTTACTGCGGAAGAACTGAACAATTTTGCTGCCACTGGCGCCTTAGCCAAAAAGGAGGATATCCACTAGAGAGCTCCTCGTGATGAAGTCCTTCCTCAACCCAAAGAAGGAGAAGTAATCGTTTTTACTGATCACTTAGGTCGGGGGTTCAGCCCTCCCGGCTCAAATTTTTTCCGTGATCTGCTTCATTTCCTCCAACTGCATCCTCAAGACATTGGACCCAACTCCGTGTCTAATATTTGCAACTTTCAAGTATTCTGTGAAGCCTATCTTCAAGAAGAGCCCACGGTTGATCTGTTCAGGGAATTCTAGTATTTAAACCGCCAAACTGAATTTGTTGACGGGCCATGCCAAGAACTTGGTGGAGTCATTATTCAGAAGAGGAAATATGTCAGTTTTCCTCACGCCAAGCTGCATAGCCACCCCAAGGATTGGAACCAGACTTGGTTCTATGTTAAAGATACCTCTCCAACTGGTGAGAATCCTCTGTCGGGTTACCGCGAGCACCAGCTTAACAATAACCATCCGCTTCCCCAACGACTTGATTCAAAAGAACGGGCCAAATATGCACCTGCGTTTTCAAAACTCAGAGCCTTTATGGCCAACGGCTTAACTAGCGTCGATTTCTTCCGATGTTGGCTAACTTGGAGCATCTTGCCATTAAGCCGCTGCTCCGTCTTAATGTGCGAATATACTGGTGATGTTAAAGATCCTCAGCGCCATTGTGATATTCAGTTAACTGAAGCAGAAGTTACTGAAGCCACCAAAAAATTGTTGAATGAGCCTGTAAAAGAGTGCAGCAAAACTGGACTTAGTCCTTTCTGCACTGTCAACAAGCCACCAGCCGTAAGAATTGCTCAACTCCTACTTAATCCTCATTCTTAATATTCTCTTATGATCTTTCCAATCTTAATAGGCTGATGACCCATTTTCGAAGAGGAAACCGCAGGATATGCCGGCCAAAGCGCCTCATGTCAAAACCAAGGTCAACAAGAAACCTTGCAAAAAGAAAACCGCCGAGTCTGTCGAGTTGAATATTGATGATGACGATGATAACCATGAGCCAGAGGTATAACTTGGTTCACTTGGCTCTTTTTTCATACATCTCATTGACAATGATTGTTATCAGGATGACGCAGAGGCTAGTCGTGCAGGTGACGCAGAGGTAATTATTCTTTCCTCCGGCTCAGAACCTCTGCCAACACAGAAAACTCGTCAAGCAAGCCGGAAAGTAAGATTTTCTCACCCTCTAGCTTACTTCCAAACTTTCTTCTAAAGAAACAGCAACATGAAGCTTGCTGAATGACCCGGCATAGCGGCAACATGATCACTTCTTCCGGGTTACCGAACACTCCACTTCGCAAACGCCGTCCAGAGGTCTTACATATTTCTGACATACTTTATCCCAAGGCGGGTTATTTTCGACAACCTCTTAACCCGTCTGATTCAAATTATCAGGGGACTTCTCATTCCTCCTCTGAGGAGTCAACAGGAACACAAATTCCAGCTTTCAAGACTGTACCTGGGTAAAACTATTTTCAACTACTCCAATTGCTGCGCTTGATCATTACCTTGTCTTCTTTAATTTCTTGTTTTTCAGGGGCCAAGCTAAACCCAGTAAAAAGGCAAAACTGAACAAGCCGGTCAATGACCCCAACCTATCGGAGCCGGAAAAACAACAACCAGAGCTTTCTCAGCCAATTGCTGACAACATTGTTGACGATTTGCCACCACAAGATCATAATGTTGATATTGACCCAATGAAGGATAACCCGTCTGATGCTAACCCGCCAAGTCCTATCAGGACAACCAGTCCTATTAAGCCGGCGGAGGACACAGATGATGATGTCACCATTACTGGCCATGGTTTCACAACTCCGGGTCGTCCTACTGCCTTATCAGGCACAACGCCAAAGAAGAACTTTCTGCTGAAGATAAGGGCAAGTGGAAAGTAGACCTGGAGAGCTACACTCATTTTAGTGCCCAAGACCTCCATTCTGGCTATTTAAATCGTCTGTATACCAGCCGTGACTTCGAAGCCGGCTTAGTGAACTTGATGAAGGAACGCTATGAGGTAAATATTGCAATCCCTTTCATATAAGTATATTTCCCTTAGCCGCCAAGTTTTACTGGACATGATAGAATAGAATGTGCAGTGAACTTCAATAGTTGCGTAGATAAAACTCAGTAGCCGGTCTTGTGATAATAGTACGTCAACTCTGCATCCATAGCCCCCAAGGGTCGGCTTAACAATTATGTTAAGCCGGGACTTTTTAATAGTAGAAAGAAACATTGTATCCGTAGCCCCCAAGGGTCGGCTTAACAATTATGTTAAGCTGAGACTTATCACTTGTTGAAAATTAACAACCCAATCTGTAGACTTTATAAGCCGACTGACATCATTTGTCCGGGTTATAAATATAAGTTGGAACAAAGCAATATGCATTAGCCCCCAAGTGCCAAGGATAATAGTTGTATTGTGCTTGGGACTTTCAAATTTTTGTTTTTTCAAAAGAGCAATATGCATTAGCCCCCAAGTGCCAAGAGTAATACTTGTATTGTGCTTGGGACTTCAAAGAGTAATCATGACTGTAACCTTGTCTATGTGTGCTGATGTCACTGGCTGAATTAGCTGAAAAAGACTCACAGTTTAATGACCTTAAGGCCAACATCAAAACTCAGCAGTCGGAAACATCCAAGGCCAAGTCAGAACTGAAATCTGCTTTGGAAACCATTGAGCAGTTAAAACAGAGCTTCAACTTTGAGAAAACTGGCTGGGAAACTGAAAAGGCAGCTCTATTGAAGAGAGCAGAAGAAGCTGAAACCGTGCTTAAACCGGTGACTGAAGAGTTATCCGGCTTAAAGCAGCAAATTAACATAATGTCATCAGCCATCTTTGGTAAGAACATGCCTCCCTTGCATCTTAACAATCATATGATAAACGGCTGCCGGCTTACCCATAATTTTACCGATACAGGCTCTCGGAGCGCTAGGCTAGGCTTGGATATGCACGTCCGGCTTAAAGCTGTCTCCACTCTTGTAGAGCAGTTATACACCGGTGCTCAACGAACCATCGTTGCTACAATGCATAAGAAAACTCCTTCCACACTTATTCAAGACACTTTGAAGCAATTATCAGTGCTGCCCAAAAGAATTGACGACTTAAAACGGGGAGCTGCCAGAGTTGGCGCTTTAACTGCTTTAAGCCGGGCCAAAGCATGGTAGGTCGATCTTGACCCGAAGGATTTGGCTAATGGCTGCCCCAGTGTGAAAGAAGATGGTTCGGACTTCAGCGCTGATGACTTCGCAGAAATAGCAAGAGCTATGCGTCCGTTAGCAAGCAAACTAGCCGACGAGACCAGCTTATCCACATACCAGGCGGCTTATGATGCTGACAACAAGAAGATTGGTGCGCCGGTTCATGAGCCAACAGATCTAATTCCTCCGATTCGTAAGCATACCTTTGCCCCTGACATTGATCCATCAAATCTTATTGACGATGAAGCTGTGTTTAGAGCGTTGACCGATATCAACGGGGCTACGCCTGACTTCCAGCTAATGGAAAAGCAAGGAGTTGAGGATGAAGAAGAGGTGCAAGAAGACCCCAAGGCTTCAACCCGCCAACAATCATAAGCCGGAGCGCTGTATTGATAACTTTGACGAACTCTTAGTCTCGTTGGGCCATCAGATGCCTTGTAATATGCTAGCTTAAACTCTTGATCTGCTATGCCATCGCGCATATTTTGCTTTGCATGACACTATTGATCCGCCAATTTAGGATCAGCCACTTGTGCTTAGTATTTTAGCAATTTGAATCTGTTCCTGCATCCAAACAGATTACAAGTATCCTGGCGGTTTACCGCAGGACAAATCATAATGCCCAATATAGAACCACTGGTAACTAAAACAGTTTATAACCAGGGCCAGTTTAATCATAACCACATGTAATCATAACAAAATATATCATACCGTTGACATTTGAGTACGCTGTCGGCTTATCATACCAATGCAGTAAGGGTGATGACCCAAAAATTTGAACACACAATGCTCTTTCTTAACTGCCCTATGTTGCTGGCTTATGATGTCATAAGCTGGAAGGGGTAATATCCCAAACTGGAGAGCACAATGCTTCCAAGTAATTCAATATCATTGTGTACTAGCGACTTATAGTCCAAAGCCAGGCCGGGTTTAATAAACACATGATATTTTTTATCATATACTGGCGACTTGTAGTCCAAAGCCAGGCCGGGTTGAATAAACACCGGATATTTGCAACCTTAGAAACATCATTGGTTTTAACATGTATAAAAGACAACCCTGAAAAAACTTTCCAATAAAAGACAAAAGATAACAAAGCGTTTCATAGGCTGCCAGGCCTTAAAATCAAGTGCTCTCAAGGGCCGCACAACCACTGAGTTAAACCTTCATATAAACCTTATAAGTCGGACCTCACATAACCAATTGTCGTTATCAGTTATGATACTGTGGGGAAAGCCAAAACGGAAAATCACCTTTTTAATGAATTGAACCGCCGTTGTCGCATCACATTTACTGACCGGCTCTGCTTCAACCCACTTTGTAAACTTGTCAACTGCCACTAGGAGGTGTGTTTTTTTATCCTTGGACCTTTTGAAAGGTCCAACCATATCAAGCTCCCAGACTGCAAACGGCCAAGTAATTGTAATCATCCTCAATTCTTGAGCCGGAACATGGGCTCGTCGTGCAAATTTCTGATATCCATCACACTTACTAACCAGGTCTTCAGCATCAGCATGAGCCGTCAGCCAATAAAATCCATGACGAAACGCCTTAGCAACAAGAGATTTAGAGCCGGCATGATGACCACAATATCCTTCATGAATCTCTCGCAGAATTTCACGGCCTTCTTCGGGTGAAACACAACATTGAAACGCCCCTGTGACACTACAATGATGTAGCTCTCCATTGACAATGGTCATTGATTTGGACCGCCGAGTTATCTGCCTAGCCAAGGTTTCATCTTCAGGTAACTCGCCTCGGGTCATATATGCCAAACATGGAACTGTCCAATCAGGAATTATATGAAGAGCTGCTACCAACTGTGCTTCTGGGTCAGGAATAGCAAGATCTTCCTCTGTAGGCAACTTGACTGAGGGGATATACAAAATATCTAAGAAAGTATTAGGTGGCACCGGATTATGCTGAGAGCCTAGCCGGCTTAAAGCATCAGCTGCCTCGTTCTTCCTTCGATCAATATGCTCGACTTGATAACCCTTGAAGTGACCCGCAATAGCATCAACCTTGCGACGATAAGCCGCCATGAGTGGATCCTTAGAATCCCAAGTACCAGAAACTTGTTGAGCTACCAAGTCTGAGTCGCCAAAGCACCTCACCCGGCTTAAGTTCATCTCCTTAGCCATCCGAAGACCGTGGAGCAAGGCCTCATATTCAGCTGCATTGTTAGTGCAAGGGAACATCAATCAGAGCACATAGCAAAATTTATCACCTCGAGGGGAAGCTAGCACGACTCTAGCCCCCGAGCCCTCCAATTGCTTAGACCTGTCAAAGTGAATAGTCCAATACATGTTATCCGGCTTTTCTTCAGGCATCTGCAGCTCTGTCCAGTCATTGATGAAATCCACCATTGCTTGAGACTTGATGGTTGTGCGAGGCATATACTTCAGACCATGAGGTCCAAGCTCAATGGCCCACTTGGCTATCCGACCTGTGGCTTCTCTGTTTTGAATAATATCCCCTAAAGGAGCAGAACTTACCACGGTGATGGGATGACCCAAAAAATATTGCTTAAGCTTCCAGCTGGCCATGAACACTCCATATACAAGCTTTTGCCAGTGCGGATACCTTTTCTTGGATTCAATAAGTACCTCACTGATGTAGTAAAACGGCCTTTGCACCGGATATTCTTTGCTTGCCTCCTTCCATTCCACCACAATAGCTACGCTGACAGCCCGGGCATTAGCAGCCACATACAACAACAATGGCTCCTTATCAATAGGAGCAGCAAGAATGGGCGGCTCAGCCAGCTGCTTCTTCAAGTCCGCAAATGCTGCATTAGCGGTGTCACTCCACACAAAATTATCTGTCTTTTTCATCATCTGATACATAGGGATAGCCTTCTCTCCCAACCGGCTTATGAACAGGCTTAGGGCCGCAATACGACCCGCCAGACGCTGAACATCATTGATACACGCTGGCTTAGCCAAAGAAGTAATGGCTTTGATCTTCCCCGGATTAGCTTCAATGCCCCTGTTAGACACCAGAAAACCCAAGAGCTTGCCTGCGGGCACACCAAAAACGCACTTGGCCGGGTTAAGCATTATCTTATAAACTCGGAGATTATCAAAGGTTTCCTTCAAATCGTCTATCAAGGTCTCTTTCTTTCTGGATTTCACTACAATATCGTCCACATAAGCATGAACGTTGCGCCCAATCTGATTATGAAGACAATTCTGCATCGCTGGTAAGTTGCCTGGGCACTCTTGAGCCCAAAAGGCATAGACACATAATAGAAGGCTCCAAAGGGAGTGATAAACACTGTCTTCTCCTGGTCCTTAACTGCCATCTTGATCTAATGATAACCAGAATAAGCATCCAAAAAACTCAAATGCTCACAACCCGCCGTAGCAAGAAATAATTTGGTCAATACGAGGGAGAGCAAAGGGATCAGCCGGACAAGCTTTGTTTAGATCTGTGTAATCCACACACATACACCAAGTACCATTCTTCTTAAGTACCAGCACCGGGTTAGCCAACCACTTAGGATGAAAAACTTCAACAATGAACCCGGCCGCCAGGAGCCGGGCCACTTCTTCACCAATGGCCTTTCGCCTCTCTTCATTAAAACGACGGAGAAACTGCTTCACCGGCTTAAACTTTGGATCAATATTAAGACTGTGCTCAGTGAGTTCCCTCGGTACACCTGGCATGTCAGAAGGCTTCCATGCAAAAATGTCCCGGTTCGATGAGCGCGCTTTCCTATTTCGGATCCAGATTAGCACTGATGTTGAACTGCTTAGACGACTCACCAGGAACGAAGTCAACTAGCTTGGTGTCATCTGCTAATTTAAACTTCAACGCCGGGTCATGCTCCGTAGTTGGATTTTTCAGAGACGTCATGTCAGTCGGGTCAACATTGTCCTTATAGAACAGCAATTCCTTTGTGGCACACACGGACTCTGCATAAGCCGCGTCCCCTTCTTCGCATTCCAGAGCTATCTTTCGGCTTCCATGCACTGTGATAGTACCTTTGTAACCTGGCATCTTGAGCTGCAGATAAACATAACAAGGCCGTGATACGTCCATTTTGCATCATGCTTTTATATCGATATTATTGCATTATGGGTTGTTATTACACGTTATGTCACAATACTTATGCCTATTCTCTCATATTTTACAAGGTTTACATGAAGAGGGAGAATGGCGGCAGCTAGAATTCTGGGCTGGAAAAGGAGCAAATATTAGAGACCAATTCTACGCAACTCCAAAAGTTATGAAACTTCACGGAAGTCATTTTTGGAATTAATAAAAAATACTAAGCGAAGAAACTACCAGAGGGGGGCCACACCTTGGCCACGAGGGTGGGAGGCGCGCCCTACCCCCCTGGGCGCGCCCCCTGCCGCGTGGGCCCCCTGGCAGGCCTCCGATGCCCATCTTCTGCTATATTAAGTCTTTCGTCTGAGAAAAAAATCTTAAGCAAGCTTTCGGGAGGAAACTCCGCCGCCACGAGGCGGAACCTTGGCGGAACCAATCTAGGGCTCCGGCAGAGCTGTTCTGCCGGGGAAACTGCCCTCCTGGAGGGGGAAATCATCGCCATCGTCATCACCAACGATCCTCTCATCGGGAAGGGGTCAATCTCCATCAACATCTTCACCAGCACCATCTCCTCTCAAACCCTAGTTCATCTCTTGTATCCAATCTTTGTCCCAAAGCTTCAGATTGGTACCTGTGGGTTGCTAGTAGTGTTGATTACTCCTTGTAGTTGATGCTAGTTGGTTTATTTGGTGGAAGATCATATGTTTAGATCCATTATGCATATTAGTACCCCTCTGATTATGAACATGAATATGATTTGTGAGTAGTTACGTTTGTTCCTGAGGACATGGGAGAAGTCTTGCTATAAGTAGTCATGTGAATTTGGTATTCGTTCGATATTTTGATGAGATGTATGTTGTCTTTCCTCTAGTGGTGTCATGTGAATGTCGACTACATGACACTTCACCATTGTTTGCGCGTAGAGGAAGGCATTGGGAAGTAATAAGTAGATGATGGGTTGCTAGAGTGACAGAAGCTTAAACCCTAGTTTATGCGTTGCTTCGTAAGGGGCTGATTTGGATCCATATGTTTCATGCTATGGTTAGGTTTACCTTAATACTTCTTTTGTAGTTGCGGATGCTTGCAATAGGAGTTAATCATAAGTGTGATGCTTTTCCAAGTAAGGACAGCACCCAAGCACCGGTCCACCCACATATCAAATTATCAAAGTACCGAACGCGAATCATATGAGCGTGATGAAAACTAGCTTGACGATAATTCCCATGTGTCCTCGGGAGCGCTTTTCTCCATATAAGAGTTTGTCCAGGCTTGTCCTTTGCTACAAAAAGAATTGGGCCATCTTGCTGCACTTTATTTACACTTGTTACTTCTTACCCGTTACAAATTAGTTTATCACAAAACTATCTGTTGCCGATAATTTCAGTGCTTGCAGAGAATACCTTACTGAAAACCGCTTATCATTTCCTTCTGCTCCTCGTTGGGTTCGACACTCTTACTTATCGAAAGGACTACGATAGATACCCTGTACTTGTGGGTCATCAAGACTCTTTTCTGGTGCCGTTGCCGGGGAGTGAAGCGCCTTTGGTAGGTGGAATTTGGTAAGGAAAAATTTATATAGTGTGCTGAAATTTACTGTCACTTGTTACTATGGAAAGTAATCCTTTGAGGGGCTTGTTCGGGATATCTTCACCCTGAACAGTAGAGCAAATAGTTGCTCCTCAACCTACTGAACCTACTGAAAATGTTTACTTTGAAATTCCTTCGGGTATGATAGAGAAACTGCTAGCTAATCCTTTTGCAGGAGATGGAACATTGCATCCCGATTTACACTTAATCTATGTGGATGAAGTTTGTGGATTATTTAAGCTTGCAGGTATGCCCCATGATGTTATCAAGAAGAAGGTCTCCCCTTTATCTTTGAAGGGAGAAGCATTGATATGGTATAGGTGTTGTGGAACGTAGTAATTTCAAAAAAATTCCTACACACACGCAAGATCATGGTGATGCATAGCAAAGAGAGGGGAGAGTGTTGCCACGTACCCTCGTAGACCGAAAGCGGAAGCGTTAACACAACGCGGTTGATGTAGTCGTACGTCTTCACGATCCGACCGATCAAGTACCGAACGCACGACACCTCCGAGTTCAGCACACGTTCAGCTCGATGACGTCCCTCGAACTCCGATCCAGCCGAGTGTTGAGGGAGAGTTTCATCAGCACGACGGCGTGGTGACGATGTTGATGTTCTACCAACACAGGGCTTCGCCTAAGCTCCGCTACGATATTATCGAGGTGTAATATGGTGGAGGGGGGCACCGCACACGGCTAAAATATCGTATATCAATTGTGTGTCTAGAGGTGCCCCCCTGCCCCCGTATATAAAGGAGCAAGGGGGAGGCCGCCGGCCTAGGAGGTGTGGCGCGCCAGGAGGAGTCCTACTCCTACCGGGAGTAGGACTCCCCCCTTTCCTTGTTGGACTAGGACTGGAAGAGGGGAAGAGGTGGAGGGGAGGAAGGAAGGGGGGCGCCGCCCCCCCTCTCCTTGTCCTATTCGGACCGGGGGGGAAGGGGGGCGTGGCCTTGCCCTAGCCTCCTCTCCTCTCTTCCACCTAGGCCCACTAAGGCCCATTAAGTTACCGGGGGGTTCCGGTAACCTCCCGGTACTCCGGAAAAATCCCGATTTCACCCGGAACACTTCCGATGTCCAAACATAGGCTTCCAATGTATCAATATTTATGTCTCAACCATTTCGAGACTCCTTGTCATGTCCGTGATCACATCCGGGACTCCGAACAACCTTCGGTACATCAAAACATATAAACTCATAATATAACTGTCATCGTAACTTTAAGCGTGCGGACCCTACGGGTTCGAGAACTATGTAGACATGACCGAGACACCTCTCCGGTCAATAACCAATAGCGGAACCTGGATGCTCATATTGGTTCCCACATATTCTACGAAGATCTTTATTGGTCAGACCGCATAACAACATACGTTGTTCCCTTTGTCATCGGTATGTTACTTGCGCGAGATTCGATCGTCGGTATCTCGATACCTAGTTCAATCTCGTTACCGGCAAGTCTCTTTACTCGTTCCGTAATACATGATCCCGCAACTAACTCATTATTCACAATGCTTGCAAGGCTTATAGTGATGTGCATTACCGAGTGGGCCTAGAGATACCTCTCCGACAATCGGAGTGACAAATCCCAATCTCGAAATACGCCAACCCAACAAGTACCTTTGGAGACACCTGTAGAGCACCTTTATAATCACCCATTTACGTTATGACGTTTGGTAGCACACAAAGTGTTCCTCCGGTAAACGGGAGTTGCATAATCTCATAGTGATAGGAACATGTATAAGTCATGAAGAAAGCAATAGCAACATACTAAAAGATCGAGTGCTAAGCTAACGGAATGGGTCATGTCAATCACATCATTCTCCTAATGAGGTGATCCCGTTAATCAAATACAACTCATGTCTATGGCTAGGAAACATAACCATCTTTGATTACCAGCTAGTCAAGTAGAGGCATACTAGTGACACTCTGTTTGTCTATGTATTCACACATGTATTATGTTTCCGGTTAATACAATTCTAGCATGAATAATAAACATTTATCATGGTATAAGGAAATAAATAATACTTTATTATTGCCTCTAGGGCATATTTCCTTCAGTCTCCCACTTGCACTAGAGTCAATAATCTAGATTACACAGTAATGATCCTTACACCCATGGAGTCTTGGTGCTGATCATGTTTTGCTCGTGGAAGAGGCTTAGTCAATGGGTCTGCAACATTCAGATCCGTATGTATCTTGCAAATTTCTATGTCTCCCACCTGGACTAAATCCCGGATGGAATTTAAGCGTCTTTTGATGTGCTTGGTTCTCTTGTGAAATCTGGATTCCTTTGCTAAGGCAATTGCACCAGTATTGTCACAAAAGATTTTCATTGGTCCCGATGCACTAGGTATGACACCTAGATCAGATATGAACTCCTTCATCCAGACTCCTTCATTTGCTGCTTCCGAAGCAGCTATGTACTCCGCTTCACACGTAGATCCCGCCACGACACTTTGCTTAGAACTGCACCAACTGACAGCTCCACCGTTCAATGCAAATACGTATCCGGTTTGTGATTTAGAATCGTCCGGATCAGTGTCAAAGCTTGCATCAACGTAACCATTTACGATGAGCTCTTTGTCACCTCCATAAATGAGAAACATATCCTTAGTCCTTTTCAGGTATTTCAGGATGTTCTTGACCGCTGTCCAGTGATCCACTCCTGGATTACTTTGGTACCTCCCTGCTATACTTATAGCAAGGCACACATCAGGTCTGGTACACAGCATTGCATACATGATAGAGCCTATGGCTGAAGCATAGGGAACATCTTTCATCTTCTCTCTATCTTCTGCAGTGGTCGGGCATTGAGTCTTACTCAATCTCACACCTTGTAGTACAGGCAAGAACCCTTTCTTTGCTTGATCCATTTTGAACTTCTTCAAAACTTTGTCAAGGTATGTGCTTTGTGAAAGTCCAATTAAGCGTCTTGATCTATCTCTATAGATCTTAATGCCTAATATATATGCAGCTTCACCGAGGTCTTTCATTGAAAAACTCTTATTCAAGTATCCCTTTATGCTATCCAGAAATTCTATATCATTTCCAATCAGCAATATGTCATCCACATATAATATCAGAAATGCTACTGAGCTCCCACTCACTTTCTTGTAAATACAGGCTTCTCCAAAAGTCTGTATAAAACCAAATGCTTTGATCACACTATCAAAGCGTTTATTCCAACTCCGAGAGGCTTGCACCAGTCCATAAATGGATCGCTGGAGCTTGCACACTTTGTTAGCTCCCTTTGGATCGATAAAACCTTCCGGTTGCATCATATACAACTCTTCTTCCAGAAATCCATTCAAGAATGCAGTTTTTACATCCATTTGCCAAATTTCATAATCATAAAATGCAGCAATTGCTAACATGATTCGGACAGACTTGTCGAAAACTTGTCGAAAACCTTTCACAACAAGTCGAGCTTTATAGATAGTAACATTACCATCAGCGTCAATCTTCTTCTTGAAGATCCATTTATTTTCAATGGCTTGCCGACCACGGGCAAGTCAACCAAAGTCCATACTTTGTTCTCATACATGGATCCCATCTCGGATTTCATGGCCTCAAGCCATTTTGCGGAATCTGGGCTCACCATCGCTTCTTCATAGTTCGTAGGTTCGTCATGGTCTAGTAACATAACCTCCAGAACAGGATTACCGTACCACTCTGGTGCGGATCTTAATCGGGTTGACCTACGAGGTTCAGTAATAACTTGATCTGAAGTTTCATGATCATTATCATTAACTTCCCCACTAATTGGCGTAGGTGTCGCAGAAACTGGTTTCTGTGATGATCTACTTTCCAATAAGGGAGCAGGTACAGTTACCTCATCAAGTTCTACTTTCCTCCCACTCACTTCTTTTGAGAGAAACTCCTTCTCTAGAAAGGATCCATTCTTAGCAACGAATGTCTTGCCTTCGGATCTGTGATAGAAGGTGTACCCAACAGTCTCCTTTGGGTATCCTATGAAGACACATTTCTCCGATTTAGGTTCGAGCTTATCAGGTTGAAGTTTCTTCACATAAGCATCGCAACCCCAAACTTTAAGATACGACAACTTTGGTTTCTTGCCAAACCATAGTTCATAAGGTGTCGTTTCAACGGATTTTGATGGTGCCCTATTTAGAGTGAATGCAGCCGTCTCTAAAGCATAACCCCAAAACGATAGCGGTAAATCAGTAAGAGACATCATAGATCGCACCATATCTAGTAAAGTACGATTACGACGTTCGGACACACCATTACGCTGTGGTGTTCCGGGTGGCGTGAGTTGCGAAATTATTCCGCATTGTTTCAAATGAAGACCAAACTCATAACTCAAATATTCTCGTCCACGATCAGATCGTAGAAATTTTATTTTCTTGTTACGATGATTTTCAACTTCACTCTGAAATTCTTTGAACTTTTCAAATGTTTCAGACTTATGTTTCATTAAGTAGATATACCCATATCTGCTCAAATCATCTGTGAAGGTGAGAAAATAACGATATCCGCCACGAGCCTCAATATTCATCGGACCACATACATCTGTATGTATGATTTCAAAGAAATCTGTTGCTCTCTCCATAGTTCCGGAGAACGGTGTTTTAGTCATCTTGCCCATGAGGCACGGTTCGCAAGTACCAAGTGATTCATAATCAAGTGATTCCAAAAGTCCATCAGTATGGAGTTTCTTCATGCGCTTTACACCGATATGACCTAAACGGCACTGCCACAAATAAGTTGCACTGTCATTATCAACTCTGCATCTTTTGGCTTCGACATTATGAATATGTGTGTCACTACTATCGAGATTCATTAAAAATAGACCACTCTTCAAGGGTGCATGACCATAAAAGATATTATTGATATAAATAGAACAACCATTATTCTCTGATTTAAATGAATAACCGTCTCGCATCAAACAAGATCCAGATATAATGTTCATGCTCAACGCTGGCACCAAATAACAATTATTTCGGTCTGAAACTAATCCCGAAGGTAGATGTAGAGGTAGCGTGCCGACGGCGATCACATCGGCTTTGGAACCATTTCCCACGCGCATCGTCACCTCGTCCTTAGCCAATCTTCGCTTAATCCGTAGCCCCTGTTTCGAGTTGCAAATATTAGCAACAGAACCAGTATCAAATACCCAGGTGCTACTATGAGCATTAGTAAGGTACACATCAATAACATGTATATCACATATACCTTTGTTAACCTTGCCATCCTTCTTATCCGCCAAATACTTGGGGCAGTTCCGCTTCCAGTGACCAGTCTGCTTGCAGTAGAAGCACTCAGTTTCAGGCTTAGGTCCAGACTTGGGTTTCTTCTCTTGAACAGCAACTTGCTTGCTGTTCTTCTTGAAGTTCCCCTTCTTCTTCCCTTTGCCCTTTTTCTTGAAACTAGTGGTCTTACTGACCATCAACACTTGATGCTCCTTTTTGATTTCTACCTCCACTGCCTTTAGCATTGCGAAGAGCTCGGGAATTGTCTTATTCATCCCTTGCATATTATAGTTCATCACGAAGCTCTTGTAGCTTGGTGGCAGTGATTGAAGAATTCTGTCAATGACACTATCATCCGGAATATTAACTCCCAGTTGAATCAAGTGATTATTATACCCAGACATTTTGAGTATATGCTCACTGACAGAACTATTCTCTTCCATCTTGCAGCTGTAGAACTTATTGGAGACTTCATATCTCTCAATCCGGGCATTTGCTTGAAATACTAACTTCAACTCCTGGAACATCTCATATGCTCCATGACGTTCAAAACGTCGTTGAAGACCCGGTTCTAAGCCGTAAAGCATGGCACACTGAACTATCGAGTAGTCATCAGCTTTGCTCTGCCAGACGTTCATAACTTCTGGTGTTGCTCTTGCAGGAGGCCTGGCACCTAGCGGTGCTTCCAGGACGTAATTCTTCTGTGCAGCAATGAGGATAATCCTCAAGTTACGGACCCAGTCCGTGTAATTGCTACCATCATCTTTCAACTTTGCTTTCTCAAGGAACACATTAAAATTCAACGGAACAACAGCACGGGCCATTTATCTACAATTAACATAGACAAGCAAGATACTATCAGGTACTAATTTCATGATAAATTCAAGTTCAATTAATCATATTACTTAAGAACTCCCACTTAGATAGACATCCCTCTAATCATCTAAGTGATTACGTGATCCAAGTCAACTAAACCATGTCCGATCATCACGTGAGATGGAGTAGTTTCAATGGTGAACATCACTATCTTGATCATATCTACTATATGATTCACGCGCGACCTTTCGATCTCCGTGTTCCGAGGCCATATCTGCATATGCTAGGCTCGTCAAGTTTAACCTGAGTATTCCGCGTCCGCAACTGTTTTGCACCCGTTGTATTTGAACGTAGAGCCTATCACACCCGATCATCACGTGGTGTCTCAGCACGAAGAACTTTCGCAACGGTGCATACTCAGGGAGAACACTTTTATCTTGAAATTTTAGTGAGAGATCATCTTATAATGCTACCGTCAATCAAAGCAAGATAAGATGCATAAAAGATTAACATCACATGCAATCAATATAAGTGATATGATATGGCCATCATCATCTTGTGCTTGTGATCTCCATCTCCGAAGCACCGTCATGATCACCATCGTCACCGGCGCGACACCTTGATCTCCATCGTAGTATCGTTGTCGACTCGCCAACTTATTGCTTTTACAACTATCGCTACCGCTTAGTGATAAAGTAAAACAATTACATGGCGATTGAATTGCATACAATAAAGCGACAACCATATGGCTCCTGCCAGTTGCCGATAACTCGGTTACAAAACATGATCATCTCATACAATAAAATATAGCATCATGTCTTGACCATATCACATCACAACATGCCCTGCAAAAACAAGTTTTACGTGGCTGCTACGGGCTTAGCAAGAACCGTTCTTACATACGCATCAAAACCACAACGATAGTTTGTCAAGTTGGTGCTGTTTTAACCTTCGCAAGGACCGGGCGTAGCCACACTCGGTTCAACTAAAGTGAGAGAGACAGACACCCGCCAGTCACCTTTAAGCAATGAGTGCTCGCAACGGTGAAACCAGTCTCGCGTAAGCGTACGCGTAATGTCGGTCCGGGCCGCTTCATCTCACAATACCGCCGAACCAAAGTATGACATGCTGGTAAGCAGTATGACTTATATCGCCCAGAACTCACTTGTGTTCTAGTCGTGCAAAGCATCAACGCATAAAACCAGGCTCGGATGCCACTGTTGTGGAACGTAGTAATTTCAAAAAAATTCCTACGCACACGCAAGATCATGGTGATGCATAGCAACGAGAGGGGAGAGTGTTGTCCATGTACCCTCGTAGACCGAAAGCGGAAGCGTTAACACAACGCGGTTGATGTAGTCGTACGTCTTCACGATCCGACCGATCAAGTACCGAACGCACGGCACCTCCGAGTTCAACACACGTTCAGCTCGATGACGTCCCTCGAACTCCGATCCAACCGAGTGTTGAGGGAGAGTTTCGTCAGCACCACAGCGTGGTGACGATGTTGATGTTCTACCAACGCAGGGCTTCGCCTAACCTCCGCTGCGATATTATCGAGGTGTAATATGGTGGAGGGGGGCACCGCACACGGCTAAAATATCGTATATCAATTGTGTGTCTAGAGGTGCCCCCTGCCCCCGTATATAAAGGAGCAAGGGGGAGGCCGCCGGCCTAGGAGGTGTGGCGCGCCAGGAGGAGTCCTACTCCTACCGGGAGTAGGACTCCCCCCTTTCCTTGTTGGACTAGGAGTGGAAGAGGGGAAGAGGTGGAGGGGAGGAAGGAAGGGGGGCGCCCCCCTCTCCTTGTCCTATTCGGACTGGGGGGGAAGGGGGGTGCGGCCCTGCCCTAGCCTCCTCTCCTCTCTTCCCCCTAGGCCCACTAAGGCCCATTAAGTTACCGGGGGGTTCCGGTAACCTCCCGGTACTCCGGAAAAATCCCGATTTCACCCGGAACACTTCCGATGTCCAAACATAGGCTTCCAATATATCAATCTTTATGTCTCGACCATTTCGAGACTCCTCGTCATGTCCGTGATCACATCCGGGACTCCGAACAACCTTCGGTACATCAAAACATCTAAACTCATAATATAACTGTCATCGTAACTTTAAGCGTGCGGACCCTACGGGTTCGAGAACTATGTAGACATGACCGAGACACCTCTCCGGTCAATAACCAATAGCGGAACCTGGATGCTCATATTGGTTCCCACATATTTTATCGGTCAGACCGCATAACAACATACGTTGTTCCCTTTGTCATCGGTATGTTACTTGCCCGAGATTCGATCGTCGGTATCTCGATACCTAGTTCAATCTCGTTACCGGCAAGTCTCTTTACTCGTTCCATAATACATCATCCCGCAACTAACTCATTAGTCACAATGCTTGCAAGGCTTATAGTGATGTGCATTATCGAGTGGGCCCAGAGATACCTCTCCGACAATCGGAGTGACAAATCCCAATCTCGAAATACGCCAACCCAACAAGTACCTTTGGAGACACCTGTAGAGCACCTTTATAATCACCCAAGTTACGCTGTGACGTTTGGTAGCACACAAAGTGTTCCTCCGGCAAACGGGAGTTGCATAATCTCATAGTCATAGGAACATGTATAAGTCATGAAGAAAGCAATAGCAACATACTAAACGATCGAGTGCTAAGCTAACGGAATGGGTCAAGTCAATCACGTCATTCTCCTAATGAGGTGATCCCGTTAATCAAATGACAACTCATGTCTATGGCTAGGAAACATAACCATCTTAGATTAACGAGCTAGTCAAGTAGAGGCATACTAGTGACACTCTGTTTGTCTATGTATTCACACATGTATTATGTTTCCGGTTAATACAATTCTAGCATGAATAATAAACATTTATCATGATATAAGGAAATAAATAATACTTTATTATTGCATCTAGGGCATATTTCCTTCAATAGGCTATGTGATGATATGGGATCATGGAACTACAAATGATTGAAATTGGAATTTCATCAGAAGTTTTATCCTATGCATCTAGTTCATCGTGATCATAATTATATATATAATTTTTTGCCTCGTGAAGGAGAAAGCATCGCTCAAGCTTGGGGGAGGCTTAAGTCAATGTTATATTCAAGCCCCAATCATGAGCTCTCAAGATAAATGATTATTCAAAAAATTTATGCACGACTTTCTCTCAATAATCGCTCCATGCTCGATACTTCTTGTACTGGCTCTTTTATGATGAAGACTATTGAATTGAAAATGGGATTTATTGGAAAGAATTAAACGCAACTCCGAAGATTGGGACCTCGATGAAGGTAAAGAGTCAAGTATAACACCTAAGATTGATTGTGTTAGATCTTTTATGGATACCGATGCTTTCCGTGAATTTAGCACTAAATATGGACTTGACTTTGAGATAGTAGCTTCTTTCTGTGAACCCTTTGCTACTCATGTTGATCTCCCTAAGGAGAAGTGGTTTAAATATATTCCTCCCATTGAAGTAAAAGTAGTTGCACCTATTAAAGTTGAAGAAAAGACTATCACTTATAATGACCCTATTGTTCCTACTGCTTATGTTGAGAAACCACCTTTCCCTGTTAGAATAAAGGATCATGCTAAAGCTTCAACTATAGTCAACAAAAGTAATATTAGGACACACAAACCCCCTGAGCAAGTTAAAGTTGAACCTAACATTGCTATGGTTAAAGATCTCTTGGCTGATAATATTGATGGGCATGTTATTTATTTCTGTGAGGAAACTGCTAGAATTGCTAAACCTGGTGCTAAAGACAAACATAGACCTATTGTAGGCATGCCTGTTATTTCTGTTAAAATAGGAGATCATTGTTATCATGGCTTATGTGATATGGGTGCTACTGCTAGTGCAATACATCATTCTTTATACGAAGAAATTATGCATGATATTGCACCTGCTGAGATAGAAGATATCGATGTTACCATTAAGCTTGCCAATAGAGATACTATTTCACCGATTGGGATTGTCAAAGATGTTGAAGTCTTGTGTGGGAAGGTTAAATACCCTGTTGATTTTCTTGTTCTTGGTTCCCCACAAGACAACTTTTGTCCCATTATATTTGGTAGACCCTTCTTGAACACGGTTAATGCTAGGATAGACTGCGAAAAGGATGTTGTTACTATTAGTTTGGGTGATATGTCCCATGAGTTTAATTTTGCGAAATTTCGTAGACAACCCCGTGATGAGGAATTGCCTAGTAAAGATGAAATTATTGGTCTTGCTTCTATTGCCGTACCTCCTAGTGATCCTTTAGAACAATATTTGCTAGACCATGAAAATGATATGTTTATGAATGAAAGAAGGGAAATAGATGAATTATTCTTTAAACAGGGACCTATTCTGAAACACAACTTGCCTGTTGAAATCCTAGGGGATCCTCCTCCACCTAAGGGTGATCCCGTGTTTGAGCTTAAACCGTTACCTGATACTCTTAAATATGCTTATCTTGATGAAAAGAAGATATATCCTGTTATTATTAGTGCTAACCTTTCAGAGCATGAAGAAGAAAAATTATTGAAAACTCTGAAGAAGCACCGTGCTGCTATTGGATATACTCTTGATGATCTTAAGGGCATTAGTCCCACTCTATGTCAACACAAAATAAATTTGGAGAAAGACACCAAACCAGTTATTGATCACCAACGACAGCTAAATCCTAAGATGAAAGAAGTGGTAAGAAAGGAAATATTAAAGCTCCTTGAAGCAGGTATAATTTATCCCGTTGCTGATAGTAAGTGGGTAAGTCCTCTCCATTGTGTCCCTAAGAAGGGAGGTATTACTATCGTTCCTAATGATAAAGATGAATTGATTCCTCAAAGAATTATTACAGGTTATAGGATGGTAATTGATTTCCGCAAATTAAATAAAGCTACTAAAAAAGATCATTACCCTTTGCCTTTCATTGATCAAATGCTAGAAAGATTATCCAAACATACACATTTTTGCTTTCTAGATGGTTACTCTGGTTTCTCTCAAATACCTGTGTCAGCTGATGATCAAGAAAAGACCACTTTTCACTACAAAAAAAATACACTTCCGTGATGATACGTGTTTATCACAGTAGGTCGCGTTTTTTGTCATGCATGTACATCCATGACAAATTTATGACAGAATCAAGATAGTCATACCTGTGCTGTCGTAGAAGTGTTCCATGACATTACCAAAATTATCATCATGGAAGTGTCCACTTCCATGACGATAAATCGTGCGTCACAAAAGTGCTTTCGTCAAGGGTGACCGACACGTGGCATCCACCGTAACGGAACGCCGTTAAGCTATCGGGTCGGGTTTTGGATCCGATAACCCATTAACAGCCCTGACCAATGGGGATTTTCCATGTGTAAAATCATCATTGGCTGGAGGAAACACGTGTTGGCTCACCGTTGGGACAGATGTCATCCGCTCATTGGACCGAAGGCGCCTATGATACGGCGACACGTGGCACGGCCCAACAGAGGCCCATTCCTGTGAAAAGGCCGGCCCGTTTGACTTGGTCAAAAGGTGGCGGGCCGGCCCACGGAAAGCCTGTTAACGGCATGTTCGTATATAGCCCATTTACAGCCCGCTAACCCAGGGCCCGTTACGCCCTATCCGAATTAGGCCCAGTAGCGTCATCTGGGCCGTCCAATATGATTCAGCCCGTTTTAACTTCCGACCCATCTGTGGCCCATGACTTCTTTCGGCCCATATGAGGACCTTTGTAACTCTTGGCCCATTATGGGCCCGTGGTGAAACTGGCCCGTAATGAACAGTGTATCACTTTATACCCATTAACGGCCCGTTATTCCATTGGGCCATTTCCAGCCCAAGTTATCTTTCGGCCTTCTCAGGGCCCATTGATTCTTGGGCTCATTTGCAGCATTCGGTTACATACGGCCCATTACTGTCATTTTCTGCTTGTGGGCCAAATTCAGCCCGTCGTTACAGTCGGCCCGTTTGCGGACCGTTAATACGTTGGGCCGTTTTCATGTCAAAAAAAACCCGTTGGGCTGTTTTCATAGAGTTATCAAATACGGCCTATTAACGGCCCGTTATGGTCCACGAATAGGACGGCCCATGATTGGCGAAATGATGATACGCCCCGTAGAAGGCCCATGGATCCTACGGCCCGTATGAGGCCCATGGATAGTACGGCCCGTAGAAGGCCCATGGACCCTAAGGCCCGTATAGAAGGCTGATGGATCCTACGGCCGGACGAAGGCCCGTGGATCATACGGCCTGCAGGAGGCCCATGGTTAAAACAGTCCGTGTGTTGCCACGATTATTTTGGCCTAGTTACCAAAAATAGGCTCTTGTGGCCACTAGAAAAAAACAGAAAAAGAACTGCAGTGACTATAAGCAAACAACTAAACAAGACAATAAGGAAATAAATAATCAAGCAATTAACGCTAGCCTATTACCGCTATTACACATATTACATCCACTAGGCATCAAAGTTCGCCACCAGTGCAAATATAGGGAACAAAGCAGCACATTACATACACTGGCTGTCAAAATTGGCCACCGGTGCAAATAAACGCGACAGCAAAACAAGAGCATAACTGAAACAACTTCAGAAGAGCTCAAGAAACGTTATCCTGGGTATCCACCATGCTGGCAATAAGCTTAGCAAGCTGATTAGCTTTGTCCTGTTTGGCGCTAAAATCCTCCAACGCTTGCTGTTGCACCAGAAAGTACGCATCTGAATGCTCCAGGGACTTCTGCAGTCCTTCCGCTTCTTGTCGCAGCACAGCTGATCGATGTCTTTCAGCTTGTAGTTGAGACTCAAGAAACTGAACTGATTCAGACAGTGAGTTTGAATAGCTTGTGCAAGCGGTAGTGGCCAGTAACTCGAACACTAAACCAAGACAGGACTTTGGGGTTGTCTCGCTGTCTTCAAGATAGTCTTCCTTAGCTGTTTTATCAGCTTTGTTGGAGACCAACAAGGATGTGTCACTATCCTGAACCTTATCTGCATTACTTCCTTTACCATTGCTTAATAAGCCACTCTTCCCCAATATTCTGTCAGCATTCTAAAAGAAGAAACAAGCAGACACATAACAAGTTTAGCATGTACTAGTATATGAAACTCATTTCGGTGAACCAGTTCATTAGTAAGGTGGACAGGGTTAAACTACCAAGTCTTCTATTGCCAAGTACTAGTACATAATAAATGCATCAAACAAACATATATCTATGTCCTATGGTCACTGCATTGTCTTGCCAAATCAAAATAGAGGCACGGTTCAAATCATATCAGTTCAAGACAAAGCAGCAGTGAAAGAATACAAAGCGTGGGAAACTACACGGCACAACAAGATTTCAGATGGGTACCACGGGTCTACATGTACAACAACACTATTGGCTCCGTTGTGATGCTAGTAATGTGCATGATATGAAAGTCAACTGTATACACAATTGAAATTGAAATCAACAGAGCTATTGATAAGAGCAAACCTGTTAAACAAACATGCGTGAACATACCTGCTGTGCCATTGGAGTTTCGATTGGATCCTTCAGTTTAAAAATAAGTTTGTATGAGTAAATACAGTGATACAAGAGCAAAGCAATCATAGTTAAAAAGGCGCGCCTAAGCGAGCGCTTAAGCGCGCCTAGGCTCTAGGCGTTGGCAAACTACATTGCGCATAACTGCGCATAAGCATGCACTTTGGTCAGTAAAGCGCAAGGCGGTGGCAAAACCCACAATTAACGCCTAGCGCTTTTTTGAACTATGATAGCAATGGAATCTTAAATTAGAACAGTCGTTCTTCAGGTTTAGGCACTTGTTCTACATGAACAAAGTACAGTAAGACGCAAGAATATAATACTAAAAAATAGAAAATGAGCTCATAGACCTTACCACATTCTTGGTTCGGGACCTGTACAGAACAAGGCGTTCCCAGTCATCGTCCAGTAAATGTGTCTCACGAGAACGTAAGGGAATTTGATGAGTTTCTTTGCCGGTGAAGTGCGTTTTCTTCAGGTAATTCCGATACTGCAACCAAGCATTCTTGAAGATAGCAAAGGTATTAGCACAGGTTACCTCATCCTGAGTTTCCAAATCGGTCCTTCTCTATAGAGAAAAATGGGAAAATTTGCTGTATTATAACCATCATGGAGGTAGGATGTATGGGACGAAGCAAAGTAATTGCCATGAATAACATTACTTACACATAACTCCTGGACAAACACCTGCAACTGGCATTTTCCTTCATCTTCAGTATAATATTTCCAAGATGGGAAGATACACACATACGATTTAACAACATCAAATGCGATAGATGCTAAACTACGACTAGCTGGTTGTGCTTCCTCCACAGGAATAGGCGTACTAACTGGTGGAGTTGGGGTTCGCCGTGATAGTACTGGCCCTTTGGGCACTGGAGCTGCCTTACTAACTACTCTTGTTTGTGAGCTCTGTGGTGGAGATGGTGTTGTGTCAACAGGAACTGGGTTACTATCGGCTGGGGTTGGGGTTAGATTGGGTGAAGTTGGTTCTCTGTCCATCGCAGTAGGGGTACAATCTGCGAGAGTTTGGGTTATGTGTGGTAGGGCTGGTTCTTGTGCATGTACAACCCGGGTGCTATCTCCACCAAGAGGTAGCACTGTTTTATTTGAAGACCGTGTTTTTTGTCCGCTAGATACTGGCACCACCCGCTCCAATTCAAATGGCTGATAAACAGGAAACATAGTTGAATGTACAGACATTGTATGAGAGACAGATGCAATAGACAGTGTGGAAAAAAGAGGGCATGAAATAGTTGACATGTATATTTTTTAACTAAAACGGATAGCATGACATAATTTCACATATATGATGTCTATCTAAACTGGATAGCATAGCATAACATAATTCAAAGATATGATGAATAACTAAACAGGATCGCATGACATAATTCACCTACATGTTATCTAAGTAATCAGGATCGCATCATTTAATTCACATATGTGATTTATATGCTAAACAGAGGGCATTCGATATGATGACTGAACTAAGAACATGGTGTTGAATATTGTGTATATGATGTCTAAACTATGCAATGCAAGACACCGTATGCATGATATGAGCAGTATAACCGTGCCAAGTTAGAGCATACACCTCAGTGGGGGAATAGGACTGGTCATCTGTCTCTGAATCCATCTCTGAGGAGCTATCGGGACCCAACAAGAGATCTGCTTCGACAGGTGGCACTGTCTGCTCTGAAGGCCTTGTTTTCACTCCAGATTTTTCCATCTCCCACCCAAATGGCTGATTCACAGGAAGAGTAGTTTAATGTACAAACATTGTCGACAAATGGAAATATAATGAAGAAAAGGATGGGCAAGATATCATTCAAATATATGATGCCTGGTTAAACAGGATGGCATTGCACATTTCACATATATTATGGCTGGCTAAAAGACATGAGACTGCATAATTCCCATATATGATATAGAAACTAAACAGGTGGCATTACAGAACATGTCTAAACTAAGCAGATGACATATATGATGTCAAAAGTAGGCACTGCAAGGCAACATATGCATGATATGACTAACATCATCATGCCAAGGTAGAGCAAACACCTTGGGGGGTAAATAGGAGTGGTCAGCGGCGTCTGAATCCGCCTCAGAACAGATATCTTCCTCTGGATTACAATCTGGAGAGGGGTGGGGAGGGTTTGACATTGAACCCACCATGGAGCGATGTCTGCATGACACTGTATTGCCGCGCAAAACTATTCTCTTTTTCTCTACATGTTCAGCATGATTGTGTACAATATCTGACATGCATACGAAAAAAATATGGTGAGATTATGTAAGGAGAGCATGCAGAAATTTAGAGTGATGGTAACAACCAGTGGATCGACGTTTTTCCGTTGAACCAAAATAGCCCTAATGGATCGACGTGAATGTATAGTAATAAGTGATGCAACAAGTGTACAACCTCTTTGCCGTAGCCGTGTCGACCTCAACATCATTGGGTTGGTCGCTGAAGCAGTTGAGGCAGAGGTGGCTGTCAGAGGTGTGGAAGGAGATCTGAGGAATCTGTAGACGGCGTCTAGGGCACTGCTTTGTTGTGATGGATCGTTCTGTCATTGGAGCAGCTCCGGTGAGCCGTAAGATGTCAAGGCTGAAGCAGCACAAGACAGACATCGACAATCTCAAGTGGGATTCTAATAGCATCTCCAATAGATGATGTAAAATGGATGTAAAATTAACATCACCAAAAAGCACCTGACTACAACAGATGAGGTAAAAACTGTTGACTCTGAACTTAACTGTCGAAACTGAAATTTACTGTGGAATCTGAATGCTACTGTCGAAACTAAATGCAATGGTAGCAGAGAGGCACTTGACATGTAGTTTAGGGAGGGCCTGCAGTTCATCTTCAACCTGCACCCCCTGAGCCGCCAACCACCACCGGCCGAACCGCCGGCCCCAGCGCCGCCTCGCCACCCCAAAACAACTCGCCACCGCCGCCCCGGCCAACCCTCTAGGCCCCCCGCCCCCACCCTGAACCCTAAGATAGATAGTGGGATACCTCTCCGGCGAGCCCCCGTCCCCGCTGCGGGTGGTTCTTCCTAAACTCCGGCGAGCCCCCCATCGACTGACCCAAAAGTCGATTCAGTCGACTGAATTGTGGCTTAATCGGAGTAGAGCAGCAGCACGAGCGAGGGGGAGAGTAGCAGCAGCAGCTGGGCCAGCGAGCGATCGAGCGAGAGCCGGAGCAGCAGCAGCAGCGCGAGCGAGAGCCGGAGCAGCAGCAGCAGATCCAGCTGGTATGGCCGCCGCCGCCGAAGGGGCCTCGCACTGGGGGAGAGCCGCCGTGGAGATATCGCCCACGGTGCTGGCTTCAAGGTAGCCGCTCCATGGGGGTGCGGGATGGAGCACCGTCGGCGCCGGGAGGTCGAGTTAAGGAGAAGGTGCGATGCGATGAGTGTACAACCTCTTTGGTGGCGCTGAGTATGCCTCGGTTTCGTCCGAGGAGTCGGTGAGGATGCTGCGGTTCCGGTGGAGCAGGTTAAGGCAGCGCTGTGGGGATGGAGCAGCCGCGATAGACGAGGCGATTGTCGGAGCAGCTCCTTGGAGGTGGAGGACGGGGCGAATGAACCGGCGTGACGGCGAGATGGACGATGGATCCTCATCCGGGGAGGTGGACGAGGGACGTCGAGCTATTGCGGTGGACGACGTCGTCGGGGAAGAGGCTCCGGCTGGGAAGCGGTGACGTGGCGGACGGAGGAGGGTGGGGTTTCGCGGCTGGAGCGGAGAGGTTATGGCGGCATGGGATTTCGAATAGCGAAAAGGGGCGATGGGAGGGGGTGAAGCATGACTTAGGGACGCGCTTGTCCAAAATGTAGGGTGTGTTACAAAAGTACCCCCCCACCAATTTGAACTAGCGGCCCTTTTGGCTCAGGGTTAGAAGGGAGATTTCGTGTGTCGGGATTTGGCAGCTGGAGGGAGTTTTCGCGCGCGTTGTAATTTCGGGATAGCAAGGCGCGGGTTGTGAAGGCGCCAGTTTTGGGAGCACGATATCTGAATTTTCGGGATATAGCAAGACGCGGGATAAATTTTAGGGACAAGCCTAACGTGTAGTAATATTGTACTTGCACGTACCAAATCCATTCGCACTTCCCTCAACCAAAAAGAAAACAAAAAAAATAAAACTATTCACACCACACAAAGAGAGAGTCTTGCCCCGTTTTACTATACAAATGCTATTCGAAGCTACTCCCTCCTTCCATCTATATAGGGCCTAATGCGTTTTTCGATGCTAACTTTGACCAAACATTAGAGCAAATGATATATGACATGCAACTTACACAAAGCACACCGTTAAATTTGTCTGTGAAAGGTTCTTTCAATGATATAATTTTCACATTGTGCATCTCATGTACTATTAATCTTGTCAATAGTCAAAGGCGGTCTTAAAAATCTCATTACGCCCTATATAGATGGAAGGAGGGAGTATGAATCCATGTTATGTCCGATTAAATTTTTTCGCTTGCTGTATAATGCATGTAACCTACTCATACCAACATTTTAGTGCATTCCAAATGTCTATACTACCGCTGCAATTCGAACTAAATTTGAATCTGTTTCTCTATTTCAATAAGAATCTACAATCATGATTGTTGCCAACTTCAACCATCATAGTTTCCTTGCTATCCGCCAGATATAAATTGGACGGCCTATAATGCAGGATGGCAGGCACACCATCATCAACAACTCCGTTTTTTATAAGAGTAGAGATAAAATATATTAAATGTAGTATAACATGTTCATAACCACACCATGTGTATCACCGTTATATATATATATTCACACATGCGTCGGTTTGAAACACTATGATAAATTCTTCAAATATCCGAATTCGCTTTTTATAATGAAGTATATATGATCTCTATTTGTCTTTTACACCCACACAACCCTCTTATCTTTGTAGCTAGTGCTAACTTTCTCTTGTGCATGCACACGCCCGCATCCCTCTCACCCTCCCTCAGCATTCTCTAGCTCCATCGCGCAAATTCGTCTTTTCACTTTAGGTCGTTCACCCACGGTGTGTGTAGGTCCCCCAGCTCCTTCTTTACGGCACACATCGATCGATATGCCTCTCTAGCCAGGTGTGCCTAGCACAAACACAAGCTTCCCCTCTTCTCTTGTCACTGTCCATGCCTCACTCCCACCACTCTTTTCATCGTTCTTGTACTCGCACACTCCTCCCCCCTCGATATAGTATGCCTCTCGTACCACCTCCTACATGCATCCCTCTCTCTCTCTATCCTTCTCCCCGTGCCTCATTTGCTTCTAACACACACATGCATGTATACCGATCGATCTCCCAACATATACCTAGATCGACTTTAACTACCCCCAATCGATCGTCGTACCTCACAAGTTATGTCTCTCCTTTCTCTAACAAAGGGCGATTGATCTTCCTATGTAGTTACGTCTGCTTACCACAACCACATCGTCCCCCCTCATCATTCATGCATGCCTCCTGACCCGTCTCTCACACGCACATGCAAAGACAACAAGCAGCCATCTCCTCTCTTATTGATATTGCGGGTGTGCCCTCCGTTTGTCTAGCAAGCCTATCCCACCATTTGTTAGAAGCAACTCCACTACCCCCCCCTCCAACACTCTAGCTCTGTCTCTCTCCCAGCCTTATTCCTCTCTTGCACATATGCATGGATGCCGATCGATCTCCCTTAATACATGAGGCAGATCGATCTCCTTAATACATGAGGTAGGCCTCTCTCCTCCTCCACACATATACCAGCAATTGTACCTCTATAGTTAATTGGGCCTCCCTCTTCCCCCACCACACACCGATAGTCGAGCGCTGCAGGTAGGTATCCATGCCATAGAGACAAACTGCACATGTCCCATCTCACGTTCCAGTAGGCCAGCCACTCTATATCTTTGACGTGGGCACACACAAACTCGATGCCACTCTTTATCGATCGCGCGCGCGCACACACACACACATCATCCCTCTCTTTGATTCTATGGACACCTCAAGCCGATGATACCTCCAGTCTCTTCTCGTGGATCGCCCCCTCTATATATATGTTATATCCAGGACTCCATTTCACACACATTGCATATGTTACATTTTTTGATTGACCCCCCCCCCAAAAAACCTCTCAAGAACCCACACACTATATCTCTCTAGGTTTGTATCTCTCTCACACAACCCCACGTAGGTGGTGTATGTATACAAGAAGAGAATAGGTGCACCGTGCACGTACTCACGCTTCGTGCTCAGCCACACCCGCGCGGGTACACCGTGGAGCTCATTTCTTTACAAAATGGCAGCCCACGTGCTAATTTGAACGCCTGTAGCGGTGGTTTACCTAGGGAGGTCGTGTACCACGCGTGCACGAAACAAAGTTCGACTTGACGCGTTGCCGCGTTATTTTTAAATAAAGTTATAGCGCTCGATGGCACGTACACAGAATATAAAACGATTTTTATGGAGAAAAAGGTAGTCTGCTCACTATATACAATGGAGCCTGCCTGCCTGGTTTGTCGCTCTTCAGAGTATCTCACACAAGGCTGCGGTGGCCTCTCTCTCTCTCACTATTGGTCACTGATCCGGCCGCATCCCGTTCGCCGGGGGAAAGGGAGTGCGGTGGCCTCTCTCTCTCTCACCGTTGGTCACTAATCCGGCCGCATCCCGTCCGCCGGGGGAAAGGGAGTGTGATGGCCTCTCTCTCTCTCACCGTTGGTCACTGATCCGGCCGCATCCCGTCCTCCGGGGGAAAGGGAGGAAGTGCATCGTTTCTCCGTTTGACGGCGCCGAGGCAGCACGTCCCGATCTGCGGTACATGCCGTTTTCTCTGACCAAGCTCCGGCGCGGCAGGGCCTACGCCACCTGCTCGCAGATTTCGCCCGCCGCCGCTAACCTAGTTACATCCCGACGACCTCCAGGTATCCCCTCCGGCCTTGCTCCACTGCCCATCTTCCCACGTCGCTGCATGTGGATCTTCCATAGTTCTTTGCCCAAAACGTAGCTCATCCGGCGTACTTTCCATATTGCATTCTCGTCCTCACACCGTTTTAGACAAACACAACCGTGTTGTTATCTTCCCTTAGGACAAGGAATATGCTTCTTTTTTGTCGTCGCATGTGTCACCAACTGTTATTGGCCAGTAATTGTTTCCTTTCTACTCGTTGCTATTGCGACCTATTGGTGAACTGCACAAATCACTTTTTCTTAAGAGTGTTTTGTGCAGTTGTACTAAAATGTCACACGCGCAACGTCTATACATTTTAGTGCGACTGCACAAAGGGAGATTGGTTTTGCTCTATCCTCCTCATCCAACTCCGAGCCTAATCTTCTCCAACTAGTTAGTCTTAAGAGAGACTGCAAAGGTGACCGGCTTCTATTTGTGTGTTTATTGTTTCATCAGCAGTCCTCTATTATCGTAATCACACTTAATATCTTTGGAACAGGGACGCTCAGCTCTACTTTAGTGGAACTGCACAAAATGATCGGAATGTTGCATGCTCCAGACAACTACTTTTTTTCCCAACATGCCTTGTTGATTTAGACAGAGCTGGGGGGACGTTGCTGCCAATGAAAGCATGGATCAATTTTAATTTAACACCTTCTCACAACTCTGTCTTCAGTAGTGATGTAATTATTAGCTCTGATCTGCTAATAATTGACATGCATTAGCAAGGAAGTTAGTTTTTTTGTTTCCGAAAGAGCATCGATGGCAAGACACGCGAAACAAAAGCTGAAAGCTCACACCATTGTACAATTTCATGTCGCTGGAAAATTATTTGTATAGTACGTCAATTATGTAAACAAATGATGGAAGCTTGATAGCATTGCCAGAAGCCTCTTCATCATCCGGGTCCATGTGCCATGCACAAAATTATACTCCTTCGTTCCTAAATATTTGTCTTTTTACAAATTTCAAACGGGCATATTTTAGAGTGTAGATTCACTCATTTTGCTTCGTATGTGTACTCCCTCCGTTCCTAAATATTCAATTCATCTTTCTAGAGATTTCAACAAGTGACTACATACGGAGCAAAATGAGTGAATCTACACTCTAAAATATGTCTATATACATTCGTATGTGCCAGTCCATTTGAAATCTCTAAAAAGACAAATATTTGAGTAGTCACTCGTTGAAATCTCTAGAAAGACAAATACTCCAGAGTATATTTAAGAACCGATGGGGTAGTGCACAACCGCATGGGAGACTCAGCCCGGTAGTTGCGCCGCATTAAAAGTGAGTAATGAGCAGTCAAATCATAAGCCCCACCTTTCCCACTGTAAGTTGCTCTGAAGAAGCAACCATCAATACGCTCTTCTTTGAATCCGCTCATACTACTCCATCCGTCACTGTTTATACAGTGTGCTTCAGAAAAAAGAAAAAAAATCTGTGGGACCAAGGCGACTAGCGATCGGCCTGAAAAATAGCATTGGTAGTTATAGCACGGCGTCTATTACTAGAGGGAATAATGCGTACACACATGCATGCAGTGCTTCCACCCCGGGTACACACATGCATGCACTTACTCCACTCCGTAGTAGTACAGTACATGGAGAGAAAATTGTGGACTTGATTGCGGTTACCACGCCCTAATTAATTGAGCATTAAACCAAACGCGTCTAAAGTCTCTCTGGTGGTGGAAATGCATTGAGAGAAATGCATCATAATGAAGCGCGCCCTGTAAACTGTGACGGAGGGAGGAGTAGTATGAAGGTGCAAAACCAAGTACGCGTATGGCCAGTCGGTCAACGCACCTCCTCTTGGCATATCACTGACATGTGGGACAGGAGTGTGAGCAAACCAATCTCAATTGATGGCAAAGAGCCAACCCGCCGTTCCTTGAGAGAGACGAGGAGCGAGAACACACAGACGGGCTCGCACGGAGGCCAAGATATATTCGAGCATGGTTGGTTGATCGATATCATTCATTACATGTTGGGCTGCCATTTTCCGCCCTTCTCCGGAATAAACGTGTACTTTATCAGAGATAAAAAAATAAGAGTACAGACACTCCACCATGCGGTTCTAGTAGTAGTAGTACTCGTGAAGTCGAACAATGATGGTACTCAGCATGTTGGGTACTACAGTGTATGCCTCTGACAATCTGACACCGAATGGACTGATGCATGTCCACCGAGGGTAGGTTGCATTAGTCAAAAGGCGTAAGCGAGCATCACCTTGTCCTGCAAGCTTCTCCTCGTTCTGCGAGTTGACGGGACACACCGAAAAGTAGTGCTAGTCCATACTCCCTCCTTTCCGGTTAATATGGCTTAATCTTTTTTGCGGGTAAATGAGAGAGCTTTATTCATATATAAGCATTCTTAGGACGATCAGCTAAGACACTGGTCACTAGGAAGCGAGGTACCCCGCAAAAAAAGAAGTAGGAAGCGAGGTGTTTCATCAAGCCAGCTCTCGGCCACATTCAAAGTGCAGCAAGCACGGTTCGCATGAAGATGCGCCGCACGGTTCGCACGAAGATGCGCCGCAAGGTTTGCAGACCTGTTTACTTTGTGCTTGGTTGTTCGCCTATTCGGGAAGTCGAACAATAATAGCACTAGTAGTATAGTGTATGCTTCTGGCAATCTGACACCGAATTAATTGTTGCACGTCCACCGCCTGAGCAAGGGAGAGCTTGCATTAGTCAAAAGTTTCTCCTTGTTCTGCGAGCCACCGCGCGCAAGCTTCTCCCGTCCTGCAACCTTCTCCTCGTTTAACAAGTTGACGGGACACAGCAAAGTAATGCTAGTCCATACTGCCTCCTCTCCGGTTAATATTGTCTTAATTTCAAACGAGATAAATACACTATCTGTCACTGTATATTTGTAAAAGTACGGTCAGTGGACTTCATAATACGCTCATTGCGCTCAATATATATATTTTCTAGTGTTTATACGGTCACTAGCTCACCCTGACTGAGTTTGTGTGTGCATGCACGTGTAGGTTGAGCACTTGAGCGTGACCGTGTGTGTTCCATCGTGTGCTCGGACATGCCTGCATTAGGGCGTCGCGCACGTTTTTGCGTCCATGTGTACGTGTGACTGTTGCATACACGTAGGGGGAGTACGTGTAGGGGCCACTAAGGAGCAGTCAAATCACACAGTAAGTTAGTCGGAAGAAGCAACCATCATTTCACTCTTGAATGACACGTAAGCAATATAAAATGGTTGATATGGAGAGAAAAAGAAAACCACTATATATACACTAGCAGGAGCCTAAGCTACAAGCCTGCTTGCTTAGGTTGCTCTCTGCACAAGCATAGAACGACGGGCCTGATCCCGCAACTGGGGGAAGGGAACAATGTTCTGCGTAGACGAGGTCGACATCGGCGAGGGAGAAAACCCACAGTCGGTGCGTCCCAATCGAGGGTCACCATGATATGGGCCGATGCCGCGTCCCAACCGCCCTTCTAGCTATAGCCCGACGTCCCAGGTAGTCCATCTTCCTTTTGGAGCCGGCTTGCTCCACTGCCGTAGCTCCATCTCCATGTTGATCTTTCTCTACTTCTACCGGCTTCTACTTGTGATGACTTTATGTCTCATGAACTAGTGCCAGTACTATTATTCTAATCACACTTCTTCAATATCTTTGCCATCAGGGATGCTCAGGTCGATTTTAGTGGAACTGCACAAAAGCATCGTATGATCCGAGGGTGCCAGCCGACTTTCCTTCGACAGGTTCTACCTGGCCAGGAAATTAAATCATGTTTAGGGTTTAGGGTTTAAGTCGTAGTGACCCCATCAGTAGTTTTTCTTTCGTACACGCTCTCACAACTTTTTTCTTTAGTTGTGAAGTAAATATTGGCTATGATCTGTGAATCATTGAGATGCATCAGCATGCGTGTTAGTTTTCCTTTGTATTTGATGGAATGTTGTAACGGGGCAACCTTGGAATAGGAATGAAAATGGAGTGGAAAGTTTCCGTTTTTCCGGAGAAAAAATGGAAAGGAGAGAAACCAACGTTTCGTTTCGTTGGATCGCGCCATCGAGCAAAACCAACGTTTAAATTACGTCTGTCGTGTTCGTGTCTCACCCTCCTCCACGGCTCGACCCCACACGGTCGCTCGGCATGCCACTCACCGCAAACCGAGTATACGATAACTTTCCTGCCTGCTTGTCGATGGATCGCGCCATGGAGTACTAGCACTGCTGGAAGAGATTGACGAGTTGGGGGAGGACAGCTAGCTGTAGCACGGACTCCCAAGAACTTTTTACATGCATGTTGTAGCCGGCTATTGCGACCTTTGAACGCGGAGCAGCCGCGTGCACCCGGAAGCGGCGCGGGCGACGCTCTCTCGGCCGGCGCGCCGCTTCAATGCCGGCGCCAGTCAGAGGTCGCGTCCGCTCTGGCCGGGCATGAATGCGGCACTGACCGTTTTGGGTGGGAAGCACGCGTGGGTGATGAAGAGGGTTCGGGTTGGTCAGGACCGGCCGTGGCAGTGGTCCGGACGTGCGCAAACAAGAGATGATGTACGTTAATATTGTTGTGTATATAATTAACAACGTAAATAATGTGCCAGTTGGACAAATATGATTGGAGATGGAGATGGAAATAGAATTTTACGTAAACACGGATATGCATGTCTATGTCTATGTGTGTGTGCGCAACGACTCTCGCGACCTGGAAGCGGGGGCGTGTTTTTAATCGAGTTTTCTTTCTTGGTACGTTAGAAAAATTGTCCGCCAGTTTTCGTTTCTTTTTTCCGGGAACGCGCGTATTCTATTTAAAACCACTACTATGGAGAGATTTTTTTACTCCATTATAGCCTCTTGTTTGATAGAGTTTCTCGCGTCTCGCTCTCTCACCCTCTCCATATCAAAACAAGATGACAATGTCCACTCTATCTCTCTCCTCACCGGTGGTCACAGATCCGGCCGAACCCCGCCCGCTGCGGGAGGTGAGGAGGTGCAGCGTTGACGTTGTCGCCGTCGGCGACAGAGGAAGCCGATGCGCACCGTCCTCTCGGAGCCGGCGCTGGCACGGATGAAGATCCTCCACGCCCTTGTTCGCTGCCGTCGTGTGGGCACATCCCGCCCGCCCGCCTAAACGACATCTCGCCCACCTGAGGTATAACTTCTTGTACTGGTCCAGCTCCCCAGGTCGCTGCGTGCGGGTTTTCTTCTATGCGACTACTCCCAAGCTCCCCATGCATAGTAGCTAGGGTTCGTCGGCTGGTCCAACATCACCTACTAGTACTATTATAGAGGAAATGCCACTCGAAAAGTTGTCTTGATTTATGCCTCGGTGGAGGTATACATGTTGTTTCGACAAAAAGTACATGGTGGTTGTGCGGTCATTGTCCATATGGTGGTAGTACTATCACTGGTTAAATGAAGAAATGATTTTTTTCTCGGGTATCCTGGTTTAGTTCCCATCAAGATAATTATGATGCTTCTGTTTGTTGGTGTACTTTTCATTAATTCTTATTGACAATTGAGATGTCGTTGCTAACCCTTTTTTATATTTTTGGAAATAGCGATGCGTGTCTCCATACCCGGGCATGTCTTCCTCAATTTTAGTGGAACTGCACAAAATTGGATGGCCATTGTTGTTCCGCCTCACTGTCCTCTGCCACGTGGTTCTTCCTTCCTCGAGCTTGATTACTGAGAAGAAATAGACCACAGTGAGGATTTGTCGAACTTCATAGGTGCCTCACCCAAACTTGATGCCAAATGGATGATGCATCACCACGATGACCTATCGATGCTCATGGTTGCGCCTCATGTTTGCGTCGGCTGGTGAAGCTGATCGATTTTCAATGAAAAACAACCTGTCTTCCATCAGTGCTCTTTGCTTGTTACGCACAAAGATGATATCCTTCGTCAGTTCACCTTGGTTGGGTTGGAGACGCAGTTGTCTTTCACGTTGGTGCAATTTTATCACACAATTGGCTATGAACCAAATGTTTCCTCGAAGAAGGATCGACGTTGGTACTAAGAGCATAAGTTTTGTATTGATTTCTAAGCCTTCTCACAACTTTGTCTCCAGCTCCCCTGTAATTTTATTTGTCCAGCTATTAACTTTGATTTAAAAATGGTGTGGACTAAAAACCCGGATGGACGTAGTAGCCCTCCATTTTTATTTACTCCGCATATTAGATTTGACTGAAGTCAAACTTTGTAATACTCTCAAACCTTTCCGATAATTGAAATTAAAATTCTTTATTTGTACACACTCTCACACGTTTCCGATAATTTGGCGCATGTGTGGTTGTTCACTTAAGGGAGGGTAGTGCACCACACGTGAAGGACAGGAAGTGAGACCAGGACGCGTGGGCTTGGATCGTTAGTTCATCGGAAGTAGTACTAGTTTTCTTCACTGTACATTAAATAAAGACTTTCGTTTCGTACTTACACAATTTAAAATGACTAGATGACTCGTTGCGCCAATGGCGCAAAGGCCGAGAAGGAGCCAAGTATTGTGAGAATATTTACACCCAAGTCAAAAACCAAATGTGGCCAACACTCCCGCATCCTCTGCTTGGAAGCCGTCTTTTCTCACCAGATCTAACATGGATACATGATTCTTCAAGAGCATATTTCAAAGAAAATGTAAAGCATGGAAAGCTTTAAGTTGTACTATTGAGACCATACCACCATATCTTCATATAGTTTCTTTGGAAATCTAAAGGTCTAAGAGAATGGTACATGTGAGAAGCTGTGAATCCACAACAAAAAACTAAACTAACTTCCAAAAAACATTTCAAGTTTGGAAGCCACAAAGAAGCAGCCCAGATCACTCATTGTAGTGCAGGTACATGTCCTTAATCCTGCATCCACAGCCCATAATTTTTCAACACCTAAATCCACGAAATCCAACCGAAGGAAATCATGGCAGAAACATGCGTCGTGGCTTACGTCTCGGAGAAGGACTTCTTGGCATTCTTGTGCAGGTTGGACACAGCAATCCTCGCTGCGAGCCCATAATTTCAGTCTTCTTTAATCTCTAACTGAACCAAATAACAAAAGCTTAAGCTTAAGCATCCACACACACAGAAAATGCAAAACAAATCTCACATAAAACTGTCCCAAGTCAGATACAGGGGAAACCAAGGTGAGATGATCATGTTTCTTATAGGCAACAATAACCATAGGTAAATACATACATTATTGTCATGTTAGAAGGTACTTAGTTGTACTTCAAGTGGTACTGGGACATGAAACTAAGCCATTGAAATTTTTGAAACAGAATAGATGATAACTCCAGTGTAGGCCATGAAAAAAATACAAAGAAGAACATAATCAAGCATAACCCACCTTGACCGAAGCAACGGTTGGTCAACAGCAGTTACCTGAACCTCGTGATGCTAGACCATATATCTATGGTCACCCTTTTTATTTCTCCCGCCTAACCTGAAGTAGCTATCTGGACAAAATAGGGAGCCACACTTCAACAAATCAGTTCTTAGTAATTATAGAATGCCCGGTATTGAAGGAAGTAAAATCAAGCATGTATGTGCTCTAACTTCCATAACTGCATGTAAACTCAGCAACTAACTTTATATACCAAAGTGTACAATTCTCAAGTTTAGCTACAGAGACGAAAACAGGGACAGAGGGCGTGCACCTGAAACCTGATGGAGTTTGCTTCGGCCTCCCTCTCAATGGCCAACCCAGAACATAATCATCAACCATGCGCGCCTCCACCGTGTACTTCACAAGCATCTATAAAGATGGAATTGACATAAGCCATAAATCACAAGTTCTTGGCACCAACGGCAATAGGGTGTCGTTTTAAACGATGTTCAGAATGATGGCTCTGAAGAATCTATTAATGCCTACAGAAGACACATCTAAACTGAATTTTGTTTGTTTTTTCTGTAACTAAGAAGTTGGAAATTGATAATCATGTATATAGATTAAGGAAAAGTAGAGTAAAAAATCGATCACAATTATGCTAGCAGCAAAGTATTCTGGAAATGAAAAAAAGAAGAGAAACGCAAGTTAGATCATTCCAGTCAAGTGTTGCAAGTATATCTTTCAAGCTTCGAAAAAATAGATACAGATCAATAGAGGCTATCGCATCATCATGGTCATTAACATCAGAACCATAATTTTGGATTTCTGAAGTTGCAAAATACTTTCTGGAAGCTGTTGTACAATTGTGTTTCAAGCTTCAAAAGAACCAAACTGTAAATATTTCATATTTTCCTAGGCACGACAACCGCAACAAAAGAGGAAACAGATCAGCCATAGTACAATTGTGTTTGTATAGGCCTACTAAAAGAACACATGAGTAATAAAGTCCACGAACTGAAATCTAAATAATTTCAGAGCAGCCCAAGCATAATGCAAGCAGCACAACTACGGCAGCGAGTTGCAGCCATCAGTTGTGCGCAGCCTTCTACCGTGACAGTCTATTTTCACGTGTGGAGCTTAATGCCCTAGTAATCCGGTGGGGAGCCAGCGAGACATGTAGATTTTCAGATGGGCCACGGTCAACCACCGTAAATGATAAATGGCTACTGTTGTAAAGCCTACAAATTTGGTACAAAAATATGGCAACGAAGCTTAAAAAATATGTGCATAAGCTCATACCATGTACCTGACATAGGAGATAAATGTTAGACTTGCGAGCATGTACAACAAGACTCACCGAATATGAAACTTACAAATTAATTGTTATTTAATAGTTTTACTGGAGAAGGTGGGGAAATACATTAGAAAAACATTCTCCAAGGGCATCTTTTCAGCTGAAGTACCAAGAAAAAGGCCTCGGGAAGGACAAAGAATAACTATATTAATAGTCTATAGATACTTGACTAACCAGTTTGCTCCAATTAATTGCAATGCAAATCCAAATTTAAAATGGGTTCAATTTATATTAGTCGAATGCTTTCAGTAGCTAGAAACAAAAATATCGCATCCAGAACAACTGAAATATCACAAGAGAATAGCTTACAAAGACATTAAAACAGAACCCACATAAGAACTCTTTTCAACAGTCAGACGTCGATAAGAAGACCATGACCTGAAACATAAATAAAGGAGGAAAAATCCATCACAAAAAATCGTCCTAAGATCTTCCTAAATTTGTATAAACGAGATATTCTAGCAAAAGAAAGAGAAATATTAATGCAGTATCACTTATCAATGTTGGTAACTTGTATGAATTACAACCTTTAAATTGAGCTCTTGTTTTTTTTTCAGCTTCCTAATTTTCAAGTGCAGTTGGAAAATATCCTACAACACTGAATAATGGAAGAGATAAAAGTTTAAACGATAAATTTCCTCACAGAGTAACAACGATGCTCTAACTAAGTGGATTTGCTCTTCTTTGGGGATATGCTAATTCATCTATCGCGGAAAATAACACAAATCATGCTAGTGTGCACTATTTGAAAGTAGCTTCAATATCACTGGAAAATACATGTGGTCGCTTGAATTGCCCAAAGGTGAATGCCACTCAAGATACAAGAGCTCTGAATCAACCGATTAATGCATAATCCAGTTCACTGTACGGATATACCTGCAGTTTTAGAGAAGAATGAAGCAGTCAAATATAAATGACAGATTTCAATTTAATGAAACACCACAGTTTTACCTTCCCGGGAGCTTTATGCCTTTAGGAAGCTGCACTATCACTGGTAAGGAACAAAATAGGAGCAAAAAACATGAATTCTGATTTGAGGGTAAGATGGTTCATGGCCTAGAGGTAAAGAAAAATAAGATTCACAATTAAAATAATGGTCTCAGATAGCAACAAATCAGTTATATGTGCTTCTATATGACTGGTGGAGTTGCAGGTTAGGGCGAATGTCTCTTCCATAAAGTATGCCAGTTAACTAGTACCTCAGTTTGGACACTTCTTAAGTGAAACCTTCCATCATACATATAGTGCACATGCAATAGTTTCAGAATTCGGGCAAATTCACAGGACAGCACCCTCGCCGGATTGGCCGGTGCAGAGAGAGAGCCCGCCAGCCTCTGTGTCGCAGAGGGCGTTGAGCCAGCACAATGATTTGGGTGGACAGTTATTGTGTCTCACTTGGCTTTTCAACGATTTTTTTCATGTAGGCACCTTTTTAATAAATAGAATGTCAACCCAGAATCCATAACCTTTCTTGCAAGCTGAAGAAACCAGGGGGGAAATGCTTTACTGGGCCTAAACTACGTGTAAATGTGGATGTTATCATGCAGCGCAGTAGGATACCAAATAAAAGTGTAAAACCTTCAAAGTGTTTGACTGACATTGATTATGGCTACTGGAAAATAAATGCAGGAACTTCTGAGAGATATGAAATGAACAATGTGCATTTACTCAAGCCCTTTCTTTTTACTGTGTACCAGCTAGAAAAGTATGTACAACTAGTAGGTTGTTGTCAACCTGTACTTCAGAATATAATTCACATAGGGTACGGGGTAATTGAACGATGATGAATCGCATACGCAATTCGTAGGTAGTGATTTGAAGCTGTGAAAACTGGAGAAATGCAACCCTGCTAGAAGCAGGCAGGCAGAGGCGAAAAAGTGTAACTACTCTAGATTGGAATTTGAAATAAACTTGATCAGATTCATCCGCATGAAGGAGGGTAAAATGGACCTGCTTTGACTGACGACCTGTCGAAGTGGATGTAGGTGCAGAGGTTGATCCGTTGCTGAGGCGAGGCATGCGTCAGCGGTCCGAACGGGTTTCTTCGCGCTGATCCAATCGGTGGCCTTTGTGTGCCTGGAAGCAAAATCTGTTCTGAATGACATAGGTAGGTCCATTTAGAGAAAGGAACACATAGTGGCATGCTAGCATCACTGTCAGACTGAATTCCTTTAACTCACCACCCAAGATAAAGACATACTGTAAGACCTATGATCCCATCTTTACATAAATTGAGAGACATATACCTATGACATAACTACAAGCTCTACATTCGAGATGACTGCTTAGAGTTTCTTCCATTTCATCGCAATTCTTTTGAATATGAATAAGAGAAACTTGTTGCACTCTCTTTTTTAAATGAATAAAAGAACTTGTGCCATTCGATAGAACAGAACCTAAATAGTCAAATTTGATTAGTACTTACACTTTCCAGTTTCCAGAGTCGTCCATGTTCTGGACAACATTGTCATAGTGGATGCTAAGACCATCTCCCTTGATTTGTCAGCAGAACGGATTTTCAGACGTGGGCCTCTTCATGCCTTCTCCACTATTGCTGTTGCCACCTTGTGCTGGTCAGACCTAAACTGTGATACACAAAATAACATGGATTAACAAAGCAAGCTCCAAAATCTACAGCAGGAAAGCATAGATGATCAGAGCATTGAATCAAAGCAGATTTTGCTGCCGCGGCGCGGCTCGGTCAGAAGGCAGCCTTAGACGTACAGATGAACTGGATCTCCACCGTCGCTTCATGGTTAGTTGCTGCAACTGCCTCCGACTCCTCATGGATTTGGCTACAAGGTCACGCCTGATAGGAAAGTCCTAGCTTCACATTGCCTGGAGTACACCACTGTCAGGCTTTACTTGCACCAGAAAAACCAGTGCCATTTACAAGGACTAAAGCATAACCCATTTCTCCTGTATCCTGATAACCTCACAGTCTATTTGCTTTAGCTCCCGCGTCTTCGTATGTCGACCCAGCTCTGCATACAACGTTAAGTTACCCTTCTGTATCCATGTAAAAATTAGACAATATCATGGTAATAAGAGATCTACTCGATGGTAAAACATAGCTCATATAATAAGTATGAACAGACACCAAAGGATGCATCCTTTTAAATAATTCCGAGGGCATCATGAGTATTGCAAAAGCATGTACAAATAAATAGTACCTCTGTTCCGAAATATAAGTCGCTGGGGAGTTCAGTTTACACTCCCCCGACGACTTATATTTAGGAACGGATGGAGTACATAGCTAAGAGGAATGAATATTTCCTCTTGGGAGTTTCATACCTCTAGTTCTTCTGGTTCATAGATGTAATGTGACTTTCGGGATGTGAGAAATAAGGAATTAAAATGCATTATGCGCAAGGCGGTACAACTCCTCTCCTCTAATTATAATATGGATATACTGCATAACAAAGGAAACCTTATTTAGAGCTACAGCTAGGAAATTAAAACTCTAATTGACCACTGAACCTTACAACATAGGCCTTAAGTACATGGAGACAGATAAAAATAAAAACCTGGATCTGTTACAAAGACGGTTCTTGTATGATTAGCTGAATATATAGTAATATAGACACCAAGTGCAACTGTGCAAGCTTTTATCTACCAATCACAAAAATACAAATGGCAAACTAAATGATATTAAGAAAAAAATGAAGAGTTCATGAAGGGGAGATTGTTTGGTCTGAAATTTTGACATATCTAGAACATGACAGTACAGACTTTACAATGTTCATTTGAATATAATCTGGCGCAACCTTATTCCAAAATAGAATAGGTCAAGAGGAGCATTTACCCTGCACCTTGCTATGGCATAAATGCTATGAAACTGAATCACAAAATACAATGATGCTCTATCTCATGCATAAGCTTTGTCAGTGTCACTATGAAAAAACCTTATTTACAGTACAAGTATGTGTTTTATTCAACTTCGTTGCCATGGCTTGCTGCTCCAAGCCCGTGCAGCCCCCATATCCAAAACTGAGCAGCCCCCAAATCCTCCCATTGTTTACTGCTCTGTGTGTTTCTTCGTGTGAGAAAGGAGGAGAAACAACATAGAGAGATACATACGAGAGAAGGGGAGAAAAGGGACGTGGTCACCTATAGACTGTAGTCAAGCCGCCCTGGAAGCCAGGTCACGCCCGACCTCGCCGGTGCAGGCCGACACCGGCGGAGACCCTCTCCAGTTAGAAGCCACACCTCCCCCCTCTCCCTCTCTCCTGCAGATCGAATCCAGCGCCACCGCCATCGCCGGGAAGGTCGCTTCCGCACCCGGGGCAGACGAGATGCGGGAGGGGGGTGGGGGAGAGGGTAAGGGGGGAGGGGGAGGCGGCTGAGGTGGGAGGAAGAGGAGGAGGTGGCGGGGGCGGCAAGGAACTTGTGGGGAACGAAGGCGAGGCCGGTGTTGGCCCTTGCGAGGGCGTCGGTGTCGGGGATGGCGAGGAAGGGCTTGACGGTGGCGGTGGGGTGAGGAGACGAGGGAGGATTCTGGGGAGGGGGCGGAGGCGCGCGGGTGGCGGCCCTTGGTCTTGGCCCAGACCAGCTCCCCGGCGGCTAGGGCCTGGGGCCGGGGCCAGGGATCCTCGGTCTCCGTCGCGGGTGCGCAGCCAAGAGGAGGGGATTGGGATTGGCGGATGATGGAGGAGAGGTGGCGGCGCAGCAGGAGGAGGAGAGGTGGTCCAGCACGGGGCAGAGGAGAGCGGTGGCGGCAGGCGGATCCTGCACGGGGCAGAAGGGAGGGGTGGCGGCGGCAAGGGGGCTCGGGGGGACGCGGGTCGCTCTCGCGCGGGGTCGGGCGCCGGCTACGGTTTGTCCATTGCAGCGGGTGAGTTTTATACACCTGTATGTGAAATTACTAAAATGCCCTTGACGCGGCACCGAATTAACAGGCGGTGGCACGAGCGATTTAAAGGCGACGTGGCCACCTTGGTCCTGCCTAGCTGTTCTCCAGGGTTTATAGGTTAAATTGTTATGGAGAGAATAAGAAAACCACTCCACTATATATTAGTCGTATACACGACAGTACTATATGGACGCAGCTTCATTGACTTAGTGCACCTGCCTTTGGATTTATGACAGGTGGGCCCAAAATGTGGCTGGCTCACCTGTAATACAGCCAAAAGCAGGTGCAGTGAAGGCACCGGAGCTCAATCCGTACTACAGTAGTATATATATAAGCGGGAGCCTCAGCGCTTGTTCGCTAGGGTTTGCACTCTCCACACGCTCGCCGCACTACATATATGTTACACGCTGGAGGCTCAGCGTTCAATTGCTAGGGTTTGCTATATTCACAGTCTCTCACCCTCTCTTCACCAGATCTAAACAAGACTGTGTTGGACTCTTGTCTCTCTCTCCCCCCTCACAGCTGGTGAAGGAGGTGTCCGTATCCCGTCGCACCGGGAAGGGGAGGAGGTGCAGCGTTCACTCTATCGCCTTCGGCGAGGGAGGCAATCCACTGCCGGCTGCGCTGTTCTCTTTCACCCAGCGCTTGTGCGGGAGGGCCACCGACCCCTTCTTCCTCGCTGCCGTACGTAGTGTGGGCAGATTCGGCCTCCCGCCGCACGCCTTGCCACATCCCGACGACCCTAAGGTATAAGTTTCTTTGAAACCGTCGTTGCTCTAGCTGCATGTGGATCTTTTTCGATCTGTAGTCGAATCTAGGTCTTGGTTCAAAGAGGAAAGAAGGGTGCGGTGGGCTGGAGCAAGAATCTAGGACGTAGTTCAATGAGGAAAGGAGGGGTGGAAAGTAGTATAGACTGGCTATCCAGCCGCTTTGTAGGTCGAAAAGGGAAAAAAGGGGTAACCCAGTACACACATCTGTAAGGAACCGATCTCTTTGTTGAAAAGGGAAAGAAACTGGGGGGTCGGGTAGTTTGTGCAGGACTAGATTTGCTGCCCTCACATAGGAAGAAGGTTCAAAGAGAACAAATATGGGACCAGTGCATATATGCTGCTTGGCTACATACTCTGCATCACCCATTTATACGTGTGGACGCACATGGTGCTGGCATATCCCATACAGCTATTTTGCTGTTCTTAATCTAAGAATGCCGCCGGAAAATTGAAGCAATGCCACTGTTAAAAGTAAATTACATTTTTTAACGAATGTTGTTTCAAGAGAATGTCTCTGTTAATATGAATCAATGCAACCGTTTTAGAAATGCTACTGTCCTACTTTGTTTTCCATCCAAGATAAGTTAGATGCTTCTTTCTGTCACCGTTTGTTTCATCCTCCTTCATCGGCAAGCAATTGTTTCCTTTTTTGCCTCTGTTAAAACAGGGCTATCGATTCAACTTGTTGCTATTGCGACATTTTGCTTCGCTACTCGAAACACTTATGTTTTAAGAGTGTTTTGTGCAGTTCAACTTGAATGTCACACCGGTGACTTTGCTTAATTTTGGTGGAACTGCACAAAAGGAGATCGAGATTCGTATTTTACCTTTGTCGGTCTCATGAAAGGTCAGTACAGGCCTTCATCCACATGATTGTGCAGTGTGCTTTGAGATGTTGTGCTACTTGTATTGGTATTGTTTTTAAAAAATGTTGAATTGAAGCTATTGTATTGCTGTCTTTTCCCATTAAGTAGTGAACAAAAATGGGACCAACCCAGACATGATGCTTGTTGCTTTGTTACAACAAACTCTGCATCACCCCCTTTATAAGTAGATGGAAGCACATACTATTGTTGCGCCCACTCTCCCCTGGAACTATTTATGCTTTTCGTTAATCTAATGCCGCTGGTAAAATTAAGCAATGCCACTCTCAGAATTAATTAACTACTGAATCTTAGTTCAAAACTGCAACACTTGTTAGGAATGGTACTATCCTACTTTGTAGTTCTTTCTACATGTTTAACCAAGGTATTGTTAAGATAATGTCTCTGTTAAAATGAATCAGTTGCATTGTTTTAGGAATGGTACTTTTCTGCTTTGTCGTTCTTTATACATGTTGAAACAAGGCATTGTTAAGATAATGTCTCAGTCAATATGAATGAATCACACTGATGGAGAATTGCTACTCTCCTGCTTTGTTTCCCATTAAGATAAAGTAGATCAGTAGATGCTTTTCTTCTAGGAGTACAAGTCATCAACCGTTATTTCTCAGTAATTGTTTCCCTTATAACTATTGTTGCTTACAGGGATATCAAAATTAAAGCTCGGTTTTATTCCGACTTTGATTTTAGTTGAACTGCACAAAAGGAGCCAATGTGTCCAAGGCAAACTACTGCATTACTGGGTCCAGTTGGTCGTTCCACTTTGCAGAAAGAAGCAGTCACTGTTTGTGCTACATTACAGAAGGAATGACCAAGAAGCTTTATAGAGTATTATTAGACACCGGTGACATGACTAGTCTGCAGAGACCATTGACAATTTAACAACACGTGGAGTGCCATGGGCAAAAAGTGCCCAAACAAGTACAAGAAGCTACGACAGGACTCCACGATCATAGGCATTACATATTTTGAATGGGAAAAGCTTGTCAAAGTTTAATCATTGATGTTAGCAAGAAGACGTTAGTTTAATATATTGGAATTGGAAAACCTTGTCAAACTTTGCTCATTGATGTTAGCCAGAAGACATGCATTTGATATTTTTGAGTGGGACGCCCTTGCTGTGAGCAGCGTCGAGTGTTTTTTCCTATTCCTGTGTTCAGTTTTGAAGTAAATAGTTACTCTGCTGAGATATTCTTGTGTTAAGAGTTTGTTCTGAATATTGTCTATGTAATGCCAGGCCTTGTGTTTGATTTCAAAGTTGAGCTTGGAATGTTGTGGCATGCGGCATCACGAGCTGTTCACTGTGCCTCCTGAGAATAATGCTTCGTATTGTTTTGCATGTCGATCTAATGCCAGTGATTTGCTTGTTAAGAAGATCATCCTCTTCTGTTGTTTCCGTGCTTAAGAAGTTCATCGTCTGATGTTTCATTCATAGCCTATACGACAAGTCGGGTAGGTTAGACGTGAAACCATATGATCTTCTGACCAACTCATGATATTAGGCCGTGATTGGATCGTCGTTTTCCAACCAAAACCGCTTGTAAAACTTACACTTGTAAATTAAAGCAGATGGTCTCGGGCGAAGGCGCTTGGTTGGTCGATTTCGACTAGTAAAATATCAGAAGTACTTCACACACGATAAAAACGCTGAACGACACTCGGACGATTGCTAATCCAGCAGTTAGCTGCTGTTTCAGCCTTGCCCATGGATGGCATGATACCTACGTCGTGCATGTACCGTCTGGTAATGTCGTCCATATAGCAGTGCTCGTAAAATATACACTGGTCTCTCAAATTACACGCATAACCCGCCGGTTTTACTTATAGACCTCGGGCCCTCGGTTTCATTACGCCTGTATTTTACGCGTTGTTTCCGATGACGAGTAAATTACACTTGTATGTTAATACAGGTTTGAAATAAACCAGAGCTCCCAAGCGCGGCCTTACCGTTTCATGCCGTCTCAGTTTCTCGAAGGTGCTCATAGGTGTCCGATGATCCTGGCTTCCTGAATGAGCAGCGGGCGCTGTATCAGACCATCCGTAGGGCCCGCGAGGCCCTCTCCGTTGTCCTTCGAGTTGTTGCGCTCGCCGTGGCGCCGAGCATTGTTAACATCGTCAACGAACATGAGGATTCAGGAGATGACTTTATTTTGACTGGATGACACTAGGGACCCACTAGGGCCATAGCCGTACGTACGCAAGTGCCTCCTTATTATGTACAACTATTTTTTTTTGCTTTCTCCTGGTTTCCTGACATCACGGTCCCACACCATTGTCAACCTATGTAGTCAATATAAACGAGAGAATTGCACAAGGTGCGGCCGACAGCTGGGACCAAGCAGCTCGAGCAGTATTTGTGTTTTTGAGGCGTGAGCACTGCAGAGTTTTTCTTGGCGATGATTTCGTTGTTGTTCAGAGGAGAGCATGGTATTAACTGGGCGGGCTGTGGCCCATCTAGCCCAGGCCAGATATCCAGCCCAGATACTAATTTTTTCAAGATGAAAATGGCTAGCCCAGCTATACGTCTTTTTGAGGAATACCCAGGCAAGGTCAACTTGTTATTCTCCGCCCCGCTGGGCTGCAAATCTTTCCTAGGAGGGATGCATTAGGCTTAACAGGAAAATGGGCTTTAAAAATAATAAATGGGATGTAATTATAAAAACTGGGCAGTAACTATAAAAAATGCACCAAACACGAAATTAGTTTATAAAATATTATTTATGGATTTTGAAAATCTTAAATTTTCATTGTTGCGCGCGCAATGTTTCGTTGGATTTTTACGTAATACAAATTTATATTTATTCTGACTAGAAATTTCGGGATAAAAATATTTCGGATCCCATCAAAATGTGGGAAATTTTATTGAATTCTGTCTTCAACGGTTGGTTGAAATTATTAATCGCTGTCCTAGCTAGAAAATGGGCTGTACTTTTAACAAATTGTAAATGGGCTGTTGTAAATTCCATTAGAATTCAAAATTGGGCTGTACATTCTTACAAAACGCAAATGGGCTATAAGTTCTCTGCCACACACTTGTGGGCCTACTAAGTGACGCATCCCCTAAAAAAATAAGTTGACGCGTATGCAGGGCTTTGTCAACTTATTATAGTCAACACACGGTTCTAGCAGCAGTGGCCGTTGGATGTCTATCCAACGGATGTCGTGCTTCTTCTTCAATCTCGGATATTCTTAGCTTCGGCCGCCCAAAAAATGATTCCTCCCCCTGACATCTGGGGCGCACCATTTCGGAGGCTGACCTATGGGTCTACTAAGTAGGAGCGTACCAAGGGCTTTGTCAACTTAGTCAATATAAACGATTCTAGCTTCAATGACCGTACGATGTCCATCCAACGGCCGTAGTGCTTCTTCAACCTCTGGTCTTCTTGGTACAGCCGCCCAAAGCAGCGCCGGTCGTGCCGCCTGCTCCTGCCTCCCGTGGCCGGCTGTGCTGCCGCGGAGGCCTCACCGCCCCCATACTACTCCCACCGCTGGCCAGGCCATCCCTCCACTCACCCACACCCCCTGTTATTCTGCGGCGACGGCAGCCGAACCAGTGAACCCTCGTACTCCTCTCCGCGCGGGCTTCCACTGCTGCGTCTTCCCCGGCTTCGCGTCGTCCCCTTCCTAGGCCTCGCCATCGTCCACCGCCCTGGTGCTCTCGGCGCGGCGTAGTCAACATGGTCAACGACCGACTTCCATCAAAAGAGTATTGTACATGGAGAGGCTGACAGCTGGGTCCACGGCGGCCGCAAGGAAGTGCCTCCTTATTACGCGCAAAATAATTATTCATTCACCTGATAGCGGGGACCCACCGGACGGGCCACCAGTATTTTGCGAAAAAAATCGTTTCCCCCTGACTGCTGGCACCCACCGGACGGGCCACCGTATTTCGCGAAAAAAACGTTCCCCCCGCTGTCAACTCGGACCCACCGGAAGTGCCTCCTTATTACGCACAAAAAATGAATACTCCCCCGGCTAGCTGGGACCCACCTTGGTGGGAGGCTGACTTGTGGGCCTACTAAGTTGACGGGGACGAAGGGCTTTGTCAACTTAGTCAATATGAACGATTCTAGCTCCAGTGACCGTACGATGTCCATCTAACGGCCATAGTGCTTCTTCAACCTCTGGTCTTCTTGCTCCAGCCGCCCAAAGCAGCGCCGGTCGTGCTGCATGCTCCTGCCTCCCGTGGCCGGCTGTGCTGCCGCAGAGGCCTCACCGCCCCTACTATTCCCACCGCTGGCCAGGCCCTGCGGCGACGGCAGCCTCACACCGCAGCCGAACCAGTGAACCCTCGTACTCCTCTCCACGCGGGCTTCCACTGCCGCGTCTTCCCCGGCTCCGCATCGTCCCCTTCCTAGGCCTCGCCGTCGTCCACCGCCGTGGTGCTCTCCGCGCGGCGTGGTCAACGTGGTCAAGGAACGACTTCCATCGGAAGAGTACTGTACGTGGAGAGGCTGACAGCTGGGTCCACGGCCACAGCCCAGTTTTTTTGTGATTTGCCAAGTAAGTCGCTTTGTCAGGCCTGTTGGGCTGCAAATCTTTCAAGACGAGGAGAGCTTTCATTTGGTTGACCGAGAAAATGGCCCATCAGTAATAAGAAATGGGCTGTACATTTTTAAAACACATCAAACCGGCAATTAGTTTCAAATATCTTTTTTTTCATTTCAAGATTCTAAATTACATTAATTTTTATGCGTGGAGAATTTGTTGGATTTTATATTGATATACATTTATTTTTAAAATCAGTTTGAATGTGAGTCGAAATTTCGGGATTAAAAACAGTTCGGACCGCACCGAAATATGCAAAATTTCGTATAATTTTTTAACCGTGGCCACAATATGGGTTGTAATGCTAACAAAAAGAATATGGGCTCCAAAAAACCTTAAGAATTAGCAAATGGGCTGTAAATTATTAGAAATAATGGCAGATGGGTTGTATGCTGTTTTCCACAGATTTGAGGCTTTCCTAAAAAAAGGTTGACGCACAAGCACTGACTGTTGGATGTCCATCCAACGGCCGTCGTGCTTCTTCAATCTCTGCTCTTCCTGCTCCAGCCGCTCAAACAAGCACCGGCGGGACTGACTGCTCCCTCCTCCCCGCAGCCGGCTATGCTGCCGCGCAGGCCTCACCGCCCCACCGTACTCCCATCGCTGGCCTAGCCATCCCTCTACTCACCCACACCTGCTGTTATTCTCCAGCGATGGCAGACGAACCAGTAAACCCTCATACAGTCGTACTCCCCTCCGCGTGGGAAACAACTGCCGAGTCTTCCCTGCCTCCGTGTCGTCCCCTTCCTAGGCCTCGCCGTCGTCCACCACCGTGGTGCTCTCGGCGCGGCGTGGTCAACGACCGACTTCCATCGGAAGAGTACTGTGCGAGGAGACGCTGACAGCTGGGTCCACGGCCGCAGCAAGGAAGTGCCTCCTTATTACGCGCAAAATAATTATAACTCCACCTGACAGCGGGGACCCACCGGACGGGCCACCGTATTTCGCGAAAAAACGTTTCCCCCCTGACTGTTGGGACCCACCAGCTACACCTTCGCACGCAAGGAAGTGCGTCCAGGCAAAAAACAAAATGATTCGCCCCCCTGACTGCTGGGACCCACCAGCTACATCTTCGCATGCAAGGAAGTGCCTGACAGTCGGGACCCACCTGGTCGAAGCGTACGTAGCATTGTCATTCTGGTCGGGAACGTGTACGTACATATATACTGGTGGATGTAGAGGCGCGCACGTGTCGTAGTATAGGCGCGCACGTAGCATGTACACGTACGTACAGCGGCCAGGGTGCAAGAAAGAAAATACGGCCACGTATGTGTACATACGGGCGGGGTCTCGAACGCCTACTTGCGCATACGTACGGCGAGGGCTCGTTGACATGGCTGGGTCGGAACGGAGAAACAGCGTCGTCGTCGTGTTCATGGGGAGGCAACGGAATGCGTCGTGTTCATCGGGAGGCAACGGAACGCGTGGGAGCCAACCGGCTGGGTCGGAACGGAATGCGTGGTCGTGTTCATCAGGAGGGCTTGGACGGAACAGGCGATGGAAACGAGGCCTGGCATACCGCAAAACGGAGGAAACGGACCTCCTACATTCGAAACGGGGTCCTGTTGATCGGGAGGGGTGTGGCATACCGCAAAACAGAGGAAACGGACCTCCTACGGTCAAAACGGGGGTCCTGTTGATCGAGAGGGGTGTGGCATAACGCAAAAGGACGAAATGGACCTCCTACGGTCGAAACGGGGGTCTTGTTGATCGGGAGGGGTGTGGCGTACCGCAAAACGGACGAAACGGACCTCCTACGGTCGAAACGGGGGTCCTGTTGATCGGGAGGGGTGTGGCGTACCGCAAAACGGACGAAACGGACCTCCTACGGTCGAAGCGGGGGTCCTATTCATCAGGAGGGGTGTGGCGTACCGCAAAATGGGACTCCACGGGATACTGTTCATCTCCACCGTCGACCTCCTCTAGCCTCCATGGGCTACCGTCGACCTCCTCCAGCCTCCACGGGCTATTGTTCATCCAGCCTCCACCGTGCGCTACTCCACCGGCTACTGTTCAACCACCCCTCCACGGGCACCCCTCCACCATCTACTGTTCATCCAGCCCTCCACACCATGGGGTCCTGTTCAACCACCCCTCCACGGGCACCCCTCCACCGTCTATTGTTCATCCAGCCCTCCGCACCACGGGGTCCTATTCATCCAGAGGCAACGCCACCGCTCACTGCTCATCCAACCCCCCCCCCCCCCCCCCCGCAACGCTCACTGTTCATCCAATCGATCGGCTTTAGTTAGCAGCAGTAGCGAAGGAATCGCTCGATCGGGTTCAGTTGACAGCCATCGATCGATCGCTCGGGTTCAGTAACGCGTAGCCTGTAGTGCAATCGCTCGGGTTCAGTTAGAGCCCAATGCCTCGCTCGGGTTCAGTTAGAGCCAACGCCTCGCACACACGCGCGTACGTGTACGAGAGAAACGTGCATCGCTCAGCCCCCGACCTCCCACCGTAACCGGGAACTCCCCGAAATTTTCCTCCCCCTCGCTTCTACCACGGTTTTTTCCGTCATGGACGGTCCAAAGAATGTCATGCAGCTGCGTCTCTGGCCCGCCCAGGACGAAAAGCCCATTTTCTGTCATGATTTTTTGTCATAGAAGTAGGAGCCCACCACATCTATGATGATACCGGGTTTTGTCACAATTATCGTCATAGAAGTGTCATATGTATGACAGAAAAAAATTCGTTCGGCCCAAAATGTCACGAATGTGTCTTTTTTTGTAGTGTTTACTTGCCCTTTCAGTACCTTTGCTTATAGACGTATGCCTTTTGGTTTATGTAATGCACCTGCTACCTTTCAAAGATGCATGAAGGCTATATTCTCTGACTTTTGTGAAAAGATTTGTGAGGTTTTCATGGACGATTTCTCTGTTTATGGATCCTCTTTTGATGATTGCTTGAGCAACCTTGATCGAGTTTTGCAGAGATGTGAAGAAACTAATCTTGTTTTGAATTGGGAGAAATGCCACTTTATGGTTAATGAAGTTATTGTCTTGGGGCATAAAATTTCTGAAAGAGGTATTGAAGTTGATAAAGCTAAAGTTCCTTGGTGATGCCGGTTTTTTATAAGAAGTTTCCTTGGTGATGCCGGTTTTTTATAGGAGGTTCATTAAGGACTTCTCAAAAATTTCTCGGCCTCTGACTAATCTATTACAAAAAGATATACCTTTTGTCTTTGATGATGATTGTGTAGAAGCATTTGAAATACTTAAGAAAGCATTAATCTCTGCACCTATTGTTCAGCCACCTGATTGGAATTTACCCTTTGAAATTATGTGCGATGCTAGCGATTATGCTGTAGGTGCTGTTCTAGGATAAAGAGTTGATAAAAAACTGAATGTTATCCAATATGCTAGTAAAACTCTAGACAGTGCCCAGAGAAATTATGCTACTACTGAAAAAGAATTCTTAGCAGTTGTATTTGCTTGTGATAAGTTCAGACCTTATATTGTTGATTCTAAAGTAACTATTCACACTAATCATGCTGCTATTAAATATCTTATGGAAAAGAAAGATGCTAAACCTAGACTTATTAGATGGGTTCTCTTGCTACAAGAATTTTATTTGCATATTATTGATAGAAAGGGAGTTGAGAACCGTGTTGCAGACAACTTGCCTAGATTAGAAAATGTTCTTGATGACCCACTACCTATTGATGATAGCTTTCCTGATGATCAACTAAATGTCATAAATGCTTCTCGTATTGCTCCATGGTATGCTGATTATGCTAATTACATTGTTGCTAAATTTATACCACCTAGTTTCACATACCAGCAAAGAAAAAGTTTTTCTATGATTTAAGACATTACTTCTGGGATGACCCACACCTTTATAAAGAAGGAGTAGATGGTGTTATTAGATGTTGCATACCTGAGCATGAACAGGAACAGATCCTACGCAAGTGTCACTCCAAAGCTTATGGAGGACACCGCGCTGGAGATAGAACTGCACATAAGGTATTGCAATCCGGTTTTTATTGGCCTACTCTCTTCAAAGATGCTCGTAAGTTTGTCTTGTCTTGTGATGAATGTCAAAGAATTGGTAATATTAGTAGACGTCAAGAAATGCTTATGAATTATTCACTTGTTATTGAACCATTTGATGTTTGGGGCTTTGATTACATGGGACCGTTTCCTTCCTATAATGGGTATACACATATTTTAGTTGCTGTTGATTACATTACTAAGTGGGTAGAAGCTATTCCAACTAGTAGTGCTGATCATAACACCTCTATTAAGATGCTTAAAGAAGTTATTTTTTCGAGGTTTGGAGTCCCTAGATATTTAATGACTGATGGTGGTTCACATTTTATTCATGGTGCTTTTCGTAAAATGCTTGCTAAGTATGATGTTAATCATAGAATTGCATCTTCGTACCACCCACAGTCTAGCGGTCAAGTAGAATTGAGTAATAGAGAGCTTAAATTAATTTTGCAAAAGACTGTTAATAGATCTAGAAAGAATTGGTCCAAGAAACTTGATGATGCATTATGGGCCTGTAGAACTGCATATAAAAATCCTATGGGTATGTCTCCGTATAAAATGGTTTATGGAAAAGCATGTCACTTACCTCTCGAACTAGAACATAAGGCATATTGGGCCATTAAAGAGCTCAATTATGATTTCAAACTTGCCGGTGAGAAGAGGTTATTTGACATTATCTCACTTGATGAGTGGAGAACTCAAGCCTATGAGAATGCCAAACTATTTAAAGAAAAAGTTAAAAGATGGCATGAAAAAAGGATAGAAAAGCGTGAGTTTAATGTGGTTGATTATGTGTTGCTATTCAACTCTCGTTTAAGATTTTTTGCAGGAAAGCTTCTCTCTAAATGGGAAGGTCCTTACGTTATCGAGGAGGTCTATCGTTCCGGTGCCATAAAAATCAACAACTTCGAAGGCACAAATCCGAAGGTGGTGAACGGTCAAAGAATCAAACATTATATCTGAGGTAATCCCATAAATGTTGAAAACAATATTATTGAAACCGTAACCCCGGAGGAATACATAAAAGACACTCTCCGGAACGTTTTAGACTCCGAAAAGGAATAGGTATGTGGTTCGGTAAGTAAACCGGCTCCAAAACAGTTCTAATGGCAATTTTTCTCCGTTTTGGAATATTTAAGAAAATAGGAAAATAAGAAGCAGTACGGGAAGGACACGAGGCTTCCATGAGGGGGGGAGGCGTGCCCTACTCCCCTGGGCGTGCCCCCTGCCTCGTGGGAACCTCGTGCACTCTCCGGACTCCGTTTTCTTGCACGATACTTCTTTTGGTCGGTAAAAATTCATTATATAATCTCCCGAAGGTTTTGACCACCGTATCACGCAAATATCCTCTGTTTTTGTTTCGAGTTGTTTCTGTAGCAGATTTGGAGCAAGATGTCATCTCAGGATTTCGATGGAGAGAGCTATGTCTCACACCTCATTGCTGACCCAAAGACCTATGGGGATCTATCTCCCTGTGGTCGAACTACGGATGAGGAGGAGGATGCTCATTTGATGAAGATCAATGATTCAAGTTCAGAGGAGGAGGATGTCCATCTACCTCAACCTGGGGATATGCACGTGAAGTTCAAGAAATCTAGTCTCCCTAAGAGGGCTAAACTATCTAACAATCGATCTATTCCTTCTCGTTTTCGGCAGAAAAGCAAAGGAGATTTATTGACAAGATCTTGAAGCTGGAATCGGAGGTCGATGATTTAAAGGAGGAAATTGCTCTTCTCAACTACACAATGAAGAAGCTAAAGGCACAACTATCATCATCAACAACTCCATCATCACCTCTTCTGAAAAAGGAAAACTAAGTATTTGGTATGGGCACTCCCCTTGGCAACAGCCAAGCTTGGGGGAGGTGCCCCGGTATCATATCACCATCACACTCCTATCTTTACCGTTTTTCTTAGTTCGATCCTTTTGGTAATATCTTGATCTAATAGAATAAAGTTTTAGTATGATTTAGTTTTGAGTTTTGCTTTATGATCCCTCTATGTAATTGAGTCCGTGAGTTATATAATAAAGATTAGTGTTGAGTCAAGGGCTTGATTATCTTGCTATGATCTTGAGGGAATAAAAGAAAAAGAAAGAATAAAAAGAAATAAAGATATCATATTGATCTTATGGAGAGTAATGACTTCACATATAAAGAGTATATTGATTAAATGTTGTTGAGAGTTGACAAACATAGTTTTGGGCATCGTTGCAATTAATAGGAAGTAATAAGGAAAGAGAGGTTCTACATATAAATATACTATCTTGGACATCTTTTATGATTGTGATCACTCATTAAAATATGACATGCTAAAGAGTTGATGTTGGACAAGGAAGACAACGTAATGGGTTATGTTTTCTTGCATCTGAAATAAAGTATATTGTCATGGATCATCCAACATGTTGAGCTTGCCTTTCTCCCTCATGCTAGCCAAATTCTTTGCACCAAGTAGAGATACTACTTGTGCTTCCAAATACCCTTAAACCCAGTTTTGCCATGAGAGTCCACCATATCTACCTATGGATTGAGTAAGATCCTTCAAGTAAGTTGTCATCGTTGCATGCAATAGAAATTGCTCTCTAAATATGTATGACTTATTAGTGTGGACAAAATAAGCTTTATACGATCTTGTGATGTGGGAGAAATAAAAGTGACGGACTGCATAATAAAGGTCCACATCACAAGTGGCAATATAAAGTGACATTCTTTTGCATTAAGATTTCGTGCATCCAACCAAAAGCACATGACAACCTCTGCTTCCCTCTGCGAAGGGCCTATCTTTTACTTTTATTTTCTACCCTTATGCAAGAGTCGTGGTGATCTTCACCTTTCCTTTTTACATTTTATCCTTTGGCAAGCACATTGTGTTGGAAAGATCCTGATTTATATATCCAATTGGATGTAAGTTAGCATGAATTATTATTGTTGACATTACCCTTGAGGTAAAAGGTTGGGAGGCGAAACTATAAGCCCCTATTTTCTCTGTGTCCGACTAAAACTCCATAACCACAAGTATTGCGTGAGTGTTAGCAATCGTGAAAGGCTAAATGATAGTTGAGTAGGTGGACTTGCTGAAAAGCTCTTAGGTTGACTCTTTTCGATGTTATGATAAATTGCAATTGCTTCAATGACCGAGATCATAGTTTGTTAGTTCTCAATGAAGTTTCTGATTCATACTTGACATTGTGAACAGATTATTACTTGAGCATAAGAAATCATATGGCAATATCCATTTATGTTGCTGTTATAAGAATGATCATGATGCCCTCATGACCGTATTTTATTTTATCGACACCTCTATCTCTAAACATGTGGACATATTTATCATTATCGGCTTCCGCTTGAGGACAAGCGAGGTCTAAGCTTGGGAGAGTTGATACGTCCATTTTGCATCATGCTTTTATATCGATATTTATTGCTTTATGGGTTGTTATTACACGTTATGTCACAATACTTATGCCTATTCTCTCTTATTTTACAAGGTTTACATGAAGAGGGAGAATGCCGGCAGCTGGAATTCTGGGCTGGAAAAGGAGCAAACATTAGAGACCTATTCTGCGCAACTCCAAAAGTCCTGAAACTTCACGCAAGTCATTTTTGGAATTAATAAAATATACAAAGCCAAGAAACTACCAGAGGGGGGCCACACCCTGGCCACGAGGGTGGGAGGCGCGCCCTACCCCCCTGGGCGCGCCCCCTGCCTCGTGGGCCTCCTGGCAGGCCTCCAGTGCCCATCTTCTGCTATTTGAAGTCTTTCGTCCGAGAAAAATCATAAGCAAGCTTTCAGGAAGAAACTTAGCCGCCACGAGGCGGAACCTTGGCGGAACCAATCTAGCGCTCCGGCAGAGCTGTTCTGCCGGGGAAACTTCCCTCCGGGAGGGGGAAATCATCGCCATTGTCATCACCAATGATCCTCTCATCGGGAGGGGGTCAATATCCATCAACATCTTCACCAGCACCATCTCCTCTCAAACCCTAGTTCATCTCTTGTATCCAATCTTTGTCCCAAAGCCTCAGATTGGTACCTGTGGGTTGCTAGTAGTGTTGATTACTCCTTATAGTTGATGCTAGTTGGTTTATTTGGTGGAAGATCATATGTTCAGATCCATTATGCATATTAATACCCCTTTGATTGTGAACATGAATATGATTTGTGAGTAGTTACGTTTGTTCCTGAGGACATGGGAGAAGTCTTGCTATAAGTAGTCATGTGAATTTGGTATTCGTTCGATATTTTGATGAGATGTATGTTGTCTTTCCTCTAGTGGTGTCATGTGAATATCGACTACATGACACTTCACCATTGCTTGGGCCTAGAGGAAGGCATTGGGAAGTAATAAGTAGATGATGGGTTGCTAGAGTGAAAGAAGCTTAAACCCAAGTTTATGCGTTGCTTCGTAAGGGGTTGATTTGGATCCATATGTTTCATGCTATGGTTAGGTTTACCTTAATACTTCTTTTGTAGTTGTGGATGCTTGCAATAGGAGTTAATCAAAAGTAGGATGCTTGTCCAAGTAAGGACATCACCAAGCACCGGTCCACCCACATATCAAATTATGAAAGTACCGAACGTGAATCATATGAGTGTGATGAAAACTAGCTTGATGATAATTCCCATGTGTCCTCGGGAGCGCTTTTCTCTATATAAGAGTTTGTCCAGGCTTGCCCTTTGCTACAAAAAGGATTGGGCCATCTTGCTGCACTTTATTTACACTTGTTACTTGTTACCCGTTACAAATTACTGTATCACAAAACTATATGTTGCCGAAATTTTAGTGCTTGCAGAGAATACCTTACTGAAAGCCGCTTATCATTTCCTTCTGCTCCTCATTGGGTTCGACACTCTTACTTATCGAAAGGACTACGATAGATCCCCTATACTTGTGGGTCATCAGGCCGTGCCATGAACTTGGCATAAGCCGGCCGTCCAAACAGAGCATGATATGGGCTATGAATCTTGACCACCTCAAAGGTTAATGTCTCAGCCTGGGAATCATATTCATCCCCAAAGGCGACCTCCAAAGCAATCTTGCCTATATGATATGCCGACTTACCAGGCACCACTCCATGGAAAACAGTATTGGACGGCTTAAGATTTTTATCAGTCAACCCCATACGACGGGAAGTATCATAATAAAGGATATTGATGCTGCTACCTCCATCCATGAGTACCTTAGTGAACTTGTACCCTCCAATCTGAGGTGCCACAACCAAAGCCAGATGACTTGGATTGTCAACCCGGGCGGGTGATCCTCCCGACTCCACACAATGGGTTGCTCAGACCATCACAAGTAACGAGGAATTGCCGGTTCAACGGCATTCACAGCCCTTTTATGGAGCTTCTGATCCCGCTTGCGTAGACTCGTGGTGAAGACATGGTACTGTCCACTATTCAGCTGCTTCGGGTTATTCTGATAACCGGACTAATGATGCTGCTGGTTGCCCTGACCAGACTGTTGATGAAAACCGCCCTGATTGCCATGATTGCCTTGATTACCTTGGAAACCAGTGTTAGAACCGCTGTCGGTGTCAAAATCGGCGGATCTCGGGTAGGGGGTCCCGAACTGTGCGTCTAGGATCGATGGTAACAGGAGACGGGGGACACGATGTTTACCCAGGTTCGGGCCCTCTCTATGGAGGTAATACCCTACTTCCTGCTTGATTGATCTTGATGAATATGAGTGTTACAAGAGTTGATCTACCACGAGATCGTAATGGCTAAACCCTAGAAGTCTAGCCTATGTGAATATGGTAATGAATCTGTCCCTATCCGGACTATACTCTCCAGTTTATATAGACACCAGAGAGATCTAGGGTTACATGGAGTTGGTTACATAAGAGGGAATCTTCATAGTCGGTCGCCTAGCTTGCCTTCCACGCCATGTGGCATCCACTCCGGACACGGGTTCAATCTTCGGTCTTCATGTCTTCACAGCCCATCAGTCCGGCCCACGGATAACAGGCCGGACGCCCGAGGACCCGTTAATCCAGGACTCCCTCAGTAGCCCCCGAACCAGGCTTCAATGACGAGGTGTTCGGCGTTCGAAGTGTCTTCGGCATTGCAAGGCGGGTTCCCTTCTCCAAGTAATGTATTCGGCTGTTGACTCAATATTGTTCCCCTCGGCTTCTGCGCACTAATAACTTCATCTTCCACGTGTCGAGCGAATGCGGAAAGTCAGGGTATTTTTGCAAATGACACCCCGTCCATGCAAGGAGCGCACCTATTAAAGATACTGGATCTCAGATCCATGCGACACCACACCGAGAAGATCCCCGGAGACTGCTAGGAGAGACCATTCCAGCAAGGCTAGCATTTCCGGCTCCTCCTCCCGTTCCAGCCCAAAGAAAAGCGAGTGGGAGAAGTGCTCTGTGTCTCACAGCCAGTTAGCAAAGTTGCAAATGCAGGGATTTCTTCCTCCCGCGGATCTGGTCCCTGTTCGAGCAGGGCTGGCTTCCTTCAATTGTGTGACTCAGGCGGAGGACTCCCCCATTCCGTCCGGGGAGGAGCGAGTGTGCTTCGTCCCCTATCTGATAAGAGGCGTCGGATTTCCAGTCCATCCGTTCCTCCGAGGGTTTCTGGAATATTATGGCCTTCAGCTCGATAACTTCACTCCCGCCTCTATCCTGCACATCGCAGGTTATGTTGCTTTATGCGAGCTATTTCTGGGTGTTGAGGCCCATTTTGAACTGTGGAGAAAATTGTTCTGTCTTGTCCCGCGTAACCATGAGGGGTCAATATTTGAAGTGGGCGGAGCCGAAGTGTGGCGCATCGCCGATACCGGATACCTGTCCGGCACACCAAGGAAGGCATCTAAAGAATGGCCTTCCGAATGGTTCTACATCGAGGATGTTGCGCTTCCTGACCCAGTTCGAAAGGGTCTCCCTGAATTTGCAAGCGTTCCGCTAAAGAAACGCCACAGTTGGCGCCCCCGGAGCCTTGAGGAGCACGACAGTGCGGAGGTTCGTCAACTCTTGGGCGAGATAAAGACACTCGCCCAGTCCGGATTAACAATGGTTGAGGTAATGGCGACCTCCATAACGCGAGGGGTTCAGCCGCTTCAATACAGAGGGCTCCCAATGTGGCACTACAACGGGGAGGACGACGCCTCCCGCTGCGGTCGAAAAGGTCCGGGCAGCCCCGCCGCCGTGGCCAAAATACTGGCCGAGCTGTTCAAAGGGGAGGAAGAGGAATTTCTTCACATCAATCGCAGAGATGGTTATTCTATGTATAATCCTCCCAGTTGGGTAAGCCCCAATCCTTCCGCTTTACTCATTCCGCTTCCCGGATTACCTTTGATAAATTTCTAATCCGCTTATAACAACATTGGCGAAGAATCACCGAGGGGTTTTACAGCCCCGCCCCACAGCCTGAGAACCACAACTGGGAGCTGGATACCAGGTCCGAAGAAGATCCGGACATATTCATAGTACTCGCAGAAGGGGTGTTTTACCAGGCGAGCTATGATGGCACGGAAGTGGCCATTATCGCCGATTATCCTGGTCTTCTTCCTACTTCCCACGTAAGTCGTCGAGAAAAAATCTCTCTCGAAAGAGCTTCCTCGCACTGCCTCACCCATCGCACTGTCTCGTGCTCCACAGGGGAGGCGTTGGAAGTCGCGCAAGTGAATGAGCAAGAAACCAAAAGGCTACAAGCTACAGGCGATCATGTACTGAAGCAAGCCATTATTGAGAAAAACCAGCTCCAGGATTGCAAGACCCAGCTAGGAGAAGAGCTGAAAGATGTGCGGGCCCAGCTAGCTGATTCCGTGAAGGAGAACAAGCAGCTGCAGGGCGGCATATTCAGTATGTATCTGAACTATTTTGAAAGTAGTTCGGTGATAGGAGAAACTGATATAGCTATGATTGCAGGTATATTAACGGGCCGTCCTGAAGAGGAGGTGTCCGGATCATCGAGTGATCTGCTGCAAAAGCTGTCGCAAGTGCACGAACAAGCGCGGCTGGCGATGCGGAGTGTTGCCAAGGCTCTATGGCCATCCGCCTCCCCTCCAGGAAGTATGGAGGAGCTTTTCGAGCGGTTCAAAGGAGCGCGGCGGCATATCTGGCTATGGAAGATATCGGCCTGTCGAGAGGGTGCGCGAGAGGCTTGGGCCATGGTGAAGACTCGGTATACCAAGCTTGATCCTAATCACATGGCGCGGGTCGGACCGGTAGGGCCGAATGGGGAAGAAATTCCCGTTAGTTTGGTGTATGACCAAGTAGGGGTGGCCGCCAAATATTCCCAACAAGATTGCAAGTTAGATCGCCTATTGGACGGTATAGAGGAGGAAGTGTTTGAGTCCAGGTGACTATTTACATTCCTCACCATATGGAATTCTAGCTGAATTGTATAACATTTGTCATGGCAAACCTTTTCGCTTAAACCTCCCGACCCAAAGGTGCGGAGTGTTTCCGAATACCGTCACGGCCGAATAGGCTGGGGTATGCGTGGAAAACTAACCGTAGGGATCATAGTTGCTTGAACAGACAAGTTGTATCCGGCTAGTTATGTTATATTACATTGAGATTGTAAGAAACATCTTCCAGGGAGAATAGTTCCGTTAAGGGTTCCTTTCCCTGGGTATGCATAGATTAGTAGACATGTCAGAATTGTGATGTGAAAATCACAGTGTGTATAGCTTCTGGGGGTTCACAATAGAGTGAGTGCAAAAAGGTATTTTTTCATCCACCGACCGAATATTCCCTTAAGAACGCTAGCTTTCGGCTTCACCCAGTCTGAGGCACACATCCGGATGAACCGGCAGTAACAATCGCAGAGGTGCTCCCTTTACCACCTAGCCGAACAATCAGGAACATAGGGGTAAGCACAGGAGCCAGGCAACCCAGCTTGGCCAAAACTTAAGTCATATCGATGCATATGATGGTGAAGAAAAGACATACAGGAAAAAACGCGTATGTGTGATGAGCTTAATGCTCGGCAAGTAATATTAACAAGCTTCTGTTAAAAGAAGCCCCCGGGTATAATGAGCGTATGTTTGTAAAAATGTGTACGTCAGCAATATTCGGTCAAGCCGAATGAGAGCCTTAAAGCGAAAAAAATGTGTAAAAGGGGGAAAGAGTTATGGAAACTATAAGGGAGAAGGAGACTAACAAAGGGTTCGGCGCTAGGCATAGAACCTTCGGAGTCTGGCCGCATTCCAGGGGTTTGGCTCTAGGCGATTGTCTAATGCATCACGAAGACGGTACGCTCCTCCGGTAAGAACTTCATCAATTATGAAGGGACCCTCCCATTTGGGCTTGAGTTTGTCCTTTTTCTTCTCCAGCAAGCGTAGAACGAGTTCGCCAACGTTGTAAGTCTTGGCCCGTACTTCTCTGCTTTGATATCTTCCAGCCTGCTGTTGATAAAATGCTGAACGGGCTTTGGCGACATCGCGTCCTCCTCCAGGGCGTCTAGGCTGTCCTGCCGATCCAACTCGGCCTCTTTCTCTTCGTACATACGCACTCGAGGTGAGTCATGTATAATATCGCAGGGCAATACAACCTCTGCACCATACGCCATGAAGAAAGGTGTGTATCCGGTAGTACAGTTGGGCGTGGTCCGCAGCCCCCAGAGTACGGATTCGAGCTCCTCGACCCAGTGTTTGTCTGATTCTTTCAAAGACCGCACTAGTCTGGGTTTGATGCCGCTCATAATAAGACCATTAGCTCGCTCGACCTGAACGTTTGTTTGCGGGTGGTAGACAGAGGCGTAATCGAGCTTAATGCCCAGATTAGCACACCAGGTTTTCACCTCGTCAGCCGTGAAATTCGAACCGTTATCGGTGATGATGCTGTGCAGTACACAGTAACGGTGTACCACATCGGATATAAATGCAATCACCGGTCCGGACTCGGCCGTTTTAACTGGTCTAGCCTCTATCCACTTGGTGAATTTGTCCACCATGACCAGCAGATATTTTTTCTTATGGCTTCCCCCTTTAAGGGCTCCGACCATGTCCAAGCCCCAGACCGCGAAGGGCCATGTAATGGGGATTGTTTGTAGAGCGGTTGGGGGCATGTGGCTTTGGTTGGTGAAGAGTTGGCATCCGACACAGCGCTGGACGAGGTCCTGTGCGTCTGCCCGGGCCGTAGGCCAGTAAAATCATGTACGGAAGGCCTTGCTGACAAGTGCCCGGGCTGCGGCGTGGTGCCCACCGAGACCGGCGTGAATTTCTGCCAAGAGTTGCCGCCCCTCTTCCTCGGAGATACACCTTTGAAGGACTCCGGTAGTGCTTTTCTTGTAGAGCTCTCCTTCGTGAACTTTATAGGCCTTCGAACGCCGGACGATGCGGCGAGCCTCGTTCTGATCTTCTGGGAGCTCCTTCCTATTAAAGTAGGCCAAGAATGGTTAGGTCCACGGGGCAATTACTGCCATGATGAGGTGGGCCGATGGTGTTACTTCAGTGGTTGAAGCTCCGATGATATCGGCGTGTTCGTTATTTGTGTTTGTGTTCGGAACGGGACTGTCGTTGCTATCTCCCCCTTGCCATTCCACGGATGGCTTAAAGAGCCTTTCGAGGAAGATGTTAGGTGGGACGGGGTCGCACTTAGCACCGATGCGAGCAAGAACGTCTGCCGCCTGGTTACTTTCGCGGGCGATGTGATGAAATTCGAGTCCCTTGAACCGAGCGGACATCTTCAAAACGACATTGTGATAAGCTTCCATCTTTGGATCTTTGGCATCAAAGTCTCCATTAATTTGGGATATCGCGAGGTTTGAGTCCCCGCGCACTTCCAGGCGTTGTATGCCCATTGATACGGCCATCCGGAGGCCATGTAGCAAGGCCTCGTATTCGGCTGCGTTATTGGAGTCTGTGTATAATATTTGGAGTACGTATTGGACGATATCTCATGTGGGGGACGTTAATACGACGCCCGCCCCTAGCCCTGCCGACATCTTGGAGCTGTCAAAATGCATCACCCAGTTGGAATACGCGCCGTACTCTTTAGGGAGTTCGGCTTCTGTCCATTCGGCGACGAAGTCAGCCAGTACCTGGGATTTGATGGCTCGATGTGGTTTGTACGTGATGTCAAATGGCAGGAGCTCAATGGCCCATTCGGCAATCCGGCCCGTTGCATCCCGGTTGTGAATTATATCATTGAGGGGCACTTCGGAGGCCACCGTGATAGAGCACTCCTGAAAGTAGTGTCGCAATTTTCGAGATGCCATGAAGACTGCATATGCTATTTTTTGATAATGAGGGTACCGGGATTTGCATGGTGTGAGGACGGTGGATACGTAGTATACCGGCTTCTGGAGCGGAAATTTGTGTCCGTTCTGTTCTCATTCGACGACGAGTACGGCGCTCACCACCTGGTGTGTTGCTGATATGTATAAGAGCATTGGTTCGCTGGCGTTTGGCGCGGCCAGGATTGGGTTGCTTGCTAGAAGGGCTTTTATTTCTTCCAGTCCGGCCGTTGCCGTGTCTGTCCACTCGAAGTTATAAGTGCGCCGTAGAAGGCGATAGAGCGGTAGCGCCTTTTCTCCCAACCTGGAGATAAAGCGGCTTAAAGCTGCCACACACCCAGCGAGTTTTTGGACCTACTTGAGTTCGGTTGGCATAGCCAGTTGTGACAGAGCTCGGATTTTGGCTGGAGTTGCTTCAATTCCTCTATTGGAAACGATGAAGCCCAATAGCTTACCAGCGGGGACGCCAAAGACGCACTTTTCCGGGTTAAGCTTGATGTCGTATGTGCGGAGGTTGTCGAATGTGAGACGCAAGTCGTCTATTAGTGTTTCGACGTGTCTAGTTTTGATGACGACGTCGTCCATGTAGGCCTCCACTGTTTTGTCGATCTATTTCTCGAGGCATGTTTGGATCATGCGCTGGTAGGTGGCGCCGGCGTTCTTGAGCCCGAAAGGCATGGTGTTGAAGCAAAACCGGCCGTATGGTGTAATGAATTCTGTTGCGGCTTGATCGGACTCCTTCATTTTGATTTGATGGTATCCGGAATATGCATCAAGGAAGTACAACAAGTCGTGACCTGAGGTAGCGTCAATGATTTGATCAATGCGGGGAAGAGGGAAGGGATCCTTAGGGCAAGCCTTGTTAAGGTCTTTGAAATCGACGGATAGGCGCCAGGATTTATCCTTCTTTAGTACCATTACCAAGTTTGCCAGCCAGTCCGGATGTTTAATGTCTTTGATGAATCCGGCCTCGATGAGTTTGGCTAGCTCCTCCCCCATAGCTTGTCGTTTGGGTTCGGAAAAGCGCCGCAAAGTTTGCTTGACTGGCTTATATCCCTTTAGTATGTTGAGGCTATGTTCGGCCAACTCGCGTGGGATTCCTGGCATATCGGAAGGATGCCAAGCGAATATATCCCAGTTTTCGCGCAGGAAGTCTCGTAGTGCGGCATCGACTGCAGGGCTAAGTTGCGCTCCGATAGACGCTGTCTTCTTCGGGTCTGTTGGATGGACCTGAAATTTGACTATTTCTTCTGCTGGCATGCGGTTTATTCTCGGCGCGGAGGGCTATGTCCGGATCGCTGACGAGGGTGATTATTCCATTAGGCCCGGGCATTTTTAGCTTCATATACCCATAATGAGGTATGGCTTGAAAGTGCATGAAGGCCTCTCGCCCTAACAGGGCGTGGTACCCACTGTTGAAAGGGGCCACCTGGAAAGTTATTTCTTCGGACCGATAATTCTCCGGCGTGCCGAACACTACATCAAGCGTAATTTTTCCTGCACACCGAGCTTCCCGGCTAGGAATGATACCTCGAAAGGTTGTGCTGCTTTTCTCGATGCGGCTCCTGTCTATTTCCATCTTGTGGAGCGTGTCCTCGTAAATGAGGTATAGTCCGCTGCAGCCGTCCATGAGGACTTTTGTAAGTTGAAAGCCGTCCACGATGGGACTGAGGACTAGGGCAGCTGGCGCTCGGACTGTTCTGTATTTAGGTTCGTCACTGGCGTTGAAGGTTATGGCTGTGTCGTTCCAGGGGTCAATTGCAGCGACCTGGCAAACTTCGGCGAGATTGCGAAGTGCCCTTTTACGCTTGTTGTTTGAAGCGAATGTCTCGAAGACTGCCAATAATCTATTGTCGTTGTTTGCTGGAGGGTGTTGTTCTGGGGTGTCCTTGATAAGGATGTCCTCACCGCTCTTGGCTACCTGCCGAAGTATCCAGCATGCTCTAAGGCTGTGGGTTGCCACGATATCCGGCGTCGTGTCTATTTTCCATGGGCCATTGAGCCATCCCTCCAGAACGGTGCAGCAGTCTTTTACCTTGTTTTTAACAAGGAGGAATCTGGCCCAGAAGTGGTGGACCATTTCCTGAGACTTTTGTTTGATGCTCCTGAGAGCATCTATGTCCGGGTGGGTGGGTGGAATTGAATCCGAACCCTGACCCGATTTTGGATCCGGAGTTTGGAGGTCTACCGGGCCGGACAGTTCGGGCTCCGGGATATCGACTGATTTTTTAGGCTCGTCGTCCGACTCTATGTTCGGAGGAAGAGACATGCTTTTCTGCCGGAAAATATCCGGCTCTTCGAGATCGGCGATCCGAACATAGTTTGTCTTCAATGTAGTGGAAGAGTTCTAGGGTTACATGGAGTCGGTTACATAAGAGGGAATCTTCATAGTCGGTCGCCTAGCTTGCCTTCCACGCCATGTGGCATCCACTCCGGACATGGGTTCAATCTTTGGTCTTCATGTCTTCACAGCCCATCAGTCCGGCCCACGGATAACAGGCCGGACGCCCGAGGACCCCTTAATCCAGGAATCCCTCAACTGCCACCACCATAACCCGGGCCCTGAGAGCCGGATCCTGAGCCGCCACCTGGCCCATGATTGTTTTGAAAAATATTGGAATTTTTGTACTCCTTCATGATGAAGCAGTCCTTCCAAAGGTGAGTGGACGGCCTTTCATGTGTACCATGCCTCGGGCAGGGCTGATTTAGCATCTGCTCAAGATTGAAGCCTAATCCCCCAAGCCGTGGGTGCGGCTTACCCTTTCGACGCTGACCATTATTCTGCGCATTGGTATTAGCCACAAATTCCAAATTGTTATCCGCTTTGCGCTTACCGTTGCCTCCCTGACTCGCCGGGTTATGCTGCTGCCCTCTGGTGTTACTGCTCTTCTTTCCCTTTCTCGACTTTTCATCATCAGACTCGGGGTCCTTGGTACCATCCGAGTTAGCATACTTAACCAGAGCCGTGTTGGATCACGGGTTCCGGCAAAACGCTCAAGGTTCGAACACTGGGGTGCGCGCGGAGATTTCCTCCCTACCGATCTACGCCCTAGCTTGCTAAGATCTCGCGGATGAACTCGACGAACTCACAACACAAAGACACAAGATTTATACTGGTTCGGGCCACCGTTGTGGTGTAATACCCTACTCCAGTGTGGTGGTGGTGGATTGCCTCTTGGGCTGATGATGAATAGTACAAGGGGAAGAACAGCCTCCTGAGGTTGAGGTGTTCTTGTGCCCTACGAACTAGTGGGTGCCAGGATGGAGTGGATCCAGTCCAAGATGATCCCGGTGAGCTCTCCGATCGCCCCGCTACTCTGGTGGCTAGTTCTACATATATAGGCCCTGGTCCTCTTCCCAAATATTGAGCGGGAAGGGAGCCAACAACGGCCAATTCAAAGGGGAACAGCTAGTACAGCTTATCCTGACAAAAGCGGCCTTCGCCTGCGGAAAGCTCTGGTGGTGACGCCGTCTTGGGCTCCACGGTGACCTCCGTCCTGCCGTCCTGCTAGTCTTGGTCTCATTGCACCGATATGGAAACCTTTGCCTAATGCCTCGGTACTCCGCGCCTGCGCTTGCCTCCTTAGCACCAAAGAGGAAACAAGGACGCTGCACGTGCTGGCGCCCGCCTGATCCTGATCGTCATGGCTCACGTCACGAGAGCCTCGCGAGGTTCGCCCTGCCTTGATATCTCCGCTCCTCGCGAGGCAGCCTGGTGAGGCCGCTCCTGAGGAGGTCTTGCGTCGTCTGCCTCGTGAGGCTTGGCCCCTCGCGAGGGTCTTGAATGTCTCGCTGATGAAGATGGGTCGTACAGGCCTGCCAGCAAAGCCACGCACGATGCGCCGCGGGCCCCAGAAGCCTACGGCCTTGGTCGACGCGTGGTAGTTGATTGGACGTGGGCGTCTCCGCTTCCCCATGCTGCCTTTGAATCCGCCTGGCTATGCGGCCCCTGCAGCCTATACAGTTATTCTTCCCTCGTCCACGCCTGGCTCCCCCAATCTCTCTGCTTTCTCGAGACTCTGCTCCTCCCCTCCAATCTGATCTGCACCCTGCCTGCCTCGTCGCTATGACGCCGGAACGAGCAGACAAGGGGAAGAAGCCCCTGCCTTCGCCAAGTGCGCCTCCGTCCTTCGAGCCTGTGCTCGGCCGACCCCTGCTGCTCAACAACGAGGCCATGGACAAGGTGCGCCCCATGCTTGCTTCCAGTTTCAACGAGTGGGGGGAGACGGTGGCTTGGCCTGTGTCTCGCGCTCGCATTGCTCGGGCAGTCACTGAGGTCCCAATCTTCATAGATGCCCTCTAGGCTGGCCTGATTCCTCCCTTCTTCGCCTTCTTCAACGCGGTGCTCGAGCATTATCAGATCCACATGCTGCATCTCGACCCTCAATCTGTGACTCTTCTCGCTGTCTTCGCCTTCGTGTGCGAAGCCATGGTGGGCATCGCTCCTTCTGTGGCCCTCTTCTGCCATTTCTTCTCATTGCATCTGACTGACCCTCGGCATAGCTCGGGGTGCGTGAGCTTCCAGGCCGTGGCCGTGACAGCGGGCGCGGGGATCGACTTTGAGCTTCCTCCATCCATGAGCGAGTTTCGAACACGATGTGTGTTTGTCGACGCCGGTGTGCTCAGCCCTCTGCTCCGTGCTCCGCCAGGGCTACCGTTCCCAACTCCAGTTGGGGCCACTAGAGGCTCGCGAGCCCGCGTCTCGTTCCCGTCTGGCTCTGGCTGAGGAGGTTGAAGGACCGCGACGCGACTGCGCCTATGGTGGTGAAGGAGTTCGTCAAGCGCCGAGTCGCTCCGCTTCAGCGCCATTCCCGCCCGATGTGGGCCTTGCTCAGCAGTCAGGACCATATGAGGTTTCAGGAGGAGGGGCTTCCTCTTAAGACACGGCAAACGATGCTTGCGGTCCTGACGGGTGCCCCTCTGCCGGACGACATGCCCAGGAAGAGCCGTCTGCTGTACCGCTGCGCGAACAACGCTGAATTTGCCGAAAGCATGCCCTCCTTTGATGAGTGGGGGTTGCGCCCGATTGGCCTGGTGGGGCCCCGCGAGATCCCCGTTGACGTGGTTCCCTTCCTCGCCACCGGTGCCGAGCTCGTCCCAAGTGTGGGCGCAGGGGGGCAAGCTTCGACGGAGGTCGGCGGCTTGAGTGCTGAGCAGCTTATGCCGCCTGGTGATCCTGGGGCGTCGTCCTCGGGAGCTCGCGATCCCTCCCCTAGGGCGTCGGTTACTGAGGCGGCGCAGCATGCGGCTCCCGAGGTCAAAGTCCCGGAAGCCTCGGGAGGTCGTGGTGAGACGGCGCCCGACTGTTCACCGCAACCGGGCACCCCTGAAGTTGTCCCTCCAAGCTCTACCTCGGCCTCGCACCGCGCTGGCCGCCACGTCCAGCGCTTCGGTCGGCTTTGCGTGGACTTCGAGGAGCTCCGCAAGAGGAAAGGATCCCCGAGCGGCAACAACATCTTCGGGCCGCTGAAGCGAAGGAAGTACATCACCGTCGACGTGTAACTACCGTACCGCTATGGCTTCTTGTGTGCTGTTTCCATCTCCTGACGTCAGTTCTTCAGGGCTCCTTCTGTCGAGGCTGCTGCGCCTCCTGAGAAACGGTCTCCTCTTTCCTCGACTCCCCCACTGGCCTTGAGCGCTCCGAGTACGCTTGCTGCCCCTGGAGCAGGGTTGGTTGAAGGGGAGCACTTGCCTTCGTGGCGCACTGATCCTGGGACCTTGTCGTTCCTCCCCCACGGCTTGGCATGGAGCTTGGCGGGCGTGCCCAGGACCCCTCCTCCGGTCATGGACAGTAGCTGGTTGGCTTCAGTCTTCGGTTCCTCTTCAAGCAGCGGGCCCCGACCGGCTAGGGCCCCCAGCGAGGACTGGCTGGCGCCTGGGGCAGCAAAAGCCCCCAGCCCCCTGCCGAGAGGCGGTGCGCCGCTTGATGTCCCGCCTGCAACCCTCGAGGTGGAGGACAAGGTGGGCCATGCGTTCGAGTCTGAGCACGGGCAAAGCGTCGTTCGCCATGAGCTCTTCCAGGAGGCGATGGGCGCGATGAGCCGACTTGGTGAAGAACTCGCGGATGTCAACTCGCGTCTTGAGGCTGAAGGTCTTCGGCTGGCGGAGGAGTGGTGTAAGCTGAGGGTGGCCGTCAACCTGGGCTGCTACCAGCATGATCTTGACAATGTGAAGGCCGAGGCATCCCTCAAGGTTTCCTGCGAAGCTTGCTCCCGAGCCTTGGAGGAGGCTCGCGAGGCTGCGGAGAAGCGTGCGTGGGAGCTCTAGGCCTGGAGTGCGTCCCTCGAGCAGCAGGTGGAGGCGCGCAGAGCCGCCCTTGCTTCGCTGAGGGGGACGCCCACCAAGGAAGAAGAGGCCCGGAAGCGCGAGGAGGCGTTGGCCCTGGAAGCCGTGGAGCGCAGCCTCGAGCTCGAGCAGTTGGAGACGAGGGAACGCCAAGTTGCCCAGGCAAAGGATGTCGTTGGGGCTCGCGAGGTCAGGGTCCAGGAGGAGGTCAACCGCCGGGTTGCCGAGGCTAGCGCAGATCTCGAGGGTTGGCACGACCTGAAGCTGAAGCTTGCGGAAGCGGAGGCAGCGGATGTCGGTGTCAAAACCTGCGGATCTCGGGTAGGGGGTCCCGAACTATGTGTCTAAGGCGGATGGTAACAGGAGGCGGGGGACACGATGTTTACCCAGGTTCGGGCCCTCTCGATGGAGGTAATACCCTACTTCCTGCTTGATTGATCTTGATGATATGAATATTACAAGAGTTGATCTACCACGAGATCATAGAGGCTAAACCCTAGAAGCTAGCCTATGGTATGATTGTTGTTGTCCTACGGACTAAACCCTCTGGTTTATATAGACACCAGAGGGGGCTAGGGTTACACAGAGTCGGTTACAAGGGAGGAGATCTACATATCCGTATTGCCAAGCTTGCCTTCCACGCCAAGGAGAGTCCCATCCGGACACGGGTCGAAGTCTTCAATCTTGTATCTTTATAGTCTAACAGTCCGGCCAAAGGACGTAGTCCGGCTGTCCGAGGACCCCCTAATCCAGGACTCCCTCAGTAGCCCCCAAACCAGGCTTCGATGGCGATGAGTCTGGCGCGCAGATTGTCTTCGGCATTGCAAGGCGGGTTCTTCTCCAAATTCTGAGTACCTATTGAGTAGTGTCCGGCTTCCCATAAATATTGCACTCCTTGGCTTCCGCGCCTAATAACGGTTATCTTCCACATGTCGAGCGAATGCGAGAAGCCAGGGCATTTTTACATTTGCCACCCTAGCCATGTGAGTAAATCGTCTATTAAAGAGACGGGGATTCTCAGATCCAGATCACACCATCCCCCAACAGCGAGTATCCATCGGAGCGCGCTCGAAAAAAATCCATTCCAGCATGGCCGGCCATCGCAGCTCCTCCTCTCGCTCCCGTAGCCCGAAGCCCGGCAATTGGAAGAAGTGTTCTGTCCCCCACAGCCAATTAGTAGAGTTACAGACCCAGGGATTTCTCCCTCCAGAGTATATGGTCCCCGTTCGAGCCGGGCTCGCCACCTACAATGGCGGGGAGCAAGCGGAGAGCTTTCCCAACCCATCCATGGGGGAGCGGGTATGCCTTGTCCCTTACTTATTAAGAGGGCTTGGATTTCCAATTCATCCGTTCCTCCGTGGGCTCCTGGAGTTCTACGGCCTCCAGCTGCATAATTTTACTCCCGCCTCCATATTACACATCGCTGGCTATGTCGCCCTTTGCGAGCTGTTTCTGGGCTGCGAAGCTCATTTTGAGCTATGCAAGAGGATATTCTACCTTGTACCCCGTACACAGGAGGGGTCAATATATCAAGTGGGCGGAGCCGAGATATGGCGCATCACCGGGATCGGATACCTGTCCGGTACTCCGAAGAAGACATCCGAAGACTGGCCTTCGGAGTGGTTTTATATGGAGGACGTCCCCCTTCCGGACCCAATTCGGATGGGCCTTCCTGAGTTCGACAACGCTCCCTTGAAGAAACGCCGCAGCTGGCGCCCTCGGAGCCCTCAGGAGGAAGATAACGGGGAAGTCCTTTACCTAATGAGTCGGATACAGACGCTAGCCCAGTCAGGATTGACTGTAATTGAGGTTATATCAATATGTATAATGCGGGGGGTGCAGCCACTTCAATATCAGGGACAACCCATGTGGCACTTCAATGGAGAAGACGATGCTACCCGCTGCGGTCGTAAGGGGCCGGACTCCGTCGCTGCTCTAGCGAAGATACTGTCCGGTTTATAAAAAGGAGAGGAAGAGGAGTTCATCCGCATTAAGCCACGGGATGGATTCTCCATGTACAACCCTCCAAGCTGGGTGAGCTGTCACTTTTTACTCCAGACCTTCCTGCATTCTTTGTCATACATATTTACCTTGCTACTTCATAGGAGGAGCTGCGAAAAGCTATGAGGGAGGTCCACGGCCCGCCTCCACAACCAGAGGACCCTGACCGGGCCCTCGACCCCGGAATCGAAGAGGATCCGGACACATTTGTGGAGCTGATTGACAGGATGTTCTATCAATTGAGCTGCGATGATGCCATGGTGGCCATCATAGCCGATTATCCTGGACTACTCCCTGCATCGCATGTAAGTAAAACCAGAGTCCCAACTTCCGAGAAGGATCCCCTTTTCTGCACTTCACCTACCGCACACATATGGTGTCTTACAGGGAAGGCCCTCGGGACGCCATGCCGAACCCGCGGTGACTCACCAACAAGGGGCACCGAAGCCGGGTAGGCTTAAAAGGAAGGCGGACAGGACTGAGACGCTGTTGCAGAGGTATGAAACAGAACCCCGCTCCGTGGTTGTCGTCTTTTAAAATATAATAAAGTCCATGTTTCCTTGTAGGAAAAAAACTCGCCGGACTATATCCGGAGAGGTTGCCGGCCACGCCTCCACCAGCCGGGCTCCAGAGCCGGACCTAGAGGCGGACGCTAACATGGGGCCAACACCGGATGTTCCTTCTACAGAGGATGTAGATAGGCTGTCTGCTACGAATTCCGAAGTGGAGAGTGCCATGAATCACAGGCGCCGCCGGGCCGTATTCCGCGACGCTTGTTTCTCCCAAGAGGCGTTCGATGCCTTTAACTCAGGAGACGCGTACATCCGAGCTGCTCAAAATGGTCTTGCCAGAGCCACAGACCAGTATGTAAATGATATACAGGTAAGAAAATCTGATAATTATGTATATCAGTAGCCCCTGAGACTTCAAACAGTTGACACAACTGATTTAAGGATCATTATTTGTGCAGGTACTTACGGAGAAGAAAACCCAATTGTCTCAAGAGCTGGAAGAGTGCAAAGCCCAGCTACGGGCCGCAGTTTCTGCAATGAAGGAGTCCGTGAAGTCCCCCTCTGGTAACACTTGCCTCTATCAAAAAGAATGACATGTACCGACTAGTATGCGGCATGCATGCAAATCTAACAATAGATTCTGCAGATGATCCCGGGGTTAATCCGGAGGTAGTGCAAGGGGATGAGCAACATGCTCAACGACAGTTAAAGGCTGGCGAGCGCGTGCTTAAGCAGGTTAGGCAGGAGAAAAACAATCTCCAAGATGCCAATATCCGGCTGAGTGTTGAACTGAAAGATGTTCGGGCCAACTTGCTGACTCCGTAAAGGAGAATAAGAGGCTTCGACGCGGCATTTTTCGTAAGTGCTTGAACGAACTTTTTATTGAGTTCAACGAAGAAACCGGCTAACAGAGTTATATCTGTAGGTATGCTGACGGGTCGTCCCGCACAGGAAATGCCCGGGTCTGCAGGTGATCTTCTGCCAGAGCTCTCACAACTGCACGAACAAGTTCGGCAGGTGATGCAGGGCATTGCCCAAGCCTTGTGGCCATCCGCCTCCCTGCCAGGAGGCATGGGGGAGCTTGTAGAGAAGCTCGAGGGAGCGCGGCGGCGCTTCTGATTATGGAAGATATCAGCCTGCCGACAAGGTGCAAGGGAAGCCTGGGCCATGGTGAAGACACGATATACCAAGGCTGACCCGAACCACATGGCCGAGGTCGGACCTGTGGGGTCTGATGGGAAAGAGATCCCCGTCAGTTTGGTGCATGACCAGGTAGAATTAGCCGCAAAGTATTCCCAACAGGATTGTAGGCTAGACAGCCTGTTGGATGGTATAGAAGAAGAATTTAGTCAGTCTAAGTGTCTGTGTACTTCAAGTGACATGTATTGTCCCTAGCCGGATTGTAAATCATTTGTCATGGCGGACCCTTTCGCTTCGACATCCAGACCCGACAGTCCGGAGTGTATCCGAATACCCGCTCAGTTATGTAAAAACTGGGGTATGCGTGGAAACCAGGCGTAGGGGTCATAAGTGCTTGAACAGACAAGTACCCAACTAGCTATGTTATATTACATGGATAGTAAGAAACATCTTCCAGGGAGAATAGTTCCGTTAAGGGTTCCTTTCCTTGGGTACGCATGCATTAATGTGCATGTCCAAACTGCGAAAAGAGACGCGGGATATAAACATCTGGGGCATGTATTACAATAAATAAAAGTCATCTTTTGTTCACCGACCGAGTATTCCCTTAAGAACGCTAGCTTTCGTCTTCACCCAGTCTGAGGTACACATCCGGCTGACCTGGCAGTAACAATCGCAGAGGTGCTCCCCTTATGCCCTAGCCGAATTAACGGGAACGTAGGGCATAAACACAAGAGCCAGGCAACCCAGCTTGGCCAAAACTTAAGTCATATCGATGCATATAATGGCAAAAAAAGGTACATGTGGAATAATAACACATGTGTGGGGCATAGAGCCCGGAAAATAGTTATATTAAGCTTCTGTATAAGAAGCCCCCAGGTATCATGAGCGCAACTAGCCCGTCAAGATTGTGCAGTCACGACACATTTTAGCCTTTGAAGGCCTTGAAGAAGAAAAAAGGGGAAGAAAGAGAGAAAGAAAGAAAAGACAGATGACGAATATATAAAAAATTGACAGAGGTAAGGAGACGAACACCGAGTCCGGCACTAGGCGTAGAACCTTCGGAGTCTGGCTGCGTTCCATGGGTTTGGTTTAAGTCGATTGTCCGATGCATCCCGCAAACGGTATGCTCCACCGGTCAGAACTTGGTCAATCACGAAGGGACCTTCCCATTTGGGCTTGAGCTTGTTCTTTTTCTTCTCCGGCAGGCGTAGAACGAGTTCACCAACATTTTGGCCCGTACTTCTCTGCTTTGATACCTTCGAGCCTGTTGCTGATAGAATGCGGAACGGGCTTTTGCCACGTCACGCTCCTCCTCCACGGCGTCCAAACTGTCCTGCCGATCAAGCTCGGCTTCTTTCTCTTCATACATGCGCACTCGAGGTGAGTCATGAATTATGTCGCAGGGCAGTACCGCCTCTGTGTCGTACACCATAAAAAATGGTGTGTATCCGGTAGTGCGATTCAGCGTGGTCCGCAGCCCCCATAGTACGGAGTCGAGCTCCTCTACCCAGTGCGTATCTGATTCCTTCAAGGATCGCACTAATCTGGGTTTAATGCCGCTCATGATAAGACCATTTGCTCGCTCAACTTGACCGTTAGTTTGCGAGTGATAGACAGAAGCATAATTGAGCTTGATGCCCATGTTGCTGCACCAAAGTTTTACCTCGTCGGCTGTAAAGTTCGAGCCGTTATTGATGATGATGCTGTGGGGACGCCATAATGGTGTACAACCCCGGATATGAAGTCTATCACTGGTCCGGATTCGGCCGTTTTAGCTGGTTTGGCTTCTATCCATTTGGTGAATTTTTCCACCATGACCAATAGGTATTTTTTCTTATGGCTTCCCCCTTTAAGGGGTCCGACCATATCAAGCCCCCAGACCGCAAAGGGCCAAGTGATGGGGATTGTTTGGAGAGCGGTAGGCGGCATATGGCTTTGGTTTGCAAAAATCTGGCAACCGACGCAACGTTGAACGAGGTCCTGTGCGTCTGCTCGGGCCGTCGGCCAGTAGAAACCTGTACGGATGGCCTTGCTTACAAGGGCCCGAGGTGCGGCGTCGTGGCCGCCAAGTCCAGCATGAATTTCTGCCAAAAGTTGTCGTCCTTCCTCTTCGGAGATGCACCTTTGAAGGACTCCGGTAGTGCTTTTCTTATAAAGCTCTCCCTCGTGGACCTTGTAGGCTTTAGACCGCCACACAATGCAACGTGCCTCGTTTGGGTCCTCAGGTAGTTCCTGCCTAGTTAGGTAGGCCAAGAAGGGTTCTGTCCACGGGGCGATGACAGCCATAATCACGTGGGCGGAAGGTGTTATTTCGGTGGCAGAGCCTCCGATTACGTCAGAGTGTTCGGTATCTGGTGTTGTGGCCAAGTCCGGACTGTTGTTGCCGGTCTCTCCTTCCCATACCACGGATGGCTTAAACAGCCTTTCCAAGAAGATATTGGGTGGGATAGGTTCGCGCTTAGCGCCGATGCGGGCGAGGATGTCCGCCGCTTGATTGTTTTCTCGGACCACATGATGGAATTCGAGCCCCTCGAACCGAGCTGACATTTTGAGGACGGCGTTGCGGTAAGCCACCATTTTTGGGTCCTTGGCGTCAAAGTCTCCATTTATTTGAGATAGCGAGGTTCGAATCCCCACGCACCTCTAGGCGTTGAATGCCCATGGAGACTGCTATCCGGAGACCATGCAACAGGGCCTCATATTCTGCTGTATTGTTGGAGTCTGTGTATAATATTTGGAGTACGTATTGGACGGTATCTCCGGTGGGGGATGTCAGAACGACGCCTGCCCCCAGACCAGCCAGCATCTTTGAACCGTCAAAGTGCATGATCCAATTGGAGTACGCGTCGTACTCTTTAGGGAGTTCGGCTTTCGTCCATTCGGCGATGAGATCGGCCAGTACTTGCGACTTAATGGCTCGTCGTGGTTTATATGTTATGTCGAACGGGAGGAGCTCGATAGCCCATTTAGCAATCCAGCCCGTGGCATCGCGGTTATTCATTATGTCGTTGAGTGGTACTTCAGAGGCCACCGTGATTGAACACTCTTGAAAGTAGTGTCGTAGTTTCCGGGATGCCATGAAGACCGCGTATGCTATCTTTTGATAATGTGGGTACCGTGATTTGCATGGCGTGAGGACAGTGGATACATAATATACCGGCTTTTGAAGCGGGAACTTATGTCCGTCCATCTCTCGTTCGACGACGAGCACTGCGCTTACAACTTGGTGTGTTGCTGCTATATATAGCAGCATTGGTTCGCCGACGTTAGGTGCGGCCAAGATTGGGTTTGTGGCCAAAAAGGCTTTTATTTCTTCCAACCCGGCCGTGGCCACATCCGTCCACTCGAAGTGTTCGGTGCGTCGAAGAAGGCGATAAAGGGGTAGTGCCTTTTCTCCTAATCAGGAGATAAAGCGGCTTAAGGCAGCCACGCATCCAGTTAATTTCTGGATTTGCTTGAGGTCTGTTGGGATAGCCAACTGTGACAGAGCTCGGATTTTAGCCGGATTAGCTTTAATTCCTCTACTGGAGACGATGAAGCCCTGGAGGTTTCCGGCGGGCACGCCGAAAACGCATTTTTCTGGATTGAGCTTGATGTCGTATGTTCGGAGATTGTCGAACGTGAGCCTCAAGTCGTCTATTAAGGATTCGACGTGTCTGGTTTTAATGACCACATCGTCTACGTATGCCTCCACTGTTTTGCCGATCTGTGTTTCCAGGCATGTCTGAATCATGCATTGATAGGTTGCACCGACGTTTTTAAGCCCGAAAGGCATGGTGTTAAAATAGACGGGGCCGTATGGGGTGATAAATGCCGTTGCGGCTTGATCGGACTCCGCCATCTTGATTTGATGGTATCCGGAGTATGCGTCGAGGAAACACAATGAGTCGTGTTCTGCAGTAGCGTCGATAATTTGATCGATGCGGGGGAGGGGGAAGGGATCCTTGGGGCAAGCCTTGTTAAGGTCCTTGAAATCGACACATAGGCGCCAGGATTTATCCTTCTTTGGTACCATCACCAGGTTTGCTAGCCAGTTCGGATGTTTTATTTCTCTAATGAATCCGGCCTCAAGTAACTTGGCTAGCTCCTCTCCCATGGCTTGTCGCTTAGGTTCAGAGAAACGCCGAAGAGTCTGCTTGACCGGCTTGAACCCCTTTAGAATGTTAAGGCTATGCTCGGCCAGCCTGCGTGGGATTCCTGGCATGTCTGAAGGATGCCAGGCGAATATGTCCCAATTTTCGCGCAAGAACTCCAGTAGTGCGGCGTCTACTCTGGGTTTTAACTGTGCCCCGATGGATGCTGTTTTTGTAGGGTCCGTTGGATGGACTTGGAATTTGACTATTTCGTCCGCTGGTTTAAAAGAGGTGGACTTGGATCTTTTGTCAAGTATCACATCGTCCCTGTCCACTGTGGAGCGCAGCGCAGTTAATTCCGAGGCCGCGAGGGCTTCGGATAACGCCTCGAGGGCTAGTGTGGCGGTTTTATTTTCGGCGCGGAGTGCTATGTCCGGATCACTAGCTAGAGTGATGATTCCATTAGGCCCGGGCATTTTGAGCTTCATGTACCCGTAATGGGGTATAGCTTGGAAGATCGTGAATGCCTCCCGCCCTAGAAGGGTGTGGTATCCGCTATTGAACGGGGCCACTTGGAATGTGATTTCTTCGGACCTATAATTCTCCGGCGTGCCGAATACCACATCTAGTGTGATTTTCCCAGCACATCGTGCCTCCCGACTAGGGATGATTCCTCTGAAGGTCGTGCTGCTTTGCTCAATGCGGCTTCTGTCTATTTCCATTTTTAGAAGAGTTTCCTCATAGATGAGGTTTAGTCCGTTGCCGCCGTCCATGAGCACTTTAGTAAGCCGGAAGCCGTCCACAATTGGACTAAGGACCAAGGCGGCTGGTGCTCGGGCTGTTCGGAATTTAGGTTCGTCACTGGCATTGAAGGTGATAGCCGTATCACTCCATGGATTTATTGCTGCCACGTGGCAGACTTCGGCGAGGCTGCGGAGTGCTCGCTTACGCCTATTATTTCAGGCGAAGGTCTCCAAGACTGTCAATATTGTATTGTTGTTCTCCACGGGATGGTGCTCTGTGGTATTGTTGAAGAGGAGATCCTCACCGCTCTTGGCCACCTGCCGGAGTACCCAACATGCTCTAAGGCTGTGTGTTGGCATGGTATCCCTCCAATACGGTTCCACGCCCTGTAGTGGGCTTTTGCTTCTTTGTAATTGGATCGGGTAACTTACGAGAGTGCACCCTTTTAATTCGGACTGGGGGTTTTGTCAGAGCCGGAGGATCCCAAAATTTTGTTTGGGTTTTCCATGCGCTTTCCATCGCACAGTACTTCCGTACTATGGCCGCCAAGTCAGCGAAGTGTGCTATGTCACGGCGACTTATGGCGTTGAGGATTCCCCTGTCCGTGCAATTTTTGCAAAAGAATGAAATTGCGTCTTCCTCGCGACAGTCCTTAACCTTGCTCATTACAAGGAGGAATCTGGCCCAATAGTGGTGTACTGTCTCTTGGGGCTCTTGTCTAATGTGGGAAAGATCACTTATATATGGGTGGGTGGGTAGATTTAGGTCCGAACCCTGACCCGATCTGAGACCCAGGGGCGGAGGAGTTTCCGATCTTGGAAGCTCGGGCTCCGGGATGTTGCCCGCTAGGTTTGGCCCGCTGTCTGATTCTAGGTTCAGGGCTTGGGCCATGTCCTCCCGTAGACGGGTATCCGGCTCGGAGAGCTCGGGAATCTGGACATAGTTCGTCCTCAAGATGGAGGAAGAATTGCTGAGTTGCTCCTCCACCACCGCTATCTGATGGGTGACTGGCGGAGAGTTAATCTCCCGTTGGTCGGGTTTAAGCCCAATCTGATCATAGTCTGTAGCGACTCCCAAAGCGGCGATGCGATCCGAGAGCTCGTTCAAAGAGGAGAGCTCCATTGGATCCATCTGCTCGGTGAGTCCCGAGCCGATGCGGAGGCGGTTTTTGATGACCCGAGAGCTCATCGTCGGCGCAGCGGCCGAACGGGCGGTCATGATGAAGTCGCCTAATCGGAGGGTTTGGCCTACAGCCAGGGCTCCCCCGGAAGTGATGTTGTCCTTGACAACAAGACGAGCCATCAAGCCTTATGATGACGACACAGTGGAACTCTCAACGAAAGCACCAATGTCGGTGTCAAAACCGGCGGATCTCGGGTAGGGGGTCCCGAACTGTGCGTCTAAGGCGGATGGTAACAGGAGGCGGGGGACACGATGTTTACCCAGGTTCGGGCCCTCTCGATGGAGGTAATACCCTACTTCCTGCTTGATTGATCTTGATGATATGAATATTACAAGAGTTGATCTACCACGAGATCGTAGAGGCTAAACGCTAGAAGCTAGCCTATGGTATGATTGTTGTTGTCCTACGGACTAAACCCTCCGGTTTATATAGACTCTGGAGGGGGCTAGGGTTACATAGAGTCGGTTACAAGGGAGGAGATCTACATATCCATATTGCCAAGCTTGCCTTCCACACCAAGGAGAGTCCCATCCGGACACGGGTCGAAGTCTTCAATCTTGGATCTTCATAGTCTAACAGTCCGGCTGTCCGAGGACCCCCTAATCCAGGACTCCCTCAGCGGGCAGGACCGCTGCTCTTAAGCCCAGGTTAGCAGAGGCGGAGAGACGCGAGGAGGCCATCGCTGCCGCCTTGGTCACGGCGCAGGCGGACTTGGCCTCCACCCACGCCGAGCTGCTTTCTCTTCGGAGGCAAGTTGACGACGCCGAGGCCGTCGCGCGGCAGAACAGGAAGTGTTGTAGAGGCGGACGCTGGAGCGCGTGCATGCCCTCATGCTTCAGGATCTTCGGAACAGGGCCAACATTGCCCTGGGCCATGTCTGTGACGAGAACGCCCCCCATCCTCATGCGGATGATTACGCTAGCCACCTCCGATTCTTCACAGACATGGTGATGCGCTTGGAGAACCGCTCTGATAGAGCCAGCCTGCTAGTCGAAGAGAGGATCCGCAGCCTGCTAAAGCGCGCATTCTCCCGTGTCTTCAGCCATTTTCAAAACTCCTATCAAGACTTCGACTTCGATGCAACCATTGCTCCAGTTCATGAGGCCATCCGGGATGACCTGGCACGGTGGGTGGAGGACAACATGGACGCGTTGGTCAGGGCCTTCTCTTCTGGTGATGCCGCGGTGGTGGTCGCGGCGGACGAAGGCGACGTAGTTGATAATGCTGACGGCGGCGCCGGCGAAGGTGGAGGTGATGCCAGCGACGGCGACAGCGATGCAAGCGGCGCGTCTGAAGACGACCTGGGGGCGCGATGAGCGATGTATCCAGCTGATCCTTACTATCATCATGTATGCAAAACTTGGGCACAACCCTTGCAGATTGTAAGAGCATTTTGAGAGGGGAAGCCCCTCATGTAAGTAAATCGGCGCATTTATTCTTTTGTGTCGAGATGAATGTGTATCTATGTGAACTCATGAGTCTGGTAGTGAGTTTGCCGCATCGGCTTACCTTGGTCGCGGTGCGCTTCGAATGGGATCGCGAGGCCTCGAGCTCCTGAGGAAATCCTGAAGGGTCCGCGGACTTGCCCGAGTGGGCTTCGCGAGGGTCAGATGCTGATAGTGGTATCGACGCGTGTGCTGCGTGCGACATGCCCAGCCCCGCTCACGAGGGGCCCGTGAGGGGGAGGCGATGATCGGGTGCTTCGTGACAAAGCATGAACCAGACAGCAAGAAGTCACTTGAACGAGAAAAGACACCCCCCGCACGCATCAACAAAAATTCGACTTCAACTTAAATCCAAATCCAGAAAGCAAGGCTACAGAAGAAGAGATCCAAAGCAAATGGCCGCGTCCGGCGCCTAGTCTAGTCTCCTGGTCTTCAAGTCTTCTCACCACCACGGAGCTAAGTGCTGCCACTAGGCGTGGGAGGGAGCCCCAGGGCCTGAGGCCGGCACCCCTGAGACTCCGGGGCGTGTACAGCCCCACTCATTATTACGTGAGAGTGTCACGGGCGGCGATCTTCACAGGCACTGGGCCTTCTTCATAGGAACCGGACTTGCTTCATATCGCCAGACGAGGGCCCCGCCTTGCGCCACCCTCGACCACCTTTGAGCCGACCGGCAACCTGGACGACACGAAGGGGGGAAAGGGGACACCAGCGGTCCCCTCGGCGTCCACGGGTCCTCTGCCGGGGGAAGGCTCGCCGGCACCTCCCCGGCAGAGGACCTACCTCCGGGCGTTGCCTGGCTTCGCGCGACGTGGGGAGGGGCCTTGCTCCTGGCTCACTCCGTGCAGCCCCCAGTGTGCTTCCCTCGGTGGAAGGGATGCTGTTGTGCCGGGGTCGTCGATCGACGCTGTGACCTAATTTACTTGCAGCCCACGGTTAGCGTAAGCCTGCTCCTGAGAGATTAGCAGTACCCTGTAGTTGTTGTTGCGGGCACGATCGTCGCATTTCTCTGTCGGTTCCTCGAAGGCTTCAACTTCTAGCGTCCTTCTTCCCAATCTTCTACGAGGAACGAGCCAGGGTCGTCCTCCCGCGCGTACTCCAGGTCCATCATGCGGGGCACGTAGGCTTCCGGGGCCGTTACCCCGAACACCTCGCCGTAGTGCCCCACACTCCATGTCGCCCGGCCTAGCGTGGCGTCCTGAGGATGGTAGCGCGGCATCTCACCGGGACCATGGGAAGCGACGCTTGTGCCCATGCTTGTCGCGAGCGGCACGGGGCGGTGGAGCCCTCGGCGCCGCCGGCCGTGCTGGTGTTGACGAAGCCCCCAGGCACACCTGAGGGCGCGTGGTTGCGGCGAGGCCCGCCGTAAGATCCCGTAGCGGCCTGAGGAGGAAGCAGATAACAGAAGGGCGGCGCTCCTGACGCCGCCGCATCCAGCCGCTCTCCATCAGCCGGCACCGCAGCAACTCCCGCGCCACCGTGAGCGTGGCCCGCATGTTTGCCTGCTCCCGCCGTGTGTGTGGCGCCGTTGCTGCAGCATGTCTTGCGGCTCGCGCTTGTCGTGGAGTGAGGGCGGACGGCGCCCCGCCACGCCGCCCGCGCCCTGCGGTAGGCGGCACCCGGGCCGCCTGGGGCGCGGGGTTGAGGTCTTCATGGGCAGGTAGCGCCGCCCGGCGCGGGGTTGAGGTCTTCATGGGCAGGTGGCGCCGCCCGGGCGGGCCAGGCTGCCCAGCGGTCGGAGTCGACCCTCGGGTCGCCGGACATCGGAGCCGCAGAGCGTCGGTGGGTCGATCAGCGGGGAAGAGGCTCCGGCGCAACCCTACCTGGCGCGCCAAATGTCAGATCATGGGTTCCGGCAAAACCCTCAAGGTTCGAACACTGGGGTGCGCGCGGAGATTTCCTCCCTACCGATCTACGCCCTAGCTTGCTAAGATCTCGCGGACGAACTCGACGAACTCACAACACAAAGACACAAGATTTATACTGGTTCGGGCCACCGTTGTGGTGTAATACCCTACTCCAGTGTGGTGGTGGTGGATTGCCTCTTGGGCTGATGATGAACAGTACAAGGGGAAGAACAGCCTCCTAAGGTTGAGGTGTTCTTGTGCTCTACGAACTAGTGGGTGCCAGGATGGAGTGGATCCAGTCCAAGATGATCCCGGTGAGCTCTCCGATCCCCCCGCTACTCTGGTGTCTAGTTCTACTTATATAGGCCCTGGTCCTCTTCCTAAATATTGAGCGGGAAGGGAGCCAACAACGGCCAATTCGAAGGGGGGCAGCTAGTACAACTTATCCTGACAAAAGCGGTCTTCGCATGCAGAAAGCTCTGGTGGTGACGCCGTCTTGGGCTCCACGGCGACCTCTGTCCTGCCGTCCTGCTGGTCTTGGTCTCGTTGCACCGATATGGAAACCTTTACCTGATGCCTCGGTACTCCGCGCCTGCGCTTGCCTCCTTAGCACCAAAGAGGAAACAAGGACGTTGCACGCGCTGGCGCCCGCCTGGCGCCCGCCTGATCCTGATCGTCATGGCTCATGTCACGAGAGCCTCGCGAGGTTCGCCCTGCCTTGATATCTCCGCTCCTCGCGAGGCAGCCTGGTGAGGCCGCTCCTGAGGAGGTCTTGCGTCGTCTGCCTCGTGAGGCTTGGCCCCTCGCGAGGGTCTTGAATGTCTCGCTGATGAAGATGGGCCGTACAGGCCTGCCAGCAAAGCCACGCCGTGGGCCGCAGGCAGGCAAGTCTGGGGACCCCCGTTTCCAGAACGCCGACAAGCCGCCATGAGTGTCCCCATGTCATTGTAGTGGCGTTTGAGCTGCCCTAATTTCTGCTTCAGGGGCGTGAAACGACAATTGTTCTCCAACATTGAGACTGCTGAATCGGCATTGATGCGATCCGACGAGTACAGGATTGTTGAGACTCGATGCACCCAATGGGTTGTCAACTCACCTTCTTCTTGGACACAGGAGGCTAAATCCACAATTGACATAGGCTGCTTGCACGTATCTTTAAAATTCTGGATAAACCGGGCTTTTAACTCGGCCCATGACCCAATGGAGTTAGCTAGCAACCCTTTCATTCAAGTATGAGTTGTTCCTTCCAACATCATCGTGAAGTACTTGGCACATGCAGCATCGTCAACATCTAGTAGTTCCATCGCCATCTCATAACTCTCAACCCATGTTTCAGGGGGTAAGTCGGCTGTGTAGTTGGGCACCTTACGGGACCCTTGAAATCCTTGGGCAAACGTACGTTACGCAGAGCCGCTACCAAACACGGCACACCCAAAGTCCTGAAAGTCACACCTGTCTCCACCGAAGTTGTCGGACGAACCGAGGAATGCTGACGAGCCGCATACTGAGTCGCCAGCTCAGCCTCCCGACACGCTCTTCCTTGATCCATTACGTTCTGGGCGTTAGCCCCACCGCCTGTCGGGTTATGTCCATGGGGCGGGTTACGGTTCCGCCCACTGCTTGACCATCTTCATCCTACGCCTCCCACGGGTTGATAAACCTTAGGTCATCCACTTGAGGGAAATTTGCTACCGTCCTACAAACCTCTGCACCTGGAGGCCCAACAACATCTACAAGAAGAAGGTTGTGTAGTACGCATCAATGTGGCAGACCTGTAGACTAAAACTTCTCTCACAAGCAAAACATGATCACACCTTATTACTCTTGGGTGTTAATCACATAAGCGATGTGAACTAGATTATTGACTCTAGTAAACCCTTTGAGTGTTGGTCACATGGCGATGTGAACTATGGGTATTAATCACATAAAGATGTGAACTATTGGTGTTAAATCACATGGAGATGTGAACTAGATTAGTGACTCTAGTGCAAGTGGGAGATTGAAGGAAATATGCCCTAGAGGCAATAATAAAGTTGTTATTTATATTTCCTTATATCATGATAAATGTTTATTATTCATGCTAGAATTGTATTAACCGGAAACTTAGTACATGTGTGAATACATAGACAAAACAGAGTGTCCCAAGTATGCCTCTACTTGACTAGCTCGTTAATCAAAGATGGTTATGTTTCCTGACCATAGACATGTGTTGTCATTTGATGAACGGGATCACATCATTAGAGAATGATGTGATGGACAAGACCCATATGTTAGCTTAGCATTATGATCGTTGAGTTTTATTGCTATTGCTTTCTTCATGACTTATACATGTTCCTCTGACTATGAGATTATGCAACTCCCAAATATCGGAGGAACACCTTGTATGCTATCAAAAGTCACAATGTAACTGGGTGATTATAAAGATGCTCTACAGGTGTCTCCGAAGGTGTTTGTTGGGTTGGCATAGATCGAGATTACGATTTGTCACTCCGTGTATCGGAGAGGTATCTCTGGGCCCTCTCGGTAATGCACATCATTATAAGCCTTGCAAGCAATGTGACTAATGAGTTAGTTACAGAATGATGCATTACGGAACGAGTAAAGAGACTTGCTGGTAACAAGATTGAACTGGGTATGATGATACCCACGATCGAATCTTGGGTAAGTAACATACCGATGACAAAGGGAATAACGTATGTTGTTATGCGGTTTGACCGATAAAGATCTTCGTAGAATATGTAGGAGCCAATATGAGCATCCAGGTTCCGCTATTGGTTATTGACAGGAGATGTGTCTCGGTCATGTCTACATAGTTCTCGAACCCGTAGGGTCCGCACGCTTAACGTTCGATGACGATTTGTATTATGAGTTATGTGATTTGATGTACCGAAGGTTGTTCGGAGTCCCGGATGAGATCACGAACATGACGAGGAGTCTCGAAATGGTTGAGACGTAAAGATCGATATATTGGAAGGCTATATTCATACATCGGAAAGGTTCTGAGTGATTCGGGTATTTTTTGGAGTACCGGGGAGTTACGGGAATTCGCCGGGGGAAGTAGTGGGCCTTAATGGGCCATACGGGAAAGGAGAAAAGGGACTCAAGGGGTGGCCGCGCCACCCCCCCATGGCAAGTCCGAATTGGACTAGGGAGGGGCGGCGCCCCCCTCTCTTTCCTTCTCCCTCTCCTACTCCTTCCCTCTCTCCCCTCTTGGAAAAGGAAGGGGACTCCAACTAGGATTTGGAATCCTAGTTGGACTCCCCCAATAGGCGCGCCCCTCCTAGGCCGGCCTCTCCACCCTCCCTCCTTTATATACGTGGCAAAAGGAGCACCCCAAGACACACAACAAACAATCTCTTAGCCGTGTGTGGTGCCCCCTCCACAGTTTTACACCTCGGTCATATCGTCTTAGTGCTTAGGTGAAGCCCTGCACCGGTTGTTGGAGATATGCCCTAGAGGCAATCATTTATGATGATATTTGCTATGTGCTTATAAATAAAGATAGTCCTTAGAGATTATCAATGATGTGTATCAGCAAGTACGTGACTTGTTTGTGGGACTATGCATTGTATGATGGTTGTCCTAAAAGGTCCCTAGTCGAAAGGGCTATGTGGACGCGCGGCCAACTAGACTAGCATATGACACGGTCGATGGCTTGGTCTCACTAGCCATGGAGCATTGGATGCTAACCGGATAATATGTACTTGGAAGGATCTGGTCGGATTCGACGTACTCGGATCCGAGTCCAGATAAGGTCCGAGTCGGACAGACCCAACTATGAGACGCAGCGATATGTCATCTGTGAGTCTCTAGTACAACATGCGTTCTATGTCCTAAGACCTGAGCTGGCACATGTACTCGGGATGGTGACAGACCTGCTTTGGGCCGACCAAACGCTACTCCGTGACTGGGTAGTTACAAAAGTAGGTTTCAGGCTTGTCCAGACCCATGCCGCGAGACATGGTCGAGCAAGATGGGATTTGCCCCTCCGATCAGGAGAGATATACTCTGGGCCCCTCATGTGATCTGACCAGGATAAGCATGGCCATGCGACAAGGATTATGAGATAATCCGGTTTGTGGTCGGCATCACTGGAACGAGAAAGAGGTTGGGCCAGCACAAGGATGACAGACTCGCCTTGAGCCCGACAACATATATCGTATGGCAAAAGGAATGGAAGTCTGATGTACAGGTTCGCCTAACCAGCTTCATTGTCTACTTGGTGTTCGGCACGCCTTGCTAGAGGCCGCTACCAGCCATGTAATCCGGAGGTGATCCGAACTGCGACCAAACCGGCGTGAACCTAAGGGGTCGCGCGCTTAAGGGAAGGAACCTACGAGGTCGGATCCGAGGACACTGGTCGGATGTGCTCCGAGCTGTATTCAGATTGTGGCCGAGTAGACTTATGGGCTTTAGGGTCCGTGTGAGGCCCAAGTGTTGAGCCCGCGACGGACGCCTATATAAATTGGGGTGCGGCAGACTCATGCGGTTGATCGCTTCGGCGCTGTCACTAGGGTTTGCATGTGTTGAGAATAGACACCTCCACGCGCCGCCGGCTGTGTGATGGGACCTAGCAGTCCGCCGCACGGTGTTCCGCCTGCACGCGCGGATATCGTTAGAGGCGGTGCACTTGCGCCGCTCCGACGAACTTGTACATGGGATCCGGCGACCGGTTGTTCGAGGGAGATTGGACAAGGAGGAGACGATCCACACGGACGCGCTGCCCCAACTCTTCTTCGGCTGCACGGTACTGTGCGTCTACTGGTAACGAACTGTGATCCATCTCCCGTAGCATGTTCTTGGTTGTTTTGCGCGTAGGAAATTTTAATTTGCAGTCGACGCACCCTACCGTAGATCCCAACAGTGGTATCAGAGCCTCTGCTATAGGATTTTGATTCAGATCGTATGCATATTAGATATGTGGAGGCGGCAGATGAGATCTGTTGTCGTCGATGAGATCAGCTATGTGCACGGTTGATGAGATCAACTGCACACGGGGAAATTTGTGGCTATGTTTTCTGATGATCGGGGTCGATGAGGTCGTGACACAACCTACCCCTACCGGTCGGTATCCGCCATCGGGTTTAACAGTGAAAATGTAAATCCAAATCGGACTCGCGATGACCGATGAGATCGGTCAGATCGGAAAATTCGGCGTGATCGAAGTTTAGATATGATCTGTGATTTCCGAAAACGTCGAGCGCTGCCCGCACACGCGAGGGGCGCTGCCCCTTCGAACCCCGCCCGCACCCGCGAGGGACCGCCATGTGCGTAGCGCCTTGTATTTCGTACCCGACATTCAAACCGGTAGAATTTGATTCTATGCATAACTTTGTTTTGCAGGTTTGATGTAAATAGTATGGCTCATGTGTATGTGATGCATGTGTGTAATTTATACATGGCCCGGGCGTCAAGTTTGTCAGCCGGCAGGAGCCAAAGTGCTGTCATTATAATGTATAATGACCTGCGTGTCGACTTGTGACTCTATGTAAAATTCATTACTAGTTGTAGTAGTTGGATTATAGAGATCAGGTTGGTGGCTTGGCGTCCCGGCGTGACAAGCAAAGTGGAGTTCCTAGATGGTCATCGGAGTCGGGGCTGACCTGGAAGAACTGCCATGAAGGAGCCATACTATTTCACAATATATGTTTATTTGTGATTGTTATGCTTCTTACTTTCTATGCTTATTTGAATGGTAGAAAGATCCCTCATGAATATCAAGTAAATTGCCATTCCCGATGTTGCACCTTCGCACATCAAGTACGTCTGGTAGTGGGATAATAAAACTGGGGTGCTGCTAGGTGTCCTTGAACTGAAGGGTTCGTGTCGGACACGGACATGCACTGCATTAGGTTAACTTGACAAGGCTATCAAAACGGTTTTGGGCCTTGTGGCAAAAGAGGTCGGGAGCCACGGTATGAGATACCTACCCGACTGACAGGAGTCGTATAGAGAATTAGAGATACGATTAGCAAGGAGTTGCTTACCGGATAGGCATGTTGTCTAACAGTGATGCTAAAGCTCACTAGTCGCATGTGCTAGTCGAATCCTGAATCACTGAGAGTTTGCGGAGGGATGCTGACTTCAGTGGGAGTATTTCTGTTTAGGCTTGAATTACTCTACATAAACACATTGCTTAGTGATTGCATATTTTCTATTGTAGATCAATGGCACCACCTGCTCAACCCAACTTTGCATTGAAATCAATTCTGGAAAAGGATAAACTGAATGGAACAAACTTTACCACCCAGTATAGAAATCTGAGAATTGTTCTCAAGCATGATAAAAAGGAACATGTTCTAGAGGATCCACTTCCAGAGGAACCTGCCGATAATGCTAATACCACAACCAAGAATGCCTACCAGAAACTCGTTGATGAATCAAACGAGATCAGCTGCCTCATGCTGGCTTGTATGGAGCTCAATTTGGAGCAGCATTTCGAAGATGTTGGGGCTTTCGATATGATCGAGAGTCTCAAGAGCATGTTTCAGGTGCAGGCTAGGACCGAAAGGTTCAACGTCTGGCGATCCTTGATGGATTGTAAGCTGAAGGAAGATGATCCACTGAGCCCACATGTGATCAAGATGATCGGATACGTGCAAGCTTTGGATCGGTTGGGCTTTCCGCTCTTGGATGAGCTGGCTACAGATGCAGTTCTGGGTTCTCTTTCGCCTAGCTATGGGACGTTCATCTCGAACTATCATATGCACGGCATGGATAAGAAGCTCACTGAATTGCATGGGGTAATCAAAGTGGCAGAGCGGGATATTAAGAAAGGCATGCATCAAGTGTTGATGGTGCAGAAATCAGCTAAGTTCAAGAAGAGTTGGTCCAAGAAAAAGGCTAAGGCAAAGGGCACCGAGACGGTAACCTCCGCCGCCGCGCAGAAGTCTGGACCGAAATCGAAGACCATTTGCTATCACTGCAAGGAGACCGGACACTGGAAGAGGAACTGTAGCAAGTGTCTTGCAGAGCATGGCAAGAAGGACGGGAATGCTTCTTCAGGCAAAGGTACACTTGTTGCATATGTTATAGACATTTACCTTGCTGACATACCTAGTAGCTCTTTGGTATTTGATACCGGATAGGTTGTTCATATTTGCAACTCGATGCAGGGGCTGGTAAGAACTAGGCATGTGGCACAAGGGGAGATTGACATCAGGGTCGGCAACAAAGCAAGAGTTTCCGCATTGGAGATCGGCACGATGCAGCTCCAGCTTCCTTCTGGATTTATTTTGGAATTGAATAACTATTATTACACTCCTGCACTTAGTCGGAACATTATTTCTGCCTCATGTTTGATGAGTCAAGGTTATGAATTCAATTTAAAGGACAATGGTTGTTCGTTTTATTTGAATGGTATGTTCCACGGCTATGCACCCATTGTTGATAGGCTATTTATATTGAATCTGGAATAGGAATCGGTCTATAACGTGAATGTCAAGAGGCATAAGTGATGTCTACTACGCAACCTTCTTCTTGTAGACATTGTTGGGCCTCCAAGTGCAGAGGTTTGTAGGACAGTAGCAAATTTCCCTCAACTGGATGACCTAAGGTTTATCAATCCATGGGAGGCGTAGGATGAAGATGGTCTCTCTCAAACAACCCTGCAACCAAATAACAAAGAGTCTCTTGTGTCCCCAACACACCCAATACAATGGTAAATTGTATAGGTGCACTAGTTCGGCGAAGAGATGGTGATACAAGTGCAATATGGATGGTAGATATAGGTTTTTGTAATCTGAAAATATAAAAACAGAAAGGTAAATAATGATAAAAGTGAGCACAAACGGTATTACAATGCTAGGAAACAAGGCCTAGGGTTCATACTTTCACTAGTGCAAGTTCTCCCAACAATAATAACATAATTGGATCATATAACTATCCCTCAACATGCAACAAAGAGTCACTCCAAAGTCACTAATAGCGGAGAACAAACGAAGAGATTATGGTAGGGTACGAAACCACCTCAAAGTTATTCTTTCCGATCAATCCATTGGGCTATTCCTATAAATGTCACAAACAGCCCTAGAGTTTGTAGTAAAATAACACCTTAAGACACACATCAACCAAAACCCTAATGTCACCTAGATACTCCAATGTCACCTCAAGTATCCGTGGGTATGATTATACGGTATGCATCACACAATCTCAAATTCATCTATTCAACCAACACATAGAACCTCAAAGAGTGCCCCAAAGTTTCTACCGGAGAATCAAGACAAAAACGTGTGCCAACCCCTATGCATAGGTTCATGGGCGGAACCCGCAAGTTGATCACCAAAACATACATCAAGTGGATCAATAGAATACCCCATTGTCACCACGGGTATCCCACGCAAGACATACATCAAGTGTTCTCAAATCCTTAAAGACTCAATCCGATAAGATAACTCAAAAGGGGAAACTCAATCCATTACAAGAGAGTAGAGGGGGAGAAACATCATAAGATCCAACTACAATAGCAAAGCTCGCGATACATCAAGATCGTATCACCTCAAGAACACGAGAGAGAGAGAGATCAAACACATAGCTACTGGTACATACCCTCAGCCCCGAGGGTGAACTACTCCCTCCTCGTCATGGAGAGCGCCGGGATGATGAAGATGGCCACCGGTGAGGGATCCCCCCCTCCGGCAGGGTGCCGGAACAGGGTCCCGATTGGTTTTTGGTGGCTATAGAGGCTTGCGGCGGAGGAACTCCCGATCTATTCTGTTCCCCGATGGTTTTAGGGTATATTGGTATATATATAGGAGGAAGAAATACGTCAGGGGAGCCACGAGGGGCCCACGAGGGTGGAGGGCGCGGCCCCCTGCCTCGTGCCCTCCTCGTTGATCCCCTGACGTGCACTCCAAGTCTCCTGGATTGCTTCCGTTCCAAAAATAACTCTCTCGAAGGTTTCATTCCGTTTGGACTCCGTTTGATATTCCTTTTCTTCGAAACACTGAAACAAGGGAAAAAAACAGGAACTGGCACTAGGCTCTGGGTTAATAGGTTAGTCCCAAAAATAATATAAAAGTGCATAATAAAGCCCATAAACATCCGAGACGGATAATATAATAGCATGAATACTTCATAAATAATAGATACGTTGGAGACGTATCAATAAGCCTAATGAGATAAATCCGACATACTTCTGGCATTGCCGGCTTGGACACATTAGTCTAAAACGCATGAAGAAGCTCCATGATGATGGGCTCCTAACTTCGTCCGACTTCAGGTCGTTCGAGACATGCGAATCATGCTTGCTCGGCAAGATGACTAAGTCTCCTTTCGCAAAGAGTTGTGAGAGGGCGTCCGAGCTGTTGGAACTGATACACAGTGATGTGTGTGGACCAATGAGCACAACTGCCAGAGGTGGCTATCAGTACTTCGTGACTTTTACCAACGACTTGAGTAGATATGGATATATCTATTTGATGAGGCACAAGTCGGAAACTTTCAAAAAGTTCAAAGAGTTTCAGAACGAGGTTGAGAATCAGCTCGGCAAGACTATAAAACTTCTATGATCAGATTGTGGAGGTGAGTACATGAGCCAGGAGTTTGATGATCATCTGAAAAGCCGAGGTATAGTACTTCAGCTCACACCTCCGGTTACGCCACAGAGAAACGGCGTATCAGAACGGAGGAATAGGACCTTGTTGGACATGGTCCAATCTATTATGAGCAAATCGGATTTACCCTTGTCATTCTGGGGATACACTCTAGAAACAGCACCTTTCACACTTAATAGGGTACCATCAAAATCCGTAGACAAGACACCGCATGAGATGTGGACCGGGAAAAGTCCCAGCTTGTCTTTTCTAAAGATTTGGGGCTGTGAAGCATTTGTCAAGTGACTCATGTCAGACAAGCTTACACCCAAGTCGGATAAATGCATATTCATTGGATATCCGAGGGAAACCTTGGGATATAGCTTCTACAACCGGGAAGAGAACAAAGTGTTTGTTGCTCGGAACGGGGTTTTCCTTGAGAAAGAGTTTCTCAGTCGAGAGGCCAGTGGGAGGACGGTCCGACTCGAAGAAATTCGAGGACCACTCGGGGATGGCTTGGCTGGTGATGAGATCATACCGGAGTCAGTCAGGGAACCCGTAGTGGAAGCGGCACCGGAACCACGGAGGTCGGAAAGATTGCACAGAGTGCGTGATGTATTGTTGCTAGAAAGTGACGAGCCGGCCACGTATGCGGAAGCGATGGTGAGCCCGGATTCCGAGGCATGCCTAGAGGCCATGAGATCCAAGTTAAAGTCCATGGATGAGAATCAAGTCTGGGACTTGGTTGATCCGCCGCTTTGGCATAACAACCATTGGTTGCAAATGGGTCATTAAGAAGAAAACCGATGTGGATGGAAATGTTCAGATCCACAAAGCTCGGCTTGTCGCTAAAGGTTATGGACAAGTTCAAGGAATTGACTACGACGAGACTTACTCGCCGGTAGCGATGCTAAAGTCGGTGAGGATCGTACTAGCTATAGCTGCATATTTCGATAACGAGATATGGCAGAAGGATGTCAAAACGACTTTCCTTCATGGAAATTTAACCGAGGACGTGTATATGTTACAGCCCGAGGGTTTTGTCGATCCGACTAGCACTAGTAAGGTATGCAAGCTCAAGAGATCCATTTATGGATTGAGGCAAGCATCTCGGAGCTGGAACATTCGTTTTGATGAGGTCTTCACTGGTCTCGGATTCATCAAAAGCGAAGAGGACTCTTGTTTATACAAGAAGTTAAGTGGGAGCTCGATAGTGTTTTTGATCTTGTATGTGGATGACATACTACCGATCGGAAATGATGTTTTGATGCTGAACTCGGTCAAGGAGTCATTGAATGGCCAGTTTTCGATGAAGGACCTTGGTGAAGCAATGTACATTTTAGGCTAATATCTATAGAGATAGATCGAGGAGGCTGCTCGGCTTAAGCCAGAGCACGTACATAGATAAAGTGTTGAAGCGGTTCAACATGAGTGAGGCAAAGAAAGGGTTCTTGCCACTCTCACATGGTATAAGGCTAAGCGAGACCCAGAGTCCTTCGACATCTGATGAGCGAAGCAGGATGAGTAGGATTCCGTATGCCTCGGCAATCGGATCCATAATGTATGCCATGATATGTACAAGGCCTGATGTTGCTTTTGCAATAAGCCTAACAAGCAGATACCAGGCCAACCCAGGTGAGAGTCACTGGGCAGTGGTAAAGACTATTTTGAAGTACCTGAAAAGGACAAAAGAGATGTTCCTAGTTTATGGAGGTGAGGAAGAGCTCGTCGTAAGGGGTTACGCCGATGCTAGTTTCCAAACTGACAGAGATGATTGTTGATCACAGTCCGGATTCGTGTACATCATGGATGGAGGAGCAGTGAGCTGGATGAGTTCCAAGAAAGATACGGTGGCCGATTCTACCACAGAAGCCGAATACATTGCAGCTTGTGAAGCTGCAAAGGAAGGTGTTTGGATTCGGCATTTTCTGGATGATCTTTGTATTTTCCCAGCCTCGGTAAAACCGTTGGACCTTCATTGTGATAATTCTGGTGCCATCGCACAAGCCAAGGAGCCGAGGAATCACCACAAGGCCAGGCACATAGATCAAAAATATCACCTGATACGAAAGATCATAAAGAATGGTGATGTAGAGTTATGCAAGATTCACAGGGATGCAAATGTCGCAGATCTGTTGACTAAGCCGCTTCCACAACCCAAGCATGAGGGGCACGTTAGATCTATGGGCATTCGATGTCTATTTGATTGACTCTAGTGCAAGTGGGAGACTGTTGGAGATATGCCCTAGAGGCAATCATGTATGATGATATTTACTATGTGTTTATGAATAAAGATAGTCCTTGGACATTATCAATGATGTGTATCAGCAAGTACATGACTTGTTTGTGGGACTATGCATTGTATGATGGCTGTCCAAAAAGGTCCCTAGTCGAAAGGGCTGTGTGGACGCGCAGCCAACTGGACTAGCATATGACATGGTCGATGCTCACTAGCCATGGAGCATTGGATGCTAACCGGATAATATGGACTTGGAAGGATCTGGTCGGATTCGACGTAGTCGGATCCGAGTCGAGATAAGGTCCGAGTCGGACAGACCCAACTATGAGACGCAGCGACATGTCATCTGTGAGTCTCTAGTACAACATGCGTTCTATGTCCTAAGACCTGAGCTGGCACATGTACTCGGGATGGTGACAGACCTGCTTTGGGCCGACCAAACGCTACTCCGTGACTGGGTAGTTACAAAGGTAGGTTTCAGGCTTGTCCAGACCCATGCCGCGAGACATGGTCGAGCAAGATGGGATTTGCCCCTCCGATCAGGAGAGATATACTCTGGGCCCCTCGTGTGATCTGACCAGGATAAGCATGGCCATGTGACCCGGATTATGAGATAATCCGGTTTGTGGTTGGCATCACTGGAACGAGAAAGAGGTCGGGCCAGCACAAGGATGACAGACTCGCCTTGAGCCCAATAACATATATCGTGTGGCAAAAGGAATGGAAGTGTGATGTACATGTTCGCCTAACCAACTTCATCGTCTGCTTGGTGGTCGGCACGCCTTGCTAGAGGCCGCTACCAGCCATGTAGTCCGCAGGTGATCCGAACTGCGACCAAGCCGGCTTGAACCTAAGGGGTCGCGCGCTTAAGGGAAGGAACCTACAAGGTCGGATCCGAGGACACTGGTCGGATGTGATCCGAGCTGTATTCCGATTGTGGCCAAGAAGACTTATGGGCTTTAGGGTCCGTGCGAGGCCCAAGTGTTGAGCCCGCGACGGACGCCTATATAAAGTGGGGTGCGACACACTCATGCGGTTGATCGCTTCGACACTGTCACTAGAGTTTGCATGTGCTGCGAATAGACACCTCCACTCGCCGCCGACTGTGTGATCGGACCTAGCAGTCCGCCGCACGGTGTTCCTCCTACATGTGCGGATACCGTTAGAGGCGGTGCACTTGCGCCGCTCCGGTGAACTTGTACGTGGGATCCGGTGACCGGTAGTTCGAGGGAGATTGGACGAGGAGGAGACGATCCACGCGGAAGCTCTGCCCCAACTCTTCTTCCGCTGCACGGCACTGCGCGTCTAGTGGTAACGAACTGTGATCCATCTCCCGTAGCATGTTCTTGGTTGTTCTACGCGTAGGAAATTTTAATTTGCAGTCGACGCACCCTACCATAGATCCCAACACCGGTAACTTCATCATCACCGCCACCATGCCGTCGTGCTGACGGAACTCTCCCTCGGCCTCAGCTGGACCAAGAGTTCGAGGGACGTCACCGAGATGAACGTGTGCAGATCGCGGAGGTGTCGTGCGTTCGGTACTTGATCGTTTAAATCGTGAAGACGTTCCACTACATTAACCGCGTTACTAAACGCTTCCTCTTTCGGTCTATGAGGGTACGTGGACATACTCTCCCCGCCCGTTGTTATGCTTCTCCTAGATAGATCTTGCGTGATCGTAGGCAATTTTTTTGAAATACTACGTTCCCCAACACCATGTACCCATTCCGCCCCCTCACTCACCCCTTCGTGGCTTAGACTATAAATAGACCTCCTCCTCCCCATTTTTAGGGTTAGCAAAGTGATAGCTCATTTGTATGTGAGCTTTGCTCCTACTACTCTTCTCTTGAGAGAGAGAGACTACTCCATTGGAGGCCAAGACCTCCATCTAGGAGAAGATCCCGAGGGATTCAAGACCTCCTCACGGAGAAGATCTTTCTAGGATTCAAGCCCCCATCTCCTTTGGATTTGGGATGAACTTTACCTTATATCTTTCCCTTTGTTGTTCATGTACCTTATGGATCTTGTGTGTTTGATTGTCTAGTGGATGTGTAATTGGACTTATTCTTGAGTGTTCCTCTCGTTTTCCCTCGTGTTCCCCTCGTGTTCTTCGCGGGATCACCTCCAAATCAGGAAAGATCGCCCACCTAGGGTTCTACCCTACATCATCTTGGATCAGAGCAAGGTTGATCATGAATTTGGAGCCCCTATGCCTCTTTTTCTAGCCTTCTTTTGCTTAATTTCGTCCTAAATTTGAAAATCCCCACCAAAAATAGCCCCAATTTTTTTTTGATTTGTTGGTTTGATGATGTTTTGTTGATTTTGATCCATGGATTTGCTTGGTTTCGAGTGGATCTAGCATCTCCCCAAGTTTCCCCACCTTCCATTCACAAAATATCCTTAATTTAAAATCATCCATTTCCGCCCAAAAAATCAGACTCCAAGAGCAAATCCCGAGCGGATTGACCTACCCGGATCATCCGGACAAAGTCCCGGATCATTCGGATCCACACGGATCAGCTGGACCATCTCCCGGATGTCCGGACACCCCACGCGATAGAAATCCGGTTGACGAACCCGGATCATCCGGACCTACTCCCGGATGTCCGGATAACCCTGACACTGACAGGACTGAAATTTTGTTTTGGCCATATCTAATTCATCCGAACTCCGATTTTGACGTTCTTTAGCTCGTTTTGAAGCTATTGACATCCCCCATCTGACAAAAATACCACTAACATCATTTGAATCCATCATATTTTCTGAAATTTGGCAAGTTTTCCTAGGCCCTCCACCATATCATCCGCATTACCACCACCGACTTCCGCAACCTAACCCATTTTGATCCCCATTGCATATGTGGTTGCTTGAGTAGTGATTCGAGTCTCCTAAGGTGTTTCAGCTACTTAGGGACGGTTGCTTCTTCATCAACCACCACCACCACTTCCGCATAGGCTTGCCCATCATACACTTCCGCCACCTCAACTTAACCAATTTTGTTTGTGTTGGGAAACGTAGTAATTTCAAAAAAATTCCTACGCACACGCAAGATCATGGTGATGCATAGCAACGAGAGGGGAGAGTGCTGTCCACGTACCCTCGTAGACCGACAGCGGAAGCGTTATCACAACGCGGTTGATGTAGTCGTACGTCTTCACGATCCGACCGATCAAGTACCGAACGCACGGCACCTCCGAGTTATACACACGTTCAGCTCGATGACGTCCCTCGAACTTCGATCCAACCGAGTGTTGAGGGAGAGTTTCGTCAGCACAACGGCGTGGTGACGATGATGATGTTCCACCGACGCAGGGCTTCGCCTAAGCTCCGCAACGGTATTATCGAGGTGTAACCTCGTGGAGGGGGGCACCGCACACGGCTAAAATATCGTATATCAAGTTGTGTCTCTGGGGTGCCCCCCTGCCCCCGTATATAAAGGAGTAAGGGGAAGAGGGCCGGCCAAGGGGAGGTGGCGCGCCCAAGGGGGAGTCCTACTCCCACCGGGAGTAGGACTCCTCCTTTCCTTGTGGGAGTAGGAGAAGGGAAGGGGGAAGGAGAAAGAAGGAAGGGGGCGCCCCCCCTCCCTAGTCCAATTCGGACTAGCCCATGGTGAGGGGTGCGGCCACCCTTTGAGGTCTTGCCCTCCTTTCCCGTATGGCCCATTAAGGCCCAATACGAATTCCCATAACTCTCCGGTACTCCGAAAAATACCCGAATCACTCGGAACCTTTCCGAAGTCCGAATATAGTCGTCCAATATATCGATCTTTACGTCTCGGCCATTTCGAGATTCCTCGTCATGTCCCCGATCTCATCCGGGACTCCGAACTCCTTCGGTACATCAAAACTCAATAAAACTGTCATCGTAACGTTAAGCGTGCGGACCCTTCGAGTTCGAGAACTATGTAGACATGACCGAGACACCTCTCCGGTCAATAACCAATAGCGGGACCTGGATGCCCATATTGGCTCCCACATATTCTACGAAGATCTTTATCGGTCAGACCGCATAACAACATACGTTGTTCCCTTTGTCATCGGTATGTTACTTGCCCGAGATTCGATCGTCGGTATCTCGATACCTAGTTCAATCTCGTTACTGGCAAGTCTCTTTACTCGTTCCGTAATACATCATCCCGCAACTAACTCATTAGTCACAATGCTTGCAAGGCTTATAGTGATGTGCATTACCGAGTGGGCCAAGAGATACCTCTCCGACAATCGGAGTGACAAATCCTAATCTCGAAATACGCCAACCCAACAAGTACCTTTGGAGACACCTGTAGAGCACCTTTATAATCACCCATTTATGTTGTGACGTTTGGTAGCACACAAAGTGTTCCTCCGGTAAACGGGAGTTGCATAATCTCATAGTCAGAGGAACATGTATAAGTCATGAAGAAAGCAATAGCAACATACTAAACGATCGGGTGCTAAGCTAACGGAATGGGTCAAGTCAATCACGTCATTCTCCTAATGAGGTGATCTCGTTAATCAAATGACAACTCATGTCTATGGCTAGGAAACATAACCATCTTTGATTAACGAGCTAGTCAAGTAGAGGCATACTAGTGACACTCTGTTTGTCTATGTATTCACACATGTATTATGTTTCCGGTTAATACAATTCTAGCATGAATAATAAACATTTATCATGATATCAGGAAATATATAATACTTTATTATTGCCTCTAGGGCATATTTCCTTCAGTTTGAGCTTGTCCGAGTTGTGGTTTGTGTCTCCTAAGGTGTTTCGGCTACTTAGGGACGGTGACTCCAACTCCGACACCGTGTATAGTCCACTACCATAACCTCCACTTCGCCTTGTGTACTCCAAAACCAATCATTGCATTTCCGCAATCCCATTGAGCTTCCACAAAACCACCACCGCATTCCGCGATCACCATTTGACATTTGCCTTTGGAGATTTTGAGTTCGCGGTTTTTCCGTTTCCTAAGGTGTTTTGGCTAATTAGGAACGGTTCTACATAAAGAACATCGCCACTCATCATCGCAACGGACGGTAACCTCGACGACACCATTGTATATTCCCCTTGCAATTGCATTGATAACCCCTAGCCCATTTTGCGTTACTTGCCTATTGAGACTACCCATTTGGTATTGCCGGCAACATTACTTGTGCACATTAGTGATCCACCCTTCCATTGCATACATACCATATCATATTGGTATCATCTTGATATCGTATCATCCCTTGTGTCACAAGTTTGTTCCCGCATATACACAATTGTTACCTTGGTTTGTGCATTGTGGCCATATCAAAAAAAAGAATAAGCTTTTAAGCAAGAGAGTGAACAAAGAGCTTGTAAGCAATAGCCATAGCATCGTACCACATTGCATATAAGATTGTCATATCCGATCATCTTGGATCATCTTGAGAGAAACACCGGGAACCATACATAATAGCATACTTGGGATAGAAAGTTGATACATTTTGCATCTTATAGGTTGTGCACAAGTGTCGTATCCGCCTATTGAGCAATCGTGCTAGCGTCTCTCTTGAGTTGTGCAACACTAGCGTTTTCCGTGGATTCCACATTTTGTGCTCATTCCTTGGTTGCACGACCCCATTTATCTTTCCATGTGTGTGTTTCCGTGTGCCACATATTGCTATTGGTCTACTTGTTTCACTTGCGAATTTGTGAATCTCTTTCAACATTATTGACTCTTGCTAACATTTTGCATCAAATTTTTGTGCCACTATCCTCACCGAGCTACTCCATAAGCTTTACTTGATAGGTGTGAGTGAACAAGTCTGGTACCAATTCCACTATTCTTTCATCTCACATTGAGTGAAACGGGATACATCCTCAACTTTGGGAAAAGGTAACTTGGTATTGTTTATCTCATTTCCTACTCACCTCTACTCGAGTCTTGTGATGGATAGGAAGGCATTTCACCTTTGGTCTACAAGAACAACGACGAGTTCTGTCGGGGGGATGACCCCTGGGTAGGCCCAAGACGGCGAACGACGCTTCAAAAACATCGGGACCAGCAACGCCCCTCAATTCGGCTCGCACTTGGCCGGGTTGCTCAACCCGACCAAGTCCCTCAAACCCGGCCGCACTCGCCATCCCGGCCGCCCGGCCAGCTCCCCGTCCGGCTGCTCCAACCGGCCTGCTACGCGAAGTCAACCGCTGCATTGACAGGACACCGACGAGATGGATACCGCGACCACTGTTGCCGACAAAGCATACGATGTTCACTCGTCATGCATGACATCATCTACAGTGTACTTTGTCCCCTAGGCATTGATTTATAAAATGACCCAGGGACAAAACTTAGCCTAGCTCTCAAGCAATACAACACACTCACCCATCCACCCACTCACGCGTCTAGCAAGCAACTGATACGTCTCCGTCGTATCTACTTTTCCAAACACGTTTGCCCTTGTTTTGGACTCTAACTTGCATGATTTTAATGGACTAACCCGGACTGGCGATGTTTTCAGCAGAATTGCCATGGTGTTATTTTTGTGCAGAAACAAAAGTTCTCGGAGTGACCTGAAAATCAACGGAGAATTATTTTGGAATATATAAAAAATACTGGCGAAAGAATCAAGGCCAAGGGGCCCACACCCTGTCCACGAGGGTGGGGGCGCGCCTACCCCCCTGGGCGCGCCCCCTGCTCGTGGGCCCCCTGGTGCTCCACCGACCTCAACTCCAACTCTGTATATTCACGTTCGGGGAAAAAATCAGAGAGAAGGATTCGTTGCGTTTTACGATACGGAGCCGCCACCAAGCCCTAAACTCTCCCGGGAGGGCTGATCTGGAGTCCGTTCGGGGCTCTGGAGAAGGAATCCGTCGCCATCGTCATCATCAACCATCCTCTATCACCAATTTCACAATGCTCACCGCCGTGCGTGAGTAATTCCATCGTAGGCTTGCTGGACGGTGATGGGTTGGATGAGATTTATCATGTAATCGAGTTAGTTTTGTTAGGGTTTGATCCCTAGTATCCACTATGTTCTGAGATTGATGTTGCTATGACTTCGCTATGCTTAATGCTTGTCACTAGGGCCCGAGTGCCATGATTTTAGATCTGAACCTATTATGTTTTCATGAATATATGTGAGTTCTTGATCCTATCTTGCAAGTCTATAGTCACCTACTATGTGTTATGATCCGGCAACCCCGAAGTGACAATAATCGGGACCACTCCCGGTGATGACCATAGTTTGAGGAGTTCATGTATTCACTATGTGTTAATGCTTTGGTCCGGTACTCTATTAAAAGGAGGCCTTAATATCCCTTAGTTTCCAATAGGACCCCGCTGCCACGGGAGGGTAGGACAAAATATGTCATGCAAGTTCTTTTCCATAAGCACGTATGCTATATTCGGAATACATGCCTACATTACATTGATGAATTGGAGCTAGTTCTGTGTCACCCTATGTTATAACTGTTGCATGAATAATCGCATCCGGCATAATTCTCCATCACCGATCCAATGCCTACGAGCTTTTCACATATTGTTCTTCGCTTATTTACTTTACCGTTGCCACTGTTACAATCACTACAATACTGCTACTGTTACTTTTGACACCGTTACCGCTACTTCCATATTACCTTGCTACTAAATACTTTGCTACAGATATTAAGTTATCCAGGTGTGGTTGAATTGACAACTCAACTGCTAATACTTGAGAATATTCTTTGGCTCCCCTTGTGTCGAATCAATAAATTTGGGTTGAATACTCTACCCTCGAAAATTGTTGCGATCCCCTATACTTGTGGGTTATCAAGACTATTTTCTGGCGCTGTTGCCGGGGAGCATAGCTCTATTCTTTGAGTCACTTGGGATTTATATCTGCTGGTCACTATGAGGAACTTGAAAGATGAGAAAACCAAAATTTATCCCTCAACTACGAGGGGAGGTAAGGAACTGCCATCTAGCTCTGCACTTGATTCACCTTCTGTTTTGAGTAAGCTTGCGACACCTAAACCTGCTTCTGCTATTAATTCTGATATGTCGCATGTTATTGATGATGCCACTTCTGCTATGCATGATACTTATGATGAAACTACTTCTATGCTTGATACTACTGTGCCACTTGGTGAATTTCTTGATGAACAACTTGCTAGGGCTAGAGAGAATGAAATTATTGAAACTGGTAATATTGATGAAAGTGATGATGAAGATTCTCCCCCTAGGTATGAATTACCTGTTGTGCCTGAGGGTTATGTTATGGACGAAGAAACTGCTAGAGACTTTCTTGCTTGCAATGATAGAAGTGATCTTAAGAAATTATTAGCTAAGCTGAAACAAAAATCTCTGAATGCTAGAATGAAATATGATCCTGCTTATGCAACTTCACCTATCTTTGTTACTGATAAGGATTATGATTTCTCTGTTGATACTGAGATAATTACGTTGGTTGAATCTGATCCTTTTTATGGCTATGAATCTGAAACTGTTGTGGCACATCTTACTAAATTAAATAATATAGCCTTCCTGTTCACTAATGATGAGAAAACCCGCTACTATTATATCCTTAAATTATTTCCGTTCTCATTAAAGGGTGATGCTAAGATATGGTTTAATTCTGTTGATCCTGGTTGTGTGCGTAGTCCCCAGGATATGATTTATTACTTCTCTGCTAAATATTTCCCTGCTCATAAGAAACAAGCTACTTTAAGGGAAATATATAATTTTGTGCAAATTGAAGAAGAGAGTCTCCCACAAGCTTGGGGGAGGCTTCTCCAATTACTTAATGCTTTGCCTGATCATCCTCTCAAGAAAAATGAAATACTTGATATCTTTTATAATGGACTAACCGATGCTTCGAGAGACCACCTGGATAGTTGTGCTGGTTGTGTTTTCAGGGAAAGAACTGTTGATCAAGCTGAAATTCTATTGAATAATATGTTGACAAATGAAAATAATTGGACACTTCCTGAACCAACTCGTAAGCCAACTCTGAAGAAAAGGGGTATTCTATTTCTCAGTCCTGAAGATATGCAAGAGGCAAAGAAATCTATGAAGGAAAAAGGTATTAAAGCTGAAGATGTTAAGAATTTACCTCCTGTTGAAGAAATACATGGTCTTAATTTACCGCCTGTTGAAGAAACACATGGTCTTGATAACTCGACACAGGTAGTAAAGGTAAATTCTCTCTATAGATATGATAAAGCTGAAATCCCTCCTACTAAGTTTGCTAGCCAATGTTTGGATGAGTTTGATAACTTTATGGTTAAGCAAGAAAACTTCAATGCTTATTTTGGTAGAGAATTAAAACGCAATGCTTATATGATTGAACACTTGAGTGATTATATGTCTAGAGTTAAGGGTGAACTTAAACTCACTAGTAAACATGCTTCCATGGTTACCACTCAAGTAGAACAAGTACTTAAAGCTCAGAATGATTTGCTCAATGAATTGAATAGTAAGAATAATGACTTTGCTGTTAGAGTTGCAACTAGAGGGGGTAAAGTGACTCAGGAACCTTTGTATCCTGAGGGCCACCCTAAGAGAATTGAGCAGGATTCTCAGAGAAATAATTTTGATACACCTAGTCCTTCTAAGAGGAAGAAAAAGAAAAATGATAGGACTTTGCATGCTTCTAGTGAACCTGTTGTAGACACACCTGAGAATCCCAATGATACTTCTATTTCTGATGCTGAAACACAATCTGGTAATGAGCATGAACCTAGTGATAATGTTAATGATGATGTTCATGTTGATGCTCAACCTAGTAATGACAATGATGTAGAGATTGAACCTGCTGTTGATCTTGATAATCCACAATCAAAGAATCAACGTTATGATAAGAGAGACTTTGTTGCTAGGAAGCACGGTAAGGAAAGAGAACCATGGGTTCAGAAACCCATGCCTTTTCCTCCTAAACCATCCAAGAAAAAGGATGATGAAGATTGTGAGCACTTTGCTGAAATGATTAGACCTATCTTTTTGCGTATGCGTTTAACTGATATGCTTAAAATGAATCCTTATGCTAAGTACATGAAAGAAATTGTTACAAATAAAAGAAAGATACCGGAAGCTGAAATTTCCACCATGCTTGCTAATTATACTTTTAAGGTGGACTACCTAAGAAACTTGGAGATCCAGGAGTACCCACTATACCATGCTCCATTAAAAGAAACTATGTTAGAACTACTTTATGTGATATTGGAGCCGGTGTTAGTGTTATACCTCTCTCTTTATATCGTAGACTTGATTTCAATAAGTTGACACCTACTGAAATATCTTTGCAAATGGCTGATAAATCAACTGCTATACCTGTCGTTATTTGTGAGGATGTGCCTGTTGTGGTTGCAAATGTTACTATTTTAACGGACTTTGTTATTGTTGATATTCCCGAGGACGATAGTATGTCTATTATTCTTGGAAGACCCTTTTTGAATACTGCAGGGGCTGTTATTGATTGCAACAAGGGCAATGTCACTTTTCATGTTAATGGTAATGAGCATACGGTACACTTTTCGAGGAAACAACCTCAAGTTCATAGTATAAACTCTATTGGAAAAATTCCATCGATTATTTTTGGAGGTTTTGAATTTCCTCTACCTACTGTCAAGAAGAGATATGATATTCTTATTGTGGGGGATGTGCATATACCCATTGAGGTAACATAGTGTTATTCGAAATTTCTCCGGTTCCATGTTATTCGGAATGAGTTTGTTAACAAGACTTGATCAACCTTGTTAGTGGATTCCTTTTGATGAGCATGAGATGGATGAAGTTAGAAAGCACAACCTTCTGTACCCCTCTTTTACTTTCTGTTATTTAGATTAACTAAAGCAAAAATAGTATTTTCTGTCTGTTTTCTGATTTATTCGTGCAATAAAAAATACCCCAAAAATAAAAGTTCTCCAAATGCCCTGAAATTGAAATATGATTTTTTTTCTAGAATATTTGACAATATCTGGCACTGAGAACACGGCAGGGGGAGCAAGCACCTGGCCACGAGGGTCTAGGGCACGCCCACCTCCCTGGGCGTGCCCCCCTGCCTCGTGGGCCCATGGTGGCTCCCCTCCATTTATTCCAGCCACCACACACTCCTTCTTCCTCCCAAAAAAATCACCAACCAGCTCAAACACGAGTTCTTGCTCATTTTGCTGCGATTTTCGATCTCCTATCTCAAAGCTCCACTCACAAAACTGCTTTGGGGGATTGTTCTTTGGTATGTGACTCCTCCAATGGTCCAATTAGTTTTTGTTCTAGTGCTTTATTCATTGCAAATTTTTGCTGCCTAGGTGACCCTGTTCTTGGCTTGCATGTCAAATTTATATGGTCCCAAGTAGTTCTAATGCATGATATAGTCTCTAGGCACTTGTGGGAGTAGTTGCTATCAATTTTGTTGAGTTTGGTTCACTTTTATTTGAAGTTACTAATAATTTCAGAAATTTTCAGAAAATGATGAAGAGATTTTTGAGGGGCTCTTCGAGCCGAAGCTCGAAGGATAAGCAAAGTGAAGAAGAAGATAGGCCCAAATATAATCTCCCTCGCACCACGGAGGTTCGGCCGTGTGAATGGCCTTGTGATGATTTGTTGAGAGCAGCCGGGATTTATGATGATTTTTATGAGTTGGCTAAGAATGCAGGCCTCACCGGCTTCATCAGCGACCAACGCGAACAGTATCTCCTACTCACTAATATTTTTGTGCAAAATTTTCATTTCCATGCTAGGAGGTCACCACCCTCGGTGGATTTCTATTTATATGATGAGTATAAGGAGATGCCCCTCTCTGAATTTTGTGAGGTTTGCAAGTTGCCTTTTTCGGGCAGCGTAGAGGAACCACATCGTAATGATGTGGAGGGGTTTATTGATACAATTGTTGTAGGGGAAACTAGGAAGGTTTCCGATGCAAGAATTACTAGCATCCATTTTCCTGTTCTACGTTATTTTGCAATATTTGCTAGTAGATGCTTGATTGGTCGCGGAAACTGTGGCAACCTAAGTGCCCCTGATATTGTTCTTTTGTGCCATGCCCTGTTTCGTGATGACACATGTAGTATGAGCGCTATTGTTGCAAAGCGGTTAAATCTTAACTGTACTAAGGGCCCCATCTTGGGAGGCATCTTCGCCTCGCGCCTTGCTGCATACTTTAACATAGCTATCAGGCATTATGAGAAAGAAGAAAAGTTGTTGCCTACTGTTTTTCTAGACTACAAGAGTATGGTTGCACATGATTTCATTGTTAAGAACAAGAAAAAGGAGCTTAACTATAGACTGATATTTGATAAAAATCACCCTGAGACTATTACTTTGCCTGCTCCTTCCTTGTTTGACTTATCTGCACGCAAGTACCTTGTTCCGCTGGAGGCCATTCACGCCCACCGGAACCCCACATCAGCTACAGAGCCAGATCCGGAGCCACAATTTGTTCCTTCATGCCAGTCTGTTTACCAGTGGGATCTGGAGGAGATGGCCAGCCAATGGCAACCCGAGGCTTCATCTCAGTACGACCCCAGTTACAACTTTGGATATCCGCCTGGCCAGCCGTGGCAATAGACCAACTTAGGCCAAAAGCCTAAGCCTGGGGGAGTACGTATTTCGTACCGACATTACATTCATGTTCACACACTCATTCCAGCTGTCGGTGCTCATACTCTTTCATTGTAATATCCATGCTAGTTTATTTTCCTTTTTGTGCTTTCTTCTTGTGTGTTTGAAAAACCTTAAGAAAAAAAAAGAAAAAATTAGTTGTAGCCTTTAGCTAGTTTACTTTCTTGCTTGTAGTAGTAATAATTAAAAGAAAACCCAAAAAGATTTCTTGTTCTTCTTTTGCTTGTGGGAGCTTTCCCGTGTAAATATTTTTATTTCTTTTCTTTGGGGGTCGATAGGAGAAGAGCATGATGAAATTGTTAAAGTGGCTCTTATATGCATTATTGTTGATTTAACCAAGAGCCCATATTACCTTGTCTTCTCCTGTTTATTGAATGCCTGCAGATTCCAGCTTAGTACAATGCACGTGCACTATTATTATTATTCACATCATTCGGTCGTGCAAGTGAAAGGCAATAATGACGATATATGATGGACCGATTGAGATGAGAGAAGCTGGTATGAACTCGACCTCTCTTGTTTTTGTAAATATGATTAGTTCATCGTTCCTGATTCAGCCTATTATGAATAAACATGTTTGCAACGACAATTAGAGATTATAGTTGCTTATGCCATGCTTAATTAGCTGGGAGTTTATAATGGTTTACCTTGCGTGCCAACATACTATTAAAATGGTTGTGATGTGGTATAATAGGGTGGTATCCTCCTTTGAACGATTCGAGTGACTTGACTTGGCACATGTTCACACATGTAGTTGAAACAAAATCAACATAGCCTTCACGATATTTATGTTCATGGTGGATTATATCCTACTCATACTTGCACTCAATGTTTATTAATTTTAATGCATGTTCATGACTGTTGTCGCTCTCTAGTTGGTCGCTTCCCAGACTTTTTCTAGCCTTCACTTGTACTAAGCGGGAATACTGCTTGTGCATCCAATCCCTTAAACCCCAAAGTTATTCCATATGAGTCCACCATACCTTCCTATATGCGGTATCTACCTGCCATTCCAAGTAAATTTGTATGTGCCAAACTCTAAACCTTCAAATGAAATTCTGTTTTGCATGCTCGAATAGCTCATGTATCAACTAGGGCTGTCTGTATCTTCCATGCTAGGCGGGTTATTCTCAAGAGGAGTGGACTCCGCTCCTCACTCACGAGAAAATGGCTGGTCACCGGGATGCCCAGTCCCATGCTTTATGCAAACAAATCGAAATAATTGCAAACAAAACACCCCCGGGACTTGTTAGTGGGAGGCACTCGTTGTTTCGAGCAAGCCATGGATTGATGCTTGTTGGTGGAGGGGGAGTATAAACTTTACCATTCTGTTTGGGAACCGCCTATAATGTGAGTAGCATGGAAGATATCGAGATCTCTCGGTTGTTATGTTGACAATGAAAATATGCCGCTCAAAATATTATTTATCTCTACTTTAAAATCGAGCTCTGGCACCCCTACAAATCCCTACTTCCCTCTGCGAAGGGCCTATCTATTTACTTTTATGTTGAGTCATCATCCTCTTATTAAAAAGCACTAGCTGGAGAGCACCGCTGTCATTTGCATCCATTACTATTAATTTATATTGGGTATGACTATGACTGGATATCTTTTACCATGAATCACAATGTTTAGTCAGTCCTTGATCTTTAAAGGTGCTCTCCATTTATGTTTTGCGGTCTCAGAAAGGTCTAGCGAGATACCATCTTGTTATATCATGACATGATTGTTTTGAGAAAGTGTTGTCATCCGAGATTTATTATTATTGCTCGCTAGTTGATTATGCCATTGACATGAGTAAACATGAGACCTAAATGTTATTTTGAATATGGTTAGTTCATAATCTTTGCTGAAAACTTGAATGCTGGCTTTACATATTTACAATAGCAAGAGCAAACAGAGTATGTAAAAGTTTTTCTTTATCACTTTTAGTTTATCAACTGAATTACTTGAGGACAAGCAAAGGTTTAAGCTTGGGGGAGTTGATATGTCTCCGTCGTATCTACTTTTCCAAACACTTTTGCCCTTGTTTTGAACTCTAACTTGCATGATTTGAATGGAACTAACCCGGACTGACGATGTTTTCAGCAGAATTGCCATGGTGTTATTTTTGTGCAGAAACAAAAGTTCTCGGAATGACCTGAAAATCAACGAAGAATTATTTTGGAATATATAAAAAATACTAGCAAAAGAATCAAGGCCAGGGGGCCCACACCCTGTCCACGAGGGTGGGGGGCGCGCCCCCTGCCTCGTGGGCCCCCTGGTGCTCCACCGACCTCAACTCCAACTCTATATATTCACGTTCGGGGAGAAAAAAATCAGAGAGAAGGATTCATCGCGTTTTATGATACGGAGCCGCCGCCAAGCCCTAAACTCTCCCGGGAGGGCTGATCCGGAGTCCGTTCGGGGCTCCGGAGAGGGGAATCCGTCGCCGTCGTCATCATCAACCATCCTCTATCACCAATTTCATAATGCTCACCGCCGTGCGTGAGTAATTCCATCGTAGGCTTGCTGGACGGCGATGGGTTGGATGAGATTTATCATTTAATCGAGTTAGTTTTGTTAGGGTTTGATCCCTAGTATCCACTATGTTCTGAGATTGATGTTGCTATGACTTTGCTATGCTTAATGCTTGTCACTAGGGCCCGAGTGCCATGATTTCAGATCTGAACCTATTATGTTTTCATGAATATATGTGAGTTCTTGATCCTATCTTGCAAGTCTATAGCCACCTACTATGTGTTATGATCCGGCAACCCCGAAGTGACAATAATCGGGACCACTCCCGGTGATGATCATAGTTTGAGGAGTTCATGTATTCACTATGTGTTAATGCTTTGGTCCGGTACTCTATTAAAAGGAGGCCTTAATATCCCTTAGTTTCCAATAGGCCCCCGCTGCCACGGGAGGGTAGGACAAAAGATGTCATGCAAGTTCTTTTCCATAAGCACGTATGCCTATATTCGGAATACATGCCTACATTACATTGATGAATTGGAGCTAGTTCTGTGTCACCCTATGTTATAACTGTTGCATGAATAATCGCATCCGGCATAATTCTCCATCACCGATCCAATGCCTACGAGCTTTTCACATATTGTTCTTCGCTTATTTACTTTACCGTTGCCACTGTTACAATCACTACAATACTGCTACTGGTACTTTTGCCACCGTTACCGCTACTTCCATATTACCTTGCTACTAAATACTTTGCTGCAGATATTAAGTTATCCGGGTGTGGTTGAATTGACAACTCAGCTGCTAATACTTGAGAATATTCTTTGGCTCCCCTTGTGTCGAATCAATAAATTTGGGTTGAATACACTACCCTTGAAAACTGTTGCGATCCCCTATACTTGTGGGTTATCAGCAACACCCGAGGAGAGGGAGCAGCCTAAGCCTTGGCTTTACCTCCTTCTTCCTCCATACAGCTCTAGGAGCAACTCTGTACTGTTACCTATAAACTACACTCGGCAGGACTAGGGGTGTTATCTCTCCGAAGAGCCCCGAACCTGGGTATGTCTTGCGTCCCACGCTCGCTCATGCCGACCTCGCCTCTGGAGCCCACCAGTGCCCTCGAGCCTCCTCCTATCTTTAGCCATCCCTTGGCATCTGCCGTGCGCCCACCACGACAGTTGGCGCCCACCGTGGGGCAAGCTGCCGCAGAACCGCGGTCCGGGCGGGACCATCTTCGTCATCACCACCGCGGCGTAGCCGTCGTCTCTCCGGTAGCGCTCAGGGGCTCAACATCAACACGCCTCTGAGGCGACCGCGTGGGGCGTCACGCCCTCGTCGTCGGCCTCGCCATCTTCATCGCCTCCGCCGCTGCGTTGCGCCGTCTCTCCGATAGCGCTCGGGGGCCCAACATCGACACGACCTCGAGACGACCGCGTGGGGCAGTGTGTCCTCGTCGCCGGCCTCGCCCTCTTCGTCATCACCGCGGCGTCGCCATCGTCTCTCCGTTAGCACTCGGCGGCTCAACATCGACGCGCCTCAGGGCAGCCGCGCGGGACGGCGCGTCCTCGCCGCAGGCTTCGACACTGTCCGACTCGCTCTCTCCTCCGTGGGTGCTCCACATCACGCACTTCACCAACTCGTCGCGAGCATCCATGGCGCCCTCTGCCTCTCGTAGCTCTGCCGTGCCGTCAGGCTCGCCGGCACTCTCTTCTTCCACCACCAAACTCCTCTCAACCTCCTCTTCTCCGGAGTCGCACCCGCCACCATTTGCTACGGTGGCTGCTGCTTGTTCCTGCCCATACACTTTCCAGATGCAAGGTATACATGCCTCGTATACGCCTCGGATAATAGTCAGATATTCCCATGCATTAGCCAAACACAAGTTGGATAATGCATGCATAATGGCCATATAATGGTCATACACTTCCAAAACCGCGGCCAGACACTACATACACATGATTCAGTCGGATGCAAGTCGGACACTAGCTCATACACTTCGAAAATTCATGGCGCCGCTACCTCGCTGTAGGTGCTCCCGCTGAGTCCTCGAGCTGCTTCACCCGCCTCCACCCCGAGACCAGCAGCGGCTGAGCGCCTGCTCCTCGACCGGTCCCCCGCGCGCACGGCTCCGCCCGCTTTGGCCCAGCGCTCGCGGCTGCGCCTCCGCCTCTGCCAGCGCGTCTGCGTCGCGGCGTCCGACTCCCTTCGAGTGACGGTCCCCCACGTCGCCCTGCTCCTCCGCCTGCGGCCGGCTGGCCGCCCCGCCCGGCGACGGGCCCCGTCGCCTCGCGCCGTCTCGCCGCCACTCAAGGCCGGCCCTGCATCGCCTCGCTCCTCCGCGGACGAGTGCCCCGCGCTGGCTCCACCTGGCCACCTCCGACATCCGCCCTGCCGCCTCCCCGTCCCGGACCGCGCCGGCCCCGTGCCTCCATCCGGCTCTGCGCGTTGCGCCGCCGGATCGCCGTGCCTGTCGGCCGTTTCCCGTGGACTCGGAACCGGCTCGCCTCGTTCGTCGCCGCTGCCAGCCTCCCATGCCCTCCGTACAACCGGTCCGGCCGGCTCCACGCCTTCCGGTTTCGGCTCCCCCGCACCGTTGCGCCGTCTCCGGCGTCAAACGACGGGTCCGGCTCCTCCTGCGCCGCTGCGCCAGGTCCGACAGCTCCCGGCCTCCCTCACGCCGGCTCGCCTCCCCGGACGGCCGGCCCTGCTGCTTGCCGTCTTCATCCGCAACCCGGACGGCCAGCTTCACCCGCAACCCGGACGGCCGGCTCCACCGCCTGCCGTCTCTGCCCACAGCGCTTGGTCTAGCTCCTCCCGCGCCGACCTCGCTCCCCCGTGCGCCGACCCGCGGCCGGGTCCTCCTCGCCGGCTCCCTCCCGCGTTGCCCCAGCTCTGTCCATGCGGCCGGCTTCGCTAGCGCCTGGCCGCCGGGTCCCCGCGCCCCTCTGCTTCGCCTGGCCGCAACCCGGCGCCGCACGGCCGGCTTGCCGCCCCACCTCCGGCCACGCCCCCGCGCGCCCCAGCCGGCTCCCGCAGCTGGCTGCCGCAACCGGTCGTTTGGGAAGACAGAAGAAAAGTCAAGATGCCAACCAAAAAAAGAAATTGTTCAGAGGCCAGCTGCCCAGCGGATCCGGCTAAGAAAAACAGAAGAAGTAAAGAAAGGTTGCGAAACTCCTCCACCCGCCCGCGTCGTCGTTCGTTCGGTTGCGCCTGCGTATCCGCATCACCGCTACGCCGGCGTTCCTGCCTGCCCGCTCGGGCTGTGCCAAGCCGGCTCGGCCGCTCGTCCGTCTCGACGCCTGGCCGGTCGAGCTCGACCGGCCGGAACCCCTTTCGAGCGCTCGAAGGTTCGAAGGCTACACCCAGTGGGCGGGATCCGCCGGCTCTCTTCGACAACCTCCATCTCGTCTACACAAAAGCAATGTGGGCTCCTCACTCGTATAATTTTGCACTGTGCAAACCCGGATAACCTTGAACGACACTTGGGGACCACCTCCGCTTTTATTACAGTTGCACTACTGTTTGCCCCGGCGCCGGCTAGTCTCGGCCCAGAGGCTGGCCGCTCGGCCCGATACGTTCGTTCCCGCAGACGGCTCAGTAGCGCATACGGTACCAAAGGCCCACTCACGGCCACAGACTGCGGCGTGGCTGTCCGGCAAGCGAGAGCAATAGCTGGAGGTCACCCCACGCGAAAAACGTCCGGAAGAAGATGGCTTGGGCAACCCTGCCATTTCCTTTATGAGTTTCTACTCGGTCGATTACGCTCCTGTAGTCTGAGTACTGTACGCTCCACTCCGCGGCCACTCTTCGTAACAGCTACAGACCGGCTTCGGACTGTCTAGCTAACAAGAGGCAAAGCCAAAGAGCGGAGGGGACATGAAAAATACTGAAGGGGGCTCGGACGAAACCGAGTCGGCACCCTCCGCATAAAACTTGCAATGCTAAAAGCAAATTTTTGATATATCTGCGTGGACTAACCTTGTCTTTTGCATGATCGTCGTTGTGGGGAATGAAGGAAATATGCCCTAGAGGCAATAATAAAGTATTATTTATTTCCTTATATCATGATAAATTTTTATTATTCATGCTAGAATTGTATTAACCGGAAACATAATACATGTGTGAATACATAGACAAACAGTGTGTCACTAGTATGCCTCTACTTGACTAGCTCGTTAATCAAAGATGGTTATGTTTCCTAACCATAGACATGAGTTGTCATTTGATTAACGGGATCACCTCATTAGGAGAATGACGTGATTGACTTGACCCATTCCGTTAGCTTAGCACCCGATCGTTTAGTATGTTGCTATTGCTTTCTTCATGACTTATACATGTTCCTATGACTATGAGATTGTGCAACTCCGGTTTACCGGAGGAACACTTTGTGTGCTACCAAACGTCACAACGTAAATGGGTGATTATAAAGGTGCTCTACAGGTGTCTCCAAAGGTACTTGTTGGGTTGGCGTATTTCCAGATTAGGATTTGTCACTCCGATTATCGGAGAGGTATCTCTGGGCCCACTCGGTAATGCACATCACTATAAGCCTTGCAAGCATTGTGACTAATGAGCTAGTTGTTGGGGAACGTAGTAATTTCAAAAAAATTCCTACGCACACGCAAGATCATGGTGATGCATAGCAACGAGAGGGGAGAGTGTTGTCCACTTACCCTCGTAGACCGACAGCGGAAGCGTTATCACAACGCGGTTGATGTAGTCATACGTCTTCACGATCCGACCGATCAAGTACCGAACGTACGGCACCTCCGAGTTCTACACACGTTCAGCTCGATGACGTCCCTCGAACTCCGATCCAGCCGAGTGTTGAGGGAGAGTTTCGTCAGCACGACGGCGTGGTGACGATGATGATGTTCCACGGACGCAGGGCTTCGCCTAAGCTCCGCAACGGTATTATCGAGGTGTAATATGGTGGAGGGGGGCGCCGCACACGGCTAAGAGATCTCAAGGATCAATTGTTGTGTCTCTGGGGTGCCCCCTTGCCCCCGTATATAATGGAGCAAGGGAGGAGGAGGCCGGCCCTAGGAGGGGGCGCACCAAGTGTGGAGTCCTACTAGGACTCCCTAGTCCTAGTAGGATTCCACCTCCCATATGGAATAGGAAAAGAGGAAGGGTAAAAGAGAAGGAAGGAAGGGGCGCCCCCCTTCCCTAGTCCAATTCGGACCAGACCAAGGGGAGGGGTGCGGCCACCCTTGAGGCCCTTTTCCTTCTTTCCCGTATGGCCCAATAAGGCCCAATACGTATTCCCGTAACTCTCCGGTACTCCGAAAAATACCCGAATCACTCGGAACCTTTCCGAAGTCCGAATATAGTCGTCCAATATATCGATCTTTACGTCTCGGCCATTTCGAGACTCCTCGTTATGTCCCCGATCTCATCCAGGACTCCGAACTCCTTCGGTACATCAAAACTCAATAAAACTATCATCGTAACGTTAAGCGTGCGGACACTACGGGTTCGAGAACTATGTAGACATGACCGAGACACGTCTCCGGTCAATAACCAATAGCGGGACCTGGATGCCCATATTGGCTCCCACATATTCTACGAAGATCTTTATCGGTCAGACCGCATAACAACATACGTTGTTCCCTTTGTCACCGGTATGTTACTTGCCCGAGATTTGATCGTCGGTATCTCGATACCTAGTTCAATATCGTTATCGGCAAGTCTCTTTACTCGTTCCGTAACACATCATCCCGCAACTAACTCATTAGTCACAATGCTTGCAAGGCTTATAGTGATGTGTATTACCGAGTGGGCCCAGAGATACCTCTCCGACAATCGGAGTGACAAATCCTAATCTGGAAATACGCCAACCCAACAAGTACCTTTAGAGACACCTGTAGAGTACCTTTATAATCACTCATTTACGTTGTGACGTTTGGTAGCACACAAAGTGTTCCTCCGGTAAACCGGAGTTGCACAATCTCATAGTCATAGGAACATGTATAAGTCATGAAGAAAGCAATAGCAACATACTAAACGATCGAGTGCTAAGCTAACGGAATGGGTCAAGTCAATCACGTCATTCTCCTAATGAGGTGATCTCGTTAATCAAATGACAACTTATGTCTATGGCTAGGAAACATAACCATCTTTGATTAACGAGCTAGTCAAGTAGAGGAATACTAGTGACACTCTGTTTGTCTATGTATTCACACATGTATTATGTTTCCGGTTAATACAATTCTAGCATGAATAATAAACATTTATCATGATATAAGGAAATAAATAATAACTTTATTATTGCCTCTAGGGCATATTTCCTTCAGTCTCCCACTAGCACTAGAGTCAATAATCTAGTTCACATCGCCATGTGATTTAACATGAATAGTTCACATCACCATGTGATTAACACCCATAGTTCACATCGTCATGTGACCATCACCCAAAGGGTTTACTAGAGTCAGTAATCTAGTTCACATCGCTATGTGCTTAACACCCAAAGAGTACTAAGGTGTGATCATGTTTTGCTTGCGAGATAATTTTAGTCAACGGGTCTGTCACATTCAGATCCGTAAGTATTTTGCAAATTTCTATGTCTACAATGCTCTGCATGGAGCTACTCTAGCTAATTGCTCCCACTTTCAATATGTATCTAGACCGAGACTTAGAGTCATCTAGATTAGTGTCAAAACTTGCATCGACGTAACCTTTTACGATGAGCCTTTTGTCACTTCCATAATCGAGAAACATATCCTTATTCCAGTAAGGATAATTTTGACCGCTGTCCAGTGATCTACTCCTAGATCACTATTGTACTCCCTTGCCAAAATCAGTGTAGGGTATACAATAGATCTGGTACACAGCATGGCATACTTTATAGAACTTATGGCCGAGGCATAGGGAATGACTTTCATTCTCTTTCTATCTTCTGTCGTGGTCGGGCTTTGAGTCTTACTCAATTTCATACCTTGTAACACAGGCAAGAACTTTTTCTTTGATTGTTCCATTTTGAACTACTTCAAAATCTTGTTAAGGTATGTACTCATTGAAAAAACTTATCAAGCGTCTTGATCTATCTCTATAGATCTTGATGCTCAATATGTAAGCAGCTTCACCGAGGTCTTTCTTTGAAAAACTCATTTCAAAACACTCCTTTATGTTTTGCAGAATAATTCTACATTATTTCCGATCAACAATATGTCATTGACATATACTTATCAGAAATGTTGTAGTGCTCCCACTCACTTTCTTGTAAATACAGGCTTCACCGCAAGTCTGTATAAAACTATATCCTTTGATCAACTTATCAAAGTGTATATTCCAACTCCGAGATGCTTGCACCAGTCCATAGATGGATCGCTGGAGCTTGCATATTTTGTTAGCAACTTTAGGATTGACAAAACCTTCTGGTTACATCATATACAACTCTTCTTTAATAAATCCATTAAGGAATGTAGTTTTGTTTATCCATTTGCCAGATTTCATAAAATGCGGCAATTACTAACATGATTCAGACAGAGTTAAGCATAGATACGACTGAGAAACTATCATCGTAGTCAACATCTTGAACCTGTCGAAAACCTTTTTGCGACAATTCTAGCTTTGTAGATAGTGACACTACTATCAGCATCTGTCTTCCTCTTGACGATCCATTTATTCTCAATTTCTTGCCGATCATCGGGCAAGTCAACCAAAGTCCACACTTTGTTCTCATACATGGATCTCATCTCAGATTTCATGGCCTCAAGCCATTTTGCGGAATCTGGGCTCACCATCGCTTCTTCATAGTTCGTAGGTTCGTCATGATCTAGTAACATAACCTCCAGAACAGGATTACCGTACCACTCTGGTGCGGATCTTACTCTGGTTTACCTACGAGGTTTGGTAGTAACTTGATGTGATGTTACATGATCATCATCATTAACTTCCTCACTAATTGGTGTAGAAGTCACAGGAACAGATTTCTGTGATGAACTACTTTCCAATAAGGGAGCAGGTATAGTTACCTCATCAAGTTCTACTTTCCTCCCACTCACTTCTTTCGAGAGAAACTCCTTCTCTAGAAAGGATCCATTCTTAGCAACGAATTTCTTGCCTTCAGATATGTGATAGAAGGTGTACCCAACAGTCTCCTTTGGGTATCCTATGAAGACACATTTCTCCGATTTAGGTTCGAGCTTATCAGGTTGAAGTTTCTTCACATAAGCATCGCAACCCCAAACTTTAAGATACAACAACTTTGGTTTCTTGCCAAACAATAGTTCATAAGGCGTCGTCTCAACGGATTTTGATGGTGTCCTATTTAGAGTGAATGCAGCCGTCTCTAAAGCATAACCCCCAAAACGATTAGTGGTAAATTGGTAAGAGACATCATAGATTGCACTATATCCAATAAAGTACGGTTATGACGTTCGGACACACCATTATGCTGTGGTGTTCCAGGTGGCATGAATTTGTGAAACTATTCCAGATTGTTTTAACTGAAGGCCAAACTCGTAACTTAAATACTCTTCTCCACGATCAGATCGTAGAAACTTTATTTTCTTGTTACGATGATTTTCTGCTTCACTCTGAAATTATATGAACTTTTCAAATGTTTCAGACTCTTGTTTCATTAAGTAGATATACCCATATCTGCTCAAATCATCTGTGAAGGTCAGAAAATAATGATACCTGCTACGAGCCACAATATTCATTGGACCACATACATCTGTATGTATGATTTCCAACAAATCTGTTGCTCTCTCCATAGTTCCGGAGAACGGCGTTTTAGTCATCTTGCCCATGAGGCACGGTTCGCAAGCATCAAGTGATTCATAATCAAGTGATTCCAAAATCCCATCAGTATGGAGTTTCTTCATGCGCTTTACACCAATATGACCTAAACGGCAGTGCCACAAATAAGTTGCACTATCATTATTAACTTTGCATCTTTTGGCTTCAATATTATGAATATGTGTATCACTACGATCGATATCCAACAAACCATTTTCGTTGGTGTGTATGACCATAGAAGGTTTTATTCATGTAAACAGAACAGCAATTGTTCTCTAATTTAAATGAATAACCGTATTGCAATAAACATGATCAAATCATATTCATGCTCAACGCAAACACCAAATAACACTTATTTAGTTTCAACACTAATCCCGAAAGTACAGGGAGTGTGCGATGATGATCATATCAATCTTGGAACTACTTCCAACACACATCGCCACCTCGCCTTTTACTAGTCTCTGTTTATTCTGCAACTCCCGTTTTTGAGTTACTACTCTTTAGCAACTGAACCAGTATCAATTACCGAGGGGTTGCTATAAACACTAGTAAAGTACACATCAATAATCTGTATATCAAATATACCTTTGTTCACTTTTACTAGTCTCTGTTTATTCTGCAACTCCCGTTTCGAGTTACTACTCTTAGCAACTGAACCAGTATCAATTACCGAAGGGTTGCTATAAACACTAGTAAAGTACACATGAATAATCTGTATATCAAATATACCTTTGTTCACTTTGCCATCCTTCTTATCCACCAAATAGTTGGGGTAGTTCCGCTTCCAGTGACCAGTCCCTTTGCAGTAGAAGCACTTAGTCTCAGGCTTAGGACCAGACTTAGGCTTCTTCACTTGAGAAGCAACTTGCTTGCCGTTCTTCTTGAAGTTCCCCTTCTTCCCTTTGCCCTTTTCTTGAAACTAGTGGTCTCGTCAACCATCAACACTTGATGTTTTTTTTGATTTCTACCTTCATCGATTTCAACATCACGAAGAGCTCGGGAATTACTGTCGTCATCCCTTGCATACTATAGTTCATCACGAAGTTCTACTAACTTGGTGATGGTGACTAGAGAATTCTGTCACTCACTATTTTATCTGGAAGATTAACTCCCACTTGATTCAAGCGATTGTAGTACCCAGACAATCTGAGCACATGCTCACTAGTTGAGCGATTCTCCTCCATCTTTTAGCTATAGAACTTGTTGGAGACTTCATATCTCTCAACTCGGGTATTTGCTTGAAATATTAACTTCAACTCCTGGAACATCTTGCATGGTCCATGACGTTCAAAACGTCTTTGAAGTCCCGATTCTAAGCTGTTAAGCATGGTGCACTAAACTATCAAGTAGTCATCATATTGAGCTAGCCAAACGTTCATAACGTCTGCATCTCCTCCTGCAATAGGTCTGTCACCTAGCGGTGCATCAAGGACATAATTTTTCTGTGCAGCAATGAGGATAATCCTCAGATCACGGATCCAATCCGCATCTTTGCTACTAACATCTTTCAACATAATTTTTTCTAGGAACATATCAAAAATAAAACAGGGAAGCAACAACGCGAGCTATTGATCTACAACATAATTTGCAAAATACTATCAGGACTAAGTTCATGATAAATTTAAGTTCAATTAATCATATTACTTAAGAATTCCCACTTAGATAGACATCCCTCTAATCCTCTAAGTGATCACGTGATCCATATCAACTAAACCATGTCCGATCATCACGTGAGATGGAGTAGTTTCAACGGTGAACATCACAATGTTGATCATATCTACTATATGATTCACGCTCGACCTTTCAGTCTCCGTGTTCCGAGGCCATATCTGTTATATGCTAGGCTCGTCAAGTTTAACCTGAGTATTCCGCGTGTGCAACTGTTTTGCACCCGTTGTATTTGAACGTAGAGCCTATCACACCCGATCATCACGTGGTGTCTCAGCACGAAGAACTTTCGCAACGGTGCATACTCAGGGAGAACACTTATACTTTGATAATTTAGTGAAGGATCATCTTATAATGCTACCGTCAAACAAAGCAAGATAAGATGCATAAATGATTAACATCGCATGCAATCAATATAAGTGATATGATATGGCCATCATCATCTTGTGCTTGTGATCTCCATCTCCGAAGCACCGTCATGATCACCATCGTCACCAGCGCGACACCTTGATCTCCATCGTAGCATCGTTGTCGTCTCGCCAACTTATTGCTTTTACGACTATCGCTACCGCTTAGTGATAAAGTAAAACTATTACATGGCGATTGCATCTCATACAATAAAGCGACAACCATATGGCTCCTGCCAGTTGCCGATAACTCGGTTACAAAACATGATCATCTCATACAACACATTATATCACATCATGTCTTGACCATATCACATCACAACATGCCTTGCAAAAACAAGTTAGACGTCCTCTACTTTGTTGTTGCATATTTTACGTGGCTGCTACGGGCTTAGCAAGAACCGTTCTTACCTACGCATCAAAACCACAACGATAGTTTGTCAAGTTGGTGATGTTTTAACCTTCGCAAGGACCGGGCGTAGCCACACTCGGTTCAACTAAAGTGAGAGAGACAGACACCCGCCGGTCACCTTTAAGCAACGAGTGCTCGCAACGATGAAACCAGTCTTGCGTAAGCGTACGCGTAATGTCGGTCCGGGCCGCTTCATCTCACAATACCGCTGAACCAAAGTATGACATGCTGGTAAGCAGTATGACTTATATCGCCCACCACTCACTTGTGTTCTACTCGTGCATAGCATCAACGCATAAAACCTAGCTCTGATACCACTGTTGGGGAACGTAGTAATTTCAAAAAAATTCCTACGCACACGCAAGATCATGGTGATGCATAGCAACGAGAGGGGAGAGTGTTGTCCATGTACCCTCGTATACCGACAGCAGAAGCATTATCACAACGCGGTTGATGTAGTCGTACGTCTTCACGATCCGACCGATCAAGTACCGAACGTACGGCACCTCCGAGTTCTACACACGTTCAGCTCGATGACGTCCCTCGAACTCCGATCCAGCCGAGTGTTGAGGGAGAGTTTCGTCAGCACGACGGCGTGGTGACGATGATGATGTTCCACCGACGCAGGGCTTCGCCTAAGCTCCGCAACGGTATTATCGAGGTGTAATATGGTGGAGGGGGGCACCGCACACGGCTAAGAGATCTCAAGGATCAATTGTTGTGTCTCTGGGGTGCCCCCTTGCCCCCGTATATAAAGGAGCAAGGGAGGAGGAGGCCGGCCCTAGGAGGGGGCGCACCAACTGTGGAGTCCTACTAGGACTCCCTAGTCCTAGTAGGATTCCACCTCCCATATGGAATAGGAAAAGAGGAAGGGAAAAAGAGAAGGAAGGAAGGGGGCGCCCCCCTTCCCTGGTCCAATTCGGACCACACCAAGGGGAGGGGTGCGGCCACCCTTGAGGCCCTTTTCCTTCTTTCCCGTATGGCCCAATAAGGCCCAATGCGTATTCCCGTAACTCTCCGGTACTCCGAAAAATACCCGAATCACTCAGAACCTTTCCAAAGTCCGAATATAGTCGTCCAATATATCGATCTTTACGTCTCGGCCATTTCGAGACTCCTCGTCATGTCCCTGATTTCATCCGAGACTCCGAACTCCTTCGGTACATCAAAACTCAATAAAACTGTCATCGTAACGTTAAGCGTGCGGACCCTACGGGTTCGAGAACTATGTAGACATGACCGAGACACGTCTCCAGTCAATAACCAATAGCGGGACCTGGATGCCCATATTGGCTCCCACATATTCTACGAAGATCTTTATCGGTCAGACCGCATAACAACATACGTTGTTCCCTTTGTCACCGGTATGTTACTTGCCCGAGATTTGATCGTCGGTATCTCGATATCTAGTTCAATCTTGTTATCGGCAAGTCTCTTTACTCGTTCCGTAACACATCATCCCGCAACTAACTCATTAGTCACAATGCTTGCAAGGCTTATAGTGATGTGTATTACCGAGTGGGCCCAGAGATACCTCTCCGACAATTGGAGTGACAAATCCTAATCTCGAAATACGTCAACCCAACAAGTACCTTTGGAGACACCTGTAGAGTACCTTTAAAATCACCCATTTACGTTGTGACGTTTGGTAGCACACAAAGTGTTCCTCCGGTAAACGGGAGTTGCATAATCTCATAGTCATAGGAACATGTATAAGTCATGAAGAAAGCAATAGCAACATACTAAACAATCGAGTGCTAAGCTAACGGAATGGGTCAAGTCAATCACGTCATTCTCCTAATGAGGTGATCTCGTTAATCAAATGACAACTTATGTCTATGGCTAGGAAACATAACCATCTTTGATTAACGAGCTAGTCAAGTAGAGGCATACTAGTGACACTCTGTTTGTCTATGTATTCACACATGTATTATGTTTCCGGTTAATACAATTCTAGCATGAATAATAAACATTTATCATGATATAAGGAAATAAATAATAACTTTATTATTGCCTCTAGGGCATATTTCCTTCACTAGTTGCGGGATGATGTATTACGGAACGAGTAAAGAGACTTGTCGGTAACAAGATTGAACTAGGTATCGAGATACCGACGATCGAATCTCGGGCATGTAACATACCGATGACAAAGGGAACAACGTATGTTGTTATGCGGTCTGACCAATAAAGATCTTCGTAGAATATGTAGGAACCAATATGAGCATCCAGGTTCCGCTATTGGTTATTGACCGGAGAGGTGTCTCGGTCATGTCTACATAGTTCTCGAACCCGTAGGGTCCGCACGCTTAAAGTTACGATGACAGTTATATTATGAGTTTATATGTTTTGATGTACCAAAGGTTGTTCGGAGTCCCGGATTTGATCACGGACATGACGAGGAGTCTCGAAATGGTCGAGACATAAAGATTGATATATTGGACGACTATATTCGGACACCGGAAGTGTTCCGGAGAAGTTTCGGATAAAACCGGAGTGTCGGAGGGGTTACATGAACCCCCCGGGGAAGTATTGGGCCTTAGTGGGCCTGAGGGGAGAGAGAGGGCAGCAGCCAGGAGGTGGCGCGCCCCCTCCCATGAGGAGTCCAAATTGGACTAGGGGAGGGGGGCACGGCCCCTCTTTCCCTCTCCCTCTCCCTCTCTTTCCTTCCCCCTCTCTCTTCCTAGTTGGACTAGGAAAGGGGAGTCCTACTCCTACTAGGAGGAGGACCCCCCCTCTCCTTGGCGCGCCCCAAGGGCAGCCGGCCTCCCCCTTGCTCCTTTATATACGGGGGCAGGGGGGCACCTCTAGACACACAATTGATATACGATATTTTAGCCGTGTGCGGTGCCCCCCTCCACCATATTACACCTCGATAATATCGTTGCGGAGCTTAGGCGAAGCCCTGCGTCGGTAGAACATCATCATTGTCACCACGCCATCGTGCTGACGAAACTCTCCGTCAACACTCGGCTGGATCGGAGTTCGAGGGACGTCATCGAGCTGAACGTGTGCTGAACTCGGAGGTGCCGTGCGTTCGGTACTTGATCGGTCGGATCGTGAAGACGTACGACTACATGAACCGCGTTGTGATAACGCTTCCGCTTTCGGTCTACGAGGGTACGTGGACAACACTCTCCCCTCTCGTTGCTATGCATCACCATGATCTTGCGTGTGCGTAGGAATTTTTTTGAAATTACTACGTTCCCTAACAGTGGCATCCGAGCCTGGTTTTATGCGTTGATGCTATGCACGAGTAGAACACAAGTGAGTTGTGGGCGATATAAGTCATAATGCTTACCAGCATGTCATACTTTGGTTCAGCGGTATTGTGAGATGAAGCGGCCCGGACCGACATTACGCGTACGCTTACGCGAGACTGGTTTCACCGTTGGGAGCACTCGTTGCTTAAAGGTGACTGGCGGGTGTCTGTCTCTCTCACTTTAGTTGAACCGAGTGTGGCTACGCCCGGTCCTTGCGAAGGTTAAAACAGCACCAACTTGACAAACTATCGTTGTGGTTTTGATGCGTAGGTATGAACGGTTCTTGCTAAGCCCGTAGCAGCCACGTAAAACTTGCAACAACCAAGTAGAGGACGTCTAACTTGTTTTTGCAGGGCATGTTGTGATGTGATATGGCCAAGACATGATGCTATATTTTATTGTATGAGATGATCATGTTTTGTAACCGAGTTATCGGCAACTGGCAGGAACCATATGGTTGTCGCTTTATTGTATGCAATGCAATCGCCATGTAATTGTTTTACTTTATCACTAAGCGGTAGCGATAGTCGTAAAAGCAATAAGTTCGCGAGACGACAACGATACTACGATGGAGATCAAGGTGTCGCACCGGTGACGATGGTGATCATGACGGTGCTTCGGAGATGGAGATCACAAGCACAAGATGATGATGGCCATATCATATCACTTATATTGATTGCATGTGATGTTAATCTTTTATGCATCTTATCTTGCTTTGATTGACGGTAGCATTATAAGATGATCTCTCACTAAAATTTCAAGATAAAAGTGTTCTCCCTGAGTATGCACCGTTGCGAAAGTTCTTCGTGCTGAGACACCACGTGATGATCGGGTGTGATAGGCTCTACGTTCAAATACAACGGGTGCAAAATAGTTGCACACGCGGAATACTCAGGTTAAACTTGACGAGCCTAGCATATGCAGATATGGCCTCGGAACACGGAGACCGAAAGGTCGAGCGTGAGTCATATAGTAGATATGATCAACATAGTGATGTTCACCATTGAAACTACTCCATCTCACGTGATGATCGGACATGGTTTAGTTGATTTGGATCACGTAATCACTTAGATGATTAGAGGGATGTCTATCTAAGTGGGAGTTCTTAAGTAATATGATTAATTGAACTTGAATTTATCATGAACTTAGTACCTGATAGTATCTTGCTTGTCTATGTTAAATGTAGATAAATGGCCCGTGCTGTTGTTCCGTTGAATTTTAATGCGTTCCTTGAGAAAGCAAAGTTGAAAGATGATGGTAGCAATTACACGGACTGGGTCCGTAACTTGAGGATTATCCTCATTGCTGCACAGAAGAATTACGTCCTGGAAGCACCGCTAGGTGCCAGGCCTCCTGCAAGAGCAACACCAGAAGTTATGAACGTCTAGCAGAGCAAAGCTGATGACTACTCGATAGTTCAGTGTGCCATGCTTTACGGCTTAGAACCGGGACTTCAACGACGTTTTGAACGTCATGGAGCATATGAGATGTTCCAGGAGTTGAAGTTAATATTTCAAGCAAATGCCCGGATGGAGAGATATGAAGTCTCCAATAAGTTCTATAGCTGCAAGACGGAAGAGAATAGTTCTGTCAGTGAGCATATACTCAAAATGTCTGGGTATAATAATCACTTCATTCAACTGGGAGTTAATCTTCCGGATGATAGAGTCATTGACAGAATTCTTCAATCACTGCCACCAAGCTACAAGAGCTTCGTGATGAACTATAACATGCAAGGGATGGATAAGACAATTCCTGAGCTCTTCGCAATGCTAAAGGCAGCGGAGGTAGAAATGAAAAAGGAGCATCAAGTGTTGATGGTCAGTAAAACCACTAGTTTCAAGAAAAAGGGCAAAGGGAAGAAGAAGGGGAACTTCAAGAAGAACAGCAAACAAGTTGCTGTTCAGGAGAAGAAATCCAAGTCTGGACCTAAGCCTGAAACTGGGTGCTTCTACTGCAAGCAAACTGGTCACTGGAAGCGGAACTGCCCCAAGTATTTGGCGGATAAGAAGGATGGCAAGGTTAACAAAGGTATATGTGATATACATGTTATTGATGTGTACCTTACTAATGCTCACAGTAGCACCTGGGTATTTGATACTGGTTCTGTTGCTAATATTTGCAACTCGAAACAGGGGCTATGGATTAAGCGAAGATTGGCTAAGGACGAGGTGACGATGCGCGTGGGAAATGGTTCCAAAGTCGATGTGATCGCCGTCGGCACGCTACCTCTACATCTACCTTCGGGATTAGTTTTAGACCTAAATAATTGTTATTTGGTGCCAGCGTTGAGCATGAACATTATATCTGGATCTTGTTTAATGTGAGACGGTTATTCATTTAAATCAGAGAATAATGGTTGTTCTATTTATATGAATAATATCTTTTATGGTCATGCACCCTTGAAGAGTGGTCTATTTTTAATGAATCTCGATAGTAGTGATACACATATTCATAATGTCGAAGCCAAAAGATGCAAAGTTGATAATGATAGTGCAACTTATTTGTGGCACTGCCATTTGGGTCATATCGGTGTAAAGCGCATGAAGAAACTCCATACTGATGGACTTTTGGAATCACTTGATTATGAATCACTTGGTACTTGCGAAAAGTGCCTCATGGGCAAGATGACCAAAACACCGTTCTCCGGAACTATGGAGAGAGCAACAGATTTGTTGGAAATCATACATACAGATGTATGTGGTCCGATGAATATTGAGGCTCGTGGCGGATATCGTTATTTTCTCACCTTCACAGATGATTTGAGCAGATATTGGTATATCTACTTAATGAAACATAAGTCTGAAACATTTGAAGAGTTCAAAGAATTTCAGAGTGAAGTTGAAAATCATCGTAACAAGAAAATAAAATTTCTACGATCTGATCGTGGAGGAGAATATTTGAGTTACGAGTTTGGCCGACATTTGAAACAATGCGGAATAGTTTCGCAACTCACGCCACCCGGAACACCACAGCGTAATGGTGTGTCCGAACGTCGTAATCGTACTTTATTAGATATGGTGCGATCTATGATGTCTCTTACTGATTTACCGCTATCGTTTTGGGGTTATGCTTTAGAGACGGCTGCATTCACTCTAAATAGGACACCAGCGAAATCCGTTGAGACGACGCCTTATGAACTATGGTTTGGCAAGAAACCAAAGTTGTCGTATCTTAAAGTTTGGGGTTGCGATGCTTATGTGAAGAAACTTCAACCTGATAAGCTCGAACCTAAATCGGAGAAATGTGTCTTCATAGGATACCCAAAGGAGACTGTTGGGTACACCTTCTATCACAGATCCGAAGGCAAGATATTCGTTGCTAAGAATGGATCCTTTCTAGAGAAGGAGTTTCTCTCGAAAGAAGTGAGTGCGAGGAAAGTAGAACTTGATGAGGTAGCTGTACCTGCTCCCTTATTGGAAAGTAGATCATCACAGAAATCAGTTTCTGCGACACCTACACCAATTAGTGAGGAAGTTAATGAAAATGATCATGAAACTTCAGATCAAGTTATTACTGAACCTCGTAGGTCAACTAGATCAAGATCCGCACCAGAGTGGTACGGTAATCCTGTTCTGGAGGTTATGTTACTAGACCATGACGAACCTACGAACTATGAAGAAGCGATGGTGAGCCCAGATTCCGCAAAATGGCTTGAAGCCATGAAATCCGAGATGGGATCCATGTATGAGAACAAAGTATGGACTTTGGTTGACTTGCCCGATGGTCGGCAAGCCATTGAAAATAAATGGATCTTCAAGAAGAAGACTGACGCTGATGGTAATGTTACTGTCTATAAAGCTCGACTTGTTGCGAAAGGTTTTCGACAAGTTCAAGGGATTGACTATGATGAGACCTTCTCACCCGTAGCGATGCTTAAGTCTGTCCAAATCATGTTAGCAATTGCCACATTTTATGATTATGAAATTTGGCAAATGGATGTCAAAACTGCATTCCTGAATGGATTTCTGGAAGAAGAGTTGTATATGATGCAACCGGAAGGTTTTGTCGATCCAAAGGGAGCTAACAAAGTGTGCAAGCTCCAGCGATCCATTTATGGACTGGTGCAAGCCTCTCGGAGTTGGAATAAACGCTTTGATAGTGTGATCAAAGCATTTGGTTTTATACAGACTTTTGGAGAAGCCTGTATTTACAAGAAAGTGAGTGGGAGCTCAATAGCATTTCTGATATTATATGTGGATGGCATATTGCTGATTGAAAATGATATAGAATTTCTGGATAGCATAAAGGGATACTTGAATAAGAGTTTTTCAATGAAAGACCTCGGTGAAGCTGCATATATATTAGGCATTAAGATCTATAGAGATAGATCAAGACGCTTAATTGGACTTTCACAAAGCACATACCTTGACAAAGTTTTGAAGAAGTTCAAAATGGATCAAGCAAAGAAAGGGTTCTTGCCTGTACTACAAGGTGTGAGATTGAGTAAGACTCAATGCCCGACCACTGCAGAAGATAGAGAGAAGATGAAAGATGTTCCCTATGCTTCAGCCATAGGCTCTATCATGTATGCAATGCTGTGTACCAGACCTGATGTGTGCCTTGCTATAAGTTTAGAAGGGAGGTACCAAAGTAATCCAGGAGTGGATCACTGGACAGCGGTCAAGAACATCCTGAAATACCTGAAAAGGACTAAGGATATGTTTCTCGTTTATGGAGGTGACAAAGAGCTCATCGTAAGTGGTTACGTTGATGCAAGCTTTGACACTGATCCGGACGATTCTAAATCGCAAACCGGATACGTATTTACATTGAACGGTGGAGCTGTCAGTTGGTGCAGTTCTAAGCAAAGTGTCGTGGCGGGATATACGTGTGAAGCGGAGTACATAGCTGCTTCGGAAGCAGCCAATGAAGGAGTCTGGATGAAGGAGTTCATATCCGATTTAGGTGTCATACCTAGTGCATCGGGACCAATGAAAATCTTTTGTGACAATACTGGTGCAATTGCCTTAGCAAAGGAATCCAGATTTCACAAGAGAACCAAGCACATCAAAAGATGCTTCAATTCCATCCGGGATTTAGTCCAGGTGGGAGACATAGAAATTTGCAAGATACATACGGATCTGAATGTTGCAGACCCGTTGACTAAGCCTCTTCCACGAGCAAAACATGATCAGCACCAAGACTCCATGGGTGTAAGAATCATTACTGTGTAATCTAGATTATTGACTCTAGTGCAAGTGGGAGACTGAAGGAAATATGCCATAGAGGCAATAATAAAGTATTATTTACTTCCTTATATCATGATAAATGTTTATTATTCATGCTAGAATTGTATTAACCGCAAACATAATACATGTGTGAATATATAGACAAACAGTGTGTCACTAGTATGCCTCTACTTGACTAGCTCGTTAATCAAAGATGGTTATGTTTCCTAACCATAGACATGAGTTGTCATTTGATTAACGGGATCACCTCATTAGGAGAATGACGTGATTGACTTGACCCATTCCGTTAGCTTAGCACCCAATCGTTTAGTATGTTGCTATTGCTTTCTTCTTGACTTATACATGTTCCTATGACTATGAGATTATGCAACTCCCGTTTACCGGAGGAACACTTTGTGTGCTACCAAACGTCACAACGTAAATGGGTGATTATAAAGGTGCTCTACAGGTGTCTCCAAAGGTACTTGTTGGGTTGGCGTATTTCGAGATTAGGATTTGTCACTCCGATTGTCGGAGAGGTATCTCTGGGCCCACTCGGTAATGCACATCACTATAAGCCTTGCAAGCATTGTGACTAATGAGCTAGTTGCGGGATGATGTATTACGGAACGAGTAAAGAGACTTGCCGGTAACGAGATTGAACTAGGTATCGAGATACCGACGATCGAATCTCGGGCAAGTAACATACCGATGACAAAGGGAACAACGTATGTTGTTATGCGGTCTGACCGATAAAGATCTTCGTAGAATATGTAGGAAACAATATGAGCATCCAGGTTCCGCTATTGGTTATTGACCGGAGAGGTGTCTCGGTCATGTCTACATAGTTCTCGAACCCGTAGGGTCCGCACGCTTAAAGTTACGATGACAGTTATATTATGAGTTTATATGTTTTGATGTACCGAAGGTTGTTCAGAGTCCCGGATGTGATCACGGACATGATGAGGAGTCTCGAAATGGTCGAGACATAAAGATTGATATATTGGACGACTATATTCGGACACCGGAAGTGTTCCGGAGAAGTTTCGGATAAAACCGGAGTGTCGGAGGGGTTACATGAACCCCCCGGGGAAGTATTGGGCCTTAGTGGGCCTGAGGGGAGAGAGAGGGCAGCAGCCAGGAGGTGGCGCGCCCCCTCCCATGAGGAGTCCAAATTGGACTAGGGGAGGGGGGCACGGCCCCTCTTTCCCTCTCCCTCTCCCTCTCTTTCCTTCCCCCTCTCTCTTCCTAGTTGGACTAGGAAAGGGGAGTCCTACTCCTACTAGGAGGAGGACCCCCCCTCTCCTTGGCGCGCCCCAAGGGCAGCCGGCCTCCCCCTTGCTCCTTTATATACGGGGGCAGGGGGCACCTCTAGACACACAATTGATATACGATATTTTAGCCGTGTGCGGTGCCCCCCTCCACCATATTACACCTCGATAATATCGTTGCGGAGCTTAGGTGAAGCCCTGCGTCGGTAGAACATCATCATCGTCACCACGCCGTCGTGCTGACGAAACTCTCCCTCAACACTCGGCTGGATCGGAGTTCGAGGGACGTCATCGAGCTGAACGTGTGCTGAACTCGGAGGTGCCGTGCGTTCGGTACTTGATCGGTCGGATCGTGAAGACGTACGACTACATCAACCGCGTTGTGATAACGCTTCCGCTTTCGGTCTACGAGGGTACGTGGACAACACTCTCCCCTCTCGTTGCTATGCATCACCATGATCTTGTGTGTGCGTAGGAATTTTTTGAAATTACTACGTTCCCCAACAGGGAACCCCCCCTCCTCGCCCGGAGGCTCGGAGGCTACACGCGGGTTGCATGCCCTACGCCGGCTGCAACTGGTGTTTCCGACGCCACTGTCCGCTTCATCAACAACAAGACCCTCCGCGCAACTTTTCCAAGTTGCCCGGAGCTCGAAGGCTACACCCAGTGGGTGCGCTCGCGCTCCCCCACTCAGCCGGCAGACTCCGCGTCCGCGTCCGGCAGGGCCCCGTGCCCTCCAGCCGGCGGACTCCGTGTCCGCGCCCGGCACCCTCGACATCACCGTCGGCTTCTTCATCAACAGCAAGACCCTCCGCCCAACTTTTCCAAGTTGTGCGGAGGCTCGGAGGCTACACCCAGTGGGTGCGCTCGCGCGCCCCCACTCAGCCGGCAGATTTTGCATATGCGTCCGGCAGGGCCCCATGCCCTCTAGCCGGCGGACTCCGTGTCCGCGCTCGGCACCCTCGACATCACTGTCGGCTTCATCATCAACAGCAAGACCCTCCGCCCAACTTTTCCAAGTTGCCCGGAGGCTCGGAGGCTACACCCGGTGGGTGCGCTCGCGCGCCCCCACTCGGAACACGCCGCGCCTGTTGCACGCCCGCCGCCGGCTGCAACCGGCATCTTCGATGCCATCTACTACATCGACGCCCGCTAAAACCCTCCGCGCAACTTTTCCAAGTTGCCCGGAGGCTCGGAGGCTACTGTCGGGGGGATGACCAACGGGTAGGCCCAAGACAGCGAACGACACTTCAAAAACATCGGGGCCAGCAATGCCCCTCAATTCGGCTCGCACTTGGCCGGGTTGCTGAACCAGGCCAAGTCCCTCAAACCCGGCCGCACTCGCTATCCTGGTCACCCGGCCGGCTCCCCGTCCGGCTGCTCCAACTCAGCTTGCTATGCGAAGTCAACCGCTGCATTGACAGGACACCGACGAGACGGATACGGTGCCCACTATTGCTGACAAAGCATACGTTGTTCACTCGTCACGCATGACATCATCTACAGTGTACTTTGTCCCCTGGGCATTGATTTATAAAATGACCCAGGGACAAAACTTAGCCTAGCTCTCAAGCAATACAACACACTCACCCATCCACCCACTCACGCGTCTAGCAAGCAACACCCGAGGAGAGGGAGCAGCCTAAGCCTTGGCTTTACCTCCTTCTTCCTCCATACAGCTCTAGGAGCAACTCTGTACTGTTACCTATAAACTACACTCGGCAGGACTAGGGGTGTTATCTCTCCGAAGAGCCCCGAACCTGGGTATGTCTTGCGTCCCACGCTCGCTCATGCCGACCTCGCCTCTGGAGCCCACCAGTGCCCTCGAGCCTCCTCCTATCTTTAGCCATCCCTTGGCATCTGCCGTGCGCCCACCACGACAAGTTCGATGCCACGAAAAACTCCACCGACGCCAAGATGCATGTTCAAATGGAGGAGATCAAAGCCCTCATCAAGTCCTACAAGAGATCTTCCTCATCTTCGAGAAGACGCTCTAGTGCACATGTTTCTAAGCTACATCTCCGGCAAGATCACATCGGCATCGACACCACCACTGACAAGAACGTGAAGGTCAAGAGCTCAACACCAACAACCGCTCAACGACTTCACCATCCCCCTTGGCATCTTCGCCAGGTGACTTCAAGGCATCTTCTCCTACGGACATACGACATCTTCGCCAACAAGCACCTCAAGACTACGCTCAAGAGAAGCTCCCCAAGCTCAAGTCCGCGACTTCCACGAGCTACTACGACCTCGATACCGACCACAAGATTCCTTTCTATGGGACTCAAGAACCCGAGGAGTATCTCGAGTGGGAGCGCCTAATGGACGACTACCACAAGCTACATCAAGTCCCTCCCAAAGATCAAGTGAAGTGCGCCACAAGAAACTTCCACGACTATGCGTCGACATGGTGGCTTCACACACCTTCGGAGGCCTACGACATGAGTTGGCCCAAGACGAAGAGAGCTTTGCGGCGAGAGTTCGTGCCTCCTACCTACACGGAACAACTTCTACGCCAATTGGAGAACACCATCCAAGGATCCAAGTCCATCGATGCGTACTTCAAGGAGATGAAGAATGCCTTGCGCCGAGCCGGCATTGACGACCCCATTTCGATGAAGTTCCACTTCATGATGGGATTGAACAACGACATCTCCAAGACTATCTTCCTCGAGAACTACAAGTCCCTCGACGACAACTACATTGGTGATCTCAAGGCGGAACAAGAACTCATGAAGGCCAAGGCTTCTCGGCCCCAAGCACACTTCGTGACGACCAAGCTCTATGACTACGAGCATGAGGATAGTACCACCAAGATGTGCAAACCCGATGAGCTCCAAGACAATGCTCCCAAGTTCGACTCCACCGCCATCCCTCTTTATGGCATTGATGATGCCGAGTCTACTTTGACTCTTTTTCAAGATGGTGCGGCAACGACTACGACTACAGAGCCATTCGAGGACCAAACTTTGGATGCGAGCGACATGGTGACGAGCAAGGATGATGCTTCCATCTTAGGAGTCGAGAGTGATGATGTGCCATCTTCGACCTTCATCCACAACGACGGTGACGAGATGATCGAGCATGGGATTTTCCCTTCGGTCATGGAGGAGAGTGAAGATGTGCCATCTTCGGCCTTCATCCATGGTGACGGCGATGAGATTGTTGAGTATTTCACTTCGACCACAGCGATGTATGATGACTTGAGTGACTTGTGCCACCATATTGAGAGTGAGAGTGACTTCACCACTAGCCCCATATATGATGAGTTCCCACAATTCCCATGTGAGGAGATCCACAACCCCCACCACTTGAGTGAGATGAGTGACTCCACCATATGTGACTTTGAGTGCACCTATTTTGAGGGAGTGAGTGAACCACCACATAGAGAGAGTGTGATAGTTGATAGGGCATGTGACGCCACTATGATTTCTAACAACTTAACCTCTACCTCTATTGTGTCTTCTCATTTGGTACTAGGTCCCATAGATGATGACGCGCCGATTCGCAACGACTACGTCCTTCCTTTGGACAAGACGATGCCATGGTGGAATATGATGCACCCCCCACATGGTTCCATCAAGACGATGAAGATGACCACCATTTGGTCTTTGCCACCTCACCTACACCACTTGAGTGGAATGACAAAGGTAACATAGGTGACGGTGATGCTCTAGTCCCACTAGTGGACATTCTTGACATTGATTGCTTGCATGATATTGATCAACCTATTTCCATGCTTCATGCTAGTGCGACTTCCTCATGTGATGATTTCTTGCCCATTTACGATGAGTATGATGATTCTCATGTGGAGTCTATTAGTTGTGATGCCATGTTACATAGGATTTCTTGCGACAATTCTTTAGGTCACATCATGTTTGACAACCCGCTTGACTTGTCATATGCTATGAATGAGATCAACCATATGTCATATTTGCAATCTCTTCGTAGTAACTATGCATATGCCATTAAAATGAACCCGATTTGCACATATGGCATAGATGACAAGCCCACGGTTATTGGCATTTGTTTTTCTTGTGATGATATTAATTTATATGCTCCCTTTGCATCATTTATTTCATATGCCATGCCATGACCACCTAGCTTCGAATATGCATTGTTTTGGATGTTGTCCATTTTCTCCATATGACGTTTCCAATATTGCTCATGAGGAGACCCCCATAGTTTCCTCATACATTTTAGGAGATTTTGATTCATCCTATCCATTGCATGATCCCAATACTTGTGTGCACAATATGCTCCCCATGAATGATGTGCCATATAATTGCATGCTAAATTTGTGCCTCCATCGTGTTATACATAACAACTACTTTTTCATGATGGATGACATGTTCTTATACCATGCATCAAATTTCTTTGAGTGATGCTTATCTTGTGTTAACTCACACATGCACATACACATCATGATGGAGGATGTGTACATTTACCACGCACACAATTTCTTTGGTTTGTGTCTCTTTTGTGTAGGTACCCATGGATACTTGTCAACCTCACAATCCCATGAGTTGACAAAACGAGCTCTAGAAAGCAATGATGACTTGGGATCACATGGATTGTCTTTCCCACCGCTCTCTTCACGCATTTCTTCTACATGGCCCTCACTTGGCTATGGGTTATTGTCTATTACATATTATATGCCCATCTTGCCATGTTCACTTTGCATGATATGCTCATTCCTATGCCTTTGACATGTATTTGTGACCCATGCTTTGCGTTACACATGATGATTGATTCTAGTACTTGTATGTGTATTTGCAAGCTTGGTAGAGATATTGCTTGTTATTGCCATGTTCCATTTATAACCCATTCCTATGATGATACTATGATCTTGCTTTGTGTTCGTGCTTGCGACATGTCATATCCATTGTTTATGCCTCTTATTTTCTCACATGACATGATTGCCATGATTTCCTCTAGTATGTTGCATCTTAGCACTACTAGCTTGCATGACTTGATTGTTATGATTGCTTGCCTTGTTGCATCGCCGATGATTCATACTTGCTCCTTTCGTATGATTGATGACAACCATCTACATGTTTTGCACATGATTGTTATTGCTTCTTGTCATATATCTCCAATGTTGCCTCTCTCATGCTAGATGATTTGCCATATATTGAGTGCAACTATGCCTTTAGTCTTGATAATGAGTTTGCCCCCATAGCATTCTCACATATATTTGGAGATTTTGACATATTTCTTGTGAAGCATGCTTGTCTTACCTCTTTGCACCATATACCTAGTGCCATGAATATTGCCATTGTTGCATCATATTATTCGTGCATGTTTTCTTCTAATGGTTATGTGCAAGAGAAGAGAACCATCATGATGGATGATGTGTTTATCTACCATGCGCATACGTTCTTTGTTTTGTTGTGTGCATGTGTAGGATACTTGGACTTTGTGTCGACTTCCACTTCACGTGAGTTGACCATTCGAGCTCTTGAGAGCGAGCCTTATACATTCTACCATGACTCGCTTCTACACCGCTTTTGCTTGCATTTCGGCATTGTGAAGAACGCACAAGGACATGCTTTCAAGGTGATATCCTTCTCTTTTGAGAACCCCTAAACCATGAGCATGGATATTATGGATCATACTACTTGTGTTTCTTGCACCATGAGACTTATTGTTCATCTTGGACTACTTGATTGCGCACATGTTAGAGATCTTGCTTCGACTTGTCATTTTCACCTTTACATGCCTCATGACATATATACCTTTTGTGTTGCATCCAATTCTTGGAATACTTGCTCCTATCATATGTTTGGTTGCAACAATGACATTTCTTCACATATGCCATGTCCAATTGCTTGTCACATGATTGACTTGATCGCCTCACACATGATGAACAATTGCTTTTTCTATTGTGTTGAGTGCCACACTATATTCACTACACCCTATCAAACATTGTGTTGTGAATGATTCCCATGCCTACCATAGACCTTTCATTGAGTTCTTTATGCATGATTGCTATGACCATGAGGCAGCTGCTTATTCTCTTGTCACACACATTTGCATCGCTACCTCACATTTACATGCTTGTTCCCATGATGACATTCATTATGCTCAATTTATGTGCTTACATGCCATGTCACAATCCTTTGTCAAACCATATGCTATGCTTGATGACAACACTTGTTGGGTGAATCACCGCTTGAATGCTTGGTTTTGCACTAATGCTAACCACATTTGTTTTTCCAAGTGTTTGTTGTCTTTGCTCCTTTTGAAGGAATCCCAAGACGGTGCGACATTGGAGAGTGCCCATTTAGAGCTTCAAGATGACGAGAACTTGGTGATCGACCACTTCTACATGGCGACGCCATCTCTTTCCCATGGTGATTTGGTTTTCGATCCGAGGTCGGATCTTTCCCAAGGGGAAGGGGATGATGCGGAGCATCCTACGGACATAACCATGTCAAGAGTCTGTTTGGCAAGTGACACGTGCGACATCTACTTCACATACACAAAGGTGAATCATCTCCTTTACACGTGCTCACTTGACCCCTTCGAGGATGGTATACTACTTGACACTTCTCCCATGTGCATGCATAGGTATTGCCAGAGCTTCACGGATGTCGAGGAGGAGTACAAGCGCCAAGGAACAACTACACCATCCACGAGGGAGGCATGGAAGAGAAGACGGAAGAAAGGAGAAGAAGAAGATGGAGCGGCTGCTGCAGCCAGGCCGGACGTCCAGACCGCCGTCCGGATCATCCGGGCTCAGCCGGATCATCCGGACCCTCCCCCAGATCGTCCGGATAACTGCGTCGAAGACACCCGAAGGCTTCACTTGAAGCCGGATCATCCGGGACTCCGTCCAGATCATCCGGATCCCCGATGCCCGGATCCACCGGGCCCCCTTCCGGATCGCAAGTCAGAGAGCCCGTGAAACCTCCACGTGAAGCCGGACCATCCGGATGAAGACCCGGATCATCCGGACCCCCATCCGGATCATCCGGCCTTGCCTGCGCGCATGACTCGGGCCGAGGCCCATGTAACCATTCCGCCCCCTCACTTACCCCTTCGTGGCTTAGACTATAAATAGACCTCCTCCTCCCCATTTTTAGGGTTAGCAAAGTGATAGCTCATTTGTATGTGAGCTTTGCTCCTAGTACTCTTCTCTTGAGAGAGAGAGAGAGAGAGAGAGAGAGAGAGAGACTACTCCATTGGAGGCCAAGACCTCCATCTAGGAGAAGATCCCGAGGGATTCAAGACCTCCTCACGGAGAAGATCCTTCTAGGATTCAAGCCCCCATCTCCTTTGGATTTGGGATGACCTTTATCTTGTATCTTTCCCTTTGTTGTTCATGTACATTGTGGATCTTGTGTGTTTGATTGTCTAGTGGATGTGTGATTGGACTTGTTCTTGAGTGTTCCTCTCATTTCCCCTCGTGTTCCCCTCGTGTTCTTCGTGTTCTTCACGGGATCACCTCCAAATCATGAAAGATCGGCCACCTAGGGTTCTACCCTGGATCAGCCCGCTTGCATCGGAGGAAATATAGTCGAAAGCAGAAGTAGGTCATTGGTAAAATATATTGTTGCACCTCTCCATCGGTCCAGACTTTGAAGCAACTAGATAGGGCATGAATTTAATATGGTACCAAAGCTATGTAGTCTCAAATTCAAGACCTTGCCAATGCACTTAAAATTATATTTGTGGCTTACATCAATCCCATGTCTAAGTACTAAAGAAGCCTAGACATGGGGGAGGAGGTAACATATAATGCCCGCCTCTCTCCATGATTTCAGACTTTTGGAGTAACTGGATGGAACATGAATTCTATATTTGTCACGTGTATTGAATTTGCGTTATCATCGCACCAACTTTGCAGATCACCATCCTACCATTTCCTGTCAAATTGCAGGTCGATAGGTAAGATCCCAAGGCCACAACACCGGTACCATGAAGGACCGATGGAAAACAAACTAAGGTGACATGTTGGATGTCGATACCAAGTCGTCCATGCCTACATCCGTCAACCATCACCCAAAAGACAAGCTGAAGACCACCGCCCACGCTGGTATGGGCAGCGACCTGTCCCGACCGAATAACTTGGTCCCATCCATCGTCGTGGTTGCTAGAGCCAGCGCTTGGCAGGCCCATCACGTTGCGCAACACGACAACCGACATCGGAGCAACTATTCTCGGTCGCCATCGCCTCCGAGAAACGCTTGATGCGTTGCAGCGAACACATCAAATGGAGTAACACTATCGGAACACCATCGGGACGTTGCCATGCAACTGCTTCTGATGATCTATTGCGGAAACCTATCGCCACCATGACGACAAAGACAATGCACAAGGTTGCATGTAGGATGTGGTGGCTAGGGTTGGGGTGAAACAAGAGTTGGTTTATCTCTCATTTCCTTTGAGCAACTGATCACAGTGTTTCCCCCATGCAACTCATATCGGCCACCATGTGCTCCTTGTTGCCTCACTGTCAAGGGGACATTAGATGAGTGGTACGACGCCTACACGTCGTTCATCTGCCCCGAGAAATCTTCAAGAAGATCGTCGTTGGGCAGGCGTTGGCAGTGGAGAGGAATCGTATCATGTGGCTCCATTACAAGGAGAAACATGCAAATTTGATGGCAGAGAGGGAACACACAGATGGTACAAATTCGACATGAACATGGTGACATCACCGAGATGAACCACGCCATATTGCCCCCTTCCCCGACCTCGACAATGGCGGGGTGGGAATGGAATGATGACAAGGTTGCTGACCGTCACACCACCGTACGTAGAAGACAAGTGGAATCGTCACATATGCATCTGTCTCGTACACAACATTCACCATCGCCGTGATGGGAGCATCCATTGCTTTTTTTCTGAGATGCCGGTGCTTCTTTCAAGACGTAAAAAGTCATTAGATTATTAGTATACAAATATTGTCAATTGACTTTTCAATCCAATGCAACAACTTTCTTTTGACAATACACCCCATATAACACTTTGTTATGCAATGTTATCGCCAATTCGTATTTTGATCTCTCGTGTGTGTGATTGTTAAGTTAATGCAACAAAAAAAAGGTTATGAAGAACATATTATGGAGATTTCGTGTTTGCACACAACCGTCACAGTCTGTAAAATCATATAAAATGCTCTTCATATGCATTATGACGACTACTAGGGTCGCCCGAGAAAAGAAATGTACTATGAATAAACAGCTTCTACCACTCCCGAAAAACACAGAGAGGGAATCTTTGGTCGATTCAGCCTTTTGGCACGTGATATGCTACAATCACGGATGTTTGGGTGATGGTAGTGATTGCTTTAGACTTCTCTTGGAAAGTGCAAGCGTCACTTTAGACTAATTATGACAGCGTATCATGGTCAGAAGGACACGGAGTAATTTAGGTTAGCGCAGCTCTTTGAGGCCTCGTTGGTTTTAAAGGATTTTTACACGAAAAACATAGGAATAAAGATTCCAGAGAAATTTTTTCTACATATGCATTCGGTTTGTAGGAAACACGTACGGTTATTTTGTAGGAATACTATTCATTTTCTATGTTTTTATAGGTCAAAGCTTATTTTGTGCATAGGAACGAGGCAAGACAATTCGTTAGGATGGCAAGTGTCATCCTATCAACTTGTTGTACTATTCCTAAATCCTACATTTTGGCCTCCTCCAAACCGAATGAGGCCTGAGTGTTTTTGTGTCGAACATATTTGGTCGAGTCGAGTACAAGCTATAGATGAAGACGATGGAAATCTCTTGATATTTTGGTTGTTTACATCTCAAACCCCTATACATTGGGTGGACGATGCAGTTACTATTCGGTAAAAAAGCTCAATCCAGATGGACATCTCAGACCGACCTTTTACGCCTGGGCTGACTGACACCCTTCATATCCAGACCAAATATAAGGCAGATACAGAAAGGTCCGGGCACTGATAATGAGAGGATGTGGGTGGCCGAGGCCCGCCTCACTGTTGACATGGCAAAAACGAAGGCGGCGGATGCGGCGACGTGCGTTGCCTTGAATGAGGAAGCTGTCTGTGCCCGCATGCGACAGAAAGCAGAGGAAGAGCACGCGCGCCCTCGTTCGAGAGCAAAACGGGTGGTCAAGGCCCGCCTCGTTGCCGACATGGCGAAGCGAAGGTGACGAATGCGGTGGTGCGTGCTGCCTTGAAGGAGGAAGTCGTCCGTGCCCACGTCCTACAAAAGCGGCAAGGAGGAACATGCACGCCCTCGTCTGAGAGCAAAACGGGCGATCCGTGCCATGCCGGACTGCTTCCAAAGAGGAGAAGGAGGACAGTGACAGGGCGAATAGCTCCAGCGATGAGCAGATCCGGCTCGATCCATTTTGCGTCTTTGAGTGCTACTTTTGCGACAAAAACGGCAAGGACGCCGGTAAGGACAAGGACAATCGTTGATAATCTTTGTCCATAACTGGTATGTACGTAGAACATGTCGATTTTTGATAGCCCGATGGCATATGTTGATATAATAGCTGGGCGCTTTTTGTTGCATCGTAGAGATAGTTTACGATGCATGTGGTAGTATAGATTTGAGGTATGCTAAATAATGTAATGAAATAAAAATTTGGTGATCGACCACGCGCATGTTTGAGGTGGTTGAGTTTTTTCTTTTCTTTTTGAAACTTTTTGAGGTGGTTGAATTAGTTGTGTACGGTTGTACATGCTCTAAGTAGTAGCTCCTTATCAATCACCGTGATTCTTGTTAGATAATCATCTACTAGGTGATATTTCTCAATTATTCTTTAGTTGTACTTCTTGACTATGAGTGCCAATATCGTTTGAAATATATATATATATATATATATATATATATATATATGTATGTATGTATGTATGTATGTATGTATGTATGTATGTATGTATGTATGTATGTATTTAGATTGGAAATTTGAAATCATATCGATAGATTTGTCTGGAAAACTATTTCTAAAATATTACTACGAGATTGTTTCGATCTAGTTTTCTTTATAATCTAAATTAATTCTTAGAGCATGAACATTTTTATGTACTACCAGATTTAAACATATAGCGGCCGCAGATATATTTTTCACGACATGTAAAACTACAAAGGATAAATATCTGTTTATAACATGGTGTGCTCGTGTAGGTAAATTGGTAAAACGGACCACAGTGCGGCCCATTTTTAACATGTTAGTTTTTTCCATTTTAAATATTTGTAAAAAATCCGTAAATTAGAATCGTGTGTTATAAATAATATTGATATAATTAAAAAAGTAAAATAAAGAACTCATAAAATATCTATGCAATAGTTTAACAAAAATAAACATTGTTAAATTACCAATTACGAAAATATTTAATATTTTTAAAAAGTGATCGATTATTTTAATAAAATATTAAAGTAATTTTAGAAAGTTCTGTATATTTAAATAATTCTCATGTGAGATCATAATTTTACACCTTTTAAAGAAAACATTCATGTAGTACATAAAAATGTTCATGCTCTAAGAATTTTGTTGTGTTGTTTCCATATTTTATATAGTATAAAAAAGTTTGTGTTTTTTTCCAAACGAGCCTAGTGTGCCCTCAGATCGCAGATTCTCAAATGAATAATATTTGAATCTTATAAAAAATATAATTCATAAATATTATAAACTCTGTGAATATGATTTAAAATAACATGTGAATTCTTTGTAAAATAACATGCAAATTTTCAAATTATGTTTGTTATACGGTCATAGATACTAATTATACTTCAGAAATGTGCGACCTTTTCTGCCGGAGTGGTATCCGAGGCTACTACATAACCTTTGGTCGGATGTTTGAATCACAGACCCGACACTATTTTTGCTGGAATGAATTTCTTCAATTTACGTTTTTTAGAGCAAATAAACTTTATTTCTCATATGATGGTCATGTCGTTTACAAGTAAATTAGAAACAAAATCAGGTATTACATCATCCCGGTTCGTCTTGTGTATATATAAATAATATGAATCTTTTCATGACAACATGTTTGAATCAGTCGACTGGCTAGCGACATGTGCATGCTAAAAGCAGGTCGCACGTCGTGTGATGTTTCTCTCCGAGGGCCTACTGATAAGAGAAAAACATTTTCAGCGGGTTTTGCGAAAAACTAGGCCACACGCCCAGTTTCCTGCCGACCAGTCGCTGACAGCGGGCCCCATGACACGCTGGAACGCCTCGTCGGCATTGTGGACATATAGATATGAGATTTGAACCACATTTGCACTCACATGCCAAGTTATGAAACCGGTTTGATGTATTTTTTAAGTTCAGACACGAAAGTGAACATCCGTGGCAAGTTCAAGCATCATAGGTGTATTTACCTCTTAGCAAAACTGTAAAAAATTAAAGCTCAGTCTTGAATATCATATTAATTTCTAAAACACCGCATATTGGGAGTTATTTGGATTATTTATTTTACGAAGTACTCACCCTATTAAGAAGATTGAGCAAACCCTAATGTCAAGTAGCAAGCTAGTAAAAAACATAATAATTGTGTTTCTATATCGCGTATTGGAGCGGCTATTACTGCTAAAATAGCTTTAACAACAATAACAACAATGAAGTGTATAGTCACACACAAGTTGGGATAGGCTAGAGCTAAAACCCATAACATCTCGCAACCAACTTATGGTTCTAATACATGGATAAGAAGTTTTCACGCATCCCTGTCCATGGCTAGTTCTTTAGTGATACCCCAGTCCTTCAGGTCTCTCTTTACGAACTCCTCCCATGTCAAGTTCGGTCTATCCCGACCTCTCTTGACATTATCAGTATGTCTTAGCTGTCCACTATGCATTGGAGGTTCTGAAGGCCTACGCGAAATATGGCCAAACCATCTCACCCGATGTTGGACAATTTTTTCTTCAATCAGTGCTATCCCAACTCCGTCCCGTATATCATCATTCTGGACCGGTCCTTCCTCGTGTGGCCATACATCAATCTAAACGTGCGCATCTCCGCTACATCTAACTATTGAACATGTCACCTTTTAGTCGGCCAACACTCAGTGCCATACAACATTGCGGGCCGAATCGTCGTTATATAGAATCAGCCTTTTAGCTTTTATGGCACTCTCTTGTAACAAAGAACGCTAAAAGCTTGATGCCACTTCATCCATCCAGCATAAATCAACCTTGTGCGAATGTACTCCCATATCAAATCAAGGTCAAAAAAGTGCACCATGTACATCACGAGCTTGGCAATTCATAAGAAAACATACTACCACAAATGTGACGTGTACAAAAAATGCAAAAGCTAAATGGATAGTGTTGCAGTAAACTACTTATATTTTTTTTGTTGGTGTATGCCATACATGTTCATTTTTTTTGGGGAGTACATGGTCATAATTCCATGTGAAATTTTATATGTTCACATGTTATACCACGAAGTGCATCACGCATGATTTTTCTTGTATTCACTTAGAACTTCAAATGGCATGAATCACATAATTTTTTAGTAAGTCAATAAAATTATGTTTTCTTTAGCAAGCCTATATAAATGCTTACTACTAGCAAACAAGGATTACAAACAAAATTTTATTTTTGCACAATCAAACTTTTTTTTTGCGGGAACACAATCAAACAAAATTATGTTTTCTTATAAATTAACATGCTATACACTGTGTTTTACTTTTACGGATAAATTGTTTTCGACAAAGATGTCTAATATGTGCTGTTATGCGCTTGCTATAATTTAGTACTAAAATATACTTTGCTACTTTTAACCTAATGCACTATTTGTTGGGCATCACCGAGGAGGAACGTCAGCAAAGACATGAATTGATAACGAAACCTAGGTAGATATTTCTGTTGTCTAATAAACTGGACACACCTTCAATACACTTAAAAATCGTCAAATTTATGTCTTTACACAACACCAGTTATCATGTTATTTCTCGTATGACATCGTGAAATATTTGAAGGGATTTGCCGATGTCGTCTAATGTGTCTATGGGTGATGATTTTTTTTCTCCCATTGCAACGCAAGGGCATGTTTACTAGTCAAACTAACATGAGCGGGCAATCACCGACTAAGCTATTATATTTATACCTTTTACTAGAAAAGCTAATATATTTATACCTCTGCTGGCAATTATCTAGCGCGATTTAAAAATTATATACACTGCATTTTGCATAGTACTAGAACAGAGGGATTGTTTTTCGGTCAAGAAAGTGCAAGAGCTTTCCATCAATGATATGAGGCCGGATGCTGATTGGACCTTGGACGTCCTGTGATACCCCCCTACCACCCTACTGTGGATTCAATCGGAGCGTATCTCTCTTCTAGCCTTTCATCACGGTCCAAAAAGCGAGACAGCAGCTACACACGTACTACTCCACCAGCAGTGCACGTCAAACAAAGAATTTACACTTCCTCTCGTCCTTCTCGAAGAAAATTTTCCTGCCATATTTACGGCACGCATTTTCTCCGGGCCGAGATCTCGGGGGCCGTGCACTCACGCTCGACACGACACAAAACGATAGTTTCTCCCCTCGTCTCGCAGTCCTGTCTCGTCATGGCAGCTGTGATGTGAGCAGCACTAGAAATTCGTTGACCTGTGGAAACTTGACGTCTGGACCCTGACAGTACGGCATATTTGGAGGGAGGGCTCGGCTAGCAGTTGCCCGTGGTGCCATTTGCAATTTCACGTAATAGAGAGGTTCGGAGCGCGCAGAAAAGCCTCGCCATTAAAGAGAAGCAAACAAAAAGGTTATCGGGCTTTCTCTCTCCGCCCTCCCCGCAAGTGCACTGCAAGGCTGCGACACCGCCCTCCGCCGTGGAGCCAAACCACGGAAACGCCATCGCCTCGGCACCAGCACCGGGGCAGGCAGGCAGAGCAGGACCCCCGACGGCCCAGTGCCCCACACCACACCCATGGCCAGCCACGGCCACGGACACCATCACAGCGACCGCTGCGACGCAGCATTTCTTTAACCCCTCAACCTGAGCCTTTTCTTGGCCACTCTGCCACTGAGCACGTGACCACGCTGCCCGTTGCTCACGCCCTCCATGTCTCCCTCTCTCTCCTACAGCTGCGCTCTGCGGAGCTAAAGCTAATTGTACTCGCAGCGTACCAGAGGAGCTCAACCCTGCCTGTTTTTTCTTGCCGTGCGGGTGCGGTCACCGCCGCCGCCGCCGCGCTCCGTGCAGCGTCCGTGATCTCCTACCCAGCCGTGCATGCGCCGAGCCTTCGACCTCCTGCGGTGAGAAGCCATTATCCCTTTCTTTCCCTGCCACCCCTGCTCCTCACGAGCGCCTCCCCGTTCCTGACCGCTCATGCTCTTGTGGGTGCCTTCCTTTTGTTCTTCCATCTCGCTCTGGATCTTTTGGTTCTTGCAATGCGGTCGATGGCCAAGGGGATAATGCAGCCGAGGGTCTGTTCTTGGCTTCAGCTCGGCTTCTTCGCATCTTGTGTTCTTTTTTTTTTTCCTTTTACATCTTGTGTGTATATGACAGGAGGACTATGTGCTCTGTGATATTTCCGCGATGCAAAACTAACCAGGTGTTGGTTGGATTTTATTTACTTTTGGAAATGGAGGTGTTAGTTGGACGGGGAATGGGTCCGAATGGGACCAAGATTTGGCCCATTTTTGTAGTCCCAGATGGTCGCTTCCATTGCTCTGGATTTGATTTTGGTGATTGCTACTTGTACATACAGATACGGTTGGGTAACCAAGATTTGATTTGACCTTTTTTGGCTTCTGTTTTCTCCACATTCTTTCTTTTTGCTGTCATGTTTGTTAGAAAAGCAGAGGCTGTGTGGATTATTCGTGTACTGCTTTTTTACTTTATGTTCTTTCAGTGAATAGAAGAAGTGACGGCCGGTTCTTCGGTCCATTTTATTCCGCTTGGTAGTAGTATTCCAGAATACAGCATTTTGGGGTTGCCACCTTCTTTCCTTCAATCTGCATAGAAATGCTCATAATAAGATAGTCTTCAACCCTCTTCTCTTTCATGCTTATATCTGTCTCAAGTTGGGGCCCAGGTTTAATTTTGCAGTGTTCTTCTTTTTGTGTATATAAATGCTCCAGGGTTACTATTACAATCATCCTATCTTTGGGGTCCCGGATTTAACTGTTGTAGGGCCTCGTACATGTCTCTCGATTTATCTTTGGGAACACGAAAATGTCAATATCCATTTATTACTTCTCGAAGATGCGTTTGCAATGTAGGGTTGAGCAATGATTAAGGCATCTCATTGTTACCTTTGCATGGAGAAATCAAAATAAACTTTATAATCTCAGCGTTTTTACGGTTCTTGTTTCTGAATTACTTCAGGTTCCGGCGACGCCGTTATAATGGAAGCAGCCACATTCAAGGAGATAGCCAGAACTGAACTATAATCAGATATTGTTGCTGTGCAAGACATACTCAAAATGACTGACATGAGGCGCCACTCGGTCTCCGTGGATGTTCCACTGTCAAGAACCCTGGTGCAGCTCAAGCGAGTGAGGTCGCTGCGGGATCCAGCAACAAACTCTATGATCAAGTATGCATCTCCTTCTGACAGTATGATCTGGGAGACTGCTTCTAGCAATGGAGCGATGATGGAAGGAAGCAGGTCAGCACACCATCATTTGATTGAAGAGGATGTGGATTTGGAAGCCGAGGCTACCATGGGGTCAGAGCGAAGCTTCCGGGCACCAAATGCAAGAACTGCATCTTACAGGAAATCTTCAGTTGTCAGGATCAGAGGCTTAAACCCACCAAGAAACAAGCAAGTTCATCGTGTCCGCGGAGATGGTCACAGGAAATCGGTGGATTCTAACCACTCTAATCATAGCTCTCTTCGGCAGTTGGCAAACAATATAGTTACCAACGTGGTGGAGGAGAAAGAAGAGGAGGAGGTGAATTCCTATGAACGGGCACATCTTGCGTTGCCGGAGAAGAGCGAGGAAGAAGTGAAAAGGCGTTCCAAATTCAAGGGCAAGTCTTCTGCTGCAATGAGCCGCGTCGGCAGCCCTTGTATGTCTGCCAGTGAAGCACGCTCAGTCGGGTCAAGAAGAAGCACAATAGGGCATGGAACTGAGGACACACGAGTGAGGTCGAATGATGTTGTAGGATCAAACTTCAGTGGATGCGGTATAAGCTACTGCTGGTCAGGAGCATCAAAGTACCGTGATCTTTATTCAGATAGCGATGGTCCAGAGCAACCTCTCCTATCCCCAGAGGGGACCGAGGTACCGTTCCAAGAAAATGTACCATACACTGAGACACCAAGGTGTTTAAGCCAAAAGTTTCGCCCTCGATCCTTCAGTGAACTGATTGGCCTCAATGTGGTTGCTCAGTCCCTCTTGTATTCCTCTTGCAAAGGAAAGATTGCTCCAATGTACTTGTTCCATGGCCCCCGGGGTACAGGCAAGACGTCTACGGCACGCATTTTTGCTGCTGCCCTAAATTGCCTCTCTCTCGAAGAGCAAAGGCCATGTGGGTTCTGCAAAGAGTGTGTCATTCTCTTCTCTGGGAGGAGCAGGGACGTAAAAGAAATTGATGCAGCAAAAATGGATCGCTTGGGTCGCGTAAAGGCACTCCTCAAGAGTGCATCTCTTGTCCCGTACTCGTCACGCTTCAAGGTTTTCATAGTTGATGAATGCCATCTGTTGCTAGAAGATGCCTGGTCGGCAATAGTGAAGAGTCTTGATGAGCCATACCGGCATGCTGTCTACATTATGATTACTTCTGATCTAGATAGCTTGCCTCGCACTTCCGTCACACATTGCCAGAAGTTCCATTTTCCAAAGATAAAGGTTGCAGATATTGTCAACAGGTTGGAGAGAATCTGCGTAGATGAAGGGTTAGAATTTGACCATGATGCGTTGCACTTCATTGCTGCAAAGTCTAATGGTTCTCTTAGAGACGCTGAAATAATGCTGGATCAACTTAGTTTGCTTGGGAAGAGGGTCACAATTTCTCTTGTGCATGAACTTGTGAGTAGTACTACCTTTAGTAATTACTATTGCCAGTTATACAGTATAATAATGTTTCTACATTTGTTATTTGCAGGTAGGATTGGTGTCTGATGATGAGTTGATTGAGTTGCTTGATCTAGCACTGTCATCGGACACAACCAACACGGTTAGACGAGCTCGGGAACTTATGGCGTCGTCAGTTGATCCTCTGCAGCTGGTCTCTCAGCTGGCAAACCTTATTATGGACATTCTCTCAGGACGATGTCAATCCGCGGTCACTGAAGTCAGCAAAAGTTTCTTGGGAAGATATGCGTGTATGTATTCTTTCCTTGAATGATTTTTTCTACTTTCACATATTATCATTAACGACTGCAGGCTCAATGCATCAATGATAATATGGAATGTTTTATGTTCTCATTTTTTTACCGTCTATATTGTAATTAGTAATGGTGTGGCATGTTCTGATAACCAGTGCATTTTGAACTATGAAAAGTTTGCTGTCTACATACCTTCTGTTCCACTAAGTTTCTTTACCCTTACTATTTTCCAATGATCTTGCAGTGGCAGATGTTGGTATAGAGAAACTAAGACATGCACTGAAAATACTGTCAGAAACTGAAAAACAATTAAGGACATCAAGAAATAAGGCAACTTGGGTTACCGTTGCACTTTTGCAGTTTGGCAGCACTGAATCTGACATAGTAGCAGAAACAAATGACATGCATGCACGTTCAGCAACAGGATATACAGGTAAGCACACAAATATATTATGGGTACTGGTCCCTGCTCAGAATGATATAATATTTCTGATATCATGTGCAGATGACTGGGTATCCAAGGTAAACTCAAGCTCCAATTTCTGCGATGCGTGTAACAGCAACAAGTCCAACTGTTCTGAGAGACACTGTAGACGGCTGAAGCTTGAAAACATCTGGAGGAGAGCCACTGGGAAGTGTCAATCAAGATCAGCCAGAAGTTTTCTCAAGAAAGAAGGAATCCTATCATCAGTCCATGTTACCGAAGGTAATTCATGCGTGCCATGTTTTTCTTGAATTGGCCTTCTCATAGGTTTGTGCTGATTATGACACACTAAATGTGAACATTTACAGAGGTGGCTATAGCTGAAGTTGGATTTGGTCACCCGGATCACCTATCAAGGGCAGAGAAAATGCAGAGCCTGATACAAGGAGTACTACAGCACGTTCTCGGGTTCAATGTGGAGATCAGATTCAAACTTGTCCCGTGTGCAGCGAGGAAAGATGCAAGGTCGAAGAGACACTCATTCAGTCTGCTCGGCTGCTCGGGACGAAAGCAAGAGCTGTCAGATTCAACAGTGACAGATGAGGATGAACCTGTGAGGCATGGAGCAAGAGAAACACCTCTGAAAGGCTACTCCTCTAGTCAGCAGCCATCGCCATTCATCGTGCAACGTGTTGATTCTAAACCAACAGTTCATGGCTCCGAGGACGATGCCCGGAGCACCTTGACATCAAACAGATCCATGACTGATGACCTGACAAGGACATGTAGGTCGGAGACTAACTACTCCAAGGGCGCAAGTGAGCAGGGTCGTTTCGATAGCATCCAGGAGCCTGACCTTCAGCCGAATTGCTTCTCACGAACATTGAAGCTGCAAAAGAGGTTCTTCTCGTCGGATGCAGCACACACAATCTGTTTCAGGATCCAGCCACACAACAAAATGGGTTTCCTACCTAAGAAAGAATTCGATACATATTTCTGCACATATGGGCCCTATGAGCAGTGTCCAAGATCGAATTCAAGAGCTACTTACGGTTCAAGAGATGAGGACTTGTAAGTTATCTGAAAGTCCTTGACATTTCCTAACAGTTTTCTTTACTTCTTCATTAGTACATGTTCGGCAGGAAACGTTTAGTCAGAGAACTGTATACTCAATAACATTACTGTCTCCAGATTTTACAGTGCAGCACCATACTCATTGTTTCTCCTGCAGGTCCATCAAGACTTCTTCTGGGTTTGGTTCGAACCTGCTCTGCTGGAAGGGCCCTAAACAGTCAATCTAACAGGTACATTGCCCTGTATTTGAGCATCACTGCATCAGTAGGCCATGCAGTTAGAGGTCTTGCTGCTCTGTTACTAGTGGCCATGTTGTTTGTTGACCACATATCAGCATGTACATGTTTGAGCAGTACCCCCCCCCCCCCCCCCCCCCACACACACACACCCTGACTTGCACATATAGTGTCTTGTATCCTCAATATGCTTGTACATTTTAATGAAAAAGGAGCCTTTTGTGTCCTGGTAAAAATAATAGTAATCAAATTCCCATGCTCTAAAAAGCAAAAAGGTTGCGCACCAAACTTATTTTCTTTCATAGGGCGCACAACTGATCGGTTTTACATGAAAATTTACAAGCACATAAAGGGCTCAAACAATTGGCATGAGTTTGTTTTTTTAATGCGTCGGAAAAATAGTTTGATATGTTTTTTTGTTCTACTACATTCAGCTTTTTTTGAGAGTGTGGCCTTTGGAATGCAGAAATGGGTGATCAAACAAGATGAACCACAATCACATAAATTCTGCGAACTCAAAATTTTGCCCGAAGCTGGAGAGTTGGCACCCTTTGGCAGCAATTTTTTTAGGGGAGTCTGCGGACAGGATTCAGTCTAAATGCATTTGCCCTGAGCGAGTTCTTGTTATTTGTAAAACAAATGATGAAACTTGTTGTCTGTAGGCTGCATTTAGTCAGATTTTTTAGCCGAGCAGATTTGACAAGAGACCTGGAGAGGCTGTTTCCACTTGTATGAAAGAACCAAATAATGCTAGTGATGATTTGTACAGCATGCCGATGATACATCCAAGTTTTTTAAATTTGAACACCTTTTGTAGCAGAAGTGGAAAATGAAGCGAGCGCATCAAACAAGCCACTCTATACCTGAAATGTCTTGTGAATTGCCTTTTCAAATTCAGTGGTTTTCTGAGATACTATTTTACTACACCTTTATCCTTTTTTTCTTCTAAAAAATAAATATTTCAAGCAAGCCACCTGTCAAAGATATCTTTAGGGACGTAACATGAAGAATGAACAGTTACCATTTGAAGAGCAAGCCCAAACAAACACACCTTTAGCTTCATCCAGTGTGTCTCGCGCCTGGCAGGTCATCCTGGATGGGTGAGGCAGTTGCATCAGGTGGACGGGTCTCAACCTGGATGTACCGCCACAACGCCGCGGGTAAGAGCATCTCCAACAACAACAGATGATGTAAAATAGGGCAGCTGCTCAAAAAAACCGTATTTAGGGCATTTGGACCCAAAAATCATCCTCGCCGCCGCGACCGAAGCAGCTCCTGTGGTGGTTTTCGCCTCTTCGACCGTCACCACCAAGCGAAAGCTTCCGCTGTCTGCCGGCAAGTTTTTGCGGCTCCACGAGCCGCCGTAGCTGTTGGAGGGGATGCGTCGGGCACGCCGTCCCTCCCAAGAGCAAGCCCTCACCCCTCGCCCATCTTTGGCCGCAGACTGGCCTCCCACTATCTGCGGACAGATGCGGGAGCAAATTTGCGGATGAGCATTGGAGATGCCTATAGAACTATCGTCGGTGGAGGCCACCTCTTCCGGGCAGACACCGACAACCCTATGGGGGGCCCTGACTACGCCTACTGATGCGAGCCAGGCGGCAGGAACAACCATGGATGCCCAAGCTCTAGCTTTGACCGGGCACACAAACGACACAAACAACAACGACGGTCAGATCGTCTCTCTAGCCATGAAACGTCCAGGCCCTTGCCATGATACGAATGGAAAGAGCCTGTAAAAATGTGGGTGGGCATGGGCAATTCGGGCAACCCTTGCGACGAGACAGACCTTGATTTATTCTATGCTTCCACTGTTATCACCATCGGCAATGGGGCTCGGGCTCTGTTTTGGGGCTCCCCTTGGCTCAATGCCAACCAACATTGCCCTGTTTGTTTATGAGGCCTCCACCAGGAAGTGCAAGGCGCATGAGGCCATGGAGGATGAGGGGGCTATCAAAAATTAAACTCCCGTCGCATTGGTCCTTCGACAACATTTGTTAGGTCATTCCTCTTTGGGATATCTTGTGTTGACGTCCATCTTAACACTCACACTGAGGATGACATCACTTGAAAGCATACGACTTCCGGGCATTACTCGGCGGCCTCCGCTTATATAAGGCGCAATTCCTTATGCCATCAGATCTGTCATGACTGCTGCGGTGTGGAAGGCTTGGGTGCCCCCTAACTGATTTTTTTGCTCGTTTGTCCATTCAAAATTGCATTTGGAGCGGCGACAGACTAGCCAAGCAAGGGTGGCCAACTTGCGGTTTCTGTCCGCTTTGTAAGTGTGAGATCAAAAGCGTTGACCACCTTTTCTTCAAGTACCGGTTCATGCTCCGTCTTTGGGATATGATCCAGGAATGGCTCCAAACTGCATATTAGGCATTTGAAGAGTAACGACCTTTACTGTAATGGGAGACTATGTAACAAACTCTTTTCCTTCTTTTAATTGATGGATGTGGCAAATTTTTTGCCTTCGTTTAAAAAAAAAGAGTATGAAGAATGAAGAGCTAAGCAGTTGAGATTTCGGTTCAGTTTAAAGCCCATAACTCATGGCATCATCATATATCTGTCCACTACTCAAAAGTAACCAACCAAGGGTCAAAACACTAGAACGAACTAAATTTACGATCTAAAAAAGAGGGGGTTTCTTTCTTTCTCCCTGTACAGTATGAAGGTGTTCCAGGCAGATGCTGCTGGAGGAACTAGGCGAGATCGATGTCAACCTGGAGAGGGGGCATGGCTTCTTTGCCCTCGGCAAGCTTGAGGCCAAGCTGACCCGAGCCACCTCCTCCAAACGCGTACACCTTTCCGGATTCGGTGAGGGCAACCGTATGAGACACCCCCGTTCTTCTGTTGTGCCAATCATAGGCATTCGTCGGGCTGATCTGCACAAACCTTTTGTTTAGCCCGGTGAGTGAGGCGACCAACTTGGGAGCCAGGACACCCTGGTTCTCGTCCTCGTCCTCGTCCTGAAACCAAGAGCGATCACATCTACATTTGAGTACTTTGACAAGATGAATAGTTGGGTTCTACTCCCTCTATAAAGAAATATAAGAGCGTTTAGATCACTACTTAGTGATCTAAACGCTCTTATATTTCTTTACGGAGGGAGTACAAGTTCACATGATTCATTCATCGCACCTGCAAGCCTAGGTTGTAGTACCCCTTCCACCCAAAGGAGTAGACATCACCATTATCCGTCATGACAAAGGTGCAGTACTGGCCAGCTGAAACGTGGACAGCATTGGAGATTTCCACCGCCATCGGGAGGGTCGCGCATTCTTCGGCGTATCCATGTCCTAGGCAGCCTTGGACCCCCCATCCCCAGGGGAGCACGCGCCCGTCGCTGCTCAGGACCGCGGCGTGCCAAGCACCGGCTGAGATTGACACTGGCCTTGCGTCGATTCCCGCAAAGTGTGCGATCAGCTGAGGGACGCCCTCGCTGTTCTTGTTCCCATGCCCAAGCTTGCCTCCTTGACCACAGCCCACAGAGTACACCGACCTGCATATATAGCAAATATAAGAGACATCAAGAATGGTTGTTCAATTATTTGAATGGACATGCATGCAATTGGATAAGAAAAGCATAGAGACCATAGGAGCAAATGCTTACATTCCGGTGGGCTGGTAGGCTAACATAAGGAGGTAACAATTGCCGGCAGCAATCTGCGCAACAAGTACATTCTCAAGGGGCCCAGAGAGAAGACGAGGCTCGACATCGGCGTAATCTGTATTATGGCCTAGCCTCTCCTCGTGGCCCCAGGAGAAAGTATAAACCCGATCCTCTCTCGACAGAACCGCCGAGAAGAGGCCTCCTATGGTTGCTTGCACTACAAAGATGCCCTTGAGTGACTCCACTACCTTGGGACTGTTAACGTAGTCAGTAGCAGGTATTCCATTCAAACTATACCCCCAAAGGTGTCGATTCCAAATACATAGACACTTCCCGTGTCGCTCACAAGCATTGTTCGACTCGATCCAACCGCGGCATGCGTGATCCTGATGCCTTGCAGAGACCTACACATGCAGCAACAGTTTGTTTCATCGGCAGACAAGATTCCCAAATTCAACCAAATCAACGTGCTCTACCTGATAAGGCATGGCTTGAACTTGTCTTCTGTGTCCCTAAGGCCAAGCTGGCCCGAGGAATTCATGCCAAATGAGTATACGGCCCCACTTGCGGTGACAACAATGCTGTGGCCTGGTCCAGCAGTGACCTGAGATTTCCCGCGGCGGCAATTCTTCTCGCCGACCAAAATGTATCCAAGAACAAGCTTCCAAGAGCCCCCACACCGTTGCTTCAGCCACTCCTTCTCTTCTGGTTTCATTAGGTTAAACATGGGCCTTTGCTGGCACATATCGAGTGCTGCAAGTTCTGGAAGTGATAATTCCAAGTCTGGTGGGAGCACAATATCTCCACATCATTTATCTCCACATCATTGTGTCGTCACAATAATTCATAAGCAGCATTTTAAAACCCAAAAGTCGTGAGAACTAAGAATGTGATTGTACAACTTGCCTCCAAAGCAGCAAGATCTTTAGGATCCAGGTCAGAGGATGAGAGCACATGGAGGAGAATGGATGGGATCGCGGTTAGGGGGAATTGCCCTACGGCTTCTTCTCCAGAGAAATGGCGCTTCATAAGTTCAGCTTCTGGATCCGGCGAAGGAGAACGCGGGGCAGCAACATCATTCACTATGTTGTGGAATTCTATAACCAGCGCGGCGTTGCTTGCTGTAGTATCCATTGGGCACTCCATGATCTGCAGCTATTGAGAGAAAAAGTATATATATTTTTAGTAAACCATACATACTGAGTTGTCAATTGGCTATAAATGTATAAACCTAGTGTCCTTGCAAACAAGGCAACTGCATTCTTGTAGAGAAAGTAACTAAGCCATGCATTGCTTTTTTTTTTTTAATTCAAAACATGAACATTCTTGTAGAGAAGGCAATCAGTCAAATCATATATTGTATATTATGTTAAGAGTACAAAACAGTAACCAATTATATACATGCTAATGTAACTCATGCTGCAACTTCAATCTTGAAGACATAATAATAAGGGTAATAACATGATGATCATAGAGCATGACTGGAGAGATGTGAATATGTGATCCTAAGTTGAGCCATTCTGAATATGAAATTGGTTACGACGGACCCACACACACCTCTGATCTTACAGGTCTATGGTCATAGCATCGCATACTAGCATCAGAATCCAATGCACTAGGTGAAACACCATAGACCCTAACAAGGTGAACTGATCATCTGTGATCAGTGACATCAGTCACTGCCAACGTGACCAGTCAACTAATCAATTATATAGATGCATCCCCGATCAAGGATCCGTCAGCAGCATCATAGTGGACTACAAACTCAACCAACCAAGGAACAAAGCAAAAAAAAAAGACGATCCATGTTCGTCAATCACAATCCAATCAAGGTCAAGATAAAAAAGTGGAGGCATCCACCATCTGTACTGCAGTACCGACATCCATCGCCTAAAAACCCCCAACTCCACACTGCGGCCGCAATCACCAACCAAGAACTGATGAAGAAACTAATGCGGAAAGGGTAGAAAAGGAAGGATCTTCTGTTTTTGTACATGGAAAATCCTATACGAAGACAATGGACCGAAACTGATCTGATAACCACCCCATCTACCAAATGGCCAAACCTTCCGAATCCCACGGACTCCACCCTAAAAGACTCCGGACAAGATACTTGAACAGATTACAAGGTCAGGGGTGCTGGGATCACATGGAATTCGGGCAAGGCGAAGCCCGATCAGGCGGGGCTGTGCAATCGAACTGCCGCGGCCCCGGGTTTATGTGATCTTGGCAATGTGGCAGAAGTTGGGTTTTGGGGGATGGAGGAGGAGAAAGTTTCCAGGGAATTGAGAGAGAGAGAATTGGAAAACCACCACCCCGTATATATATGCATGCAGGTTGGGGGCGCCACATCAGCAAATGCGGCCTCCTCGCCCTGGATTCTCTGCGTCGATCCTAACAAACCACCTCTTGTGTTTTTTTTGGAAGTACAAACCTCCTATCTTGTTGGGATGGTAGTCACAGGGTAAAAAATCCTTTTAAAATCCGCAGTGATGAGATAAAACCCCACCTTTGCACGGCAGTGCATAGCTCCATTCTTTTGGTTTGTTTGGAATGTTATATCAACCGTGGATCTGTCTGGGGTGCCAGAGCCCAAAAGTGCAAGGACCCTAATAAATGCTACACGTGTGTCATGAATATATGGCAACTTCGAACATTTTTTATGGCAAGTTTAGTGACGCGAGAATGACAAGTTTAGTTGTCAAGCATGCCAACTTTTGTTTTGAATAGCAGGTTTCGTTTTTCTTTTCTTTTCGGATGGTAACTTTAGTTGTAGAAAAAGTCAAGCCGGATTGCTCCGTGCCACACGTGCGATACTTATCATTTGGGAAGAGCAATTGCTTAGCAGAGATATCACCATCGCAAAAGATACAAATAGGAGCACACAGAAACTCAGACGTGTGGCCAGGCGGATGCTGTCAATGTCGAGATCGCCGATACAAGCGGCACGGACGATGTCGAAGAGCTTGTAGTAGTGCGCCTCGTAGAAGATAGCACCCTTCCTAGACATGAAACTTGCTGTGCGGAGCATGTGGAGGAACGAAGCACAAGAGGTAGGGTCGGGATTGACAAAGTGCTTGGCACGCCCCCGACGTTCCAACAGGGGTCCAATATGGCGCCGAGCATGGTTCCCTACACCATTTCTATGAGCGTGTTGGTCATCATCTCCAACATATGTCCACTGACATTCTGCTCGATGCAGCCGGCTGTCTGTGGCGTGCACATAGCTGACTGTGTACAAGACTTTCGCCTGGTTGTCGCCTTCGATGGAAACTCAATGTTTGAGTTGAATAAAGCAAACCTCTCGCCCAGTGGAAATCAGGAGGCTAGCTCTGGAATGAAGACATAGTGGGGACTTTTTTTCTCTCGAATACGCACGAGTGTGCGTATCATATATTATAGAAGGAAAGGGTAGAAACCCTCCACACATGAAGATACAAAGTTATTTACAGGTAGCCCTCGGCCACCCCATCCGACTAGCTAATTAGCGGATTACTCGCTACTCTCCCACAATCCAAGGCCCAACATGAACCCCTCAACTTCCCCTCGTAGTAGTCCTGCCTGCTTCCATGCCCTTGCTTCGCTATTGATGCACTTGAGCACCTTTTGTGTGGATGGCGCCTCCCCGTCGAAGATCACTGCATTCCGATGGATCCACAGCTCCCATAGGACCAAGATAGATATTGTCCTAGCCAATTTTTGGTGTTGCCCAATTTCGTCCTGCCTGATGCACCACTCCGGAAGTGACTCCGTCGCCGTTGGAGCACTGTCTGGTTGTCCCAAGGCCAGGCACACCTTGCTCCAAACCTCTCGAGCGAAAACACATCCGATCATGATGTGTGCGATGGTCTCTTCATGCTGTCCACATAATGGACACGAGCTTTGGTGAGGGAGGCCCCTCCTAGCAAGGCGGTCGGAGGTCCAGCATCTATTTTTCATGGCCAGCCAAACGAAGAACCTGTTGGTGAACGTAGCAGAAATTTAAAATTTTCTACGCATCACCAAGATCAATCTATGGAGTTTACTAGCAACGAGAGGGAAGGAGTGCATCTACATACCCTTGTAGATCGCGAGCGGAAGCGTTCAAGAGAACGGGGTTGATGGAGTCGTACTCGTCGTGATCCAAATCACCGATTATCCTAGCGACGAACGGACGGCACCTCCGCGTTCAACACACGTACGGAGCAGCGACGTCTCCTCCTCCTTGATCCAGCAAGGGGGGAGGAGAGGTTGATGGAGATCCAGCAGCACGACGGCGTGGTGGTGGAAGTAGCGGGATTCCAACAGGGCTTCGCCAAGCGCTGCGGGAGGAGGGAGATGTGTCACGGGAGGGAGAGGGAGGCGCCAGGGCTTAGGTATTGCTACCCTCCCTCCCCCCCACTATATATAGGGCCAAGGGAGAGAGAGGGGGGGCGCAGCCTTGGCCCTTCCTCCAAGGAAGGGTGCGGCCAGGGAGGAGTCCATCCTCCCCAAGGCACCTCGGAGGTGCCTTCCCCCTTTAGGACTCTTCCTTTTCCTTATCTCTTGGCGCATGGGCCTCTTGGGGCTAGTGCCCTTGGCCCATATAGGCCAAGGCGCACACCCCTACAGCCCATGTGGCCCCCCGGGGCCGGTGGACCCCCTTGGTGGACCCCCGGACCCCTTTCGGCACTCCCGGTACAATACCGATAATGCGCGAAACTTTTCCGGCGACCAAAATAAGACTTCCCATATATAAATCTTTACCTCCGGACCATTCCGGAACTCCTCGTGACGTCCGGGATATCATCCGGGACTCCGAACAACTTTCGGGTTACCGCATACTAATATCTCTATAACCCTAGCGTCACCGAACCTTAAGTGTGCAGACCCTACGGGTTCGGGAGACACACAGACAAGACCGATACGACTCTCCGGTCAATAACCAACAGCGGGATCTGGATACCCATGTTGGCTCCCACATGCTCCTCGATGATCTCATCGGATGAACCACGATGTCGAGGATTCAATCAATCCCGTATACAATTCCCTTTGTCTACCGGTATGTTACTTGCCCGAGATTCGATCATCGGTATCCCGATACCTTGTTCAATCTCGTTACCGGCAAGTCTCTTTACTCGTTCCGTAACACATCATCCCGTGATCAACTCCTTTATAGCCACCCAGTTACGTTGTGACGTTTGGTACACCCAAAGCATTCCTATGGTATCCGGGAGTTGCACAATCTCATGGTCTAAGGAAATGATACTTGACATTAGAAAAGCTCTTAGCAAACGAACTACACGATCTTGTGCTAGGCTTAGGATTGGGTCTTGTCCATCACATCATTCTCCTAATGATGTGATCCCGTTATCAACGACATCCAATGTCCATGGTCAGGAAACCGTAACCATCTATTGATCAACGAGCTAGTCAACTAGAGGCTTACTAGGGACATGGTGTTGTCTATGTATCCACACATGTATCTGAGTTTCCTATCAATACAATTCTAGCATGGATAATAAACGATTATCATGAACAAGGAAATATAATAATAACCAATTTATTATTGCCTCTAGGGCATATTTCCAATAGTCTCCCACTTGCACTAGAGTCAATAATCTAGTTCACATCACCATGTGATTAACACTCACAGGTCACATCACCATGTGACCAACATCCAAAGAGTTTACTAGAGTCAACAATCTAGTCCACATCACTATGCGATTAACACTCAATGAGTTCTGGTTTGATCATGTTATGCTTGTGAGAGAGGTTATTAGTCAACGGGTCTGAACCTTTCAGATCCGTGTGTGCTTTACGAATATCTATGTCATCTTGTGGATGCTACCACGCGCTACTTGGAGCCATTTCAAATAACTGCTCTACTATACGAATCCGGTTTACTACTCAGAGTCATCCGGATTAGTGTCAAAGTTCGCATCGATGTAACCCTTTACGACGAACTCCTTTTCACCTCCATAATCGAGAAAATTCCTTAGTCCACTAGATACTAAGGATAAGTTCGACCGCTGTCATGTGATCCATTCCCGGATCACTATTGTACCCCTTGACCAACTCATGGCAAGGCACACTTCATGTGCGGTACACAACATAGCATACTGTAGAGCCTACGTCTAAAGCATAGGGGATGACCTTCGTCCTTTCTCTCTCTTCTGCTGTGGTCAGGTCTTGAGTCTTACTCAATACTCACACCTTGTAACACAGCCAAGAACTCCTTCTTTGTTGATCTATTTTGAACTCTTTCAAAATCATGTCAAGGTGTGCGTTCTTTGAAAGTATCATCAGGCGTCTTGATGTATCTCTATAGATCTTGATGCTCAATGTGTAAGCAGCTTTATCCAGGTCTTCCTTTGAAAAACTCCTTTCAAACAACCCTTTATGCTTTCCAGAAATTTTACATCATTTCGGATCAACAATATGTCATTCACATATTCTTATCAGAAATGTCGTAGCGCTCCCACTCACTTTATTGTAAATACAAGTTTCTAACAAACTTTGTATAAACCCAAAAACTTTGATCACTCCATCAAAGCGTATATTCTGACACCGAGATGCTTGCTCTAGTCCATGGAAGGATCGCTGGAGCTAGCATACATTTTAGCATCCTTAGGATCGACAAAACCTTTCTGATTGTATCACATACAACCTTTCCTTATGAAAACTGGTAAGGAAACTTGTTTTGACATCCATTTTCATAAATGCAGCTAATGCTAACATGATTCTGACAGACTTAAGCATCGCTACGGATGAGAAAATCTCATCGTAGTCAACTCCTTGAACTTGTGAAAATACTCTTTGCCACAAGTCGAGCTTCATAGACGGTAACATTACCGTCCATGTCCGTCTTCTTCTTAAAGATCCATTTATCTCAATGGCTTGCCGATCATCGGGCAAGTTCACCAAAGTCCATGCTTTGTTCTGATACATGGATCCTATCTCGGATTTCATGGCTTCTAACCATTTGTCGGAATATGGGCCCACCATCGCTTTTCCATAGCTCGTAGGTTCAGTATTGTCTAACAACATGATATCTAAGACAGGATCACGTACCACTCTGAAGTAGCACGCATCCTCGTCGTCCTATGAGGTTTGGTAGTGACTTGATCCGAAGTTTCATGATCACTATCATAAGCTTCCACTTCAATTGGTGTAGGTGCCACAGGAACAACTTCCTGTGCCCTGCTACACACTAGTTGAAGTGACGGTTCAATAACCTTATCAAGTCTCCACCATCGTCCCACTCAATTCTTTCGAGAGAACTTTTCCTCGAGAAAGGACTCGTTTCTAGAAGCAATTACTTTTGCTTCCAGATCTGAAATAGGAGGTATACCCAACTTTTTGGGTATTCAATGAAGATGCATTTATCCGCTTTGGGTTCGAGCTTATCAGCCTGAAACTTTTTCACATAAGCGTCGCAGCCCCAAACTTTTAAGAAACGACAACTTAGGTTTCTCTTAACGGTGTCGTCTCAACGGAATTGCGTGGTGCCCCTTTTAAAGTGAATGCGGTTTTCTCTAATGCCTAACCCATAAATGATAGCGGTAATTCGATATGAGACATCATGGTATGCACCATATCCAATAGGGTGCAGTTATGATGTTCGGACACACCATCACACTGTGGTGTTCCAGGCGGTATTAATTGTGAAACACTTTCCACAATGTCTTAATTGTGTGCCAGACTCGTAACTCAGATATCTCTATGATCATATCATAGACATTTTATCCTCTTGTCACGACGATCTTCAACTTCACTCTGAAATTACTTGAACCTTTCAATAATTTAGACTTGTGTTTCATCAAGTAAATATTCTCAGCATCTACTCAAATCATCTGTGAAGTAAGTGTTGGGGAACGTAGCAGAAATTCAAAATTTTCTACGCATCACCAAGATCAATCTATGGAGTTTACTTGCAACGAGAGGGAAGGAGTGCATCTACATACCCTGGTAGATCGCGAGCGGAAGCGTTGCAAGAACGCGGATGAGGGAGTCGTACTCGTAGCGATTCAGATCGCGGTTGATTCCGATCTAAGCGCCGAACCACGGCGCCTCCGCGTTCAACACACGTGCAGCCCGGTGACGTCTCCCACGCCTTGATCCAGCAAGGTGAGAGGGAGAGGTTGGGGAAGACTCCATCCAGCAGCAGCACGACGGCGTGGTGGTGGTGGAGGAGTGTGGCAATCCCGCAGGGCTTCGCCAAGCACCGCGGGAGAGGAGGAGGAGGGAGAGGGGAAGGGTTGCGCCGAAAGAGAGACGTTCTCGTGTGTCTTGGGCAGCCCAAACCTCAACTATATATAGGGGGGAGGGGGCTGCGCCCCCCTCTAGGGTTCCCACCCCAAGAGGAGGCGGCCAGCCCTAGATCCCATCAAGGGGGGCGGCCAAGGGGAGGAGGGGGGGGGCCCACTAGATGGGCCCTAAGGCCCATCTGGACCTAGGGTTTGCCCCCTCCCACTCTCCCATGCGCCTTGGGCCTTGGTGGGGGGGCGCACCAGCCCACTTGGGGCTGGTCCCCTCCCACACTTGGCCCACGCAGCCTTCTGGGGCTGGTGGCCCCACTTGGTGGACCCCCGGGACCCTCCCGGTGGTCCCGGTACATTACCGATATCACCCGAAACTTTTCCGGTGACCAAAACAGGACTTCCCATATATAAATCTTTACCTCCGGACCATTCTGGAACTCCTCGTGACGTCCGGGATCTCATCTGGGACTCCGAACAACATTCGGTAACCACGTACAAACTTTCCCTATAACCCTAGCGTCATCGAACCTTAAGTGTGTAGACCCTACGGGTTCGGGAACCATGCAGACATGACCGAGACGTTCTCCGGTTAATAACCAACAGCGGGATCTGGATACCCATGTTGGCTCCCACATGTTCCACGATGATCTCATCGGATGAACCACGATGTTGGGGATTCAATCAATCCCGTATACAATTCCCTTTGTCTACTGGTATGTTACTTGCCCGAGATTCGATCGTCGGTATCCCTATACCTTGTTCAATCTCGTTACCGGCAAGTCTCTTTACTCGTTCCGTAACTCACATCATCCCGTGATCAACTCCTTGGTCACATTGTGCACATTATGATGATGTCCTACCGAGTGGGCCCAGAGATACCTCTCCGTTTACACGGAGTGACAAATCCCAGTCTCGATTCGTGCCAACCCAACAAACACTTTCGGAGATACCTGTAGTGCACCTTTATAGCCACCCAGTTACGTTGTGACGTTTGGTACACCCAAAGCATTCCTACGGTATCCGGGAGTTGCACAATCTCATGGTCTAAGGAAATGATACTTGACATTAGAAAAGCTCTGAGCAAACGAACTACACGATCTTGTGCTAGGCTTAGGATTGGTTCTTGTCCATCACATCATTCTCCTAATGATGTGATCCCGTTATCAACGACATCCAATGTCCATGGTCAGGAAACCGTAACCATCTATTGATCAACGAGCTAGTCAACTAGAGGCTTACTAGGGACATGGTGTTGTCTATGTATCCACACATGTATCTGAGTTTCCTATCAATACAATTCTAGCATGGATAATAAACGATTATCATGAACAAGGAAATATAATAATAACCTATTTATTATTGCCTCTAGGGCATATTTCCAACAGTCTCCCACTTGCACTAGAGTCAATAATCTAGTCCACATCACCATGTGATTAACACTCATAGGTCACATCACCATGTGACCAACATCCAAAGAGTTTACTAGAGTCACCAATCTAGTTCACATCACTATGTGATTAACACTCAATGAGTTCTGGTTTGATCATGTTATGCTTGTGAGAGAGGTTATTAGTCGACGGGTCTGAACCATTCAGACCCGTGTGTGCTTTACGAATATCTATGTCATCTTGTGGATGCTACCACGCGCTATTTGGAGCCATTTCAAATAACTGCTCTACTATACGAATCCGGTTTACTACTCAGAGTTATCCGGACTAGTGTCAAAGTTCGCATCAATGTAACCCTTTACGACGAACTCCTTTTCACCTCCATAATCGAGAAAATTCCTTAGTCCACTAGATACTAAGGATAAGTTCGACCGCTGTCATGTGATCCATTCCCGGATCACTATTGTACCCCTTGACCAACTCATGGCAAGGCACACTTCATGTGCGGTACACAGCATAGCATACTGTAGAGCCTACGTCTGAAGCATAGGGGACGACCTTCGTCCTTTCTCTCTCTTCTGCTATGGTCAGGTCTTGAGTCTTACTCAATACTCACACCTTGTAACACAGCCAAGAACTCCTTCTTTGCTGATCTTTTTTGAACTCTTTCAAAATCATGTCAAGGTGTGCGTTCTTTGAAAGTATCATCGGGCGTCTTGATCTATCTCTATAGATCTTGATGCCCAATATGTAAGCAGCTTTATCCTGGTCTTCCTTTGAAAAACTCCTTTCAAACAACCCTTTATGCTTTCCAGAAATTTTACATCATTTCGGATCAACAATATGTCATTCACATATACTTATCAGAAATGTTGTAGCGCTCCCACTCACTTTATTGTAAATACAAGTTTCTAACAAACTTTGTATAAACCCAAAAACTTTGATCACTCAATCAAAGCGTATATTCTGACTCCGAGATGCTTGCTCTAGTCCATGGAAGGATCGCTGGAGCTAGCATACCTTTTAGCATCCTTAGGATCGACAAAACCTTTCTGATTGTATCACATACAACCTTTCCTTACGAAAACTGGTAAGGAAACTTGTTTTGACATCCATCTGCCAGATTTCATAAATGCAGCTAATGCTAACATGATTCCGACGGACTTAAGCATCGCTACGGATGAGAAAATCTCATCGTAGTCAACTCCTTGAACATGTGAAAATACCTTTTTTTTCACAAGTCGAGCTTCATAGACGGTAACATTACCGTCCATGTCCGTCTTCTTCTTAAAGATCCATTTATCTCAGATTTCATGGCTTCTAACCATTTGTCGGAATATGGGCCCATCATCGCTTCTCCATAGCTCGTAGGTTCATTGTTGTCTAACAACATGACTTTCAAGACAGGATCACGTACCACTCTGAAGTAGCACGCATCCTCGTCGTCCTACGAGGTTTGGTAGTGACTTGATCCGAAGTTTCATGATCACTATCATAAGCTTCCACTTCAATTGGTGTAGGTGCCACAGGAACAACTTCCCGCGCCTTGCTACACACTAGTCGAAGTTATGGTTCAATAACCTCATCAAGTCTCCACCATCCTCCCACTCAATTCTTTCGAGAGAAACTTTTCCTCGAGAAAGGACCCGTTTCTAGAAGCAATTACTTTTGCTTCCAGATCTGAAATAGGAGGTATACCCAACTATTTTTGGGTATTCTATGGAGACGCATTTATCCGCTTTGGGTTCGAGCTTATCAGCCTAAAACTTTTTCACATAAGCATCGCAGCCCCAAACTTTTAAGAAACGACAACTTAGGTTTCTCTAAACGGTGTCGTCTCAACAGAATTGCGTGGTGCCCCCTTTAAAGTGAATGTGGTTGTCTCTAATGCCTAACCCATAAACGATAGTGGTAATTCGATAAGAGACATCATGGTATGCACCATATCCAATAGGGTGTAGTTATGATTCGGACACACCATCACACTATGGTGTTCCAGGCGGTATTAATTGTGAAACACTTTCCACAATGTCTTAACTGTGTGCCAAACTCGTAACTCAGATACTCATCTCTATGATCATATCACAGACATTTTATCCTCTTGTCACGACGATCTTCAACTTCACTCTGAAATTACTTGAACCTTTCAATAATTCAGACTTGTGTTTCATCAAGTAAATACACTCAGCATCTACTCAAATCATCTGTGAAGTAAGAACATAACGATATCCACTGCATGCCTCAGCACTCATTGGACTGCACACATCAAAATGTATTACATCCAACAAGTTGCTTTCTTGTTCCATATTACTGAAAATGAGGCCTTTCAGTCATCTTGCCCATGTGGTATGATTTGCATGTCTCAAGTGATTCAAAATCAAGTGAGTCCAAACGATCCATCTGCATGGAGTTTCTTCATGCATATATACCAATAGACATGGTTCGCATGTCTCAATCTTTTCAAAAACGAGTGAGTCCAAAGATCCATCTACATGGAGCTTCTTCATGCGTTTTATAACAATATGACTCAAGTGGCAGTGCCACAAGTATGTGGTACTATCATTACTATCTTATATCTTTTGGCATGAACATGTGTATCACTACGATCAAGATTCATTTTAGGTGCAAGACCATTGAAGGTATCAAATAAACAGAGTAACCATTATTCTCCTTAAATGAATAACCGTATTGCGATAAACATAATACAATCATGTTTATGCTCAACGCAAACACCAATCTCGATGGTAGAGGGAGCATGCGATGCTTGATCATATCAACCTTGGAAACACTTCCAACACACATCGTCATCTCACTTTTAGCCAGTCTCCATTTATTCCGCAGCTTTTATTTCGAGTTACTAACACTTAGCAACCGAACCGGTATCTAATACCCTGGTGCTGCTCGGAGTACTAGTAAAGTACACATTCATATAATGTATATCCAATATACTTCTGTCGACCTTGCCTGCCTTCTCATCTACCAAGTATCTAGGGTAGTACTGCTTCAGTGACCGTTCCCCTCATTACAGAAGCACTTAGTCTCGGGTTTGGGTTCAACCTTGGGATTCTTTACTAGAGCAGCAAATGATTTGCTGTTTCATGAAGTATCCATTTTGCCCTTGCCCTTTTAGAACTAGTGGTTTTACTAACCATCAACAATTGATACTCCTTCTTGATTTCTACTTTCGCGGTGTCAAACATCGCGAATAGCTCAAGGATCATCATAACTATCCCTGATATGTTATAGTTCATCACGAAGCTCTACTAGCTTGGTGGCAGTGACTATGGAGAACTATCACTATCTCATCTGGGAGATTAACTCCCACTCGATTCAAGCGATTTGTGGTACTCAGACAATCTGAGCACATGCTCAACGATTGAGCTTTTTCTCCCTTAGTTTGCAGGCTTAAGAAACTTGTCAGAGGTCTCATACCTCTTGACGTGGGCACTAGTCTGAAATCCCAATTTCGGTCTTCGGAACATCTCATATGTTCTGCGACGTTTCAAAAACGTCTCTTGTGCCACAATTCTAAACCGTTAGCATTACGCACTGAACTATCACGTAGTCATCAAAACGTGTATGTCAGATGTTCCGGAACATCTACAGACGACGCTGAGGTTCAGCACACCGAGCGGTGCATTAAGGACATAAGCCTTCCGTGCAGCAATGAGGACAATCCTCAGTTTACGGACCCAGTCCGCATAATTGCTACTACCAACTTTCAACTAAATTTTCTCTAGGAACATATCTTAAATAGTAGAACTAAAGCATATGACATAATTTAGAAAGACCTTTTGACTATGTTCATGATAATGAAGTTCATCTGATTAATGAACTCCCACTCAGATAGACATCCCTCTAGTCATCTAAGTGATACATGATCCGAGTCAAACTAGGCCGTGTCCGATCATCACGTGAGACGGACTAGTCATCATCGGTGAACATCTCCATGTTGATCGTATCTACTATACGACTCATGTTCGACCTTTCGGTCTCTTGTGTTCCGAGGCCATGTCTGTACATGCTAGGCTCGTCAAGTCAACCTAATTGTTTCGCATGTGTTCCGAGGCCATGTCTGTACATGCTAGGCTCGTCAACACCCGTTGTATTCGAACGTTAGAATCTATCACACCCGATCATCACGTGGTGCTTCGAAACAACGAACCTTCGCAACGGTGCACAGTTAGGGGAAACACATCTCTTGAAATTTTAGTGAGGGATCATCTTATTTAAGCTACCGTCGTTCTAAGCAAATAAGATGCATAACATGATAAACATCACATGCAATCAAATAGTGACATGATATGGCCAATATCATTTTGCTCCTTTGATCTCCATCTTCGGGGCACCATGATCATCTTTGTCACCGGCATGACACCATGATCTCCATCATTGTGTCTTCATGAAGTTGTCACGCCAACGATTACTTCTACTTCTATGGCTAACGCGCTTAGCAATAAAGTAAAGTAATTTACATGGCGTTATTCAATGACACGCAGGTCATACAAAAAATAAAGACAACTCCTATGGCTCCTGCCGGTTGTCATACTCATCGACATGCAAGTCGTGATTCCTATTACAAGAATATGATCAATCTCATACATCACATATATCATTCATCACATCTTCTGGCCATATCACATCACATAGCACATGCTGCAAAAACAAGTTAGACGTCCTCTAATTGTTGTTGCAAGTTTTTACGTGGCTTGTATAGGTTTCTAGCAAGAACGTTTCTTACCTACGTAAAACCACAACGTGATATGCCAATTTCTATTTACCCTTCATAAGGACCCTTTTCATCGAATCCGTTCCGACTAAAGTGGGAGAGACAGACACCCGCTAGCCACCTTATGCAACTAGTGCATGTCAGTCGGTGGAACCTGTCTCACGTAAGCGTACGTGTAAGGTCGGTCCGGGCCGCTTCATCCCACAATGCCGCTGAAACAAGATAAGACTAGTAGCGGCAAGAAGAATTGACAAAATCCACGCCCACAACTACTTTGTGTTCTACTCGTGCATAGAAACTACGCATAGACCTAGCTTTGATACCACTGTTGGGTAACGTAGCAGAAATTCAAAATTTTCTACGCATCACCAAGATCAATCTATGGAGTTTACTTGCAACGAGAGGGAAGGAGTGCATCTACATACCCTGGTAGATCGCGAGCGGAAGCGTTGCAAGAACGCGGATGAGGGAGTCGTACTCGTAGCGATTCAGATCGCGGTTGATTCCGATCTAAGAGCCGAACCACGGCGCCTCCGCGTTCAACACACGTGCAGCCCGGTGACGTCTCCCACGCCTTGATCCAGCAAGATGAGAGGGAGAGGTTGGGGAAGACTCCATCCAGCAGCAGCACGACGGCGTGGTGGTGGTGGAGGAGCGTGGCAATCCCGCAGGGCTTCGCCAAGCACCGCGGGAGAGGAGGAGGAGGAGGGAGAGGGGAAGGGCTGCGCCGAAAGAGAGACGTTCTCGTGTGTCTTGGGCAGCCCAAACCTCAACTATATGTAGGGGGGAGGGGGCTGCGCCCCCCTCTAGGGTTCCCACCCCAAGAGGAGGCGGCCAGCCCTAGATCCCATCAAGGGGGGCGGCCAAGGGGAGGAGAGGGGGGGCGCCCCACTAGATGGGCCCTAAGGCCCATCTGGACCTAGGGTTTGCCCCCTCCCACTCTCCCATGCGCCTTGGGCCTTGGTGGGGGGGCGCACCAGCCCACTTGGGGCTGGTACCCTCCCACACTTGGCCCACACAGCCTTCTGGGGCTGGTGGCCCCACTTGGTGGACCCCCGGGACCCTCCCGGTGGTCCCGGTACATTACCGATATCACCCGAAACTTTTCCGGTGACCAAAACAGGACTTCCCATATATAAATCTTTACCTTCGGACCATTCCAGAACTCCTCGTGACGTCCGGGATCTCATCCGGGACTCCGAACAACATTCGGTAACCACGTACAAACTTTCCCTATAACCCTAGCGTCATCGAACCTTAAGTGTGTAGACCCTACGGGTTCGGGAACCATGCAGACATGACCGAGACGTTCTCCGGTCAATAACCAACAGCGGGATCTGGATACCCATGTTGGCTCCCACATGTTCCACGATGATCTCATCGGATGAACCACGATGTCGGGGATTCAATCAATCCCGTATACAATTCCCTTTGTCTACCGGTATGTTACTTGCCCGAGATTCGATCGTCGGTATCCCTATACCTTGTTCAATCTCGTTAGCGGCAAGTCTCTTTACTCGTTCCGTAACTCACATCATCCCGTGATCAACTCCTTGGTCACATTGTGCACATTATGATGATGTCCTACCGAGTGGGCCCAAAGATACCTCTCCGTTTACACGGAGTGACAAATCCCAGTCTCGATTCGTGCCAACCCAACAGACACTTTCGGAGATACCTGTAGTGCACCTTTATAGCCACCCAGTTACGTTGTGATGTTTGGTACACCCAAAGCATTCCTACGGTATCCGGGAGTTGCACAATCTCATGGTCTAAGGAAATGATACTTGACATTAGAAAATCTCTTAGCAAACGAACTACACGATCTTGTGCTAGGCTTAGGATTGGGTCTTGTCCATCACATCATTCTCCTAATGATGTGATCCCGTTATCAACGACATCCAATGTCCATGGTCAGGAAACCGTAACCATCTATTGATCAACGAGCTAGTCAACTAGAGGCTTACTAGGGACATGGTGTTGTCTATGTATCCACACATGTATCTGAGTTTCCTATCAATACAATTCTAGCATGGATAATAAACGATTATCATGAACAAGGAAATATAATAATAACCTATTTATTATTGCCTCTAGGGCATATTTCCAACAGTAAGAACATAACGATATCCACTGCGTGCCTTAGCACTCATTGGACTGCACACATCAAAATGTATTACTTCCAACAAGTTGCTTTCTTGTTCCATCTTACTGAAAACGAGGCCTTTCAGTCATCTTGCCCATGTGGTATGATTTGCATGTCTCAAGTGATTCAAAATCAAGTGAGTCCAAACGATCCATCTACATGGAGCTTCTTCATGCGTTTTATACCAATATGACTCAAGTGGCAGTGCCACAAGTATGTGGTACTATCATTACTATCTTATATCTTTTGGCATGAACATGTGTATCACTACGATCGAGATTCATTTTAGGTGCAAGACCATTGAAGGTATTATTCAAATAAACAGAGTAACCATTATTCTCCTTAAATGAATAACCGTATTGCGATAAACATAATCCAATCATGTTTATGCTCAACACAAAATAACAATTATTTAGGTTTAACACCAATCTCGATGGTAGAAGGAGCATGCGATGCTTGATCACATCAACCTTGGAAACACTTCCAACACATATCGTCATCTCACCTTTAGCTAGTCTCCGTTTATTCCGGAGCTTTTATTTCGAGTTACTAACACTTAGCAACCGAACCGGTATCTAATACCCCGGTGCTGCTAGGAGTACTAGTAAAGTAAACATTCATATAATGTATATCCAATATACTTCTGTCGACCTTGCCTGCCTTCTCATCTACCAAGTATCTAGGGTAGTTCTACTTCAGTGACCGTTCCACTCATTAAAGAAGCACTTAGTCTCGGGTTTGGGTTCAACCTTGGGATTCTCCACTAGAGCAGCAAATGATTTGCTGTTTCATGAAGTATCCCTTTTGCCCTTGCCCTTCTAGAAACTAGTGGTTTTACTAACCATCAACAATTGATCCTCCTTCTTGATTTCTACTTTCGCGGTGTCAAACATCGCGAGTTGCTCAAGGATCATCATGTCTATCCCTGATATGTTATAGTTCACCACGATGCTCTAATAGCTTGGTGGCAGTGACTATGGAGAACCATCACTATCTCATCTGGAAGATTAAATCCCACTCGATTCAAGCGATTGTGGTACTCAGACAATCTGAGCATATGCTCAACGATTGAGCTTTTCTCCCTTAGTCTGCAGGCTTAAGAAACTTGTCAGAGGTCTCATACCTCTTGACGTGGGCACTAGTCTGAAATCCCAATTTCAGTCTTCGGAACATCTCATATGTTCTGCGACGTTTCAAAACCGTCTTTGGTGCCACAATTTTAAACCGTTAGCATTACGCACTGAACTATCACGCAGTCATCAAAACGTGTATGTCAGATGTTTCGCAACATCTACAGACGACGCTGAGGTTCAGCACACCAAGCGGTGCATTAAGGACATAAGCCTTCTGTGCAGCAATGAGGACAATCCTCAGTTTACGGACCCAGTCCGCATAATTGCTACTACCAACTTTCAACTAAATTTTCTCTAGGAACATATCTTTAAACAGTAGAGCTAAAGCGTAAGCTATGACATAATTTGCAAAGACCTTTTGACTATGTTCATGATAATTAAGTTCATCTGATTATTTAATGAACTCCCACTCAGATAGACATCCCTCTAGTCATCTAAGTGATACATGATCCGAGTCAAACTAGGCCGTGTCCGATCATCACGTGAGACGGACTAGTCATCATCGGTGAACATCTCCATGTTGATCGTATCTACTATACGACTCATGTTCGACCTTTCGGTCTCTTGTGTTCCGAGGCCATGTCTGTACATGCTAGGCTCGTCAAGTCAACCTAAGTGTTTCGCATGTGTTCCGAGGCCATGTCTGTACATGCTAGGCTCGTCAACACCCGTTGTATTCGAACGTTAGAATCTATCACACCCGATCATCACGTGGTGCTTCGAAACAACGAACCTTCGCAACGGTGCACAGTTAGGGAGAACACGTCTCTTGAAATTTTAGTGAGCGATCATCTTATTTATGCTACCGTCGTTCTAAGCAAATAATATGTAAACCTGCCAAACATCACATGCAAATCATAAAGTGACGTGATATGGCCAATATCATCTTGCGCCTTTTGATCTCCATCTTCGAGGCGCGGCATGATCACCTTCGTCACCGGCATGACACCATGATCTCCATCATCGTGTCTTTATGAAGTTGTCTCGCCAACTATTACTTCTACTACTATGGCTAACGGTTAGCAATAAAGTAAAGTAATTACATGGCGTTATTCAGTGACACGCAGGTCATACAATAAATTAAGACAACTCCTATGGCTCCTGCCGGTTGTCATACTCATCGACATGCAAGTCGTGATTCCTATTACAAGAACATGATCAATCTCATACATCACATATATCATTCATCACATCCTTTTGGCCATATCACATCACATAGCATACCCTGCAAAAACAAGTTAGACGTCCTCTAATTGTTGTTGCATGTTTTACGTGGCTGCTATGGGTTTCTAGCAAGAACGTTTCTTACCTACGCAAAAGCCACAACGTGATATGCCAATTTCTATTTACCCTTCATAAGGACCCTTTTCATCGAATCCGATCCGACTAAAGTGGGAGAGACAGACACCCGCTAGCCACCTTATGCAACTAGTGCATGTCAGTCGGTGGAACCTGTCTCACGTAAGTGTACGTGTAAGGTCGGTCCGGGCCGCTTCATCCCACAATGCCGCCGAATCAAGATAAGACTAGTAACGGCAAGTAAATTGACAAAATCGACGCCCACAACTACTTTGTGTTCTACTCGTGCATAGAAACTACGCATAGACCTAGCTCATGATGCCACTGTTGGTGAACGTAGCAGAAATTCAAAATTTTCTACGCATCACCAAGATCAATCTATGGAGTTTACTAGCAACGAGAGGGAAGGAGTGCATCTACATACCCTTGTAGATCGCGAGCGGAAGCGTTCAAGAGAACGGGGTTGATGGAGTCGTACTCGTCGTGATCCAAATCACCGATGATCCTAGCGACGAACGGACGGCAACTCCGCGTTCAACACACGTACGGAGCAGCGACGTCTCCTCCTCCTTGATCCAGCAAGGGGGGAGGAGAGGTTGATGGAGATCCAGCAGCACGACGGCGTGGTGGTGGAAGTAGCGGGATTCCAACAGGGCTTCGCCAAGCGCTGCGGGAGGAGGGAGATGTGTCACGGGAGGGAGAGGGAGGCGCCAGGGCTTAGGTATTGCTGCCCTCCCTCCCCCCCACTATATATAGGGCCAAGGGAGAGAGGGGGGGGCGCAGCCTTGGCCCTTCCTCCAAGGAAGGGTGCGGCCAGGGAGGAGTCCATCCTCCCCAAGGCACCTCGGAGGTGCCTTCCCCCTTTAGGACTCTTCCTTTCCCTTATCTCTTGGTGCATGGGCCTCTTGGGGCTGGTGCCCTTGGCCCATATAGGCCAAGGCGCACACCCCTACAGCCCATGTGCCCCCCCCCCGGGGCTGGTGGACCCCCTTGGTGGACCCCCGGACCCCTTTCGGCACTCCCGGTACAATACCGATAATGCGCGAAACTTTTCCGGTGACCAAAATAAGACTTCCCATATATAAATCTTTACCTCCGGACCATTCCGGAACTCCTCGTGACGTCCGGGATATCATCCGGGACTCCGAACAACTTTCGGGTTACCGCATACTAATATCTCTATAACCCTAGCGTCACCGAACCTTAAGTGTGTAGACCCTACGGGTTCGGGAGACACGCAGACATGACTGAGACGACTCTCCGGTCAATAACCAACAGCGGGATCTGGATACCCATGTTGGCTCCCACATGCTCCTCGATGATCTCATCGGATGAACCACGATGTCGAGGATTCAATCAATCCCGTATACAGTTCCCTTTGTCTACCGGTATGTTACTTGCCCGAGATTCGATCGTCGGTATCCCGATACCTTGTTCAATCTCGTTACCGGCAAGTCTCTTTACTCGTTCCGTAACACATCATCCCGTGATCAACTCCTTGGTCACATTGTGCACATTATGATGATGTCCTACCGAGTGGGCCCAGAGATACCTCTCCGTTTACACGGAGTGACAAATCCCAGTCTCGATTCGTGCCAACCCAACAGACACTTTCGGAGATACCTGTAGTGCACCTTTATAGCCACCCAGTTACGTTGTGACGTTTGGTACACCCAAAGCATTCCTACGGTATCCGGGAGTTGCACAATCTCATGGTCTAAGGAAATGATACTTGACATTAGAAAAGCTCTTAGCAAACGAACTACACGATCTTGTGCTAGGCTTAGGATTGGGTCTTGTCCATCACATCATTCTCCTAATGATGTGATCCCGTTATCAACGACATCCAATGTCCATGGTCAGGAAACCGTAACCATCTATTGATCAACGAGCTAGTCAACTAGAGGCTTACTAGGGACATGGTGTTGTCTATGTATCCACACATGTATCTGAGTTTCCTATCAATACAATTCTAGCATGGATAATAAACGATTATCATGAACAAGGAAATATAATAATAACCTATTTATTATTGCCTCTAGGGCATATTTCCAACAGAACCGATGCTGTAAGGGCGCCCGTGACACCCACGTGAACTCCGCCGTTGGTGCAATCTCAAGTCCCGCAAACTTGGCCGCGTATGCCGATCGTGCCGAGAACATGCCATCCTTCTCCCACGCCCAAAGAATCTTGTCCGGCGCATCCTCACGGAGGGCCACACCCTCCGCTCGCTGCCATAGTCCCAGGTACTGTCTGAGCATGTCGGCCGTAAGCTCAGGCCCAAAGTCTGCCGCCCATGAATGATTTGTGAGTGCTTCTGCTACTGTTCGTGAGGATCTCGCTTGTCTCGATACCTTGGAGTAAAGCATGGGTGCCAGGTCCTAGACTCTGTAGCCATCAATCCACTTGTCTTCCCAAAAACGTATGTCTTGCCCATGCCCCACTGAAGCTGTTGTCGCCGCGCGAAAGAGCGCTCTGGACTCTGCTGGGATTGCGATTTGGAAATCTGCCCATGGTCTTGTATGATCCGTACGTTGTAGCCACGGCCATCTGGCCATCATCGCGATGTTCAACCACCTCAAATTTGGTATGCCGAGTCCTCCGGCCCACCTAGGGCGGCAAACCAAATCCCACGCCACGGCCTCATCTTGAAGCATTACCAAGACCTTGTAATTAGTTAGGTGCAACAGGGGCTGACGAACCTCCACTTGCACATTGATGTCTATGTGCCAGTGCGGCCACCCCCTAGCTGCACCACTTGGTTGTGTGGGGCTCATAAGACTCCCTCAAGTCGGGTCAGATGCCTAATAGCTTTTGACCTAAAAAATTGTATTTTTTCTTATTTTTTAGCTCCGTAAAATTATTTTTTCTGAAAAGTAAAAGAATGCAGAAAACAACACCCGAGTCCCTTTCTTCTGCATATATTTGGTGGCCATCTAGAACGTATCAGTGCCAAATATCTGGTGGCCATCTAGAACTTATGGGTGCCAAATATCTGGTGGCTAATGCCAATTTTTCTTGGTGCCCCTTGAGTCCCTTTCTTCTGCATATATCTGGTGGTCATAGTTAGCTAGCCCGGTTGAGTCCCTTTCTTTTGCATATATTCCAAAACTTGATAGATGTCAAAGTAGTATATTTAGCCCAATAGAAACCAACACACATATTCGACACAGTTGCAACACAGAAAATGACCAGTGTGCCGGAGACAATGGGAACGGATAAAGGACAAAAATTTAAAATTGTTAGTAACAAAAATTAATAGTTTCAAAGGTAAGTCGACTACTTAACAAATACAAGCCAATAATATTTACTTAGAATCGCACTGATGATAACATCTTCAAAATTGGCCACAGAGGGAGATACATAGTAGATGTTGGCATGCTTCCCCGGTAGAAAGTTGAAATTTAATTTCTGCCAATAGTTACTTCCACTTTTTTGGCATGTAATCTGACACAAGAAGTTATTCCATGAGCTCTTATTCTAATTTATGCATAAAGGTACAATGCAACACATATGAACATCTACTTCTTGGATCTATATATGTGTAGCCTTGGAGCATACATGTGGAATAGCCTTGAGCAGTAGGTCAGTCCTTCTACGGACAGTGAACCCGAATTTCTCAGACATATCCAGTGACACTGAGTTGGCATCGTCAGGAAGCATCCAGTCAAAGTGATAGAGAAAGTTTACCAAGGTAATCTCCAAAACTGATGATGCGAATGCTATTCCAGGGCATTGTCGTCGGCCACCTCCGAAAGGAGTGAATTTGAAACTTGTCCCATTATAATCCACATTGTTGTCCTCAAATCTCTCTGGATTAAATTCTTCTGGATTGCTCCAATACCGAGGGTCTCGGGAAATTGCAAAGACATTGATGTATATATTGGTATCTTCAAGGATGTCATAACCCATAATTTTGCAGTCCTCTCTAGTCTTGCGGGGGAGTAAAGCGGCGGGCGGATGCAATCTAAGAACCTCCTTGATGACCATCTGCATGTAGTGGAGTTCTGCAAGATCGCTATTGGTAATGATAGTTCGCTCTTGACCTAGTACCTCTCGAACCTCTAATTGTGCCTTAGCCATAACTTCAGGATGACTTGTGAGTTCTGACATGGCCCACTCCAAAGTGGTTCCTGTAGTCTCTGAAGCAGCTGCAAACATGTCCTGAAAATAATAATATTGTAACATATATTTATAATTAAATACTATATAAATTGTCAAAACAAACTTGATATGAAGTACTACCTCCGTACCAAAATATAAGTCGTCTTTGTAGGCTAAACTATTTAAAACAATACGTAGTACTCCCTCCGTCCTTAAAAGAGTGTACTTCCAACTTTGTTGGAGGGTCAAATTATCTCAAAGTTTGACCGAGTTTGTGGAAAAATATATCAATGCTTATGAAACCAAATAGGTATAAGACGAAAATATATTTTATCATGAATCTAATGCTATTAATTTGATGGCATAAATGTTGGTCTATTATTGTATAAATACGGTCAAACATAATTTTTTTTTGACTTTCCAACAAAGTTGAAAGTACACTCTTTCAAGAATGGAGGGAGTATGCAACTATTTCCTCTCGTGTTGATAAAAAATCAACTGCCAGCAAGTCAAAGCCCAAAGTTCAGCAAAAACTATATATACTCGAGTAGTACCTTTTTTGTGAGAAACCTAGCTATGATGTTTTTTTTTTTGAAACGAGAAACCTAGCTATGATGTTAACTTGCCTGTACATGACGAAGAGGTCACATATGAGATCGATCCAAACGATTAGAAAATGACCGGAAGGAAAATACTCACCAACAAGACAGTGACTATAATCTCTGTGGTTAGAGGGTACGCCGAGTCCTCCTCCTGCAGCCTGAGCAGCACGTCCAGCAGGTCCTCATCATCGGTGCTGCATGCGCCATGACCGGCTGCTCGCGCCACCTTGCGCTCGTCAAGGATCTCGGTGATGATGTGCTCAATGAGGTCCCGGATCCTCTTTATGCGGCGCTCGCCATTGCTGAGCCTCCGCACCAGTCGAGACGACGGGAAGAGGTCGACTAGGCAGAAGCCCCCCAGCAGGTCCATGATCTGGTCCATGGCGCGGAGGAAGTCCTCCTGCCGCGCGAACTTGCCGCCGAACGCCGCCCGCGCCACCACATTGTTGCCAAGCGCCGCGAACATCTCGCTGAGGTTGGCGGCGGCGCCCGCGGCCGTGGCCGCGGCGATGGAGCGGAGGAGGCCGCCCACCTCCTCGGCCCTGACGCGCTCCATGCGCTTCACCTGCTTGGAGCTGAGGAGCTCCACGATGCAGACCTTGCGCATCTGGCGCCAGTGGTCGCCGTAGGGGGCGAAGATGATGCCCTTGCCGCCGAAGCCGATGATCTCCTGCAGCTGGGTGGTCTGCCGGTTCGAGAAGGCGACGTCGTTGGTCTTCATCACCTCCGCCACCGCCTCGGCGCTGGAGACCACCACCGTGGGGACCTCGCCTAGCTTGAGGAGCGTCAGTGGCCCATGCCGGCGACACAGATCAGTGATGGTGCGGTGAGGGAGCGTGCCGAGGATGACGTGGTGGAGGCTGCCTATGATCGGGAGAGTCCATGGCCCGGGAGGCAGGTGCAGGTGCTTCTTGGGCTTGCTCTTGCCGCCGGAGAACCAAAGGGCCTGTAACGTGGATAGGGCTATGAAACATAAGGTTAACCAACCCTCCATGGCAGGCAGCTTATTTGCGAGTGGTCAATTCGTCGACAGCTGAGACGGATATATAGCCGGCCGGGCTAGGTGTAGGCGGAACATGAGCGGAAGCCGCCACCCTGGATGAGTATGGGTAGTAGCCCCCGTCACGCTCCCTTGGATGACTATTTGCCTCACTTGGTCAGAAATCCAAGGTTGCCTGATGGATCACGTTATCACAGGAATTGGCATCACAGGAGAACAGTGAAGAAAACAACAAACACATCACACCGAGAATTGACCAAGATAACAGCGCATCACGTGTATTGCCAAAAGTGATGGGCATTTACTATCTATCGATCTGTTATCTCTACTCTTATTAAAAACCGAGTTGGTAATGATGATGTGCCTGCCATCTTGTAATATAGACCGTCTGATCTATATTTAACGGATAGAAAGCAAACTATGATAATTTAAAAAAAAACGCACCTCTCTCCATATTTACAGATAAGGCCTTGCCTCGTTCATCCTTATCTCCCACGACCTCATTGCTGAGCAATTAAAAATGGAAGTCTCTGGAACAATTTGGCATGGTGGCCGCCTGCCGGCGCCGTCCATCCCCATGCCTCCGCCCAGTCCGACCACCAGTCACCACCACGCCCCACTCCTCCTCACATTATCTCTCATCTTTCTCGAGATATCATTTTTTCGATAAAATTATCGAGATACCATTTTTTCAATAAAATTCTTTAGATATCATTAGTTTTTACACACTGGATTACTCCTGCATAGGTCAATCACAATAGGTGTTTTGTAAAAAAAATGCATTTTGATATTCCGTACAATGCATAGACATCTTGCTAGTATACCAAATATATGTCTCCCTCTCAAGTGCCTGGCCGTGAACGAGTATTCCGCTGGAGAAAGATAGGATGAGCAGGTCTGCCCTAATACCCACGCATGGCCAGACGGGATGCATCCAATCAAAGTTGTAATTAATTGTTTTGGGATGACATTCTAGTTAACTACTCCCTCCATCCGAGTAGTGTAAAAAACGTTCTTATATTATGATATTATGAGACGGAGGGAGTAGATTATACCCGCGTGGTGCCGCAAAAGATTAGTGGGCTAAAATTGAGAGATGATGGCGCTCGTTAGGATTTTTCTTTTATAAGAACAGAAAAGGAAAACAGATGAGCTGTACCACTTAACTACTATTAAAGATGTTTTTTTAGTCTCCGCAGTAAGATGTTTGAGAGCTCTAGCAAACCATAGCTATGAAATTACAAGTACTGCCATACTTAGATGATAATTGCCTCCTTTCGCAGAAAAAGAAAGATAATTGCCTCAACAGTATTATCTTGAAATCAGGAGGAAGAAGCTCAATACCCACAAGGGAGGCATCAGGGCGCGGTCGGAATCGATCGCTCCCGCGATCGATCGCCAAGGAGCCGTTTCGCACCGAGGAGGGCGGTGGGAGAGGCTTCGGGAGAGAACCTTCCGCGGTAGCTTCCGTATTGTGAGCTACTCCTATTTGTGTTCTGCCATCTCACCTTGGACACCCTATTCCAAGGCCACGAAAACATATTACTACAAACGCACAAAGAATTTCAAAAGCAGAAAGCCATGGACAGCAATTTAAAAACAACTCCACTAGTCCTGAAGCCAAATGGCGTTATTCCTTAAACTCTCCAAGTCACAGACCAATACACCAACAACCCTATCACACTCCGGTATACCATACCATTTCGGCTCAGTAAAGACTAGAACAGGAGAAGAAGTTCGGTATGGTGGTAGAGACAGCATGGGTGTACGATATACAGAGGTATATTTCTTCAAGCTCAGCCGTCTGTTGGGGAAGAGCTCAGGGCAGGGAGGCGAAGGAAGGTAGCAGCCAGCCGCGCTCTGTCGCGAGCTCCACATAGCCTCTGAACTTCTCCTGCGCGTTCGGGATGTCGAGGGTCAGATCGTCGAGGCCTTCCTTGACGCGGGCGAAGCCGTTGGTCATCTGGTTGATGGTAATCAGCCCCTCGCTGGAGCACTCCTGCAGCAGAGCCAAGATGCTAGCTTCATTCTGCTTCTCCATCGCCATCACCAGCGCTTTCTTCACCACTTCATGGTTGAAGAAGGGCATCCCAAGGTCGCGGATGCACTGGCAGGCTTCCTTCAGGTCGCCGCCTGTGTTGTACTCCTCAAGGAGCTTGGAGATCTTGTCCTTTGCATCTTCCACAGCCCAGCCAGTGCCCCCACCCCAGCAGCGCAGTATCCTCTCACCGGAATGGCGGGCCGCAAGCAGAGAGCTGGCCATCTGGACAGTTTGACTACCACTGCTGTTTGGGCGCAGCTTGCTACTGATGTCATCCAAATTCAGTGGAAGCAAGACTTCATCGATCACTGCCCTGGCCAGGAAGAGGGCGAGTTCACTAGGAGCATCCACAATGTCGAGGGCGGTGTCTTCTGCTGACTGCAGGAGCATTATGAATCCCTTCATGATATCACCTGTGGAAAATAGTTCCAGGCTGAGTGAAGAAAGAAGTACAGAAGCCATCTCCTTCTCCCTGTTCTTCCTGTCCATAGCAAGCGTGATGAGCTTCTTAAGGAAAATGGCGTTGTATTCAGGGGCAGAAAGCTCTTGAAGGCTTCTAATGAGTTCCGGGACGTCATCTGAGAGGAAATACTCCTGAATTATGTGACCAGACTCTTCTTTAAAATGCTTCACCTTTTCACTGCTTGCATTCCACATATCTTCACCAGGGGCAGCAGATTTACAGAATGAAGCATCAAGCCACCCTTCAGATATGGCTGCGGAAAGCAGCTTGTCAAAAAGTGTTTTGGCTGAAGGAACATCAAGGCTCAGGTCATCAACAGTCTCCGCAACCCGAGAAAAACCCTTCGACACTTGATTAGAACTGATCAAACAACCCGTCGTTGATTCCTTCAACAACTTCAGGATTAATGGCTGTGACGACAGATTCTCGATACCAAGGATGAGAGCACGTTTCACAACCTCATGGTGGAAGAATGGAAGGCCCAGCTCCCTTATGCACCTAAAGGCTTCATCTGTGTCTCCACTCTCAATGTACTCCCTCAGAATATCCTGGATCCTCTTTTTCGCCTCTTCAACAGTGAAGTGTGTGCTCCCACCCCACTTGCGTTCAACTAACTCTGCATGGTGAGGAGCTGACAAGTAGCTCTTCTCAGCAACCTGCAGAACCTCAATACCTTTTGAAGATTCTGGAAGCAATGCTCTGGCTCGGGTGAGAAAAACAGGAGGCAGTATTTCATCAACAATGGCACGTGCCACAAAAACAGCCAAGACATCAATAGCGTCTGGTATATCCACAGACAGATCTTCTGTTGACTCTAGAAGCATCATAAAACCTTCACTCATCTTGGAGGAGTCCAATAGATCAGCATACAAGGCAGACAGCAGAATTGACGCCATTTCTTTTTCTTTATCATGGCGGTCCATTGCCATGGATATGAGCTTCTTCACAAAGTAATTGTGAAACTGATCGGATCCAAGACTCCTTAGCTCGGAAACTGACAGTTCCACATCTCCTGTACTAAAATACTCCTCAATTACTGGAACTACAAGCTTCCTGTAGTCATCTAATGTAGCAGGAACCTGCATTTGCAGAGAGGCATTGTTAGATTATAACGTCACATCAACAGAGAACGAAATGTTGGTAATACCATTGAGTGTAGATAGTTCAAACCTTTTTAGTTCCATTAACTAATTTGCCCAACTCTTGGGATGGTAACAGATTTGCATCTCCAAGGTTGTCTTGTTCAATTTTCCCACCAACATCTTCTGAAAGCAGCATTGACAGAGTTACAACAATATCGATAGGAACTATGAAGAATAAGATAGTATTTCAAAAAAAAAAAACCAATGCTAAATCTATGCAGAAGTAACAGTAGAAAAGAACTAAATATTGTCCTCTCATTGAACTGTGGAAGCAAGCAAACTTCTACATCTTTAGATGTCCGCGGTTAATATCACAAAAGCGGACAGCTGACGTATGGAAATGGAAAATATCATGGTACCAAATCACTCCAAAAATGAATTTATTATACACAAAATAATTGCCTAAACAACAACATCAAGTAAAAAACTGATGACTTGAGAAACAAGCTAAACATACTCATAGCATTCTACTTATGAAGTATGGATATATAGCGTGAGCTGCTCAGCATTTGGCAGTTGACATTTATGGAAAATAATAATCAGATCCCTCAACTGGAGATTGCATTTTGAGCAGCTTTAAGCTTTGACCACATGCTTAAACATATAGGGAAATAGAAACCAGTAATAGAAACAAAGGACAGTAACTACACCAGACTATATCAAAACCAACAAGTTATATCCCTTCCCCGTCCCATCGAGAATCCGTGAGGAAATTGCACACTAAAGAATTTATAGCCTTCCAGTCAAGAACAAGCAACCAAAAACTATCAGAAATTGTCACATACGTAAGCTTTTATAGGAGTTACGCTTATAACCCCTCCAGAAGATAACCATAGTACCGACCAACCATGGAGCGCAAAGACAATACTCAGAACAACATACCGAAACCGAAAATCCACTACCAATTGCATGACTGAACCGGACAGCAAGCACTGAAGTCCAATAAAATCAAGCGGTGTCGTATATCGTTGCTGTCAACTTTATATAACCATAATACTGAGTTGCCGACCAACCATGGAGCACAAAGACAATAATCAGATCAACATATCGAAACTGAAAAATCCACTACCAATTGCATGACCGAATTGGGCAGCAAGCACTGAAGTCCAATAAAAGCAAGCGGTGTCATATATCGTTGCTGTCAACTTTAGATAACCATAATACTGACCAACCATGGAGCGCAAAGACAATACTTAGATCAACATATCGTAACCGACAAATCCACTACCAATTGCATGAACAGACAGGGCACTAAAGTCCTAGATAAACAAGTTGTGTGTATCGTTGCTGCCAACTTTGTCGGCCACCCACATATGTCTTAATGGGTTTCAACCCCTTTCGGAGGAAAAAAAAACACCTATAACTTACCAAAAACCGTCGCCTATGTACTAAATCGAGACTCATATCGAAATCGACAAATCCACTATCAATTGCATAACCAAACTGAGAACTGAACTCCAATAGAAATAATCAGCGTGTATCCTTGCTGTCACCTTTGTCGGCGACCGCTAACGACATTTTGGGTTTTAACCCCTTTCGGCAAAAGATACAGACAACTATAACTAACCAAAAACCATCGCCTACGTACTAAATTAGGACTCATATCGAAATCGACAAATCCACTATCAATTGCATGACCAAACTGAGAGCTGAACTCCAATAGAAATAAGCAGCGTGTATCGTTGCTGTCACCTTTGTCGGCGACCGGTAACGACATTTTGGGTTTTAACCCCTTTCAGCAAAAGAAACAGCCACCTATAACTAACCAGAAACCGCTGCCTACATACTGAAGCAGGATTCCACCGACATCAAACCGAACAATAATCAAACAGCATCGGCTTTTCCCGCCAGCATGAACTATACTCGATAACGGTCTTCTCCCGCTTACAGTGCACTGAAAAACTTCACAAAACATCAAACCATCATTACTTGGTAACCATTGTACTCCCCAAAGTCATGCTGCTCCATCAGGCATGCATAGCAAGTAAGCAACAGGCAACCCTAGGAACAAAATTCACGTACGTGCATCATCAAATCACCCTCTAGAGGACAGCAGGGCCCCAGCAAAAGCAGAAGTGAACATTTACACTCCCTACGATTCTAGCCCCATCTACCAATTCCCAAACCGACTCCCTACTCCTACGGCATAGCATAATCCAGCACTACTACAACATAATTAAGCAGTACAGACAACGTAGAGGAGTATACAAGATAGCCGCAGCGAGCTAGCAATCAGTCACCTTTCTTAGCGGTGTGGTGGTGTGGGATGTGGCGGACGGCGATCCCGCCGTCCGCCGGCGCCCGCCCGCCTGTGGCGATCCGCAGATGCCCCTCCGCCAGCATCCTGGTGGGCGACCTCGCGCCGTCCTCCGCCGCCATCTCCCTCTGCCTCCTCCGCGCGCCCTCCTACACGCACACGCACACAGACCCAATCAAATCAGCACAGAAAACCGAGCGAGAGCAAGGGGCCGAATCGAACCAACCGGCCCCCGGGGCCGATCGGGAGGAGCTGCTGTCGTGGATACCTGCCGAGATCGGAGGCGGCGGCGGGGCAGCGGCGGAAGCCGGCGAGGCGGATCACGGGCGTGCGCCGCGCGGTGAGTGCGAGCGGAGAGGCGAGGCGAGGCGGGGCAGGGGGGAGGGAGTTTTTTATTTATCGGGCTACTATCCCGCTCTGACACCTATTGTTTATAATGGGCCGCCTTCGCAAATCACATTTACCCCCGGGTGTGCTAAGCTAATTTTGCTGGCTTAATCGGACTTTTTTTCAAGGAAAATCTGGACTTTTTTCACGGCTTTTCTTTTCTTACTTCCCAAGCACCACCGCCGTGAGACCGATGGAAGAAGAGGTCGGCGCGCTGTCGTGCAGGACCCGCTAACCCTCAGTGACATAATTATATCCCTAAAAATGCTCTCAGTGACATTAAGGCGGGCCCACCTGACAGTCATGCCTCACGGCCTCGCGGCGTGTCCTTGTCGCGGGGCGGGGGTTGGGTCCGTGGAACAGGCGCATGGGCCGGTGGGTGGTGGGGCGCGGGGGGGCGGACGGCTGGGGGATGGACGCGGCGGGCTCACGTGGATCGGGCGGATGGCTTGCGGGGAGCAGCGGATGGGGATGGACGCGTGTGGTGGTTCGGGGCTAGGCTGACACGTCAGGGAGGCGTCGGAAAAGCTGGCCGTCCCTTTCCAGCCCGCACGCGGCGGCGACGACGAGGAAGCGGCGGTGCCCTCTCCTCGCCGCACCCGCTGTATCGATCGCTGACAAAAATCCACCTCAGGTTCACTGGCCGCACCTGTAACTGACCGGCTTTACCTCATTTTCTGAAACGGAAGGACTCGTCGCTTTGGCTTTGTTTCAGTTGCAATCACATGGATGCGCGATAATATGGCATTCGGTTGCATCTTTACAGCCTGTGCGTGGGTTTGCTTGTCATCTCGGTGGCTTTTTTATTTTTTTTGTGGCGTGGTACTTATCCCGATGACTGGATTCGTGGCTTCGTCTACGCAAGTCGACAGGGGCGTGCCTGTGGTACGACAAAAGGCGTGTGTAATTCGGCCCTGCTATACATACGACACATTTGCATCGGATGACTGTACGATCATACGTGGCAGCGCTGCAGCGAGCGTGCACGCACGACGGGTTTGGGTTTGGGCTGAACTCTAGGCACGGCCAGGAAGGATCGTACAAATCGTATGCACACAGTCGTGTGTGAAGCAATTCGCTGTGTAATTTAGCATCGTCATCGCGTTTTGGCGGGCTCCTGGCTCCGTGGAGTGAACGAGTGACTGAACGCGGGCATGCACCGCTTTACGATCAGTAGCTGTACTCAACTTGATGTTTGTAAGCTACTCCCTCCGTAAATTAATATAAAAAGTTCAGATCACTATTTTAATAATCTAAACGCTTTTATATTAGTTTACAGAAGGAGTATATGAGTAGTTTTGGATATACTGAGAGAATATACTCGAAGCAGCATCTCGTCCGTGGGGCGAGGTAAAAGGGTGCGTTTGGTAGCCTGTGCCTAGTGAAGCCCGTGCGATGCAGTTTTGGCCCATTTGTAGCCGGTTCTGCATCCAAATCTTTTCGGGAAGCGAGAATCCTATTTCCCGCGTGGGTAGGGAGATGGCAACCAAACACCATTTCTTATGTTTTCTTTTTTTTCCCTCTTGTTCCATCGTTTTTCTGAGTTGTTTCGGTAGTTAGTAACAGATCCGGACGATTTCTCGCATGTGCTGACCGAGGCTGCATGCACTGGAGCAAAAGCGTAATCGGTAGTTAGTAACAGATCCGGACGATTTCTCGCATATGCTGACCGAGGCTGCATGCACTGGAGCAAAAGCGTGACTTCACATACACACTTGCGCAACTCATTGCATGCATGCAAAAAAGATGAAATTACTTACGTCAGCAAAGGTACAATCTAAATTCAAAATTCAAAATGTTTTGTAGACCAAACAGTAACTCCGATTCAAAATCCGTTTTCACACAAAATATTCGTCACGATGATCAAGATGATCTTTGAGCTACACATTTTTTAAAAAATCATCTAGGAAGAATCTAGAACAACAACCTTTTTGTCCTTGTGCATGCATGCATGCATGTGTATCTCATAAGAAGGTTAGAGAAATCAGTTTTATGCCCCGGTAATATCTGTGTAAACAACATGGTAACATATGTAGCACATGCGTGGGTGTTTGCTTGTCATCTTGATGGCTTTTTCATTTATTTTTTTGGCGTGGTACTTATCTTGATGACTGGATCCGTGGCTTCGTCTACGCAAGTCGACAGAGGCGTGCCTGTGGTGCGACAAAAGGCGTGTGTAATTTAGCGTCGTCATCGCGTTTTGGCGGGCTCCTGGCTCGGTGGAGTGAACGAGTGACTGAACGCAGGTGTGCACCGCTTTACGATCAGTAGTGTTGTACTCAACTTGATGTTTGTAAGCTATAGGAGTAGTTTTGGATATACTGAGAGGATATACTCGAAGCGGCATCAAAGTGTCAAAAAAAAAAAGAGACTCGAAGCAGCATCTCGTCCATGGTCCGACCCAAAGGCGCGTTTGGTAGCCTGCGCCCAGGCAAGCCCGTGCGATGCAGTTTTAGCCCATTTGGTAGCCTGCTATGCATCCAAATCTTGACCGGGAAGCGGGAATCCTATTTCCCGCGTGGGTCGGGGGATGGCAACCAAACACCATTTCTTCTGTTTTCATTTTCTTTTCCTCTGGTTCCATCGTTTTCCTGAGTTGGTTTTTCTTTTTTTCTGTGTTTTTTCTTTCATTTCTTCTTATTTTCTTTTCCATTTTTATTTTTCCTATTTTTATTCATTTTTCTAATTTACTGAAATTTTAAATTTTGGAAGAAAATTGAATTTTGTGAGCATTATCTGAAGTTCAGTAACAATTTATGAAATTCATGAATATTTTGTTAAATTTTTGAACATTTTGAATTGATATTTTAAAAAATATTCAATATGACTTTGTGAACATTTTTCTAAATCGATGAATAATTTTGAAATTCGTAATTTTTTTTGAATTCATGAACAATTTTTAAATTTGAAACATTTCAAATCAATGAACCTCTTTTGTACTCATGAGTATTTTTCAAATTTGTGACATTTTTTTGAAATTCAAAAGATTTTCCAAGTTTGTGAACATTGTATGAAATCCTGGAATATTTTTAAATTTTAAACATTTTTTGAAACCAGGAACAAATTTATTTTATTTTTAAATGAAAAACATGTTTCTAAATATGTAACTTTAAAAAAATTAATGAACATGTTTTGAGATTCGGAGCTTTCTTTGAAATCCTGAAGATTTGTTCAAGACGTGAAAAAATAGAAAACAAAAACAAAAGGCAAAAAAGGAACGAGAAAAACAAGCGAGACCCTCCCTGCACGGGCCAACCAAAATTCGCGCGTGGGGGAGCATGTGTTATGTGTTAGCTTGATTTCTACCACAGGTCAGGGAATAGGAGCTCCTGTCGGGAAGGAGTTGCTCTAGCAACGGATCTTAACCTTACAGGCACTACGATCGTCTGACGTGTCTGATTGTGAGGTGGTGGTGAAAGACATCGAGTAGGAAGAAGTGAACCATTTTATGGCGCGGAAGACATCTATCGGATTTCGGGTTCCGGCAAAACCCTTGAGGTTCGAACACTGGGATGCGCACAAAGACCTCCTCTCTACTTAATCACGCCCTCACCCTCACTGCGATCTCAAGGCTTAGCTCGTCGAACCCACAGAACAAGAGACACGAGGTTTATACTGGTTCGGGCCACCGATGTGGTGTAATAACCTACTCCAGTGTGGTGTGGTGGATTGCCTCTTGGGCTATGGATGAACAGTTACAAGGGAAGAACAGCATCTTGAGGAGAGGTGTTCTTGTGCTTGGTGAGTGTGAGGATGGTCTGAATGCTCTCCCCTGCTACGGTGGTGGTAGTCCTATTTATAGAGGCCCTGGTCCTCTCCCCAAATATTGAGCGGGAAGGGATGCCACAACGGCCAAATTCGAAGGGAGACAACTAGTACAAGTTATCCTGACTAAAGGTGGTCTTCGCCTGCCAAAGGCTCTGGTGGTGACGCCGTCTTTGGCTCCACGGAGACCTCCGTCCTGCCATCGTGCTGGTCTTGGTCTCGTTGCACCGATATGGAAACCTTTGCCTGATGCCTCGGTACTCCTCGCATGCGCTTGCCTCTTTAGCACCAAAGAGGAAACGAGGACACTGTGCGCGCTGGCGCCCGCCTGGCCTTGGTCGTCATGGCTTACGTCACGGGAACCTCGCGAGGTTCCCCTTGCCTTGATCTCTCCGCCCCTCGCGAGCCAGCCTGGTGAGGCTGCCCCCGAGGAGGTCTTGCGTCGTCCGCCTCGCGAGGGTCTTGAGTGTTTGCTGGTGAAGATGGGCCGTACGGGGCCGCTGGTGGAGCCACGCCGTGGGCCGCAGGCAGGCAAGTCTGGGGACCCCCGTTCCCAGGACGCCGACAACATCTTTGCAAAGTTTGTCATTTTAGGGAACCAATATCGAGATTAAGGCGCGAAAAACATCTCTGCAAAGTCAGTCGTTTTATGTATGAATGCAGAAACTCTAATTTCGACGCTCATACCCTTGCAAAAACACGCCTCTATTTTAGGTATTGGTCGTCATGTTTGGCTAGGTCTCTCATATGATCCTATCATAGTACCTGTAAACATTCTTACGGAGTAATTATAAAGTGTGTGTTTGCCTAAAAATTCCAAATATTGACTCGCGCGATGTTTAGAGCACCTCCTGGCAAGGCCCATTAGGGACGGGCAAATATGTTGTTTCCTCTCATCTAGGTAGCGTCAAGCTCATGCGAGTAGGAAGATGGCGCGAGCTCGCGTGCATCCCGACAAAACGGTAGGAGGAATTTGGTCACCTCCCGTCGAATCGGTCACCCTATTTAGCAATGTTCGCTTCACCGTTGAAACCCCCGCCAACATCCCCCCTTCAAGATCTCCATCCTGCGTGGATCCTTCGCCGATGAGCAGGTAAGTGATGCATCTTCTCCGACATGTGGTAGACGACAAAGGCGATTTCACTTCCTCCACTTCTCCGCCCGGTTTCGGGCCTCCACCCGGGTTTACCGATGGCAGTAAGTTCGATCACTGCCTCATCCCTCCTCTTCGAGCTTAGATCTATAAGCATGTGGTAGGAGTAGATCTTTGAGCATGTGGCAGCATTCTAGACCGTCGATCTATGAGCATGTGATATTATGGTAGCTAATAGTGATGGATTGGTACCATGCTATGCTTCTAGGATTTCATGATCTTCATGTTGTTTTTCATGGCGTTTTTGATGATTCTATGGTAGAAGTGGTACTAGCTTGTGAATCAGAGCATGTGTAGTATGCTAGTTTGCAAGTATGATCGATATGCAGGTGCGGTAGTGTGTTGAACTCCATGGTATGCTTTGAGCTTGAATATCAGGTATAGGGTGTTGTGTTGAACTTCATTATCCATGTGTACTATGCTTACTATCCATGTGTAGTTTTTTTTCTTACTATTCATGTATAGTGTGTTCCACTAGTCCTGATGCTAACGCTTCTAGAACATTTGCATGCAAAACATTAGTTAGGGCATTGGCTTGTCCAGGAACCAATTCATGACGTCCTATGTTGAGGGTCGGCTTACGGGTTTGAAAGAAGGATTAACTTGAAGGAAATATGCCCTAGAGGCAATAATAAAGTTGTTATTTATATTTCCTTATATCATGATAAATATTTATTATTCATGCTAGAATTGTATTAACCAGAAACTTAGTACATGTGTGAATACATAGACAAACAGAGTGTCCCTAGAATGCCTCTACTTGACTAGCTCGTTAATCAAAGATGGTTAAGTTTCCTAGCCATAGACATGTGTTGTCATTTGATGAACGGGATCACGTCATTAGAGAATGACGTGACGGACAAGACCCATCCATTAGCTTAGCACTATGATCGTTTAGTTTATTGCTATTGCTTTCTTCATGACGTATACATGTTCCTATGACTATGAGATTATGCAACTCCCGAATACCGGAGGAACACTTAGTATGCTATCAAACGTCACAAGATAACCGGGTGATTGTAAATATGCTCTACAGGTGTCTTCAATGGTGTTTGTTGAGTTGGCATAGATCGAGATTAGGATTTATCACTCCGAGTATCGGAGAGGTATCTCTAGGCCCTCTCGGCAATGCACATCACTATAAGCCTTACAAGCAATGTGACTAATGAGTTAGTTGCAGGATGATGCATTACGGAACAAGTAAAGAGACTTGGCGGTAACGAGATTGAACTAGGTATGGTGGTACCGACGATTGAATCTCGGGCAAGTAACATACCGATGACAAAGGGAACAACGTATGTTGTTATGCGGTTTGACCGATAAAGATCTTCGTAGAATATGTAGGAGCCAATATAAGCATCCAGGTTCCACTATTGGTTATTGACCGGAGATGTGTCTCGGTCATATCTACATAGTTCTCGAACCCGTAGGGTCCACACGCTTAACGTTCGATGATGATTTGTATTATGAGTTTATGTGATTTGATGACCGAAGGTTGTTCGGAGTCCCGGATTAGATCACGGACGTGACGAGGAGTCTCGAAATGGCCGAGACATAAAGATTCATATATTGGAAGGCTACATTCAGACACCGGAATGGTTCGGGTCGTTTCGGATAAGTTTTCGAGTACCGGGGGTTACCAGACCCCCCCCCCCCGGGAAGTTATTGGGCCTCATGGGCCTAGTAGTGGAAGAGAGGAGGCAGGCCAAGGAGTGGCACGCGCCCCCCCTAGCCCAAACCAAATTGGACTAGGGTTGGGGGGCGGGCCCCCTTTCCTTCTCTCCTCCTCCTCCTTCCCCCCTTCTCCTTGTGGGAATAGGAAAGGGGTGGGCGAATCCTACTTGGAGTAGGACTCCCCCCCTTGGGCGCGCCACCCTTGGCCGGCCTCCTCCTCCCTCCCTCCTTTATATACGTGGGGAAGGGGGCACCCTAGAACACACAAGTTGATCTTTTAGCCGTGTGCGGTGCCCCCCTCCACAGAAACACACATCGGTCATATCGTCGTAGTGCTTAGGCGAAGCCATGCGCCGGTAACTTCATCGTCACGTCGCCACGCCGTCGTGCTGACGAAACTCTCCCTCGGCCTCAACTGGATCAAGAGTACGAGGGACGTCATCGAGCTGAACGTGTGCTGAACACGGAGGTGCCGTACGTTCGGTGCTAGGATCGGTCGGATCATGGAGACGTACAACTACATCAACCACGTTGATAAACGCTTCCGCTTTCGGTCTACGAGGGTACGTGGACACACTCTCCCGGCTCGTTGCTATGCTTCTCCTAGATAGATCTTGCGTGATCGTAGGCAAATTTTTCGAAATACTACGTTCCCCAACAGTGGCATCAGAGCCTGGTTTATGTGTAGATGTTATATGCACGAGTAGAACACAAAGAGTTGTGGGCAATAATAGTCATACTGCTTACCAGCATGTCATACTTTGATTCGGCGGTATTGTTGGATGAAGCGGCCCAGATTGACATTACATGACCGCGTTCATGAGACTGGTTCTACCGCCGTGCTTCGCACATAGGTGGCTAGTGGGGGTCTATTTCTCCAACTTTAGTTGAATCGAGTGTGACTATGCCCGGTCCCTGTTGACGGTTAAAACAACACACTTGATGAAAAATCGTTGTGATTTTGATGCGTAGGTAAGAACGGTTCTTGCTAAGGCCGTAGTAGCCACGTAAAACTTGCAACAACAAAGTAGAGGGCATCTAACTTGTTTTTGCACGACTTGCTGTGATGTGATATGGTCAAGACGTGATGATATATAAATTGTTGTATGAGATGATCATGTTTTGTAAAAGTTATCGGCAACTGGCAGGAGCCTTATGGTTGTCGCTTTATTGTATGAAATGCAATCGCCATGTAATTGCTTTACTTTATCACTAAGCGGTAGCGATAGTCATAGAAGCAATAGTTGGCGAGACGACAACGATGCTTTGATGGAGATCAAGGTGTCAAGCCGGTGACGATGGTGATCATGACAGTGCTTTGGAGATGGAGATCAAAGGCACAAGATGATGATGGCCATATTATATCACTTATATTGATTGCATGTGATGTTTATCCTTTATGCATCTTAGTTTGCTTAGTACGGCGGTAGAATAATAAGATGATCTCTCACTAAATTTCAAGGTACAAGTGTTCTCCTGAGTATGCACCGTTGCTACAGTTCGTCGTGCCGAGACACCACGTGATGATCGGGTGTGATAAGCTCCACGTTCACATACAGCGGGTGCAACCCAGTTTTGCACACGCAGAATACTCGGGTTAAACTTGACGAGCCTAGCATATGCAGATATGGCCTCGGAACACTGAGACCGAAAGGTCGAGCGTGAATCATATAGTAGATATGATCAACATAGTGATGTTCACCATTGAAAACTACTCCATCTCACGTGATGATCGGACATGGTTTAGTTGATTTGGATCACGTGATCACTTAGATGATTAGAGGGATGTCTATCTAAGTGGGAGTTCTTAAGTAATATGATTAATTGAACTTTAATTATCATGAACTTAGTACCTGATAGTATTTTGCACGTCTATGTTGTTGTAGATCAATGGCCCGTGCCACTGTTCCTTTGAATTTTAATGCATTCCTAGAGAAAGCTAAGTTGAAAGATGATGGTAGCAACTAAAGGACTGGGTCTGTGATACGTCTCCAACGTATCTATAATTTTTGATTGCTTCATGCTATATTATATTCTGTTTTGGATGATTAATGGGCTTTGTTATACACTTTTATATTATTTTTGGGACTAACCTATTAACCGGAGGCCCAACCCAAATTGCTGTTTTTTGCCTATTTCAGAGTTTCGCAGAAAAAGAATATCAAACGGAGTCCAAACGGAATGAAACCTTCGGGAACGTGATTTTCGGAACAAACGTGATCCAGAGGACTTGGAGTCTACGTCAAGAAATCAACCAGGAGAGCACGAGGCAGGGGGGTGCGCCTACCCCCCTGGGCGCACCCTCCACCCTCGTGGGGCCCACGTTGCTCCACCGACGTACTTCTTCCTCCTATATATACCTACGTACCCCCAAACCAACAGAAGCATCCACGAAAACCTAATTCCATCGCTGCAACCTCTTTACCCGTGAGATCCCATCTTGGGGCCTTTTCCGGCATCCTGCCGGAGGAGGAATTGATCACGGAGGGCTTCTACATCAACACCATAGCCTCTCCGATGATGTGTGAGTAGTTTACGTCAGACCTTCGGGTCCATAGTTATTAGCTAGATGGCTTCTTCTCTCTCTTCGGATCTCAATACAAAGTTCTCCACGATTCTCGTGGAGATCTATTCGATGTAATCTTCTTTGGCGGTGTGTTTGTTGAGACCGATGAATTGTGGGTTTATGATCAAGTTTATCTATGAACAATATTTGAATCTTCTCTGAATTCTTTTATATATGATTGGTTATCTTTGCAAGTCTCTTCGAATTATCAGTTTGGTTTGGCCTACTAGATTGATCTTTCTTGCAATGGGAGAAGTGCTTAGCTTTGGGTTCAATCTTGCGGTGTCCTTTCCCAGTGACAGCAGGGGCAGCAAGGCACGTATTGTATTGTTGCCATCGAGGATAACAAGATGGGGTTTATATCATATTGCATGAGTTTAACCCTCTACATCATGTCATCTTACTTAAAGTATTACTCTGTTCTTTTGAACTTAATACTCTAGACGCATGCTGGATAGCGGTCGATGTGTGGAGTAATAGTAGTAGATGCAGGCAGGAGTCGGTCTACTTGTCACGGACGTGATGCCTATATACATGATCATATCTAGATATTCTCATAACTATGCTCAATTCTATCAATTGCTCAACAGTAATTTGTTCACCCACCGTAATACTTATGCTCTTGAGAGAAGCCACTAGTGAAACCTATGGCCCCCGGGTCTATTTTCCATCATATTAATCTTCCAACACTTAGCTATTTTTATTGCCTTTTATTTTACTTTGCATCTTTATTATAAAAATACAAAAATATTATCTTATCATATCTATCAGATCTCACTTTCGTAAGTGACTGTGAAGGGATTGATAACCCCTTTATTGCGTTGGTTGCGAGGTTTTTATTTGTTTGTGTAGGTGCGAGGGACTTGAGCATGGCCTCCTACTGGATTGATACCTTGGTACTCAAAAACTTAGGGAAATACTTACGCTACTTTGCTGCATCACCCTTTCCTCTTCAAGGGAAAACCAACGCAGTGCTCAAGAGGTAGCAGTCCGTAACTTGAGGACTATCCTCATTGCTGCACAGAAGAATTACGTCCTGGAAGCATCGCTAGGTGCAAGATCCGCTGTAGGAGCAACACCAGACATTGTGAACGCCTGGTAGAGCAAAGCTGATGACTACTCGATAGTTCAGTGTGCCATGTTTTACGGCTTAGAACCGGGACTTCAACGACGTTTTGAACGTCATGGAGCATATGTGATGTTCCAGGAGTTGAAGTTAATATTTCAAGCAAATGTCCGGATTGAGAGATATGAAGTCTCCAACAAGTTCTACAGCTGCAAAATGGAGGAGAATAGTTCTGTCAGTGAACATATACTCAAAATGTCTGAGTACAACAATCACTTGACTCAACTGGGAGTTAATCTTCCGGTTGATAGTGACATTGGCAGAGTTCTTCAATCACTGCCACCAAGCTACAAAAGCTTCGTGATGAACTATAATATGCAAGGGATGGATAAGACAATTCCGGAGCTCTTTGCAATGCTAAAGGCTGCGGAGGTAGAAATGAAGAAGGAGCATCAAGTGTTGATGGTCAACAAGACCACTAGTTTCATGAAAAAGGGCAAAGGGAAGAAGGGGAACTTCAAGAAGAACGGCAAGCAAGTTGCTGCTCAAGTAAAGAAGCCCAAGTCTGGACCTAAGCATGAGACTGAGTGCTTCTACTACAAAGGGACTGGTCACTGGAAGTGGAACTGCCCCAAGTATTTGGCGGATAAGAAGGATGGAAAAGTGAAAGGTATATTTGATATACATGTTATTGATGTGTACCTTACTAATGCTCGTAGTAGCGCCTGGGTATTTGATACTGGTTTTGTTGCTCATACTTGCAACTCGAAACAGGGGCTACGAATTAAGCGAAGATTGGCTAAGGACGAGGTGACGATGCGCGTGGGAAATGGTTCCAAAGTCGATGTGATCGCCGTCGGCACGCTACCTCTACATCTACCTTTGGGATTAGTTTTAGACCTGAATAATTGTTATTTGGTGCCAACGTTAAGCATGAACATTATATCTGGATCTTGTTTGATGTGAGACGGTTATTCATTTAAATCAAAGAATAATGGTTGTTCTATTTATATGAGTAATATCTTTTATGGTCATGCACCCTTGATGAGTGGTCTATTTTTGTTGAATCTCGATAGTAGTGATACACATATTCATAGTATTGAAGCCAAAAGATATAAGTTCAATAATGATAGTGCAACTTATTTGTGGCACTGCCGTTTAGGTCATATTGGTGTAAAGCGCATGAAGAAACTCCATGCTGATGGGCTTTTGGAATCACTTGATTATGAATCACTTGATGCTTGCGAACCATGCCTCATGGGCAAGATGACTAAAACTCCGTTCTCCGGAACTATGGAGCGAGCAACAGACTTATTGGAAATAATACATACTAATGTATGCGGTCCGATGAGTGTTGAGGCTCGCGGCGGGTATCGTTATTTTCTGACCTTCACCGATGATTTGAGCAAATATGGGTATATCTACTTGATGAAACATAAGTCTGAAACATTTGAAAAGTTCAAAGAATTTCAGAGTGAAGTGGAAAATCATCGTAACAAGAAAATAAAGTTTCTACGGTCTGATCGTGGAGGAGAATATTTGAGTTACGAGTTTGGTCTTCATTTGAAACAATGCGGAATAGTTTCGCAACTCACGCCACTCGGAACACCACTGCGCAATGGTGTGTCCGAACGTCGTAACCGCACTTTATTAGATATGGTGCGATCTATGATGTCTCTTACTGATTTACCGCTATCGTTTTGGGGTTATGCTTTAGAGACGGCTGCATTCACGTTAAATAGGGTACCATCTAAATCCATTGAGATGACACCATATGAACTGTGGTTTGGCAAGAAACCCAAGTTGTCGTTCCTTAAAGTTTGGGGCTGCGATGCTTATGTGAAAAACCTTCAACCTGATAAGCTCAATCCCAAATCGGAGAAATGTGTCTTCATAGGATACCCAATAGAGACTGTTGGGTACACCTTCTATCACAGATCTGAAGGCAAGATATTCATTGCTAAGAATGGATCCTTTCTATAGAAGGAGTTTCTCTCGAAAGAAGTGAGTGGGAGGAAAGTAGAACTTGATGAGGTAAATGTACCTACTCCCTTATTCGAAAGTAGTTCATCACATAAATCAGTTCCAGTGATTCCTACACCAATTAGTGAGGAAGCTAATGATGATGATCATGAAACTTCTCATCAAGTTACTACCGAACCTCGTAGGTCACCCAGAGTAAGATCCGCACCAGAGTGGTACGGTAATCCTATTCTGGAGGTCATGTTACTTGACCATGACGAACTTACGAACTATGAGGAAGCGACGATGAGCCCAGATTCCGCGAAATGGCTTGAGGCCATGAAATCTGAGATGGGATCCATGTATGAGAACAAAGTGTGGACTTTGGTTGACTTGCCCGATGATCGGCAAGCCATAGAGAATAAATGGATCTTCAATAAGAAGACTGACGCTGACAGTAATGTTACTGTCTACATTGCGAAAGGTTTTCGACAAGTTCAAGGAGTTGACTACGATGAGACCTTCTCACCCGTAGCGATGCTTAAGTCCGTCTGAATCATGTTAGCAATTGCCGCATTTTATGATTATGAAATTTGGCAAATGGATGTCAGAACTGCATTCCTTAATGGATATCTTAAAGAAGAGTTGTATATGATGTAACCAGAAGGTTTTGTCGATCCAAAAGGTGCTAACAAAGTGTGCAAGCTCTAGCGATCCATTTATGGACTGGTGCAAGCATCTCGGAGTTGGAATATACGCTTTGATAGTGTGATCAAAGCATATGGTTTTATACAGACTTTTGGAGAAGCCTGTATTTACAAGAAAGTGAGTGGGAGCTCTGTAGCATTTCTGATATTATATGTGGATGACATATTGTTGATCAGAAATGATACGGAATTTCTGGAAAGCATAAAAGGATACTTGAATAAGAATTTTTCAATGAAAGATCTCGGTGAAGCTGCTTATATATTGGGCATCAAGATCTATAGAGAAAGATCAATACACTTAATAGGACTTTCACAAAGCACATACCTTGATAAAGTTTTGAAGAAGTTCAAAATGGATCAAGCAAAGAAAGGGTTCTTGCCTGTGTTACAAGGTGTGAAATTGAGTCAGACTCAATGCCAGACCACTGCAGAAGATACAGAGAAAATGAAAGTCATTCCCCATGCTTCAACCATAGGTTCTATCATGTATGCAATGCTGTGTACCAGACCTGAAGTGTGCCATGCTATTAGTTTAGCAGGGAGGTACCAAAGTAATCCAGGAGTGGATCACTGGACAGCGGTCAAGAACATCCTGAAATACCTGAAAAGGACAAAGGATATGTTTCTCGTTTATGGAGGTGACAAAGAGCTCATCATAAATGGTTATGTCGATGCAAGCTTTGACACTGATCCGGATGACTCTAAGTCACAAACCGGATACGTATTTATATTGAACGGTGGAGCTGTCAGTTGATGCCGTTCTAACCAAAGCGTCATGGCGGGATCTACGTGTGAAGCAGAGTACATAGCTGCTTCAGAAGCAGCGAATGAAGGAGTCTGGATGAAGGAGTTCATATCCGATCTAGGTGTCATACCTAGTGCATCGGGTCCAATGAAAATCTTTTGGGACAATACTGGAGCAATAACCTTGGCGAAGGAATCCAGATTTCACAAGAGAACCAAACACATCAAGAGACGCTTCAATTCCATCCGCGATCAAGTCAAGGAGGGAGACATAGAGATTTGCAAGATACATACGGATCTGAATATTGCAGACCCGTTGACTAAGCCTCTCTCACGAGCAAAACATGATCAGCACCAAGACTCCATGGGTGTTAGAATCATCACTATGTAATCTAGATTATTGACTCTAGTGCAAGTAGGAGACTGAAGGAAATATGCCCTAGAGGCAATAATAAAGTTGTTACTTATATTTCCTTATATCATGATAAATGTTTATTATTCATGCTAGAATTGTATCAACCGGAAACTTAGTACATGTGTGAATACATAGACAAACAGAGTGTCCCTAGTATGCCTCTACTTGACTAGCTCCTTAATCAAAGATGGTTAAGTTTCCTAGCCATAGACATGTGTTGTCATTTGATGAACGGGATCACATCATTAGAGAATGATGTGATGGACAAGACCCATCTGTTAGCTTAGTACTATGATCGTTTAGTTTATTGCTATTGCTTTCTTCATGACTTATACATGTTCCTATGACTATGAGATAATGCAACTCCTGAATACCGGAGGAACACTTAGTGTACTATCAAATATCACAACGTAACTGGGTGATTATAAAGATGCTCTACAGGTGTCTCCGATGGTGTTTGTTGAGTTGGCATAGATCGAGATTAGGATTTGTCACTCCGAGTATCGGAGAGGTATCTCTGGGTCCTCTCGGTAATGCACATCACTATAAGCCTTGCAAGCAATGTGACTAATGAGTTAGTGCGGGATGATGCATTATGGAACGAGTAAAGAGACTTGCCGGTAACGATATTGGACTAGGTATGGTGATACCGACGATCGAATCTCAGGCAAGTAACATACCGATGACAAAGGGAACAACGTATCTTGTTATGCGGTTTGACCGATGAAGATCTTCGTAGAATATGTAGGAGCCAATATGAGCATCCAGCTTCCGCTATTGGTTATTGACCGGAGATGTGTCTCGGTCATGTCTACATAGTTCTCGAACCCGTAGGGTTCGCATGCTTAACGTTCGATGACGATTTGTATTATGAGTTTATGTGATTTGATGACCGAAGGTTGTTCGGAGTCCTAGATGAGATCACAGACATGACGAGGAGACTCGAAATGGTCGAGACATAATGATTCATATATTGGATGGCTACATTCGGACACCGGAATGGTTCGGGTCGTTTCGGATAAGTTTCGGAGTAACGGGGGTTACCGGAACCCCCCGGGAAGTTATTGGGCCTCATGGGCCTAGTAGTGGAAGAGAGGAGGCAGGGCAAGGAGTGGCGCCCCCCGAGACCCTTCGAGAAACTGTGTGTGATGTAATGATCGCAAACGGTGGTGTAGGAAAACCGTCAGAAATGTATAAAACGTTTGCGATGACGGATGCATCAAACACGGTTCAGGTTTTAGTTGCGTGTGCGGTGAAGGGCATACGGTTCAGTTCAATTAACTGTTTGCGATGAGGAGGAACAAAAGAAATGGGCAGCCAGATGAAGGTGTGTACGATGTACAGCATACGGTTCACTCGGATGAACTGTTTGTGATTAGGCAACACAAAAGAAATGGGCAGCCCGATCAAGGTGTGTGCGATGTACAGCATACGGTTCACTCAGATGAACTGTTTGTGATTAGGCAAGAGAACAAAAACGGTTCAATATAACAAGATGTGTGTGATACGCAGCAAACAGGTATGTAATCAGAAATATGTGTGAAGATCGATAATAACGCAGACGATTGCTTCTAATAAGACGTATGTGATATGCTCTGTCTACACAACAACTATTGGCCATTGTGGGACGGGCGGTCATCCGGATACGCCATAAGGATGTGAAGATGCATTCCTATCAGCAAGGACTAGCTGTTCCACCAGTAGCTCATGTAAGAAAACTATCAAGTTAAGTGTGCTCAGGCTGGAGCAGCCATCGGATGGTTGACTGGATGGGAAGTTGTGTCGATGTTAAATTAGGAGATGGGATGGGTCATTTCGGTCAAATGACCAAAATGCCCCATTCCCTTAGCTAATTTAACCTCGAGGTCCTTGTTTTTTATTTTTTTTTATTTTTTAACACATGTTAAAGAAGGTCTACCGCATTACTTTTTGACAATGTGCGATACGTGGCATACAGTTGATCCATCAGACCTATTTGTGATGGAATAGGCCGTGTGTGTTGTGGGCAAATGCTTGCTAGTATTCAACCGTTTGGGATTGATGAATTCATCACCGACGGGTTCCCTAGTGTGGTCCGTGTTCATCTGATCATCATCTACTTCTTGTGCTAGCTCGGTGCTAAGTTTTCATTAATTTATGCCGTTTTATGAACACGCCACTGTTTCTCGCCATTTCCTCACCTGTCTCCCGCCACCCTGCTATATTGCGCATAGGGGGCGCGCGACGCACGGAGGCGACAAGCGCAGCCTGTAGCACATCCACCTTTTCCAAGCATGCCAACCCACCAAAGCGCCGCCTCTGCCATCAACCTCGTCGACGAGGAAAACGAGCAGGCGCCACGGCCCGTCGAGGCCGAGGCGCTCCCCGGCAACGCGATGGACGACGCCATGATGCGCGTCATCGCCAGGGTTGAGCAGACCTTTGGCGCATGGCGCTTGAGCGCCGCGGATTAAGATAGGCATGTCAGCGCCGACAGGCTGCAGCTCGCTGCACAACGTGATCGATGGCGCGCTGCAGAGCAAGCTAGGCGCGTCCGCGCCAATAGGCTGCGGCTCGCTGCACGGCGAGACCGTTGGAGCACCGCAGAGCGAGAGGCGCGGTGCGCCGCACAGCAAGAGCGGATCCATCGGCGCTTTCCTGTCGACACGGCGTCGCAGCTGGGTACACGTCCCGTCAGTACCCCCATTCCTCGCCAGGAGTGGGCAGAGGCCCTCAGCGCCGTACTTGCACCAGAGGCCGGCCGCGCCGTACTTGCACCGGACGCCCGCTGCACCGTTCGCAATGGTGCCGCCGTTCGCCTTATCCGCGGCCCGCTGGATGCCAACGCGCTGGTCCGTAGGCTCGACCGCCTCGTTGGCCCAGGTGTCCACCTAGGCGCAGTAGAGGAACATGGCCGTCGCATCCTCGAGCTGGTGATCTCCGATGAAATAGCCAACGTGGAGCTCGAGATCGCGCTCCAGATGTACCGCGAGCGTGTCGACCGCTTGGACGAACGCCTGCACGAGTTCAGGCAGAGCCAAGAGCTACCCTAGGCAAGGGCTGCTGGTCATGGTCTCATGGACGCTTTTTATTTTGAAAAGTCGTTTCGACGTGGATATCTTTGTATTCACAACAATTATAGTATTGCTCTGTTTCAATGTGTGTACTCTGTTTTTCATTCTTATATGTTCTGTTTTAATGTGTGTATATACGCTTTCCATTCCATATATGTGGATGATAACAGCTAGATTCAAATTAGTATACAAAAACAGATAGAAAATGGAATTCATAATATATATATTAATTGTTCATTAGATCATCACAGAATATATATATATATATATAAATATATAAAAATAAATAAATAAATATATAATATCATCACATATACGTGATGATACTTAACTACTAGGTACAATGCATAAAATTGAAAACGAACAATACTAAAACTAATAATCCCTCCTGGGGCCAGTATTCCGGCAGCCCCTCGCCAGCAGCTCCCTGGTGCGCGGCGTCTTTCTAGTGCGGAGGCAGTACTCCGACTCCTCCGCCTCACAGCCTTGACATACCGATCTGCCTCCTGCTGGCGGACGCGCGCGGCCGATCTTGCCATTTCGTTGGGCGCCCACCGGAGCTCCTCGTCGGTGGCACGCCGGAGCTTATCAGCCCACCTCCACGCAGCGACGAGGCGCCCGGCGCCTATGACCTTCCTCGCGAAGTACCCATCTTCATACACCTCCTCGGCACGACGACGCGCCCGCCCCCAAAGCTCCGCCGCCTCCTTTTTCCAGGCGGCATAACGGGCTTCACAGGCCGCCTGGTACCTGGCTTCATCCTCCGCTATCTCCTTCTTGAACGCCACTTGCCTGGCTTTCTCAGCCGGCGGCAGCGACTTTCACAAACAAAGATTGTATTGGCCCTAAAACCAACCCAAAGTTGGGGGGTCCGGCGTAACCTCGTCAGGCGGCGCGTAGGGGTCCTCGTCGCTGCTAATCGACTGAGCGTCCTCGGGGGGCGGCGACTCCTCGTCGGCGCGTGGGCAGACCGGCGGCGCCATGGCAGAGATTTGAGAGAGAGAGAGAGGCGAGCGAGGGGAGGATGTAGATGAGAATGCAGGCGGGACGACGTGAGCAAGGTAGTATTTATTGGCGGCCGGAATCTAGATCGACGGGGACAGTACACACGCTGGTCGCTGAAATTTACGAGTACTGTAGTTTGAATTACACACAATTCCCACATCAAATCCGTATGTCAACATAATAGCTGACGGTTTTCAATACAGAACCGTGTTTGATTAATGATCCCCGCCAATCACCTACCAAGCCTCAAGCCGCGAGATAGAGTGCCAATCGTGTGGGGGCCAGTTATCTTGCCAGATCTTTACATTTTTTTTGAACACCAGATATTTACATCGTCTGATGATTTTTTAACTCGCACACAAGTACACAAAAATATGATTTTTCAAACCGTTTTGGTTAGGCGTTGCATGTAAATGTAGTTCAAATTTTAATTACGGTCATTAAATGGTTAGAAAATCACGTAAATGTCTTTAAAAGGTCAAATGACCCCTCAAAATTTCCAAATTTTCACATGACAGTTGTATTAGCGCACGTTAAACGTTGGAAAAAAAATCAAGGCCGTAAGAGGAAGCTATCTCCCGTCCGTCAGCAAACATGCGTTGTTCCCTCTCGGAACCATGAACCTTCTAGTGAGTTGCTCCGGTTTGTGAGGGGTGTGTGTCCAAACTTTCGTCAAACAGGCCAATTTTTTTTACCACATCATCTTGGTGGCATGACATTAAATCAAGCAAGGTTTCATGTTTTTCTGATCATTTTTTAATTTTTTGGAATTAAAATGCCATGGCATGCACTCCATGCATGTGCCCATGCCTTGACACCAATATGTTTGAAAATTCCTTTGAATCTACTGCACATGGAATTAACTCGCACACAAGTACACAAAAATATGATTTTTTCAAACCGTTTTGGTTAGGCGTTGCATGTAGATGTAGTTGAAATTTGAATTATGGTCATTAAATGGTTAGAAAATCACTTAAATGTCTTTAGAAGGTCATGACCCCTGAAATTTACCAAATTTTCACATGACAGTTGCACGTTAAACGTAGGAAAAAATTTGAAGGCCGTAAGAGGAAGCTATCTCCCGTTTGTCATCAAACATGCATTGTTCCCTCTCGGAACCACGAACCTTCTAGCGAGTTGTTCCGGTTTGTGAGGGGTGTGTGTCCAAACTTTTGTCAAAATGCCAATTTCTTTACCACATCATCTTGGTGGCATGACATTACATCAACCAAGGTTTCATGTGTTTCTGATTTTTTTGGGATTAAAATGCCATGCCACTCCATGCATACGTATTCATGCATATGTGTCCATGTCGTGATACAAATATGTTTGAAAATTCCTTCTAGTTTACTGCACATGGAATTAACTCGCACACAAGTACATAAATATGATTTTTCAAACTGTTTTGGTTACGCGTTGCATGTAGATGTAGTTCAAATTTGAATTGCGGTCATTAAATGACTAGAAAATCACTTAAATGTCTTTAAAAGGTCAAATGATCCCTAGAATTTTCAAAATTTCACATTACAGTTGTAGTAGTGCACGTTAGACGTTGAAAAAAATTTGAAGGCCGTAAGAGGAAGCTATCTCCCGTTCGTCATCAAACATCCATTGTTCCCTCTCGGAACCATGAGCCTTGTAGTGAGTTGCTCCGGTTTGTGAGGGGTGTGTGTCCAAACTTTGGTCAAACATGCCAATTTTTTTACCACATCATCTTGGTGGCATGACATTACATCAACCAAGGTTTCATGTGTTTCTGATTTTTTTTAATTTTTTGGAATTAAAATGCCATGTCACTCCATGCTTAATTGTGTCATAGCCATTAGACCAATATGTTTGAAATTCCTTCCAATTTACTACACATGGAATTAAATCGCACACAAGTACACGAAATATGAGTTTTCAAACCGTTATGGTTAGCTGTTGCATGTATATGTAGTTCAAATTTCAATTACAGTCATTAAATGGCTATAAAATCACTTAAATGTCTTAGAAGGTCAAATGACCCCTGAAATTTTCCAAAATTTGACATGACAGTTGTATTAGTACTACAAAATTTCTCGTTCATTTAAAACACCATCCATTGGCACTTTATTCCAAATTCGTCTTTCACAGCTAATAAAAAATATCTACAACATCACACATAGTTGTTTTCTAGGAACCGTTTGCGATGAAAATATCTGGGTCTATTTAAGTCTCCCTCCTTAAGCTTCGCCGGCTCGTCTGCTCTAGTGTCGGCAACCCCCGAATCCACGAATCCCGATCCCCATTCCCGCACCCCCTTCTTGCAAAGATGACGCCGTGGAAACGCTTCGTGAAGGCCCGTACGATGGGCGCGTCCCACCCGAGCACCGGCGCCTACGCCGAGAGTGCTGCCGCATCCGCATTGAGCGCGGTCGCTTCTGCCGAGAGGGCGTCTGCAGCAGCCGACAGGGCAGCTACAGCAGCCGAGACGGCTACAGCTGTTGCTGCAACGGCGGCTGCAAACGCTGAGAGCGCTCGAGCTGTCGTCCGTGCCGCTGATGTCGCCCTGGCCCAGGTCGAGGCCATCCACGCCAAGATCGAGGATGCACATGCCAAGATATTCCAGGCCACCTCAGACTCCAGCATGCAACCCACGTCTGAAAAGGCGGCGGTGGACATGGAGCACCTGCTTCCTCATGAGGTCGCCGAGCGGGAGCTGGAGATGCAGGAGGCGGTGGAGATCGAGGAGCGCCGGGAGGAGGAGTTGCACGTGGCCGAGGTCGAGGTAGAGAAGAGTCTGTCCGTCGAGGAATCGGCGATGGAGTACCAACGCGAGCTCTGGCGTAGCCACTACTACGAGTACTACAACCTTGAGGGCGGCGCCGAGGACGAGGACGAGGATGAGGATAAGGATGAGGACGCGGTCGACTTCAGCAGGGGGGACGCGGAGTCCACCAACGGCGGCATGTCACCTGGACAAGTCATCGACGTCTCATCTCACACCGGCGATGCATAGGCCGGCGCGGCGGCGGATTTTTAATTATGTATACATAGGCTTTGTTTTTATTGCTGGTCTTTTGTTAGAGCAATGTTTAGGTCAACTGGATCTGTGTAATTCCTAAAATTTCTCGATTCAGTAAGTGTGGTCTGTCCGCTGTACGCTCTTTTGTGTGCCCAAATTAGCAAGCGATGTTAAATTATGCAATGACGTACCCGGGGAAATTTCCACCAAAATTTGAATTATCAAACTCACCCCATGCGCGTAAAGCAGAAGAATCGTTTGCGATGCACACAATCGTTCAAAGTGAATGGTCCGGCGGCACCGCGCGCGTTCAAAGTGAATGTGCCCATGCCTTGGGACCAAAATTTAAATTATCAAACTCATCCCATGCGCGTAAAGCAGAAGAATCGTTTGTGATGCACACAATCGTTCAAAGTGAATGGTCCGGCGGCACCGCGCGAAAAGTTTCCCTCCACATTTCCAAAATTTTGGCCTACCGCCAAAATATCTACCCTCGCCCCCTTCCCCACCCCCTTTTCTCCCCGACCACAAGTCACATTTCCCCTGTTTCCTCCTTCCTTCCTTCCTTGCTAAGCTATAGCCGCTTCCTCGCTCTCGCCGTCTCGCATCCTACCGCCGGGGTCGCCATGATCTTCTTCAAAGACATCTCCAGCGATTCCTCCTCCGGCGACTACTCCTTCACCACCCGGGTATGCCTCTCTTCTCTCTCTCAGGCTATGACTTGGAATGAAGGATTTTTACCCGGATGTCGATTTGAGTCGTTTCTTCCTCTGGTAGCTCCCTAAGACCATCAGTGGCAATGAATGGAGCGGGGCGGCTGAAGATCTATCTGCTCGTTGTCACCATCAATCTCCATGCATGAAGCTACTTGCGTTTGATTCTGTGGACACTGGGAGGAAGTTTCTGGCATGTGCAGAGAAGGTTAGACCCTCTTCCGTTGTTACAAATCATTTGTTAGATGTGATTCAGACACTGTCAAGTCCCAACCCATTCATACCACACCTTCAACCAAACGCATCCTAAGGCAGTGTCACAGTTTGTACCTAGTATCTTAAATTGTTGCCATCTCATCAGCGGTGCCATTAGAAAATTATTTGGCACCGCTTCAGCAGTTTGTGCAGCCAACTTTGGTCCACACATCCGAGCAGCCAAGCAGTAAAATACTAAATCTTTATGGCACGAAGGAACTGGGCATCAGAGCAACTACGTGCTCCGGAGTCCGGGTCCCTGATTTTTTTCCGCTGCATCGGCTCGCCAGTTCAGGGCACCGGTGCGAGATGTAGCAACAGTTGTCTTTACACCAGTTTTGGCATACATACTAGACGTCCTTAGTGCTATTAGTTCTATGTTACTAAATTTGTGCATGTACACACCTGTTAGTATCAATTTGCTGTCATCCAAACACTGTCGCTATGCTGTTGCAGTTATATTTACCTTCCTCATAAAATGTTCAATTTGTTATTTATTGTACATGAGTAAGAACTTGTAGCGTCGTTGTAGTTAATTATAGCTTCTGATGTTCCAGAATTTGGTTGTTATCTCAGTACCAATTATTTCATTTGCACATTGATCTTTTTGAGAAGATATGTCATAATTAACATGTTTCTTCAGTTTTTGAAAATAAGCATTGGTGATTTTCTATGTTGCTATAAACCCATTTCCCCTACAATTGTTACTATCTAGTTTTAAATATTATAGGATGAACGGAAGTGTTCTTACTTGGAGTGGGTTGATCAAGAGTGGCCACAGTCTTTGAAGATGTGCCTAATGAAGCTCTGGAGCATGTATGAGGAAATGAACACAGCTAGGCTTAGAGAAAGTCTTATCAACGTTGAAGCATATTTCAAGATGCGGGATAAAAAGTTGAAGGTGGAGAATGAGCTCAGATTTTTTAAATCAGACTTTGCTAAGATGGTGTTGGCGAAGGAGGAGGCACTTTCCCAGTTGGCCCGTGCAAAATGGTTTCTTACTAAACTGAAAGCAGAGGTGGATAAGACGAGCCTGGATGATCTCGATTAGGGAAATGAATATATTGTTCTTATGAAGTTGAACTAGCTATATGTTGTATTGTGCTGTTTTCATGTAGCTACCTTACTGTGATGTTATAATATATTTATGTGCCTGATATGAAATTGGCAAACAGCTGTTCGATATGAAATGTGAATTTGCGTAATACTAGAATTATTAATTGTAAACTAATAAACCTGCTAAATGTGTCATGGACCTTTGCAAACGGTTCTAGCAGGAAAAGCGCTTGCGATGGATAGCCCAATGCCACACAGTTTTCTTCATCAAATCGTGTGTGATATAGTTGATAAAAGCAAACGGTTAACCAAGGAAGACCGTGTGTGATAGTTACACCTTTCACAAACGAGCCTACACATAAAACTGTGTGGGATTTATGTCCGAACGGAAACGTTTTCCCTGGATTGACTGTGTGAGATCTACATAAGAACGGAAATGTATTCCTTGGATTGACTGTGTGTGATATACATACGAACGGAAATGTTTTTCTGGGATTCACCGTGTGGGATGTACATACCTACGGAAATGATTTTCTCGGATTACCGTGTGGGATGTACATACCTACGGAAATGATTTTCTCGGATTACCGTGTGGGATGTACATACCTATGGAAATGATTGGGTTTTGATGCCCCACCCGATCGCACACGGCCCCAGCCTGGGTCCCAGGAGGGCCTATCCCCGACGATTTATGGGTCATGTGGGAAGGACACCCTATCGCACACACTCACTTGGCGACGGTTCCAAATGCCGTTGCGGAAAGGGGTCAAAAACCGTTTGCTTAGGACCGACGCGCACCAGTGCCCCTAGCCCAAACCGAATTGGACTAGGGTTGGGGGGCGCGGCCCCCCTTTCCTTCTCTCCTCCTCCTCCTTCCCCCTTCTCCTTATGGGAATAGGAAAGGGGGGATCCTACTTGGAGTAGGACTCTCCCCCCCTTGGGCGCGCCACCCTTGGCCGGCCTCCTCCTCCCTCCCTCCTTTATATACGTGGGGAAGGGAGCACCCTAGAACACACAAGTTGATCTTTTAGCCGTGTGCGGTGCCCCCCTCCACAGAAACACACCTCGGTCATATCGTCGTAGTGCTTAGGCGAAGCCCTGTGCCGGTAACTTCATCATCACCGTCGCCACGCCGTCGTGCTGACGGAACTCTCCCTCGGCCTCAACTGGATCAAGAGTACGAGGGGCGTCATCGAGGTGAATGTGTGCTGAACACGGAGGTGCCGTACGTTCGGTGCTAGGATCGGTTGGATCGTGAAGACGTACGACTACATCAAACGCGTTGATAAACGCTTCCGCTTTTGGTCTACGAGGGTACATGGACACACTCTCCCCGCTCGTTGCTATGCTTCTCCTAGATAGATCTTGCGCGATCGTAGGCAATTTTTTTTAAATACTATGTTACCCAACATAACTCAGTGGCTATGCTGCCCATGAAAGCACTTGAAATTTCGGCTTGGCGTGTTGGAGGTATGCCCTAGAGGCAATCATGTATGATGATATTTCCTATGTGTTTATGAATAAAGATAGTCCTTGGACATTATCAGTGATGTGTATCAGCAAGTACATGACTTGTTTGTGGGACTATGCATTATATGATGACTGTCCTAAAAGGTCCCTAGTCGAAAGAGCTGTGTGGATGCACAGCCGACTAGACGAGCATATGACACGGTCGATGGCTTGGTCTCACTAGCCATGGAGCATTGGATGCTAACCGGATAATATGGACTCGGAAGGATCTGGTCGGATTCGACGCAGTCGGATCCGAGTTGAGATAAGGTCCGAGTTAGGCAGACCCAACTATGAGACGCAGGGATATGTCATCTGTGAGTCTCTAGTACAACATACGTTCTATGTCCTAAGACCTGAGCTGGCGCATGTACTCAGGATGGTGACAGACTTGCTTTGGGCCAACCAAACGCTACTCCGTGACTGGGTAGTTACAAAGGTAGGTTTCAGGCTTGTCCAGACCCATGCTGCAAGACATGGTCGAGCAAGATGGGATTTGCCCCTCCGATCAGGAGAGATATACTCTGGGCCCCTCGTGTGATCCGACCAAGATAAGCATGGCCATGTGATTAGGATTATGAGATAATCCGGTTTGTGGTTGGCATCACTGGAACGAGGAAGAGGTCGGGCTAGCACAAGGATGACAGAATCGCCTTGAGCCCAATGACATATATCATGTGGTGAAGGGAACAGAAGTGTGACACGTTGTACATGTTCTCCTAACCAGCTTCATCGGACACTTGGAGTCGGCACTACCGACTAATTGAGTCAGATGTGATTTGACTCACGACCAAGTGAACGAGAACCTAAGGGGTCACGCGCTTAAGGGAAGGAACCTGTGAGGCCCGGTCCGACTCACGAGTTAAAAAGTGGTCCTACTCGGATTCGGATCCAGGCCGAATAGACTTTGGGCTTTAGGATCCATGCGAGGCCCAAGTGTTGAGTCCACGACGGATGCCTATATAAAGTGGGGTTGCAGCACAGTCATGTTTTTGATCGCTTCGGCGCTGTCACTAGCTAGGGTTTGCACATGTTGCGAATAGCCACCTCCACGCGTCGACGACTGTGTGATCGGACCTAGCAGTCCGCCGCACGGTGTTCCTTCTACATGTGCGGATACCGTTAGAGGTGGTACACCTGTGCCGCTCCGGCGAGCCTGTACGTGGGAACCGGCAACCGGCTGTTCAAGGGAGATCGGACGAGGAGGAGACGATCCACGCGGACGCGCTGCCCCAACTCTTCTTTCGCTGCATGGCACTGCGCGTCTAGTGGTAACAAACTTTGATCCATCTCCCGTAGCATGTTCTTGGTTGTTCTGCGCGTAGGAAAATTTTATTTGCAGTTGACGCACCCTACCGTAGATCCCAACATGGCGGCCTATGAAAGCCTTATTTTTTCTTATTTGTTATTTTCTCTAAACATTGTTTGGATTCATACCCTTGTTCCATATTAACATATGGTTTAAAACAATTCAGGCCATGTAGCCTTAATCCTTATGACTCATATTTGAGCATATCTGGGGTTTTGATAACCCATTCTGGCTTTGGACGTTAAGTTGCCAGTATACTTTGATTGCGCAATTGGAGTTATGCGCTATAAGTCTTTGGGCTGTCACCCTCACTAGGTATGGCGATGTAAGCCGGCAGTGTGAAACAATGTCACAGGTATGTTTTTACTTGTTATATAAATATGCGAGGTTTGATAACCTGCCCTGGTTATACACTTTAAAGGTCGCCAGAAAATATTTTGTTGGGCATTATGACCCGCCCTCGTGTAACCCGCCAGGGCATATGTTGTTTGTTATGTGTGCAGGAACATTGCAAAATAATATTCCTTGCTAACTTGTTAAGAAAATGCGCTAGCAGTTTGAAGTTTAAAACATGCACGATGGCATGGCAGATCATGGTTTTCACACTAACCTATTACAAGTCTCTCCAAGGCCCAAATTGATTAAACTGTTTTTCAAGAGAAAAACACTATGCTACAGTTTAAGAGCCGCCCCTTGAGTCAGTTGTTCAGGGCTTGGCGTGTTGAAGACTCCGGGTCATCTAACACTGGTTCTTCTGCTTCATCATCATCCATTGGCTGGAAGTCAGATTTGGCCCAGTTGATCCCAGTCAAACCTTTAAATATAGCTTCATCATCTATAAGGGTCAATGGATCAATATCGGGAGCAAAGGTGTGCTTACGTGTCGGTGGGATGAGATCCATGGCATCATGAACCGACACTGATATTCTTGAGTTTTCTTTGGTTTAAGCCGCCTGATATTTTGACAAGTCAGTCTCCTCAGCTAGCTTGCTTGCCAAAGGGCGCATTTCCCTTACACACTTGGTGAAATCTGTCGCTTTGAAGGGAGACCCGTCCTCTTTCAAGCTTGGGTAACCGGTGGCCAAATCTTCTGGGTCCAGTTCTGCTTGCCATGCCTTTGCCCGTCTCAGCGCGGTGATGGCACCGGCTCTGGCGGCTGATCGCTTCAGCTCTTCCACTCTTTGCGGCAGCACAGATAATTTCTCCAGCACTTCCTTGATGAGTGAAGGTGGTTGCTTTTTATGCGAGATAGCAGATATAGCCCGTTGAGCGCCGGTGTATAACTGTTCCACAAGGGTGTATGCAACTTTAAGCTTCACACTCATGTCTTGACCCAGGTTGGAACTTCTGGGGCCTGCATCAGCAAAAGATATTGATAAGCCGGCTGATGATTGTTATACATTAGTGGTGAAAGATTGAAGTACAATATTACTTACCAAAGATGGTGGCTGTCATGCTATTAATCTGATGCTTCAAGCTGAATAACTCATCAGTCACCGGCTTAAGAGCAGCCTCAGCTTCTTCAGCTCTTTTCAATAGAGCCGCCTTCTCTGTATCCCAGCTGGTCCTCTCAGCACCGAAATCCTTTTTCAACTTCTCTGTTTCTTCCAAAACAGTTTTCAATTCTGGTTTGGCCTTGGAAGTTTCAGATTGATGTGTTTGGATGTTCTGCCGCAGATCCACTACTTGGGATTCTTTCATACTTAATCAGCCTGCAATATACAAAGACATGCAGCATTATAATCATCTTATTTGAAGTCCCAAGCATAATACAGGTATTTTACTTGGCACTTGGGGGCTAATGTGTATTGCTCTTTTTAAGGCAAATCTTTAACGACCCGGTTAGCTTCTTCAATGGAAACCGGCTCATGGGGGCTACATATTTGGATTTGTTCATAAGTATGGTGATAAGTCCTAGCTTAGCTATGCAGCTTAAGCCGACCCTTGGGGGCTACATATGCGGATTTTAGCATTATAATTTGAAGTCCCGGCTTAACCTTCTAGTTTAAGCCGGCCCTTGGGACTACTCGTTTTGATTCAGCAGAGTTCAAAATTGCTATGGAGTAGCTACAAGGTCAAAGATGCTATTTAAGTCTACAACATGTTCAATTCTTTCATATTCAGTAGACTTGGCGGCTGGCAGATATTTATATGAGAAGAATTTCAAGTGTTTTCCTCAAAGCGCTCTTTCATCAGATTGACTAAGCCGGCTTCAAAGTCACAGCTGGTATGAAGGCGGTTTAGATAACCTTCGTGAATCTCATGAGCGTTAAACTGGGCATAACCTTCCAAATCCAGTTTCCATTTGCCCTTGTCAGCAGCTGAAACTTCTTCCTTGGCGCTATGTTTTGACAAGACAGTGGGGTTGCCCGGCTTTGTATAACCAACCCCGGTGACAATAACATCTTCAACCTCTTGTTCAGCAGGCTTGATGGGACTTGGCGGCTTAGCATTGGTCGGGTTAACATCCATGGAATCCACTGTGACAATGTATTCTTCTGGCGGTGGGTCATCAACAGCAGCGTTAAGAGTTTGATGGGAAGCTTCGGAAATCATGTGCTTCTCCGGCTCAGTGGTGTTGTCTTCACCCGGCTTACTTGTCTTCACCTTCTTGCTTGGCTTGGCTTTACCACTTGCAATGAGGCATGTAAAGATAATAGCATGGTAATTTATAAAGAGTTTAAAGGCAAATAAATCTAATGTTCTCACCCAGGAGCGATTTTGAAGAGGGGGACCTGAGTCCCAGTGGAATCACCAGATGAGGAGTGAGAAGTTCCCTGATAGTTTGAATCAGAAGGGTTAAGGGGTTGTCGAATAAGACCCGCCTTTGGAAAAGCTAAGTCAGAAATCTGTGAAACCTCTGCTTGACGCTTGCGAGGAGCCGTCGTGTTGGGTAAGCCGGAGGAGAGATTCCCACCGCCGCTGTTCCGCGTCATGCGGCGAACTTCGTGTTGCTACTTATTCAAAATAAAGTTGGGATCCAAGTAAGCTAAAGGGTGAGAAAACCTTACTTTCTGGCTCGCTTGACGAACTTGTTGGGGAACGTAGCATGCAATTTCAAAAAAATTCCTACGATCACATAAGATCTATCAAGGAGATGCATAGCAACGAGAGGGGGAGAGTGTGTCCATGTACCCTCGTAGATCAAAAGCGGAAGTGTTAGGTTAACGCGGTTGATGTAGTCGAACGTCTTCACGATCCAACCGATCTAGTACCGAACGTACGACACCTCCGAGTTCTGCACACGTTCAGCTCGATGACGTCCCTTGAACTCTTGATCCAGTAGAGGGTCGAGGGAGAGTTCCGTCAGCATGACGGCGTGGCGACGGTGTTGGTGATGTGATCCGCGCAGGGCTTCGCCTAAGCACTACAACAATATGACTGAGGTGGTAAACTGTGGAGAGGGGCACCGCACACGGCTAAGAAACAACTATTGTGCTTTGGGGTGCCCCTGGCCATGTATATAAAGGAGGGGGAGGAGGAGGCCGGCGGCCATGAGGGGGTGCGCCAAGGGGGAGTCCAACTAGGATTAGGAATCCTAGTTGGACTCCCTTTCCTATTCCAAGAGGGGGGAGGAGGGAAGGAGAGGGGGAGGGAGAGGAAAGAGGTGGCCGCGCCCCCTTCCCCTAGTCCAGTTCGGACTGCCCTTGGGGGGGGGCGCGACACCCTATGAGCTGCCCTCTCCTACTTCCTTATGTCCCATTAAGGCCCATAACCTCCCCGAGGGGTTCCGATAACCCCTCGGTTCCCCGATAAACATCCGAAACGTCCCGAAACCTTTCCGGTGTCCGAATACCTTCGTCCAATATATCAATCTTTACCTCTCGACCATTCCAAGACTCCTCGTCATGTCCGTGATCTCATCCGGGACTCCGAACAAACTTCGGTCACCAAAACACATAAGTCACAATACAAATCGTCATCGAACGTTAAGCGTGCGGACCCTACGGGTTCGAGAACTATGTAGACATGACCGAGACACATCTCCGGTCAATAACCAATAGCGGAACCTGGATGCTCACATTGGCTCCTACATATTCTACGAAGATCTTTATCGGTCAAACCGCATAACAATGTATGTTATTCCCTTTGTCATCGGTATGTTACTTGCCTGAGATTCGATCGTCGGTATCATCATACCTACTTCAATCTCGTTACCGTCAAGTCTCTTTACTCGTTCCGTAATGCATCATCCCGTAACTAACTCATTAGTCACATTGCTTGCAAGGCTTATAGTGATGTGCATTACCGAGAGGGCCCAGAGATACCTCTCCGATACACGGAGTGACAAATCCTAATCTCGATCTATGCCAACTCAACAAACACCTTCGGAGACACCTGTAGAGCATCTTTATAATCACCCAGTGTCGGGGAAACGACACCTATGGGATCACAAGAATCCCTACTACGGTTGCCGGGGCGCGGGGTTGCACGAAGAGCAGGATCAGTAGTCAGCACAAGGATCGTTTACCCAGGTTCGGGCCGCGAGGATGCGTAAAACCCTAGTCCTGCTTTGGTGGGTGTATTTCAGAGAGCTATCGAGCTCTCGAACTAGCTGTGGTGAGTGCGTGGTTCGAAAGAGCCGAATCCTTCTCCTGGTTGCCTTGGGCCTCCTTTTATAGGAAAAGGGGCTGCCACAGTGGCACACAGGAGGTGGAAAGGTAACAGTACTGCGAGCTTATCGCTCGTATTACAGGACAAGATGCATTTAATGCGCTGCTGAGGTGTCCCCTAGCTTTATCGGGGACGGGGGCGAGGCCCGTCCCGTCTGTCGCCACTCCTCCTCGCTTCGACACGCGCCCTGGCCAGCGATGCGTGCGGCGCCATGTAGGCAGGTAGGCAGCTGAGGTGGCGCGGTGGTAGGGTCTTCACGAAGATCTGCATGCCGCCACGCAGGCTCCTGCTGAGTTGGCCTAGAAGCTGCATGTTGCCACGCAGGTGCCTGCCCAGCTGGTTTGGGCTGGCAGCTGCATGCGAACGGCGGTGGAAACTTGGTTGGTGCGGGCCTGGCAGTGGCCCTGCTGTCGTCTTTGGCGAGGGCCTTGCCGGGTGGCCCGGCAAGGGTCTTGTCGTGGCGCGCTGTCCCCGGCAAGGATCTTGCTGGGGGTCTCGTGGCTTTCCTCGGCAAGGATCTTGCCGAGGATCGTCGTCTTCTAATCCTCATCTGATCTTGGGTGTTCCTTGTCTTCACAAAGATCTGCATGCCACCATGGAGGTGCCTCCCGAGCCCTGGCCTAATGTGATGTTGGAGACCATGGGCTCAAGGGCGGCTCGCTCTGTTGGTGTGGGGCGAGCTGCCCCGGCAAGGGTCTTGCCGGGGCCGCTGAGGCCGCCCCTGGCAAGGGTCTTGCCAGGGGAACCTACTTCGTCCCTCTACTCTTTGTGGTCTTGGGCTTGGCGTTGGTCTGGTTGCCTTGGGCTTCGGTTTTACCTTAGTTTACCTCCCCTGTCCTGCTTGGTGCGACCGTGGGCGCGACTCCGACTGCCCGTGCACAGGTAAAGGGGTACAAAGGTGCGCCCCTTCTTTTGTACACCGACAGGAGCCCCCGGGCCTGGGCCACACATAAGCGCGACATGTTGTTCGGCCAGGCCCAAAACGATGCGCGGGCAGGCGGGGCGGTTTTCACCGCGGTAAAACTTTTCGCGCGCTGCGCTTCCCACGACCCGCATCGAATGCGTGATGTGGAGGAGTGCGCGTGACATGGGTGGCATGCATGGGGTGGTTTCCACACGCATGCGTCACATCGCAGTAAAGAGGTGGCTCGCGCCTTCCCCGTAAAAAAGAGGGAGGCGTGGAGGCGCGGCTCATTTACTGAATGGGGCCGGGTCGCGGTCTTCAACGCGTCCACACCCCACGATCACGGGGTGGGGAGAGGTCGCTTCACCCGTCCCCTCGGTTCTGCACGTCCGCCACGCGTCCTTCATGCGCCTGGGGTGGCAAGCGGTGGAGGCGGGAAACCGGGCCATCGCTGGTTGGGGCAGCGGGTCGGTCTCGATCCCCTGCGCCTCTGGTGTCTGGATTGGTCGAGCGGGGCGGCCGAGCCCCGTCCCCGCCCCTTTATAAGGAGAGGGAAGGGGGGAATGGCATCCCGCATTCTTCTATCTTCTATCTCCTCCTGCTTCTGCTTCTTCCTCTCACCCGCCATGGAGAAGGGGAATCCCGGTCCCTCGACGGTGGCGGCGTGGGTCGCCGCTCGACAACGCGTCCCTCCTCCTCTTGAGCCCGCGGTGGTGGAGCCGGCCGCGAGGGGAAGGGGGAGGGGCGAGGCCGTGGGCGCGGCCGCGGCAGAGGTCGTGGTGCTCGGGGAAGAGGAGGACGGGGCGGCGCGCCAGCCTCGCCCCCGCCAATGATGCCTTTCCCGACGGAGGGCCACGTTGAAGACCAGCCCTGCGAGTTCTTCATCAGGTTGCACCGGCCTCCGCGTCGTCGTCTTTGTCTCCCCGCCCTGTTTTCTCGAGTGATGGGGCGTGACCCGCCCCAGACCCTCAGGTTGCACATGAGGGGCTGTGGGAATGGGGGCACGCGGGTTGATGTTGACTTCCCGGCTCCTCGGGTTATGTACCTCCGCCGTGGATGGAAGACGTTCGCTCGCATCCACAGCCTGACGGCAGGGCTCATCCTCTACTTCAAATTAATGGAGGACGACCTGCTCTCCGTCAAGGTCTTCGGAGAGTTTGGAACTCGCCTGAAGTGCTGCGTGGAGAGTTCCTCCGACGGAGATTCCGACGATGGAAGCTCTTCCTCGAGCGAAAGTGATGAGGAGGACAGCGGGGCAGATGACGGGGACGAGTCCGACTAGGCGTCGGACGCCCCGCGCCTGGGCGGGTGCGGCAGCAGCAGCATCTGCACTTGGCTGCTCCTCCGGCAGAGTTTTGCCAGGGGTGGGGCCAGCTCCTTGAACTTCTTGGGGCCGTCTCCTTGGGCAGCTGGCGTTGGGAGGCTGTGGAAGAGGAAGTGGGCGGGCGGCAAGGCCGTCAACTCGGAGTACGCGGGCACCGATGCCTTCATCGCGTATTGCCGGTCCTGCCGCCTCGTCTTCATCCTCCTTTCCCGGCACCGTCATCACCGGCCCACCCGTGGGCGGCCACCGAGGTGTTCTCTTGGTGTTTTCTGCTGCTCGTAGCTCGCCTAGGCGCCCCTTTTGCCCTTTAGCCTTCTTGACCTGCCTCCTAAGGAGAGGGACAAGAAAGGGATTGCGGGCCTTCGTTAAATTTAGAACTTGTAATCCCCTTGCTCATGTTTTTCATTCCGTATGAACTGTACCTGTATGGGATGTTTTTAATGAAAAAGGGATGTTTGCCGGGTTTTTCGTTCGCGGGTAGACCCCGCGACAAGGAGCGAATCCTTGTTATTTTTTAAGATAAATGTTTTTTGCCCGGCAACAGGCCTTGCCGTCCCCCTCACTTCACTCGACCATTCTCGCGCTCTTGGCGGAGGCAGGGATGAAGTGGGCTTAGGCTCCTCGTTCTATCTCCTTGCCGCCGCGGCTACAACCAAATCCAGACCTAGGAGATAATCCTTAGGTATAGGAAAAAGGGGAGCACGGTAGCCTGGAGATAAAACGAGGTTTCACATGCCCCAGTCCCGTTCCGAAATGCATGACAGAGGATGAAAGACTTATCTGGATCTGCAGCCCCCGGCAACCTCATCTTGCCGCGGTTGGATCCTTGTACTTGCAGCCCCCGGCAACTTTGGTTTGCCGGGGTTAGGACGCCGGTCCGTGCCCTTTCTTCCAAGTAGCTCAACAGAAATGCTCATGTGCCCTGCGAACCAAAAGATGACAGAAAAGGATAGAGAGACGCGCACTCGACCTCTAAGCTAGGGGTTAGTCGCCGCCAAGCACTATCAACCCTAACCAAGGAAGAGACTCGACCTAGCATGCATGCTATAACTTAGGGCGCCGGCGCTTCATTTATTTATGCTCAGGGTCTGCGCCTGCTTTGTACGAAGGGTTATATGCCTTGCCGGCAAAGCTTGTACAAAAGGTGGCTTGCCGGGAGGCCCGGCAAGCCGCGCCTTACGGGTAAAACTTGCGAAGATGCTCGATGTTCCAGGAGTTGCTCACTAGGACAGCATCTTCGGTCTCCAGGCGGACTGCGCCGGGCCTGGTGACTCGCATTACCCGATAAGGGCCTTCCCACTTCGGCATCAACTTGTTGGAATTCTTGGCTGAATGAACGCGGCGAAGAACAAGGTCCCCTTCCTCAAAGCTTCGGGCATGAACCTTGCGGCTATGGTAGCGGCGCAAGGCTTGCTGGTAGCGTGCTGCTCTCACAGCCGCCCGAAGACGATCTTCCTCAAGGAGCGTCGCGTCATCTTGGCGCAACTGCTCTTGCTCAAGCTCATCATAAGCGAGCACTCGAGGTGACCCGTATATGAGTTCTGTGGGGAGAACTGCTTCTGCCCCGTATACCAAGGCAAAAGGTGTCTGCCTGGTGGCTCGATTTGGCGTCGTCCAGATCGACTAAAGAACCACTGGCAATTCATCAATCCAGCGCCTTCCGCTCTTGTGCAGCTTGTCAAAAGTCTTTGTTCTTAGGCCTCGCAACACTTCAGCATTTGCCCTCTCCGCTTGGCCGTGACTCCGTCGGTGTGCCACAGAAGCGAAACAGACCTTGCTGCCGAGGTCTTGAATGTATTGCATGAAGGTGTGGCTCGTGAACTGCGTGCCGTTGTCGGTGATGAATCTATTTGGCACACCAAAACGGTAGACCAGTCCCTTGAAAAACTTGACAGCTGACTAAGCAGTCACCTTTCTCACTGCTTCCACCTCCGGCCACTTTGTGAACTTGTCGATTACAACGTACAAGTACTCAAAGCCCCCGACAGCGCGGGGGAAAGGGCCCAGTATATCGAGCCCCCAGACCGAGAATGGTCAGGAGAGAGGGATTGTTTGAAGGGCTTGACCTAGTTGATGAAGCTTCTTTGAATGGAACTGACACGCTTCACACTTGGTTACTAGTGCCGTCGCATCCTGGAGGGCGGTGGGCCAGAAGAAACCTTGCCGGAACGCCTTTCCGGCAAGGGCCCTCGACCCTATGTGGGAGCCACATATGCCTCCATGTATCTCTGCCAACAACTCCAGTCCTTCCTCCCGGGGGATGCACTTCAATTTCACACCGTTCGGCCTTCTCCTATACAGGACGTCGTCGATGAACTGGTACAGGGCGGACTGGCGGGCTACTTTTTCCGCTTCTTCCTGCTCCTCAGGAAGCTCCCCTGTTTGGAGGAATCGGACAGTGTGTTGTGCCCATGCCGGAGCCTGGGGCTCGACGGCAAGGACCAAAGGCATTTCCTCAGCCATGGGCGCGGCTGTCTCCATGGCCAGGGCTTGACGCCCTGCCGGAGCCAGTTGCCCTTTGGCCGGCTCAGCGTCCACGACAGTACCCTTGCCGGCAGCCCCAGGGGGCTCGGTAGGAAAGTACTTGCCGGGACCTGACTTCCTCCGCTTGTTCTGCCCCGTTGATGGTTCGACGGATGGTTGAGTTAACCGGAGCAAAAAGGTACCTGGTTCCACAGGTAGCTTGAATGCAGCACGCTTCGACAGGTAATCGGCGATGTCGTTCTCCATTTGGGGGACGTGCTCCGCTTGGATACCGTCAAAGCACTCCTCCAGCTTCCTCACCTCATCTACGTAAGCTTCCATCAATGGGCTCTGGTAATCCTTGTTGACCTGTCTGACAACAAAGCTGCGAGTCACCCCTGACGATGAGCTTCTTAACCTCGAGGTCTGCCGCGATCCTGAGATCGGCAAGCATCCCTTCGTACTCCGCAGTGTTCTTGGTGGACATCTCCCTGGGAAAGTGCATCTGGACCATGTACTTGAGGTGCTCTCCGGTGGGCGCGACGAGCAGCACGCCGGCACCGGCGCCTTGCAGCGAGAAAGCCCCATCAAAGTACATGATCCAGTCGCGGTCTGCTTCCTTGCCGGGGAGAGCGGTCTCCTGGATTTCTTCGTCGGGCGTTGAGGTCCATTCTGCAATGAACTCCGCCAAGACTCTGCTCTGGATTGTCAAGGTACTTTCAAACTTTAAACCAAAACTTGACAATTCCAAGGCCCATTCCACAATCCTTCCGGTTGCATCTGGGTTATGCAGTATCCGTTGCAATGGGAGGCGGGTGACGACAGTGATCTCGTGGGCTTGGAAGTAATGACGCAGCTTCCTCGAGGCCATAAGGAGGCCGAAGAGCAATTTTTGCACACCGGAATACCTCGACCTAGCCCCCTGCAAGAGGGAGCTGACAAAGTAAACCGGGTGCTGCATCATCTTCTTCTTCTGCACCACCTCACTCGACTGCGCGGGCACTGCCTTGGTGGCATCAGACTCTGCCGGGGGCCGCGCCTTGCCGGCACCAGGCCCTGCCGGGGGAATCTTTGGCTTGCCATCCGCTGGTTCTGCCGCCGTCACTGCCTCCTCATCGACCTCCCTCTATGCCACCAGTGCGGCGCTGACCACTTGATTCGTCGCCGCCAGATATAGCAGCAACGGCTATTGTGGTTTAGGCGCAACCAGTATTGGCGTGGAGGAAAGGTACTTCTTCAGATCCTGCAATGCTGCCTCGGCTTCTGGGGTCCACTCCATTGGGCCTGCCTTCTTCAAGATTTTGAAGAAAGGAAGGGCACGCTCGGCGGACTTGGAGATGAATCGGCTCATGGCGGCGACACAGCCGGTGAGCCGACGCACATCCTTGATCCGCTTGGGCGCCTCATCTGCTCAATAGCCTTGATTTTGTTTGGGTTTGCATCGATCCCGCGCTGTGACACAAAGAACCCGAGAAGCTTGCCGGACGGAACGCCGAAGACACACTTCTCAGGGTTCAGCTTAAGGTTGATCTTGCGCAGGTTGGCAAATGTCTCTTCCAGATCTTGCACAAGAGTCGGCCCGTCCTTGGTTTTGACCACTATGTCGTCCATGTATGCCTCCATATTTCTATGGAGCTGAGGCTCAAAACCAATTTGGACTGCTCTTGCAAACGTCGAGCCAGCACTCTTCAACCCGAAAGGCATCCGTAAAAAGCAATACGTACCACATGGGGTGATGAATGCTGTCTTTTCTTCATCCTCTCTTGTCATGAAGATTTGGTGGTAGCCGGGGTAGGCGTCGAGGAATGACAACATATCACACCCGGCCGTGGAGTCAACAATCTGGTCGATGCGCGGCAACGGGAAGGGGTCCTTAGAACAAGCCTTATTGATATCTGTGTAATCAATACACAGCCTCCACTTCCCATTCGCCTTGCGCACCACTACCGAATTGGCCAACCACGTCGGGTGGAGCACTCCTCTCACCAAACCTGCCGCTTCCAACTTCCTGATCTCCTCTGTGATGAACTCCTGCCTCTCCAGAGCCTGCTTTCTGACCTTCTGCTTGACGGGCCACGCATGAGGGCAGACAGCTAGGTGGTGCTCAATCACCTCCCTGGGAACACCGGGGATGTCGGATGCTTTCCACGCAAACACGTCGACATTCACCCGCAAGAAGGTGACGAGCGCGCCTTCCTATTTGCTGTCGAGGGTGGAGCCTATGGTGAAGGCCCCTCCCGTGCCGACCTCCCTGGCGAACACCTTCTTGGTCTGCGGTGGCTCGACTCTGGATTTCTTGCTCTTGCCGGTAGAGCTCTCTGGCACGTCCTCGACGGTAGCGTAGCACTCCGAAGAGGCGTGCTTGCCGGAGTGGGTGCGAGAGGTCTTGCCGGGCTTTCTCTTCTCTTCCAGGCCTTCAGCGGCAGGAGCAGGTGCCTTGATGGCAGCTGCTGCAACTGCTTCCCGGTAGAGTTGGTCGACGCAGATCAGCGCGTCCTTCTTGTCGGAGGGGACGGAGATGATGGTCAACGGCCCGAGCATCTTTAGCATGTTGTAGGCATAGTGTGATGCTGCCATGAACTTGGCTAGTGCCGGGCGGCCGAGGATCCCGTTGTAGGGCAAGGGGATCTCGGCCACGTCGAAGATGATCCTCTTTGTTCTGTAGTTCAACTCCCCTCCAAACGTCATGGGCAGTGTGACCTTCCCCTTCCGTTGGCTCCTCCCCGGATTGACCCCTTGAAACGTACCCGTTTCCTCGAGGTCTCCATCAGGAATTTGCAGTCTTTTGATCACGACAGGAGAGATCAAGTTCAGGCCGGCCCCACCGTCAACCAACATCTTGTTCACCTTGAGGTTGCGTATCGTTGGTGAGACCAACAATGGAAAACACCCGACCGCGGTTGTGCGGTCAGGTTGGTCCTCGGCGTCAAAGATGAGGGGCGTGCTGGACCACTTCAGCGGCTTCTGAGCGTCGAACGACGGTTCCGCTGCTGTAATCTCACGCGCCCACTGCTTGAGCTGGCGGTGAGAAGTATGCAGCGAGGCACGACCATCGACGCACATGGCCTCCGTAGCCTTATGGAAATCTTGCTCACCGGACTCGTCGTCCTCGTCGTGATCATCGTCTTCCTGTTTCTTGTCATGGCCCCGGGCAGGCCTCTCTTGCTGGTTGTCCTTGCCGCGGCGGCCTCCTTGGCCGCCATGCTTCTTGCCGGATCCCTCGGCACCATCCTGGTCCTTCTCCTTGTCCCGCCTCTTGTACTCAGCTTTTTGCTTCTCAGCAAGCAGCTCGACTTGTCGGCAGTTCTGGAGGTCGTGGCCCTTGGTGCGGTGGATCTTGCAGTATTGCTTGCCGGAGCTTCCTGGCTTGTCGGTAGCCGCCAAGGCCCGGCAGGCGGCGCACCCAGCAATCTCCTTGCCGGGGGCGTCTGCCTTGACCTTCTTGGCAGCGCCGATGTCGTCAGATCCTTCAACGGCAAGCACGGCCTTGCCTTTACGTTTCCTGTTGCGACGCCGGCCCTTCTTCGTCGGGGTGGTGGCGTCTTCGTCGGTGGAGTCGGTTTCCGCACCGGCGTCTTCGCCGGGGTACTTCCTTCCATCTTCAGCCCGGGCGCACCTATCGGCCAGAACGTAGAGCTCGGCCACACCCTTAACCTTGGTCATCGCCAGCTCTTCGCGCATCTTGCAGTTGCGCACGTTCTGATGGAACACACTGATCACAACGGCAGGATGAACGTCGGGGATGTTGTACTGCACCCGGCTGAATCTCTGGATGTGCTTGCGCAGGGTTTCTCCTTCCTTCTGGGGAATGATATGCAGATCACTGACCTGGCCATGAGCTTGGTGGCCCCCTGTGAAGGCGCCAACGAACTCATGGCACAGATCCGACCAAGAAGAAATGGAATCCATCGGCAAGTGCATCAACCAAGACATAACATTGGGCTTCAGTGCCAGCGGGAAATAGTTGGCAAGCACCTTGTCGTCGAGCTCCAGCAGCCTGCATCGCAATGGTGTAGATGCTGAGGAACTCGAACGGATGGGTCTTGCCAGTGTACTTCTCGCCGACGTCGGGCTTGAACGTGCGGTGGGACGGCCACTGGAACTGCCGCAGCTCACGGGTGAAGGCCGGGCAGCCCACCTCGTAAGGTAGGCCGCCGGAGCCCCCCGGTGCTGGGTGGTCCATAGCGGGTCCTGCCCGCTTGTCTGACTGGTGGCGTGTATCGCGCCGGCGCGCGATGGTGGTCCGAGCATCTTCGTGAGCTCGTTCTTGAAGAACTTGGCGCTGGTCGCGGTGGGTCCGCGGGTTGGACGACGCTATAGAGATGTTATCACAAGCGTCGTCACGACGGGCAGACGCCCGCGACGGCTGGCGAGGAGGAGGAGAGTGCACCGTGGCCGCAGCTCCCCCGGTCCCCCCAGCGCCAGCACGTGGTGGCTCGGTGGAGCGCCGACCCGAGGGCCCCGCAGGTCGCGGATCGTCTTTGTTGGCGACGGCGACGAGGCTCCGGATGGTGGCCCTCCACTCGTCGAGCTTCTCTGCAGTAGGAGGGAAGTCGATGAGCAGCGGCGCGTGCGCCAAAGCTTCTGCTGGCCTGGGCGGCGGCGACAGCTGCGTGGATCGTGGCGCGCTTCGACTTCTAACTACGTTAGAAGGAGCTCCATTACGACCCAGCGGTTGCGTGCCATTTTCGCCAGCACTTCGGCGGGCATGCTGAACCCCTTCATCCCGCGGATGACGCGCAGGGCTCTTCCCACGGCGGTGCCCAGGGTCACCAGCGTGGTGACGCTGCTCGGCGCGCACACCATGGGAAGAGCGTGCAGTGGTCGCCGGTGTGGGCGTCTTGGAGGTCGCTGTGCCGCCCGGAGGTGGCACAACGACACCCCTGGAGGGCCCCGCGCCGCCTGCGGGGGGCCCAGCTCCGTCTTTGGATCTGGCGAAGTGCGGCCGGTCGTCTGGCTTGCGAACGACGCCGCTCGCTAGGCTCTGACTGCCAGGGCGATTCTGGTGCTCGCGGACCGCGGCCCGGGTCCTATCCGCGACCGGTCCACTGCTCGTCCGCACCGGCACGGGCCATTCGGCTCCCAACCAGCCGATCGCCGTGGCCGTCTTGTTCTTAGGAGCCATGGCGATGAAGAACTGCTAGGCTAACTACTAGACCAGATTCTCACAATTGCGCCCCCTACCTGGCGCGCCAAGGATGTTGCAGAAACGACACCTATGGGATCACAAGAATCCCTACTACAGTTGCCGGGGCGCGGGGTTGCAAGAAGAGCAGGATCAGTAGTCAGCACAAGGATCGTTTACCCAGGTTCGGGCCGCGAGGATGCGTAAAACCCTATCCTGCTTTGGTGGGTGTATTTCAGAGAGTTCTTGAGCTCTCGAACTAGCTGTGGTGAGTGCGTGGTTCGAAAGAGCCGAATCCTTCTCCTGGTCACCTTGGGCCTCCTTTTATAGGAAAAGGGGCTGCCACAGTGGCACACAGGAGGTGGAAAGGTAACAGTGCTGCAAGCTTATCGCTCGTATTACAGGACAAGACGCATTTAATGCACTGCTGAGGTGTCCCCTAGCTTTATCGGGGACGGGGGCAAGGCTCGTCCCGTCCATCGCCGCTCCTCCTCGCTTCGACACGTGCCCTGGCCAGCGATGCGTGCGGCGCCATGTAGGCAGGCAGCCAGCTGAGGTGGCGTGGTGGTAGGGTCTTCATGAAGATCTGCATGCCGCCACGCAGGCGCCTGCTGAGTTGGCCTGGAAGCTGCATGTTGCCACGCAGGTGCCTGCCCAGCTGGTTTGGGCTGGCAGCTGCATGCGAACGGCGGTGGAAACTTGGTTGGTGCGGGCCTGGCAGTGGCCCTGCTGTCGTCTTTGGCGAGGGCCTTGCCGGGTGGCCCGGCAAGGGTCTTGCCGTGGCGTGCTGTCGTCCCTGGCAAGGATCTTGCCAGGGGTCTCGTGGCTTTCCTCAGCAAGGATCTTGCCGAGGATCGTCGTCTTCTAATCCTCATCTGATCTTGGGTGTTCCTTGTCTTAACAAAGATATGCATGCCACCATGGAGGTGCCTCCCGAGCCCTGGCCCAATGTGATGTTGGAGACCGTGGGCTCAAGGGTGGCTCGCTCTGTTGGTGTGGAGCGAGCTGCCCCGGCAACGGTCTTGCCGGGGCCGCTGAGGCCACCCTCGGCAAGTGTCTTGCTGGGGGAACCTGCTTCGTCCCTCTGCTCTTTGTGATCTTGGCCTTGGCGTTGGTCTGGTTGCCTTGGGCTTCGGTTTTACCTCGGTTTACCTCCCCTGTCCTGCTTGGTGCGACCGTGGGCGCGGCTCCGACTGCCCGTGCACAGGTAAAGGGGTACAAAGGTGCGCCCCTTCTTTTGTACACCGACACCCAGTTACGTTGTGACGTTTGATAGCACACCAGGTGTTCCTCCGGTATTCGGGAGTTGCATAATCTCATATTCAGAGGAACATGTATAAGTCATGAAGAAAGCAATATCAATAAAACTAGACGATCATTATGCTAAGCTAACGGATGGGTCTTGTCCATCACATCATTTTCTAATGATGTGATCCCGTTGATCAAATGACAACACATGTCTATGGTCAGGAAACTTAACCATCTTTGATTAACGAGCTAGTCAAGTAGAGGCATACTAGGGACACTCTGTTTGTCTATGTATACACATATGTACTAAGTTTCCGGTTAATACAATTCTAGCATGAATAATATTTTTTTCATGATATAAGGAAATATAAATAAGTACTTTATTATTGCCTCTAGGGCATATTTCCTTCAGTCTCCCACTTGCACTAGAGTCAATAATCTAGATTACATAGTAATGATTCTAACACCCATGGAGTCTTGGTGCTGATCATGTTTTGCTCGTGGAAGAGGCTTAGTCAACGGGTCTGCAATATTCATATCCGTATGTATTTTGCAAATCTCTATGTCTCCGTCCTTTATTTGATCGCGGATGGAATATAAGCGTCTCTTGATGTGTTTAGTTCTCTTCTGAAATCTAGATTCCTTCGCGAAGGCTATTGCTCCAGTATTGTCACAAAAGATTTTCATTGGACCCGATGCACTAGGTATTACTCCTTCATCCAGACTCCTTCATTTGCTGCTTCCGAAGCAGCTATGTACTCTGCTTCACACATAGATCCCACCACGACGCTCTACTTGGAACTGCACCAACTGACAGCTCCACCATTCAATATAAATATGTATCCGGTTTGCGACTTAGAGTCATCCGGATCAGTGTCAAAGCTTGCATCGACGTAACTATTTACGACGATCTCTTTGTCACCTCCATAAACGAGAAACATATCCTTAGTCCTTTTTAGGTATTTCAGGATGTTCTTGACCGTTGTCCAGTGATTGACTCATGGATTACTTTGGTACCTCCCTGCTAAACTTATAGCAAGGCACACATCAGGTCTGGTACACAGCATTGCATACATGATAGAACCTATGGCTGAGGCATAGGGAATGACTTTCATTTTCTCTCTATCTTCTGCAGTGGTCGGGCATTGAGTCTGACTCAACTTCACACCTTGTAACATAGGCAATAACCCTTTCTTTGACTGATCCATTTTGATCTTCTTCAAAACTTTATCAAGGTATGTGCTTTGTGAAAGTCCAATTAAGCGTCTTGATCTATCTCTATAGATCTTGATGCCCAATATATAAGCAGCTTCACCAAGGTCTTTCATTGAAAAATTCTTATTCAAGTATCCTTTTATGCTATCAAGAAATCTATATCAATTTTGATCAATAATATGTCATCTACATATACTATCAGAAATGCTACAGAGCTCCCACTCACTTTCTTGTAAATACAGGCTTCTCCAAAATTCTATATAAAACCATATGCTTTGATCACACTATCAAAGCGTATATTCCAACTCCGAGATGCTTGCACCAGTCCATAAATGGATCGCTGGAGCTTGCACACTTTGTTAGCACCTTTAGGATCGTCAAAACCTTCTGGTTGCATCATATACAACTCTTCTTTAAGATATCCATTAAGGAAAGAAGTTTTGACATCCATTTGCCAAATTTCAAAATCATAAAATGCGGCAATTGCTAACATGATTCGGACAGACTTAAGCATCGCTACGGGTGAGAAGGTCTCATCGTAGTAAACTCCTTGAACTTGTCAAAAACCTTCCGCAACAAGTCGAGCTTTGTAGACAGTAACATTACCGTCAGCGTCAGTCTTCTTCTTGAAGATCCATTTATTCTCTATGGCTTGCCGATCATCGGGCAAGTCAACCAAAGTCCACACTTTGTTCTCATACATGGATCCCATCTCAGATTTCATGGCCTCAAGCCATTTTACGAAATCTGGGCTCATCATCGCTTCCTCATAGTTTGTAGGTTCGTCATGGTCTAGTAACATGACTTCCAGAACAGGATTACGATACCACTCTGGTGCGGAACGTACTCTGCTTGACCTACGAGGTTCGGCAGTGACTTGATCTAAAGTTTCATGATCATCATCATTAACTTTCTCACTAATTGGTGTAGGAATCACTGGAACTGATTTCTGTGATGAACTACTTTCCAATTCAAGAGAAGGTACAATTACCTCATCAAGTTCTACTTTCCTCCCACTCACTTCTTTTAAGAAATACTCCTTCTCTAGAAAGGATCCATTCTTAGCAATGAATATCTTGCCTTCGGATTTGTGATAGAAGGTGTACCCAACAGTCTCCTTTGGGTATCCTATGAAGACACATTTCTCCGATTTGGGTTCGAGCTTATCAGGTTGAAGCTTTTTCACATAAGCATCGCAGCCCCAAACTTTAAGAAACGACAGCTTAGGTTTCTTGCCAAACCACAGTTCATATGGTGTCATCTCAACGGATTTAGATGGTGCCCTATTTAATGTGAATGCAACCGTCTCTAAAGCATAACCCCAAAACGATAGTGGTAAATCGGTAAGAGACATCATAGGTTGCACCATATCTAATAAAGTACGGTTACGACGTTCAGACACACCACTATGCTGTGGTGTTCCAGGTGGCGTGAGTTGCTAAACTATTCCACATTGTTTCAAATGAAGACAAAACTCATAACTCAAATATTCACCTCCACGATCAGATCGTAGAAACTTTATTTTCTTGTTACATGATTTCTACTTCACTCTGAAATTCTTTGAACTTATCAAATGTTTCAGACTTATGTTTCATCAAGTAGATATACCCATATCTGCTCAAATCATCTGTGAAGATCAGAAAATAACGATACCCGCTGCGAGCCTCAACACTCATCGGACTGCATACATCAGTATGTATTATTTCCAACAAGTGTGTTGCTCTGTCCATTGTTCCGGAGAACGGAGTCTTAGTCATCTTGTCCATGACGCATGGTTCGCAAGCATCAAGTGATTCATAATCAAGTGATTCCAAAAGTCCATCAGCATGGAGTTTCTTCATGCGCTTTACACCAATATGACCTAAATGGCAGAGCCACAAATAAGTTGCACTATCATTATTAACTTTGCATCTTTTGGCTTCAATATTATGAATATGTGTATCACTACAATTGAGATTCAATAAAAATATACCACTCATCAAGGGTGCATGACCATAAAAGATATTACTCATATAAATAGAACAACCATTATTCTCTGATTTAAATGAATAACCATCTCGCATCAAACAAGATCCAGATATAATTTTCATGCTTAACGCTGGCACCAAATAACAATTATTCAGGTCTGAAACTAATCCCGAAGGTAGATGTAGAGGTAGCGTGCCGACGGCGATCACATTGACTTTGGAACCATTTCCCATGCGCATCGCGACCTCGTCCTTAGCCAATCTTCGTTTAATCCGTATCCCCTATTTCGAGTTGCAAATATGAGCAACAGAACCTGTATCAAATACCCAGGCGCTACTACGAGCATTAGTAAGGTACACATCAATAACATGTATATCAAATATACCTTTCACTTTGCCATCCTTCTTATCCGCCAAATACTTGGGGCAGTTCCGCTTCCAGTGACCATGTGGCACCCCGGCTCAGAGCAACCGGTTTACCTTGCATTGCTAGCCGAGAGATCAAGTCTTCTGGCAATACACAACAACATGGTACAGAAACAACCGCTTTATTGATGCTAGCAGATTACATAAGTCTGATATTACATCAAGATACGAGGCCAAGTGGCACATACGGTGCTGCTGAACAGTATGTACATTATTTAATGAACATGACGAGGGCCTCGATCACACAAACTACGCGGCAGCGGAAGAACGACGAAGTGGAACTCCATAGCACAGGGACACCGATGTGGACACGACCTAGACGCGAGATGCGCTCTGATGCAAACCGACTTGCCTGAAAGCTGGCATGACACGCCAGGTCAGTACATTGAATGTACTTGCAAGCTCACAACAAACATAAGCACGATGACAGACAATATCATGACAATTAATCAAATTAATGTAAAACAAGAACTACTAAAGATGCAATGAATCCAATACGCGCACCGAGTCTCACAGACTCGCTTACCAGACGGTTACCTCATAACCAGGCAGTGACCATATCGGGGTCACAACTGAAAACCAACCGCTCATGAACAACTCGAACGTTCATGAAACACAAAGCATCGCAACAATCATTTAGTTTGCAAGATTAATTATAAAAGTTGATCCATGGTGTGACTTACTCCCGAGCTATGCCCATAACCGAGGACGCGGCTATCGATAGATTAAATACACTCTGTAGAGGTAGCGCACTTTACCCACACTACGGAACCCCTGGCCTCGCACTCCCATTCAGGTGGACCAAAGCGTTCCGACGAAACCCTCCCTTTGTCATGGCACTCTCCCGGCCACTCCGACCAACTCCCTCTCAGGGCTAGGTCTTGGGTGGCCCTGTGCCTACCAAAGGCACCAACGACCACTGTCGTGGCAAAACGGTTCCAAACGGGGACAAGGTACCATAAAAACAAAAACGAGCACACAAGGTTATGTCTGCCTACCGGGTCAGGGTATGCACGCCCATAACCTTCCCTCGCGGGAGGCACCGGTGAGAGGCACAACAAAGGACCGAATCAAGACCTTCCCACAAGGTAAATGTGGTCGCACTGAATAAAAACCAGATTCAATGGCACCATGATGTGATCAACATCATATTCAAGTTGAACTTAATCATGTTTAACTTTTACAAAAACTTTTTATAAATAACAAAGATACTTTGCCATAATCAAGTAACTAATCGACATGCAAAGCAAACAACACATGGATATGGATCAAACTTATCAACATAACTATCTTGCAATACTCAGGGTCAAAAACTTCACTGGTTCTAGTTCATTTTTTATTATCAGGCAATATTTTTATTAACTCATCACTTATATGAAAATATCACTTAATAAAAGAACTATCATTTTCTACCATAGCAGTATAACTAATGCAAAATTTTATTCTACTTGACCAAACAAGTTCATGCAATTTACCAGTAACTAAAACAAGCATATCAAGCATGATAAAGTAACTATGAATTAACAAAATTTATTTATCAAATTTTAAATGCAACTAAAACTCATATTCAAGTATAAAATCATAGGTATTGAAATAACACCATCCAAATGCTGGTGTGGCTTGCCTTAGTGTGGAGGAGGATCACACCCCTCTTAGTTTGCTTCAAGACAAGCTTCTCCTTCTGAAAATAATTAAAAACCACAAAAACAAATATCAAAAACCAATCTGAATATCACCAGAAATTCTAGGAAGCAAGGAAAAATCCACCTTTTGGTGTGTTGCTAGAGCTTTTTGAAACAAAGACAATGCAAAAAGAATCAAATCATTTGGACTTATGGTTTAGAAATGGTGGCTGGTCAAAGTTTGGGTCAATTTCTGATTAAATTTGAATTAAACAGAAATTCCTAGGGGGGGGGGTGATGTCGAAGGCGTAAAATAGAAATACGCCTTCACTCGTACCGCTTCGGGCACGAGTGGTGAGGCTGATGGGTGGGCCCCGCACGTCAGGAGGGAGAGGGGGAAAACGAGATCAGAGGGTGACGGCGATTCGCCGGAGCTCACGCCGGCGATGAGAGTGTTTGGGGCTAGATGAGAGGGATAGAAATGAAGGTGGGTTCACGGCGCACCTACCCGTACCCGTGGCTTGCCGTGGGATGGCCGGAGCTGCTCGAGGTCAAGCTCGCAAGCTGCGGTGGCGGACAGGATTCGCCAGAGTGGAAGAAGACGACAGCTAGCGGCGGCTCCGGTGGCTCAGCAGCATCCAGGCAGTACCAAGGGACCTCCAATGCCACGCCCGAGCAGTTGGTCGAGCTCGAGAGGCACCGGAGCGAGGTGGCCGCGCTGCGCAGGTCGTCGGAGTTCTTCGGTCGGGGGAGACGACCAGAGGCCAGCCCGACCGGGCTGTGGCCCTTCTACGTGTTCGTGGAGGTGGCGAGGAGTGGTGCGTGGCTAGGAAACGAGGAGGGAGGCCTTATTTATAGCCGGAGCGAGGGGGGTATCGTGTCGCCGCCGGAGCTCTCTGGAAGCCGGCGAACGGCGACGAAGCGCTCCAGTGCGAGGGTGAAGCGTGTAGCGTCACTGTGGGAGCTGCCCACGCTCGGGGATGGGCACAGGACGCAGGGGGAAGAGGACAAGGGCACGCGCGCACTGTGGCTTTTGGCCGTGACGTGCCCGTGCTTGCTGCGGTGTCTCCGGCGTCGGCGAGCGCCAGGGAGAGGTCAAGGGTGAGGCGTCGGGGCTGGTGGCGCGGCGCGGTAGTCGTCGGCGAGCGCTGGCTCGAGCACGTGCCGAACAGAAGCGTTGGCGCTACCCAGAGCGCGTCGAACGGATGCCAGGCGCAGTGTCCTCACGCGGTCACCGCCTTGGCATGGTCAAGTCGACGTCCAAATGTTGCCAAACCTTGTCTACGCTTTAGTCCACGCAGTGTTTAGTCTAGGAACGTTGAGAACACATAGCCAGGCCGACCAGACTTGACGCAACCAAGTTGGCAAGTTTCTGACCAAAACCTTGGTCACCAAGTTTGGCTAGCTTCTAGATGGCCATTAGGGCTGATCTCCTGGGGTTTAGGTTTTCTTAGGAGGGTAGTTAATCTCAAGAAAGATCAGGGCCAAAAGATCAAGGAAAAATGTACTTGCTGTACAAACTGGAATTTTGGCGAGAAGAGAAATTATTTTCTATAGCAAAAATATTACAAAAAGTCATGCAATATTTTTGCTTGGGAAGGTGTGCCAATGTCCAAAGAATATTCATGATTTATATCAGATTTTTGGGAGCAATAAAAATGAGGGTTACTTTGGAGCACAAGTTTCTGAATAGAGTTTCAGAGAGGAAAATGCATAATTTTCTTTTATGGAAAATATTCATTTGATTATTTTGGGGATTTAACAGAGAAATAAATTTGAATGAGAAGTAGATGGGTCACTTGGGTGAAAGTCAAGGGTATGCCCAAGTGACAAGTCCATTTTAAATGATTCCAAAATCCAATTCAATGCAAGGCAAAAACCAAGTCCGGAAACAGAGAGAAGGCAAGTCCGGGAAAAGAGAGAAGGCAAAATCCAGGCTGTCACAAACCTCCCCCACTTAGGATGAATCTCATCCTCGAGATTCGGTTGCTTGGGAAAACAATTTTGGGTATGCAGTCCTTAAAAATTCCTCTCTTTCCCAGGTTGCTTCCTCTTCGGTGTGATGCTCCCACTGAACCTTGTAAAACCTTATTTCTTTGCTGCGAGTGACCCTTTCTGTCTGATCCAATATTCTGATTGGCTTTTCCTCATAAGTCAAATCCTTAGCCAATTCTATCTCTGCCATATCAGTCCTTTTCTCCGGTGGCGAGATGCATCTTCTCAGCTGCGAGATATGAAACATATTGTGTACTTCTGGCAGTTCCGGTGGCAATTCCAACTGATATGCAACTGTTCCGACTCTGGCCATGACGGGAAATAGACTGATGTATCCGGGTGCCAATTTTCCACGAGTCTGAAACCTCTTGAATCCTTTCATAGGGGTGACTCGGAGATATACGTGTTCTCCGGGTTCGAAGCTGATCTGACGGTGTTTGGCATCATAGTAGCTCTTCTGTCGTGATTTGGCCAGCTGCAGTCTGTCTCGGATTTCCTTGACTTGCTTCTCCGCTTCGAGCATTAAATCAGTCCCGAAAATACGACTGTCTCCGGTTTGATACCAGTTCAATGGAGTGCGGAATTTCCGGCCATACAGAGCTTCGTAGGGTGACATCTTTAAGCTGGTCTGGAAACTGTTGTTGTAGGAAAACTCGGCGTAGGGCAGACAGTCTTCCCACTTAGTTCCTTGGGCCAATGCACATGCCCGGAGCATATCTTCAAGTATTTGATTTACTCGCTCAGTCTGTCCATCTGTCTGGGGATGATAAGCCGTGCTGTATTTCAGAGCTGTCCCCAAGGCTTGATGTAGTCGGGACCAAAATGCGGAGGTGAAGAGAGATCCCCTGTCTGAAGTGATAGTCTTGGGTACTCCATGCAGACTGACGATTCGGGACACATACAATTGTGCAAGTTGATTTGCACGGTAGGTGGTCCGGATGGGAAGGAAATGTGCCACCTTTGTTAAGGTGTCCACGATGACCCATATCGCGTCGTTTCCTCGGTGAGACCTTGGTAATCCGGTGAGGAAATCCATGCAGATATCGTCCCATTTCCATTGGATACTGGCAGAGGTTGGAGGAGTCCTGCGGGTTGTTGGTGCTCCACCTTTACCTTGTTGCATACATCGCAACAAGCCACAAAGTAGGCGATCTCTTTCTTCATTCCATCCCACCAGAATACCTGACGAAGGTCTTCATACATTTTGGTACCACTTGGGTGAATTGAGTATGGCGCTTCATGTGCTTCTGCCAATATCTTCTTTTTCACACCTTCGAGGTTGGGTATGCAAATCCTTCCTCGAAACCTTAGCGTACCTTGTTGATCCCTAGAGAAATCCGGTGCATGCCCCTTATGCATCTTCCGGACATATATTTTCAATAGTTTGTCATCTGCCTGAGCACTGCGGATTTCTTCTTCGAGAGTAGGGCAACTTCCAATATGTTGGCAAGGCGGGCATCAGCGATCACCAAATTGAGCTGAGTGATTTCCTCATAAAGCTCAGGAGGCAATGAATCCATGAGAGCATTAAGGTTGGCTGGTTTGCGGTTGAGGGCATCATCCACCACATTAGCCTTGCCCGGGTGATAATTTATTCCGAGATCGTAGTCCTTAACAAACTCGAGCCATCTTCGCTGTCGAAGGTTCAAATCGGGCTGAGTGAATATATACTTGAGACTCTTGTGGTCGGTAAATATCTGGCACTTCTTTCCAATCAGATAGTGTCTCCAGATCTTCAAAGCGTGCACCACCGCGGCCAATTCCAAATCATGAGTGGGATAGTTTCCTTCGTGTTGCCGCAGTTGTCGGGATGCATACGCCACAACTTTGCCATCTTGCATGAGTACACATCCAAGCCCTTTTCTGGATGCGTCGCAGTAGACATCAAAACTGCGGTAGATGTCTGGAAGAGTCAATACTGGTGCTGATGTCAGCCTTACTTTTAACTCATTGAAACTCCATTCGCAGTCCTCAGTCCATTCAAACTTCTTATCCTTCTTTAGGAGCTCGGTCATTGGCTTGGCAATCTTGGAGAATCCTTCAATAAAACGGCGATAATATCCGGCTAGTCCAAGGAAACTCCAGATTTCTGAGACTGTCGTAGGTGCGGACCAATCAAGTACATCTTTCACCTTGCTTGGATCCACGGATATTCCTTCTGCCGAGAGTACATGCCCGAGAAATCCAACTTGCCGGAGCCAAAACTCACATTTGCTGAACTTGGCATAAAGCTGATGATCGCGAAGCCTTTGCAAAACTGCTCGGAGATGTTCCTTGTGTTCGTCTTTGCTCTTGGAGTAAATGAGGATGTCGTTGATGAACACCACCACAAATTTGTCCAAGAAATCCATAAACACCTTGTTCATCATATGGATGAAGAAGGCTGGGGCGTTGGTGAGGCCGAAGGAAATAATAGTACTCATAAAGACCGTACCGAGTGGTGAACGCAGTCTTGGGAATATCCTCCTTCTTTATCTTGAGCTGATGATATCCGGTTCTCAAATCAACTTTGGAGAATACCTTGGCCCCACTGAGTTGATCAAACAGATCGTCAATCCTTGGCAGCGGATACTTGTTTTTGATGGTGACGTCATTCAGCTGTCGGTAGTCCACACACATTCGTAGACTGCCATCCTTTTTATCCACGAATATCGCTGGTGATCCCCATGGTGACGAGCTTGGACGGATGTATCCTTTCTATAGCATCTCATCCAGCCGCTTCTTTAATTCCACCAATTCTGAGGAAGGCATCCGATAGTATTTCTTGTGTATCGGTGTGGTTCCAGGCACCAAGTCAATTGCAAACTCCAGTTCTCTGTCGGGTGGCATGCCTGGTAATTCTTCAGGGAATACATCGGGATACTCACTGACCACTGGAATTAGCTCCACCTCTTCTGCCACGGCTGTGAACATCATATCCTTCTTGGGTATGCTCTTGCGGGCATAAAAACTCGTGGTGCGACCTTCCATGTTTTTCATGGTAACTTCTCTGGTCACACAGTTGATGCATGCAATGACGACTTCTGGGTCCTCTTGGGCTTCGTCTGTGGAGATATGACGGATTTTCCCTTGGATCATATCAGGGGCGGAATACGGCTCCATGTAGTTGACTTGCGGATGGAATGGAGCTGTTGATTTGTTGTTCTTGGGGCACTGCCTGGCGTAATGTCCTATTTGCCCACAGCTGAAACATGAGTTGTTGCGCTGACAATCTTCACGCACTGGGCTGGTCACGATATTCTTGACTTGAGTGGTGGTCATGTTGACATTTTGCTGCCAGTTGGGTTTGTACTCAACCTGAGTCTGTTGCCAAGTACGAGCCTTCTGCCCTGGTTGTATATCCTTCTTCGGCTCAAATTTGTGCTTGTGGTCATTAATAGCTGGCTTGTTGTCGTGTAGGAGCTTCTGTTCCCTTTCTGCGATGAGGGCCTTGTTCACCAGAGTCAGGAAGTCCGGAAAATCAAACATGCTGAGAGTGCACCTGAGATGCTGATTCAGTCCTCCAAGAAATATGTCGATCTTCCGTTCTTCTGTGACCACATCATGGAGAGAATAGCGGGCCAAATGGTTGAATTTATTCATGTACTTGTTGACTGTCATGCTGCCTTGAGTGAGGCGAGGAATTCGCGCTGCTTTATTTTCATAATCCCGGTGGGAATATGATACTTGCGGAAATGGTCCTTGAATTTAGTCCAAGTAATTTCCTCGTCCGCGGGCCATATTGCCTTAGCATTATCCCACCATATAGCAGCAGCTCCTTCGAGATAATGCGTTGCAAAGGGAACCTTGTCGCCTTCTTCAGTGCGAGCAATCTCTAGTTTCCTCTCAATAGTTTGTAACCAATTGTTGGCGTCCAATGGATCAATAACTTGGCTGAAACTGAGAGGCTTTGTTCCCTGAAAATCTGATAGCCTGGAATGATGACCATTCTGGTTTCCATTTTGTCCAACCATAACTTGCACACTTTTCAATATTTCTAGCAGATCGTTGCTCCTTCTTTCTTCAAACATTCGCAGGATTTGCTCAGTGGAAGGCGGATGTGGCGGTGGAGATGGAGGTGGCTGGTATGGCTCGGGGGAATGTCCTGCCTGCCTTGCGGAGCGACGGACAGGGACATCCTCACAAGCTTGGCTGCTGCTGCCTCCACGCGTCATCCTATTATTTATTTTCACAATACATAGCAACCATGATGAGAAAAATCCAACGTGGGAGGAAAGCCATTGACAAATCCCAGAAGAAAACCGTGAAAGAAAGCCAAAGCGAATAAAAGATTCCAACATAATTATACATAGACTCAACATGAAAGTAAACATCACAACGGGTCTACTATCCTCATACATGAAACTAAGCATCATGACACGTGCGATTACACCCATACATCATACTCATGATGAAAGCGATATTCTAACGGTCTACTGCTCGGACTGTGCTGCTGTGGGCTCCTCTCCTAAGCCGGACCCAGATCCTGAACTGATAGTAGAGACCTCCGGGTTAAGAGAGACGCGACGGCGCTGCCTCGAGGGCTCTCCTCAGGGGCAGGCGGGGGATGGGATCTAAGCATAGGAGCGGCAGGAGTAGCGACAAGGGAAGACCATGCAGCAGGAGCACTGCGAGGGGTCACCGTTAGAGGGTTAACGGTACCCTGCGAAGTCACCGAGGGAACGGAGGCGGAAGGAACTGGAGTAGTGTAGATGACAGTGGGAAGAGGGTTCCTAGTACGAGCAGCAGCTAGAGCTGCCCGGGTACGTGATAGCTCCCGAGCTAACTCATAGTTCAGGAGATAACTGGCAGTGATATAGCGGGAAAGATGGCTAGTGGGACGATCACACGCCGGATTAATCAAAGGAAAGCGGATACGCCCATTCTCGTGCAGAGATGGGTAGTAGAAGAGACCTGGGTGGGTGTGCATGCGAACCTCGGACTTATGGTTTAGAAATGGTGGCTGGTCAAAGTTTGGGTCAATTTCCGAATAAATTTGAATTAAACAGAAATTCCTGGGGGGGTGACGTCGAAGGCATAAAAGAGAAATACGCCTTCACTCGTACCGCTTCAGGCGCGAGTGGTGAGGCTGACGGGTGGGCCCCGCACGTTTGGAGGGAGAGGGGGAAAACGAGATCAGAGGGTGACGGCGATTCACCGGTGCTCACGCCGGCGAGGAGAGGGTTTGGGGCTAGATGAGAGGGATAGAAATGAAGCTGGGTTCACGGCCCGCCTGCCCTTACCCGTGGCTTGCCATGGGATGGCTGGAGCTGCTCACGGTCAAGCTCGCAAGCTACGGTGGCAGACGGGATTCGCCGGAGTGGAAGAAGACGACGGCTAGAGGCGGCTCCGGTGGCTCAGCAGCATCCAGGCAGCACCAAGGGACCTCCAATGCCACGCCCGAGCAGTTGGTCGAGCTTGAGAGGCACCGGAGCGAGGTGGCCGAGCTGCGGAGGTCGCCGGATTTCTCCGGTCGGGGCAGACGTCCAAAGGCCTGCCCGACCGGGCTATGGCCCTTGTACGTGTTCGTGGAGGTGGTGAGGAGTGGTGCGTGGCTAGGAAACGAGGAGGGAGGCCTTATTTATAGCCGGAGCGAGGGGGGCATCGTGTCGCCGCCGGAGCTCTTTGGAAGCCGGCGAACGGCGACAAAGCGCTCCAGTGCGAGGGGGCAAGTGTGCAACATCACTGTGGGAGCTGCCCACGCTCGGGGACGAGCACAGGACGCAGGGGGGAAGAGGACAAGGGCACGCACGCACTGTGGCTTTTGGCCATGACGTGCCCGTGCTCGCTGCGGCGTCTCCGGCGTCGGCGAGCACCAGGGAGAGGTCAAGGGCGATGGGTCAGGGCTGGTGGCGCGGCGCGGCAGTCGTCGGCGAGCGCTGGCTCGAGCACACGCCGAACAGAAGCGTTAGCACTACCCAGAGCGCGTCGAACGGATGCCAGGCGTTATATCCTCACGCGGTCACCGCCCTGGCATGGTCAAGTCGACGTCCAAACACTGCCAAACCTTGTCTACGCTTTAGTCCACGCAGTGTTTAGTCTAGGAACGTTGAGAACACATAGCCAGGCTGACCAGACTTGACGCAACCAAGTTGGCAAGTTTCTGACCAGAAACTTGGTCGCCAAGTTTGGCTAGCTTCTAGATGGCCATTAGGGCTGATCTCCTGGGGTTTAGGTTTTCTTAGGAGGGTAGTTAAGCTCAAGAAAGATCAGGGCCAAATGATCAAGGAAAAATGTACTTGTTGTACAAACTGGAATTTTGGGCCAGAAGAGAAACTATTTTCTATAGCAAAACTATTGCAAAAAGTCATGCAATATTTTTGCTTGGGAAGGTGTGCCAAGGTCCAAAGAATATTCTGGATTTATCTCAGATTTTTGGGAGCAATAAAAATGAGGGTTGCTTTGGAGCACAAGTTTCTGGATAGAGTTTCAGAGAGGAAAATGAATATTTTTCTTTTATGAAAAATATTCATTTGATTATTTTGGGGATTTAACAGAGAAATAAAGTTGAATGAGAAGTAGATGGGTCACTTGGGTGAAAGTCAAGGGTATGCCCAAGTGACAAGTGCATTTGAAATGATTCCAAAATCCAATTCAATGCAAGGCAAAAACCAAGTCTGGAAACAGAGAGAAGGCAAGTCCGGGAAAAGAGAGAAGGCAAAATCTAGGCTATCACAGACCAGTCCCTTTGCAGTAGAAGCACTTAGTTTCAGGCTTAGGTCCAGACTTGGGCTTCTTCACTTGAGCAGCAACTTGCTTTCCGTTCTTCTTGAAGTTCCCCTTCTTCCCTTTGCCTTTTTTCTTGAAACTAGTGGTCTTGTTAACCATCCACACTTGATGCTCCTTCTTGATTTCTACCTTCGCAGCCTTTAGCATCGCACAGAGCTCGTGAATTGTCTTATACATCCCTTGCATATTATAGTTCATCACGAAGCTTTTATAGCTTGGTGGCAGTAATTGAAGAACTCTGTCAATGACACTATCATCAGGAAGATTAACTCCTAGTTGAGTCAAGTGGTTGTGGTACCCAGACATTCTGAGTATGTGTTCACTGACAGAACTATTCTCCTCCATCTTGCAGCTATAGAACTTATTGGAGACTTCATATCTCTCAATTCGGGCATTTGCTTGAAATATTAACTTCAACTCCTGGAACATCTCATATGCTCCATGACATTCAAAACATCTTTGAAGTCCCGATTCTAAGCCGTAAAGCATGGCACACTGAACTATCGAGTAGTCATCAGCTTTACTCTACCGGACGTTCATAACATCCGGAGTTGCTCCTGCGGCGGGTCTTGCACCTAGCGGTGCTTCCAAGACGTAATTCTTCTATGCAGCAATGAGGATAATCCTCAAGTTATGGACCCAGTCTGTGTAGTTGCTACCATCATCTTTCAACTTAGCTTTCTCTAGGAACGCATTAAAATTCAAGGGAACGGTAGCACGGGCCATTGATCTACAACAACATAGACATGCAGAAACTATCAGGTACTAAGTTCATGATAAATTAAAGTTCAATTAATCATATTACTTAAGAACTCCCACTTAGATAGACATCCTTCTAGTCATCTAAATGATCACGTGATCCATATCAACTAAACCATGTCCGATCATCACATGAGATGGAGTAGTTTTCAATGGTGAACATTATTATGTTGATCATATCTACTATATGATTCACGTTCGACCTTTCGGTCTCAGTGTTCCGAGCCCATATCTGCATATGCTAGGCTCGTCAAGTTTAACCCGAGTATTCTGCACGTGCAAAACTGGCTTGCACCCGTTGTATGTGAACGTAGAGCTTATCACACCCGATCATCACGTGGTGTCTCAGCACAATGAACTGTAGCAATGGTGCATACTCAGGGAGAACACTTATACCTTGAAATTTAGTGAGGGATCATCTTATAATGCTACCGCCGTACTAAGCAAAATAAGATGCGTAAAAGATAAACATCACATGCAATCAAAATATGTGGCATGATATGGCCATTATCATCTTGTGCCTTTGATCTCCATCTCCAAAGCACCATCATGATCTCCATCATCACCGGCTTGACACCTTGATCTCCATCGTAGCGTTGTTGTCGTCTCGCCAACTATTGCTTCTACGACTATCGCTACCGCTTAGTGATAAAGTAAAGCAGTTACATGGCGATTGCATTTCATACAATAAAGCGACAACCATAAGGCTCCTGCCAGTTCCCGATAACTATTACAAAACATGATCATCTCATACAACAATTTATATCTCATCACGTCTTGAACATATCACATCACAACATGCCCTGCAAAAACAAGTTAGACGTCCTCTACTTTGTTGTTGCAAGTTTTACGTGGCTGCTATGGGCTTCTAGCAAGAACCGTTCTTACCTACGCATCAAAACCACAACGATTTTTCATCAAGTGTGTTGTTTTAACCTTCAACAAGGACCGGCCGTAGTCAAACTCGATTCAACTAAAGTTGGAGAAACCGATACCCGCTAGCCACCTGTGTGCGAAGCACGTCGGTAGAACTAGTCTCATGAACGCAGTCATGTAATGTCGGTCCGGGCCGCTTCATCCAACAATACCACCAAATCAAATTAAGACGTTGGTGCTAAGCAGTATGACTATTATCGCCCACAACTCTTTGTGTTCTACTCGTGCATATCATCTCCGCATAGACCTGGCTCTGATGCCACTGTTGGGGAACGTAGCATGCAATTTCAAAAAAATTCCTACGATCACGCAAGATCTATCTAGGAGATGCATAGCAACGAGAGGGGGAGAGTGTGTCCACGTACCCTCGTAGACCGAAAGCGGAAGCGTTAGGTTAACGCGGTTGATGTAGTCGAACGTCTTCACGATCCAACCGATCTAGTACCGAACGTACAACACCTCTGAGTTCTGCACACGTTCAGCTCGATGATGTCCCTCGAACTCTTGATCCAGTAGAGGGCCGAGGCAGAGTTCCGTCAGCACGACGACGTGGCGACGGTGTTGGTGATTTGATCCGCGCAGGGCTTCGCCTAAGCACTACGACAATATGACCGAGGTGGTAAACTGTGGAGGGGGGCATCACACACGACAAAGAAACAATTTTTGTGCTTTGGGGTGCCCCCTGGCCATGTATATAAAGGAGGGGGAGGAGGAGGCCGGCGGCCATGAGGGGGCGCGCCAAGGGGGAGTCCAACTAGGATTCCCAATCCTAGTTGGACTCCCTTTCCTATTCCAAGAGGGGGAAGGAGGGAAGGAGAGGGAGAGGGAGAGGAAAGAGGGGGGCGCGCCCCCTCCTCCTAGTCCAATTCGGACTGCCCTTGGGGGGCGTCACCCTATGGCTGCCCTCTCCTACTCCCTTATGGCCCATTAAGGCCCATAACATCCCGGGGGGGGGGGGGGGTTCCTGTAACCCCTCGGTTCCCCGATAAATATCCGAAACGTCCCGAAACCTTTCTGGTGTCCGAATACCTTTGTCCAATATATCAATATTTACCTCTCGACCATTTCGAGACTCCTCGTCATGTCCGTGATCTCATCCGGTACTCTGAACAAACTTCGGTCACCAAAACACATAACTCATAATACAAATCGTCATCAAACATTAAGCGTGCGGACCCTACGGGTTCGAGAACTATGTAGACATGACCGAGACACATCTCCAGTCAATAACCAATAGCGGAACCTAGATGCTCATATTGGCTCCTACATATTCTACGAAGATCTTTATCGGTCAAACCGCATAACAACATACGTTATTCCCTTTGTCATCGGTATGTTACTTGCCTGAGATTCGATCGTCGGTATCATCATACCTACTTCAATATCGTTACCGACAAGTCTCTTTACTCGTTCCGTAAGGCATCATCCCGTAACTAACTCATTAGTCACATTGCTTGCAAGGCTTATAGTGATGTGCATTACCGAGAGGGCCCAGAGATAACTCAACAAACACCTTCGGAGACACTTGTAGAGCATCTTTATAATCACCCAGTTACGTTGTGACATTTGATAGCACGCAAGGTGTTCCTCCGGTATTCGGGAGTTGCATAATTTCATAGTCAGAGGAACGTGTATAAGTCATGAAGAAAGCAATATCAATAAAACTAAACGATCATTATGCTAAGCTAACAGATGGGTCTTGTCCATCACATCATTCTCTAATGATGTGATCCCGTTGATCAAATGACAACACATGTCTATGGTCAGGAAACTTAACCATCTTTGATTAACGAGCTAGTCAAGTAGAGGCATACTAGGGACACTATGTTTGTCTATGTATACACACATGTACTAAGTTTTCGGTTAATACAATTCTAGCATGAATAATAAACATTTATCATGATATAAGGAAATATAAATAACTACTTTATTATTGCCTCTAGGGCACATTTCCTTCAGAACTTTCTGTCATGGCAGAGGTTCCGAGTCGGAGGAAAGGATAGTTACCTCTTCACCATCTGCATGGTTGGCTTCCGCGTCATCCTGATAGTAATCAATGTCAATAAGATGAACAAAGAAGGAGCCAAGGGAATCAAGTTCTACCTCCGACTCATCGTCCAGAGTAAACGAATCAGTTGCATCTGCCTTCTTTTTAGCAGGCTTCTTGGGAACTTTGGTCTTGGTTCTGACCTTCTTGCGGTTTATCCTGGAGTTTCTTGTTCCAAAAGGGGAGTCAGCCTGCAGAAATCAAGTAATAATGAGAAGACAAAGTGAGATATAATGAGTTAGTAAAAATTGCTTGAAAATACTTACATCCGGAGGCTTGTTGAGAGTGAAGAAGGGGTTCAGCCCCACTTTGCTGCAAGTCTGTAAACTCTCGTTGATCAGAGTCTTAGTCATATCGTTGATCTGTTTATCTTCCAAACGGATTGGAGAGTAACGCAGCGAATCTTTGACAGCCGGTGTACTCACACATTAGGCCGGATCGGCGTCTTAAGGGTAAGATTCTCCATGCGACCCAACATCGAACCAGATCGAATCCAGTCAAACCATTGGCCATTAAGACTCTAATCTTTGAAAAAACAGGCATATATTTGGCCCGTTCTTCTGTGCTGATCTGTTCTGGGAGAGGATGTATTTTGCTAAGCCGGCTTTCACGGTAACCCGACAGAGGATTTTCACCTTCTAGAGATGTATCCTTGCAGTAAAACTAAGTCTGGTTCCAGTCCATAGGATGACTGGGAGGTGCGGCGGAAGGAAAAGTGGCTTCTTTCCGCCTCTGAATTGAAATGCCACCTAGTTCTAGGTTGGGCCCGTCTGTGAACTCGGTCTGGCGGTTCAGGTAATAGAATTCCCTGAAAAATTCTAAAGTGGGCTCTTGTTGAAGGTACACTTCGCAAAAAACTTACAGATGTTTGAAACAGAGTTGGGCCCGATGTCTTGAGGATGAAGTTGGAAGAAATGCAGCACATCACGAAAGAATTTTGAGCCGGGTGGAGTGGACCCCCGGAGCATGTGGTCAGTAAAAACTACGACTTCGCCTTCTTTTGGATCAGGGGTGGTTTCTGTTCCTGGGGCTCTCCAGTGGATAATGTTTTTTGCGGCTAAGACGCCCACTTGAACATGTTCATTTAGCGTCTGCTCTGTAACCCGCGAGGCGACCCAGTTGCATGAAGTAATGGTTTTGGTCATTTTGTTGATGAAAAGCCTAGAAAGGAAAATATTGCCGGATTAAGGTTATGCTGTGAAACCGTCCAGTCATCAAAAAGTAAGTGCATTGTGCAAGGCCAATTCGTGTGCAGAGAATACGTGCTATAAAGGTTGGCATGATTAAACTGGAAGACGATGCCGGGTTATGCAGATTCTGAACATATACTAACGGTTTAAAGTGGGGCTAATGGTGTTTGGCGGGTTACGGCCTATCATATGAGCCGCCCGCGCGGCTGTAGTTCACAGGTATCCGGAGACCTATAGGCGAAATTTTGCTAAGTACTGAACAAACAGGTTCCACGGATCAGTTCTACAATTTTGGATCTACATCAGTTCAAAAAAGAAAATAAATCTCAAATCTAAAGTTGCGGAAGTGGAAGAACTCATGTATTCAGAAGGGATCTTATGCAGAAAGGGTACCTTCTGCGATTGGAAAGGGGTGCTAAAACTACCACCGCACCACTTCAGTGTCGAGTTCAGATCCATCTACACATTCTAAAGAGAAGAATGAAGAACGGTGAAGAACACCGACGAGCGGCGGAAACCCTAATGCAGATCTGCTATGAGGAAAGGTGAGCACTTACTGACGCTGATGTACAGCGAAGGTGCACCGCAGTTTTCTAGTCTGTTCAGGTCGATGCAGCGGCCGAAGTTGATGCTGTGGATGAAGGTCAGCGGCGGCGGAGCTCGGGTTTGTAGTGGCGTCGCAAGGAGGAAGATGAAGACGAGGAGGCAAGGGTAAAAAGTGAAAAGAAGGACCCTGTCCCTATTTATAAGGAAGTGACTAGACGGCATGCGTGGGAATCAAGAAGGCCGAAAAATGATTATGTGGATATATGGACGCCTCGATTTTCAGGAGGTCTATTAAGATAAGGATATGTTCAGATGTCCTAGGCTTTGTGCGAAGTTAATGCACAATGATGTCATGGCGGGTTACCACAGTTCCGTGATGTGACGTCATGCGGGTTACATCGAATTGATAAGGAATTGATAATGGAAGATTCTGCTAAGTCAAGTGGTGAAGATTGATGTGAACAAGTTCAAATCAACCTGGGGCCTAATGTTGGGGATATAACTACTAGGTATGACCTGCCTAGGAGGTGCCGGGTCATGCCATTGGCGACTTAAAAGATGAAGAGGCCTGATAAGGTCCAAGAAGACGTGAAGATGGCGATTCATAGAGCAAGCCTATTGAAGGCCCAAGACCCGGAGGCAACTTGAGGCCCAAAGGGGTGAGCCGCCATATGTTAACTTGTTCTGTAAGGCAAGCTTAGTTAGAAACCGAGCCGGTCACGTTTGTGTGAGCCGGCCGGGACTGTGTAAGCCGCCGGGCATCAACCTGTATATAAAGGGGTGACCTGGCGGCGGGTTAGGTCAAGAAAAACAATCGATCGAGAACTAGGTCAAGCGTATTCGCTCCCTGGTAATCGAAACCCAAGCAATACAATCGAAAGCAGGAGTAGGCTTTTACCTCATTGAGAGGGGCCGAACCTGGGTAAACTCTCTATGTCCTTTGTCCCGTTTAACCCCTTCAAGCTAACCAAGTTGCGATGGCTCCACACCGAAGTCCTTTTGCTAGGGCATCTGCCGTGTTAAGTCCACGACAGGCTTGCTAGGCATCCAACATTTGTACTGGTGGTGCCTAAAGTTGTTGGTGTTGCACATAAGGCAGACAACAAGGCTAGGAGGGAAAAGATGTCTGGGAGGGGAACTCGATGAAATGACAGTTGTTCCTGTCCAACTTCACGTTTCACAAGATGTGTGAGCTCATATCAAGTGGGCGCGAGGACCGACAAAGGGCATTAAGGAGGTGCACTAGAACTTTGTTGCGAAGCAGGTGTTCGAGTTCTGTGACCAAGACGTCAGCTCAACCTAGTTCTACAACCACCTCAGGAAGTGGAGAGCCAGATGGATCCAGCTGAGCATGCTCAAAGACCTTAGCAGTGCACAATGGGACCAGGACACCTACACGATCCTGTTGGAGTCAGAGCACTACCAAGGCTACATCGGGGTTAGCACACATAGCACTTGTTTAAGCTTCTCTAACATGCCCATCACAACTAACTACACTAGGTTTCTTTCTTAGGACACTTCAAGGACGCAATGTTCCTCAACACTCCCATCCAGAACTACTCACAAATGTAACAGATCTTCTCCTACGGGCTGGCTATCGGCAAGCATGCCATGTGCTCTAGTGAGCCTCTCGGTTCACCTATGTCTGAGTATCCAGTCACCCAGAAGTTAGAGACCATCGTCCCTGATGGTCCTAAGAAGGTTGTTGATCATGTTCATGTGCTTGATAGGAAGAAGAAGAGGGGCGACTTGATGGATGAAGAGCTGAGAGTCTTCAGCAGCATGACTGAGGCCATCAAATAGGTAGCAACCACCATTAGGGATAAAAAGCTTGTCGACATCCATCCTTCCTTGTAGAACGCATCATGGAACAAGGTAGCTTCAGCTAGGAGGCTTTGATGGCGGCTCTTAGCCACTTGCGCTGGACAACATAGCACTTGGTATTGGGTTTGTTGGCATGGGGACGACCATAGGGTGCTCTAGCTTAGGACCTGACTACGCAAACACTACTACTAGTGCTCTTTTTGGTTGTGGTGACGGCGTGCATGATGGTGACAGGCGATGATGACATTTTGTTGTAGCTAGGGCTTCAAAACTGTTGTTGGTAGTATATTTTGATGATGTGGTATATACTAACCCCTGAGGGCATGTACAATGGTGGCATATGGATACAGATGCCCCATGACAAAAAGTAGTATGAGACATCTACATTGATTTTTTTCTTCCCAACGCAAGCCATCACTAGTGGGCCTCATCAAAGAATAGAAAATACAGACTCCCACTAGACATGCATCTCTACTTTCCACTTCAACCTTTTCAGCTTTATGCGCCGAACCACACTTTTTCTCTCCAAGCACCTGCCTCCTACAAAGGATCCCGCTGCTCCATCCGAACCTACTTTTTCTGATATCCGATCCTACGTGGCCTGGGGGCATCATCCTGGGGCTATGCATTGTACATGCCCTCATGCTGATGGTGAACTTGCGGTGGTAGGATTACACCCTCTTTTGGATGGGGTGGTAGGATGATACCATAGTAGTTAGGACAAACTTTTTATGCCTTTTGGGTATAAGATCATGCATGCCTATGTCGTTTTTGTTCCATGTGTTTGCTTCCTTTGTTGCTGCTTCAGTTGTTGCTCTTTTGTGATGCTAGGTGAGTGATATGTGGTGTACATAGAGAGGGTCCTAGAAATTTACAGATCATGACAGACATGCCATGAACAAGTGACCGGTTACAAAGACAACTGCTTCCAAGGGTTTATGACTAGGTAGGGGGTAGATGATGCTCACTTCAAGTTTGTGCTAAACCTGAAAAGCAATGTTGAAGAAGGCAAGACTAGCTCCAGGTCAATTTGGGTTGTGTGGATGAAAAACGTCTTCATCATCATCGTCCAGTTCGTCGTGATTGTAGTGTTGTTTTATTGATGAGACTTTATGTAAAGCGCAATGAGCACTTGTTAGGGTGGTAGATGGTATGCTCATCACATAGGGTTTAAGGTTAGTAGATCTGGTCGGATGTATACAACCAAACAACGTGCATCAACACAGCCGTATGCAGACAACCAAACATAGGGAAGAGTTTGTGCTATCATGCGGGCAGACCATATGCATGATACCAAACCATGTGTACAACATGCTTTTCAACCTGCATTTACTCAGTTCGTCCAAGGTGAGCCACAGATGAAAAGAGGGAAAAACATTGTAGGCTACCAATTTTTTTGAGACAATCATGCGAAGCTTTTTTTTTTAGGAATCATGCGATGCTTTATTGAACCGTCACAATGTTTACAAGAACGAAAAAAAGTTCACCGGGGTCGCCAAACCAAACATGGCGACCAACCCCTAGTTGTAATGCATGCTTCGCTAAATTGTGAGCCTCGAAATTCAAGGTCCTAAACTCATGGACGAAATTACATAAAATAAAGCTACTAGAGTACTCTATGATTTTATGTATAATGCCAGATCCACTCTTCTGCTTGATGTCCTCGTTCACCACTTCTGAAGCCATATGTATGGAACATAGGTTTAAATCCTCTGCTAATGCCATTGATTCTTTAACTGCGAGTGCTTCCAATGTAGTATAGGGTCGGAGATGCCCCTAAAAACAAGGGTTTTTATCATTTATGCCACCGGTTATGTCCCACTACTCTTTTTTGCCACTAAAATTTTCAACTGCTCAAAAATGCCATCGATCCATGAGATGCTTGCTCAAAATGCCATCGTTCCGTTAGATGTTTGCTCAAAAATGCCATTAGACATTGTTATTTTCACGTCAAACCCATTGACCATGTTATATGACAAAAATAAGTCTAGACCCACATGTCAGTTCTCTCTATCTCACAATGATAAGTGTGGCCCCACTTGTCAGGAGTAAGGAAGCGAATAATTTTACAAGAAAGTAAGAACGTTGTTGGGATCAAGTGGGACCCACACTTGATTGTAGTGAGATAGAGGGAGAGGTGGCATGTTGGTCCATAGGTATTTATGTCATTATAACATGGCAAAAGAGATTTGAGATCACAATAATGATGTCCAGTGGCATTTTTAAGCATGTGTCTAACAAAGCGAGGGCACTTTTGAGCAATTGAAAATCCTAGTGGCAAAACTGAATAGTGGGACACAACTGGTGGCATAAATGATAAAAACCCAAAAAACAATGGCTGATGCCCCGAGGTATAATCCCTCTCCATCTCTGCATACCGCGGCAACCGCTCCCTCACCCGAGCTCCCCCCAATGGCAGCATCAACATTCAACTTTGCCAAATACCCCGGCTGCTGAATCCAAAGCGTTGGCCTTGTCATTCTGGCTTGCACCGTCGTTGCCCTCGACTTCTTCAACACTTCAAGATCATTCAAATATGACTTGATGAAGATATGTGTTGACAAAGGACTTTGATAAATATCCTCATACACGGCTTTTCTCCATGCTCCCCATATTGCCCATAAGGTGATCACCATGCGCACAGAGTATCGGACCAAATGCGTGCATGCGTGCGCGGCCTTCACAGAAGTAGCGTACATACGTACAGTACAGTAGAGGCATAAATAAATTTGCTGTAGTAGTAGAATAAATAAATTTGTACTAGTAGTATAGAGTAGAGCATAGAGAGTCTAGGACTTGTCGAGGAGGCTGTCGAGATAGAGGTTGAGGATGTATCTGCCGGTGGAGAGGACGTCGAGGCGCTTCTCGCTCGGCTCGTACCGCCCCTTGCGCAGCTGGTACCGGTGCGTCACCGCCGACACCGTGTACGCCTGCCCTTCGATCGTCACGCTCTCCCCGCAGTGGATGTTCTGCGTGCGTGCGTACGTAGTCCAACACAAAAACAGCAACACTGTCAAAACTGCAACAGCCAGAAATACAGACTGACAGAGTGCGTTGCTGCATGCGTACAGTTCTGAATTGTTCGGAACAGGCTAGGAAAAGATTTAGTGTTCCATGACAATACGAAAAGGTAAAAAAGACCACAGTTTTTACTTTAGATCAACTCCCAACTATCACCAGCCAAGAACAGTTGTAGTAACTTTTACTATACCCAGAGGCTTTGTATCAGTCTATCCGATCTGGCATTTGCTGCAGTTCTGCTAAAGGTGTTGAGGGGCAAACCTATCTGTAGCTGCCTGGCTGGTAGACATTGAGACTGCAGCCAAACATCTGAAGCTGTTACTACTACTTGGGTAGCGATTTCAATCTTAAATTTGCCGGTTCAGGATTTGTGTTCTTTGTTGCCCTGCACACCCCGCGAGACTGTAACCAAGCTTCTGAAGCAACCCCAATAAACTCCGCTACACGGTTTGTTACAGGAAACACAGTTTGGACGACTAACTACCGCTCAGATCAAGAGAGAAGTCCAGTTTATACCCGATAAACGTGTCGTAGGGTTCCCATTATAACTCTAAATTTTTATTGGCTCATTCTACCTAACTAAACTCTGAAAACCGTTCATGCTTGCTGGCTTGCCACGAGCGTATTGAGGAGGTCACCACACCGGAATAAGCTGAGGCACTGGCGCTCCGCCATGCGGTCGCTCTCACTCGTTAAGAAGGGTTTAAGAAGGCCATCTTCGCTTCAGATTGTCTCTCCATCATTCAGAGGTAAAAGTATTGAACAGTTTCAGTAAATCAAATTAAACATATGGCAACAGGAGTTTGATTTCAGTTGGCTGAATCAACCTATAAATGATTAATGTGGTAAAATTGCTGCCCAAATTGATCATTTATGGGTTGATCAACGAATGTGGTAAAATTGCTGCCCAAATTAAACATATGGGTTGAGAGAACCTTTTTTTATGGGGGCAGCAGGAGCCAGGAGCTCTGCATTTGCATTATAGAAGGGGGACAATACAGTAGAATAGGCAAAGCCTGATGTTCTAGTTCGAAGTTCAACGTTTTGGTTCAAAATTTAAATAAGAGACAAATTTTGAAAAATTGCAGTAAATCAATAAGAATTAAAGATCTAGAAATCAGCTCAAGTTGACATACAGTTTGAGAGTACTACTACGCTACATGGCATGGCAGAGACGGAGATTCAGAAACAGAGTAGGGAGATGGATGCACCGGAACTCACAGGAAGTCATCGATCGTGCGCGCTTACCATGGGGAAGCAGCGGACGCCGAGGCATCGCGGCGGCGGCGTGATCTCGACGACCTTGAAGGGGTACTTGTGCTCCTTCTCCCGCTCCAGCTCCCTATCCCGGTCCTTCTTCCTGCACACCACCGACAAACGCGGCTGCTCGCCGCACACAGAAAGGAGCACGCAGGATGTCAGCTAGCTCGTCACAGCAACGCTGCCGCCCTTGGCCGATCGCCGGGCACGACCCTGCTACGTATGCTCCTGTGCTGGCTGCTAACCTTGTGGTAGGCGATGGAGGTGGAGGCGACCATGGCCATGGCGGATTGCTCTCTCCGCTCTGCTTGCTGCTGCCGCTGAGAGAGATCCGCAGAGTCCTCGCGGGCGAGGGAGGCGGCGCGCGGAAGGGGTTGGGTGAACGGGCAGAACGTCCACAGATTTTTGTTGCTCTGCCTCTGCTCTCCGGTGATGGATGGTGGTTGATTGGTTTGAGGATTCTGCAGCAGCTTCAGCCGGGAGGTGTGGAAAGAAGGTGTGCCACGCGTGCCGATCGGTCCGATCAAGTCGCTGTCAGACTGTTGATTTTCCCCTTCTCTGAATTTCTTTCTAACATGTTTGTACTTTTGCGCAAGCCTAGCAAATCCAAATTACCACTCCATAAACTAATATAAAAACATTTAGATTACTGCATTTAGATTACTTTACGCTTTTATCTTAGTTTACAGAGGGAGTAGAACACACTTTGTACCATGTCCTCTTGTTTACCCCTGTATTTCTGCGATAATCCTACACGCACTGACCCATTACGGGCTTTTACGTGATTTTCTTCAAACTAATCTCTCTCCCCTCTGATTTTCAGCGGGGGTGGGGCCCATCCCCCCTCTTGTCCAATCCCAATCGCCCACGCCTGTTAGTCCGTGAACCCCGTAATCAATCCCTCCGTGAGTCCAGCGGGGGTGTGGACATCCGTTAGTTCGATTTGACTGTAACGATGTTGCTTTATCCATAAAGCGAGGCACGGAGTCTTTTTTGATAAAATAAACTTTGAATTTTCATCGACCAGTGTCATACATTTAATCTTGCCCCTTTGCAAACAATTGGCCTTCTGCTGGTGCAATAAAGATGTAAGGTGAGCTCTGAGATCCTTTCTGAGGGCAATAGTGTGTGCATTCAATCTTTTTCAGAAAAATGAACACAACGATCTTGAGATCACCTACCAGAGCTGTCAAAAATCCAATCTACGCATAACCAAGTCCGCTAATATTTTCCACACTTTCTCTTCTATAAGAGCAAGTACAATAAGCTTATGTAAGCATGCTACAAGAGTTAAAATATTATATTTCTGCTGACATGAAGGGGAGAAAGAGGAGAGAGAAGAGAAGCCGGCTTCAGAATAAGAGCCAACTGCAACACATGCTCCTAGGCACTATGTGAGTGTAAGACATAGGGTTTTGGGGGAACTGGCTCAACCCTCTATGGGGTGGCCTGTCACATATATATAATGATGACATACAAGTCCTATAGTAATACGGTATGGATTACGTGGGGCTACAATACGAAGTCTAACACCCTTCCTCAATCTCAACTTACTCCTGAAGCATCTAGAAGGTTGCGATTGCGCCTACAGACCTCAAACATGGGAGAAGGTAGAGGCTTGGTGAAGATGTCTGCAAGTTGATCTTTTGAAGAGATAAACCTGACTTATAGTAGCTTATGTCTAACACGTTCTCTCACAAAATGATAGTCAATCTCAATGTGTTTAGTCCGTGCATGGAACATCGGGTTTGATGAAAGAAACCTAGCACCGATGTTGTCACACCAAAGGACCAGAGGATGTGGCTGAGAAACTCCTAGCTCTCGAAGTAGGGACTCAATCCATATAAGTTCGGCAGTCGCATTGGCAACCGACTTATACTCAGCTTCCGTGCTGCTGCGAGAAACAATGGCTTGCTTGCGTGCACTCCAGGCGATCAGATTAGGACCCAAGAACACAGCATGTCCCCCTGTAGATCGCCTGTCATCTGGACACCCAGCCCAATCAGCATATGAGAATGCAGAAAAAACTCTGGAGGAACTGGGGCGCAGGTGAAGACCATAGGAGACAGTGAGACGCACATACCGCAGTATGCGCTTCACAGCAGACCAGTGCACATCAGTAGGTGCATGAAGATACTGGCACACCCTGTTAACCGCAAAAAAAGAAATCAAGACGCATGATCGTTAGATACTTCAGTCCACCAACAACACTCATGTACTCAGTCGCATCCTCAGGAGATAGAAGAGCACCATCGGCAGCTGAAAGTTTGTTGGTGAAGGACATGGGCGTAGGCGATGTCGTGCACTTGAGCATACCAGCACGGCGCAAAGAGATCAAGAGAGTACTTCTTCTGGGTGAGAGCCAAACTGCCACGAGACTGATGAGCGACTTCAATACCGAGGAAGAAGTGAAGTTGTCCCAAATCCTTAACTGCAAAATCTCGGCCAAGCGCAGTCACAAGAGCATCAGCAGCCGTCGGAGAGGAGCTAACCAGGACAATATAATCCACGTACACAAGGAGGTACATGGTCACACTCGGTCGCTGAAACAAGAACAGTGAAGTATCAGTCGTCGAGGGAATGAAGCCATGAGTACGTAGAGTTGAAGCCAGGCGAGCATGTCAGGCATGAGGTGCCTGCTTCAATCCATATAGAGCCTTCGTCAGGCGACAGAGATGATAAGGCTTAGTGTGATCGACAAATCCAAGTGGCTGCCTCATGTAAATCTCTTCTTCAAGCAATCCATGAAGAAAAGCGTTCTGCACGTCAAGCTGGCGGAGAGACCATCCACGAGAAACTGCCAGAGACAGAAGAAGCCGAATAGTGGTAGGCTTGACAACTCGGCTGAATGTATCCTCATAATCCAGTTTGTGATGCTGTTTAAAACCCTTAGCCACGAGACGCGCTTTGTAGCGCTCAATGGAACCATCTGCATGTTTCTTCACCTTGAAAACCCACTTCAAATCAATGTTGTTGACGCGAGGCGGAGGGGGAACAAGTGTCCAGGTCTCATTCTGCATAAGAGCATGATATTCTTGTTCCATAGCAGCCCTCCAGTGCGGGATACTCATAGCGGCTTGATAACTGCGTGGTTCGGCGGTTGGATCGTCCACACCATGCGCTAGGCAAGCAGCAAGGTATGTGACCGTGCCATCGCTGCGCTCCTTGGGACGAATGATGCCACTGTGGCTGCGTGTGTGCGGACGCCGCGGAGCAGCGAACACCGGGGCAGGTGGGACATCTGGAGCAGGCGAGGCCGGTCCAAGGGACTCCCGCGAAGAGGGATCGGGCGACGGCGGGCTGGGCGACGTAGGCCCAGGCGTCGTGTGTGTCGCTGCAGACCCAGGCGAGGTGGGCGGTAGGGACGCTCGCGCAGACAACGTGGGTGACGACGGAGGTGAGGCCGGGCGAGGAGGCGGCGACGTGGGCTACTCATAGGAGGCCGCCGCGGACTCCGGCCCAGTCGCAGAAGCTGGCGCGGGCTCCGGCCCAGTCGGAGTGGTAGGCGTGGCTCCCGAGGCGGGGTCGAGGGCGGGAGGCGGTGCATGCACATGCACCGACCGATCGACGTGCGCCACGGGCGGCACAGTGGGTGCGCCAGGGAGGAGTTCCAGGCGAGCTCCACGTCCAGTTCCTGCACCATGATTAGGTAATAGCACAGGCGAATATGCAGCATCTTCAAATTGGACAGGCATAAGAGGAGATGAATGTATAGATGGTGCTGTGATGGTGGTTGAGGCATGACAGAAAAAGGGAAGACGTTCTCATCAAAAACAACACCCCGAGATATGTAAACTCGATTGATTGGCACATGGAGACACTTGTAGCCTTTATGGAGAGAACTATACCCCGAGAACACACACTTTTTGGACCGAAACTCAAGTTTACGATCATTATATGGACGAAGATGAGGCCAGCAGGCACACCCGAACACCTTAAAAAGGTATAGTCAGGAGTTTCATCCAAGAGAAGCTCAATAGGAGTTTTCATATTAAGGACACGCGTAGGTAATCTGTTAATGAGAAAACACGCGGTGGCAAAGGCATCACTCCAAAAGCTAAAAGGTACAGAAGCATGAGCAAGAAGTGTGAGGCCGGTCTCAACTATATGGCGATGTTTGAGCTCAACGGCGCCATTCTGCTGATGTGTATGTGGGCATGACAAACGATGGGAGATCCCAAGCTTATTAAAGAAAGTGTTGAGGTTGTGATATTCCCCCCCCCCCCAATCTGACTGAACATGAATAATTTTATGCTTGAGTAGATGTTCAACATGCAATTGAAACTGAATGAATACATCAAACACATCAAATTTGCGCTTAAGAAGATAAATCCATGTGAAACGACTATAGGAATCAACAAAACTGACATAGTAGTTGTGACCACTAACAGATGTTTGTGCTGGACCCCACACATCAGAAAACACAAGTTCAAGATGACTCTTTACTTCTCTAGTAGATGAAACAAAAGGTAGTTGATGACTTTTGCCTTGTTTGACAGGCATCACACACGGACATCTCTTTATTGCTAGACTCTAATGGTAGCTCATGGCGGTGGAGTATGTGGCGAACGATGGGTGTGGTGGGATGACCAAAGCGAGAGTGCCACTGGGATGGCGACACACGAACACCACTGAAGACGCGCGGGACGGATGGATCCTCCAAATGGTACAAGCCTTGGCTCAAGCGGCCACTAAGCAGGACGTCCCGGGTTGCTCGGTCCTTAACAAAAAGATTAAAAGGGTGAAATTCACATAGGACATGATTATCAAGGGTGAGCTTAGGGACGGATAAAAGATTACGAGTCACCGAGGGTACCCGCAAAATATTACGAAGGTGGACCTGCCTAGAGGGATGACTAGTTAAAAGAGATGCTTGGCCAATGTGAGAGATGGGCATACCTACACCATTGGCGGTGTGAACCTAATCGGGCCCGTAGTAGGGCTGGTAGGTGGAGAGCTTGTTGAGCTCGTTCGTCATGTGATCCGTGGCGCCGGTGTCCATGTACCATGCTGGATCAACAGGGTAGGATGGCGTGTACCCCTGCTCGATGCGCGGGTCCTTGCCCTTGGCGGCGATGTGGGCGGCAAGGGGGCCAAAGTCTGCCATGGCAAACTGGCGCTCGTTGCCTTTGCCGTCGTTGCCGATGCCAAGGAAGCTCCTCTGAAAGCGACGATGACACTTGGAGGCGACGTGTCGTTCGCGACCACACAGCTGGCACACCACCGGAGTCTTAGGGCCCCCACTCAGGGTCGATGCAGGGGGCGGGGCAGCCTTGCCAGCCGATGGGCAGGCGAGCGCTGGTCGCGAGAGGCCCAGTAGGCCGCTGGCTGTGCGGCGATGGTGGCGGAGGAGTGGCGAGCCTCGACGCGCTGCTCGGTGAAGAGGAGGCATGAGTAGAGCTCGTGAGGAGGCATCGCTGACTTGGCGTTGTGAACGGCCTCCGCGAGATTGTCGTACTCGGCGTCGAGGCCTCTGATGACGAAGTCGGCGAACTCCTCGTCGCTAAGTGGCCGACCAATAGAGATGAGCGTGTCCACCAGCACCTTCATCTCGTTGAAGTAGGTCGTGGCGGAGGAGTCCAGCTTCTTGATGTCGGCGAGCTCGCTGCAAAGGGCCATTGAGCGGGAGGTAGAGACCTGGGCAAAGGCGTGCTCCAGAGTCGTCCAGGCATCCATGGAGGTCGTAGCGAAGAGACAGAGGCCGGCGACCCCATCGCCGAGGGAAACCTGGATGACGGAGAGGATCGCCTGGTCCTGCTGCACCCACATACGGTGTTCCGGGTTGATGGCCGGGCCGTGAATGGTAGGGATGACCTGCGGAGGACACGGTAGCGAACCATTAACAAACCCAAGGACGGACATGTTGCGGAGCAGTGGTAGGACCTTGGCGCGCCAGAACAAGTAGTTGTCCGGCGTGAGTCTGATGGCGATCAGGTTGTCGACGTGGAACAACCCGGTGGGCGTGATGGCATCAGCAATCGGGACGGCGGGCGGCGGAGCCGCGATGGGGGCCACATCCGCGAGCGAGGCCACGGGTGGCGCCGCGGCCACGGTCGCGAGCGAGGCCGCGGGTGGCGCCGCGGGAAAAACCTTCCCCGAGGCCGCCGGGAGGATGGCAAGTGTCGGGGAAGAGCCAGAAGTGGCCGCGGGTGGCGCCGCGGTCAGGATCGTAGGCGTGGTGACGGAGGTTGCAGGCGGCGGCGGTGGGATTGGAGCCGAGAACATGGATCCCACGGCGGTGGTGCCGAAGAATTGGGGCACCGACGGAGCCTGGGGGCGAGGTGGGAGGTTGAGGAGGGCGGCAAGCGAAGCGGGGATGGACCCGGAGCTGGCGGCGCCCGAGACGGAAGCGGACATGGCGCCGGCGATGGCGACCCTAGGGTTTAGGGTTTTGGCGTGGCGGCAGCGGCGGGTGAGGTGTAGGAGGACCTAAGTTAGGCTCGATACCATGTTGAATTCATGCTCTAGCCAACTCATCCAAAAGTCTAAACTAATGGAGGGAGGTTGGCAATATATTTCAACAGTAAAAGTGAGATGTGGGTCATGCATTAATAAAGTAACACAACTTTATATCTAACTATTGTACGTGCCGACTATAATCTTCACTATAGATAACATGTCAACGTTATATAGCCATGCTGGTTGTACTATTAACCATGTTCTAACCTCAGATGCCATGCATCACATGGATCGACATGCCTACGTAGCGCGTTAGAGCATCTCCAGCCACGCCCCTAACAAGGCCCCCCAGGCGGTTTTTCGGCCGCCGGTGCCGAAAAATCGGTCAGTCGCGTTCCAAGGGCCCATTTTTCGCCGGCTCGGGCCGAAATTGGCACCGGCGGACCCAGCCCGAACCCGGCGCGCTGGGGGGCGCTCGGGGGCGCCGGGCGAATCATTTTTGGCGCGAAAGAGCCGCGGGCCCTCCTTGCCAGCGACTCATCTCTCTTCTCGCCGCTTCGTCGTCCTCATCGCCTCGTTTCCCGCGGCGAATCAATGCCAAAGCTGCCACGCGCTGCCGCGCCGGTCAGCCTCCTCCATTGATGCCTCATGGGCGGCGCAGTGAAGACCGGACGATGCGCGTCCTTCTCCCGCCATGCGTACGCGCGGCGCCTCCGCCTATATAAGCCGACCCCCAGCGCGCCGGTGACACGCACAGAGTCTCCACCACCGACGTGCCATTTCTCCCCTTTCCTCCCTCTCCTCTCGCCGTCTCCAGTTCAAAGCATGGCCGAGCGCTTCCCAGGCGACGGCGCGGCGTCCGAACGGCTTCGGCCGCCGCCACCTTCACGAGGACGAAGCTCGGCTCCTCTTCGAGGCCGAGTACCCGGTCCCGCCGGACATGCGGGTGCCCGGGGCGTGGAGGATCAGCGCCGGCGGGGTCCCGGTGCCACTACCGCCCACCGGGGCGGCGCGGCGTGCGAAGATCGCGTGTATCCGCGCTTCCTTGCCGCGGGCGGCGAGGGAAGGTCCACGGTACGTCCCCAACAGCCCGCTCTGGGAGCCCTACTTCCGCCACCGCCACGCCGAGCAGCTCGAGGCCACCAATGGCGTCGTGCCCTCCGGAAGGCTCAACTCCGAAGGGCGGCGCCGATGGTGGGGCGTGCCCGGCCGCACGCTGGAGGCCGTCCTCGAGTACATCGAGGGTGGCAACACGCCGAGGCTGGAGTACCCCGCTCCCTCGTCCTTCTCTCGCCGACGTGGGAGCTCGTGGACGCCGAGACGCATGGACCCCGGGGCGTCCTCCTCCTTGTCCGGCCGCTCGTCTGGCTCTCCCTGCCTCCGCCCCGTCAAGCCGGAGCCCCAGGACACGCCGGTCAGCTGGCGCACCCGCAGCTCCGGCGTCCGCATCAACGACTGCACCCCCGCCTCTGGCCGCCTCGTCCTCGTCAGGCCGAAGCCGGAGCCCGGCCTCCCCGCGGAGTACGAGGAGATAGCCCGGCGCGGCTTATCCGACGAGGACGCCCTATAGTGGGCGCGGGACGACTACCTCCGCACGAGATGGTCCTGCAGTGCCGGGCCCTGGAGGAGATCGCCGCCCGCAAGCGTGGGCGCGAGGACGAGCATGACGTGGTGATCCTCGACAGCGACGAGGATGAGGACGCCCCCGGACTGTCCAACCCGCCGCGCCAATCTGGGGAGGGTTGCAGCAGGGACGGCGGCCGCGGAGGAGGCGACGACGACGACGACGGCGGCGGCGGCGGCGGCGACTACACGCAGTTCTACAGCCTTCTCGGCATGTAGAGCTGCAAGGGCGGCGGGCGGCGAGGAGCGGCGAGGGAGACGGCGGGCCTAGTAGCGTTTTTTTTTCTTTTTTAAAAAATATTTTAAATATGTATGAACTCGCCGAAGTTTGGTTGAATTTGCGCCGTGTTTGTGCCGGAACTTAATTTTCAAAAATAACGTGGGCACCGCGACTGGGGGCATCACGTCCCCAGCACGCGTTTTACGCCGGTGCACCCCCAGAGAGCGATTTTTAGCGCCTTATGGGGGCCAACGGCTGGAAATGCTCTTATCCTGCACAGACCACTGCATGTATGCACCTGCATCATCAGGTCGACGGAGCCACCAGCCAAGATCGCCGTCGCACACGAATCCGAATCAATTGAGGGCGCCGGCCGCGCGCATGTGGCTTGGGAACCTCCGTGTCATGGAGGCACAGGCTTAGCCCGAAAATAATGCAGTTTCTGAGGCACCAGGACAAACTGAAGATCATCATTCTTAGGGTTATCCTGCACACGTTCGATCGCTCTGCAACCACATGCATGTGGCTGGTGGAGTCGATCCTTGGAAGCTAGTAGTACCAGTAAATTATATCACGCAAGACACGAATCGGAAAGATGCTAATGCATCCGTGATGATGAGTTAGTTGTTGATCGATCGCCTCTGGAGGATCGGTGTCGGGTAGCTAGATGTGCAATTGGGACTTTGACATGTAGTATCTAGCCAGTTTAATTCGGTCCAGAGGAGTGTTTTTTTAAGGTTGGTAGTTTTTTCGGTTTCTTTCTCGGGAATTTTCGGTTTCATACCTGACTGACCGGGGATGGGGATTTGATTGAACCAAAGGCCAAATCCATATGGGGCGTCGCTCCGCTCGGGGCGACACGGGAGGCGACGAAACCCTAGCCGCTGGCCCTCCTCCCCCCCACCCCTCCACCTCGTCGCCACCCGAGGAGGCCTCCGGCGAAGCCCGCGTGGTCACCAAGGACGGCGGCGGCGAGGATCTGGCTACTTCGCTCCGCGCGGAGGGCTTAAGGCGCCGAGGTGGCGGCCTCGTGTGGTGTGGCGGCGCCGTTTCTGCGGCAAGTAGCGTCGCGGGTGTTGCCCCTCCTCGGCCGCGAGGGTGGCTAGTGACTAAGGGCGTGGTTGCCGGTCGCAGCGGAGGGCCGGCCTCCTTGCTCAGATCTGACGCCTGCTTCCTTTCCCCTTCCAACGCTCCTTCTCACCTGATCTGGTCGATCGTCGGCGGCCGATCTAGACGCCGGATCCGTTGAAGGTGGGATGCCTGGAGCTGCGAAATTGGACCGGGAGAAATCCTTGGCTGGTTCTCAGGCCACGGGGCGGCGACATCGGCAGGTGTCGTTCTTCTCCTCGGAGGCGTCATCGAGGTCTGTTCCCTCTCCCTCCTGCTCCATTACCCGGGTGAAAACCCTTGTCTTGTCAAGACTAGACGGCAACGGCGCGACGTGAGTCGCCACCTTTTTGAAGGTGCCGTCTAGGGTATGGTAGGAGAGTGCAGAGGTGTTGCGAGTGAAGGAAATATGCCCTAGAGGCAATAATAAAGTTATTATTTATTTCCTTATATCATGATAAATGTTTATTATTCATGCTAGAATTGTATTAACCAGAAACATAATACTTGTGTGAATACATAGACAAACAGAGTGTCACTAGTATGCCTCTACTTGACTAGCTCGTTGATCAAAGATGGTTATGTTTCCTAGCCATAGACATGAGTTGTTATTTAATTAACGGGATCACATCATTAGGAGAATGATGTGATTGACTTGACCCATTCCGTTAGCTTAGCACTTGATCGTTTAGTATTCTGCTATTGCTTTCTTCATGACTTATACATGTTCCTATGACTATGAGATTATGCAACTCCCGTTTACCGGAGGAGCACTTTGTGTGCTACCAAATGTCACAACGTAACTGAGTGATTATAAAGGAGCTCTATAGGTGTCTCCAAAGGTACTTGTTGGGTTGGCGTATTTCGAGATTAGGATTTGTCACTCCGATTGTCGGAGAGGTATCTATGGGCCCACTCGGTAATGCACATCACTATAAGCTTGGCAAGCATTGTAACTAATGAGTTAGTTGCGGGATGATGTATTACGGAACGAGTAAAGAGACTTGCCGGTAACGAGATTGAACTAGGTATTGAGATACCGACGATTGAATCTCGGGCAAGTAACATAACGATGACAAAGGGAACAACGTATGTTGTTATGCGGTTTGACCGATAAAGATCTTCATAGAATGTGTAGGAGCCAATATGAGCATCCAGGTTCCGCTATTGGTTATTGACCGGAGACGTGTCTCGGTCATGTCTACATAGTTCTCGAACCTGTAGGGTCCGCACGCTTAAAGTAAGATGACGATCGGTATTATGAGTTTTGTGTTTTGATGTACCTAAGGTAGTTCGGAGTACCGGATATGATCAAGGACATGACGAGGAGTCTCGAAATGGTCGAGACGTAAAGATCGATATATTAGACGACTATGTGCGGACACCGGAATGGTTTCGGGGAGTTTCGGACATATACCGGAGTACCGGGGGGTTACCGGAACCCCCCGGGGAGTTAATTGGGCCTAGTGGGCCTTAGAGGAGAAGAGGAGGGGCGGCCAGGGCAGGCCGCGCCCCCTCCCCCTCTTGTCCGAATTGGACCAGGAGGGTTGGGCGGCGCCCCCCTTTTTCCTTCTCCTCCTCTCTCTCTTCCTTCCCTCTCCTACTCCAACAAGGAAAAGGAGGAATCCTACTCCCGGTGGGAGTAGGACTCCCCCCTTGGCGTGCCCTCCTCCTGGCCGGCCGCCTCCCCCTTGCTCCATTATATACGGGGCAGGGGGCACCTCTAGACACACAAGTTGATCTGTTGATCTATTCCAGCCGTGTGCGGTGCCCCCTCCATCATATTCCACCTCGGTCATATCGTAGCAGTGCTTAGGCGAAGCCCTGCGTCGGTAGCAACATCATCACCGTCGTCACGCCGTCGTGCTGACAGAACTCTCCCGTGAAGCTCTGCTGGATCGGAGTTCGCGGGACGTCATCGAGCTGAACGTGTGCTGAACTCGGAGGTGTTGTACGTTCGGTACTTGGATCGGTCGGATCGTGAAGACGTACGCTACATCAACCGCGTTGTGCTAACGCTTCCGCTTTCGGTCTACGAGGGTACGTGGACAACACTCTCCCCTCTCGTTGCTATGCATCACCATGATCCTGTGTGTGCGTAGGAAAATGTTGAAATTACTACGTTCCCCGACAATGGTATCCGAGCCTGGTTTTATGCGTAGATGTTATATGGACGAGTAGAACACAAGTGAGTTGTGGGCGATACAAGTCATACTGCTTACCAGCATGTCATACTTTCGTTCGGCGGTATTGTTGGATGAAGCGGCCCGGACCGACATTACGCGTACGCTTACGCGAGACTGGTTCTACCGATGTGCTTTGCACATAGGTGACTGGCGGGTGTCAGTTTCTCCAACTTTAGTTGAACCGAGTGTGGCTACACCCGGTCCTTGAGAAGGTTAAAACATCACTAACTTGACGAACTATCGTTGTGGTTTTGATGCGTAGGTAAGAACGGTTCTTGCTCATCCCGTAGCAGCGACGTAAAACTTGCAACAAGAAAGTAGAGGACGTCTAACTTGTTTTTGCAGGGCATGTTGTGATGTGATATGGTCAAGGCATGATGCTATATTTTATTATATGAGATGATCATGTTTTGTAATCGAGTTATCGGCAACTGGTAGGAGCCATATGGTTGTTGCTTTATTGTATGCAATGCAATCGCCCTGTAATTGCTTTACTTTATCACTAAGCGGTAGCGATAGTCGCGGAAGCAATGATTGGCGAGACGACAACGATGCTACGATGGAGATCAAGGTGTCGCGCCGGTGACGATGGTGATCATGACGGTGCTTCGGAGATGAAGATCACAAGCGCAAGATGATGATGGCCATATCATATCACTTGTATTGATTGCATGTGATGTTTATCTTTTATGCATCTTATTTTGCTTAGATCGACAGTAGCATTATAAGATGATCTCTCACTAAAATTTCAAGGTATAAGTGTTCTCCCTGAGTATGCACCGTTGTGAAAGTTCTTCGTGCTGAGACACCACGTGATGATCGGGTGTGATAGGCTCTACGTTCAAATACAACGGGTGCAAAACAATTGCACACGTGGAATACTCAGGTTAAACTTGACGAGCCTAGCATATGCAGATATGGCCTCGGAACACTGAGACCGAAAGGTCGAGCGTGAATCATATAGTAGATATGATCAACATAATGATGTTCACCATTGAAAACTACTCCATCTCACCTGATGATCGGACATGGTTTAGTTGATTTGGATCACGTGATCACTTAGATGATTAGAGAGATGTCTATCTAAGTGGGAGTTCTTAAGTAATATGATTAAATTGAACTTAAATTTATCATGAACTTAGTACCTGATAGTATTTTGCTTGTCTATGTTGTTGTAGATAGATGGCCCGTGCTGTTGTTCCGTTGAATTTTAATGCGTTCCTTGAGAAAGCAAAGTTGAAAGATGATGGTAGCAATTACACGGACTGGGTCCGTAACTTGAGGATTATCCTCATTGCTGCACAGAAGAATTACGTCCTGGAAGCACCGCTAGGTGCCAGACCTGCTGCAGGAGCAACACCTTATGAACGTCTGGCAAAGCAAAGCTGATGACTACTCGATAGTTCAGTGTGCCATGCTTTACGGCTTAGAACCGGGACTTCAACGACGTTTTGAACGTCATGGAGCATATGAGATGTTCCAGGAGTTGAAGTTAATATTTCAAGCAAATGCCCGCATTGAGAGATATGAAGTCTCCAATAAGTTCTACAGCTGCAAGATGGAAGAGAATAGTTCTGTCAGTGAGCATATACTCAGAATGTCTGGGTATAACAATCACTTGATTCAACTGGGAGTTAATCTTCCGGCTGATAGCGTCATTGACAGAATTCTTCAATCACTGCCACCAAGCTATAAGAGCTTCGTGATGAACTATAACATGCAAGGGATGGATAAGACGATTCCCAAGCTCTTCGCAATGCTAAAGGCTGCGGAGGTAGAAATCAAGAAGGAGCATCAAGTGTTGACGGTCAACAATACCACCAGTTTCAAGAAAAAGGGCAAAGGGAAGAAGAAGGGGAACTTCAAGAAGAACATCAAACAAGTTGCTGCTCAGGAGAAGAAACCCAAGTCTGGACCTAAGCCTGAGACTGAGTGCATCTACTACAAACAGACTGGTCACTCGAAGCGGAACTGCCCAAGTATTTGGCGTATAAGAAGGATGGCAAGGTGAACAAAGGTATATGTGATATACATGTTATTGATGTGTATCTTACTAATGCTCGCAGTAGCACCTGGGTATTTGATACTGGTTCTGTTGCTAATATTTGCAACTCAAAACAGGGACTACGGATTAAGCGAAGATTGGCTAAGGACGAGGTGACGATGCGCGTGGGAAATGGTTCCAAAGTAGATGTGATCGCGGTCGGCACGCTACCTCTACATCTACCTTCGGGATTAGTTTTAGACCTGAAAAATTGTTATTTGGTGCCAGCGTTGAGCATGAACATTATATCTGGATCTTGTTTGATGCGAGACGGTTATTCATTTAAATCAGAGAATAATGGTTGTTCTATTTATATGAGTAATATCTTTTATGGTCATGCACCCTTAAGGAGTGGTCTATTTATATTAAATCTCGATAGTAGTGATACACATATTCATAATATTGAGGCCAAAAGATGCAGAGTTGATAATGATAGTGCAACTTATTTGTGGCACTGCCGTTAGGTCATATTGGTGTAAAGCGGATGAAGAAACTCCATTCCGATGGACTTTTGGAATCACTTGATTATGAATCACTTGGTACTTGCGAACCATGCCTCATGGGCAAGATGACTAAAACGCCGTTCTCTGGAACTATGGAGCGAGCAACGGATTTGTTGAAAATCATACATACAGATGTATGTGGTCCGATGAATGTTGAGGCTCGCGGCGGGTATCGTTATTTTCTCACCTTCACAGATGATTTAAGCAGATATGGGTATATCTACTTCATGAAACATAAGTCTGAAACATTTGAAAAGTTCAAAGAATTTCATAATGAAGTTGAAAATCATCGTAACAAGAAAATAAAGTTCCTACGATCTGATCGTGGAGGAGAATATTTGAGTTACGAGTTTGGTCTACATTTGAAACAATGCGGAATAGTTTCGCAACTCACGCCACCTGGAACACCACAGCGTAATGGTGTGCCTGAACATCGTAATCGTTTTACTGGATATGGTGCGATCTATGATGTCTCTTACTGATTTACCGCTATCGTTTTGGGGTTATGCTCTAGAGACAGCTGCATTCACGTTAAATAGGGCACCATCAAAATCCGTTGAGACGACGCCTTATGAACTATGGTTTGGCAAGAAACCAAAGTTGTCGTTTCTTAAAGTTTGGGGCTGCGATGCTTATGTGAAAAAGCTTCAACCTGATAAGCTCGAACCCAAATCGGAGAAATGTGTCTTCATAGGATACCCAAAGGAAACTGTTGGGTACACCTTCTATCACAGATCTGAAGGAAAGACTTTTGTTGCTAAATTTGGATCCTTTCTAGAGAAGGAGTTTCTCTCGAAAGAAGTGAGTGGGAGGAAAGTGGAACTTGATGAGGTAACTATACCTGCTCCCTTATTGGAAAGTAGTTTATCACAGAAACCGGTTCCTGTGACGTCTATACCAATTAGTGAGGAAGCTAATGATGATGATCATGAAACTTCAGATCAAGTTGCTACTGAACCTCGTAGATCAACCAGAGTAAGATCCGCACCCGAGTGGTACAGTAATCCTGTTCTGGAGGTTATGTTACTAGACCATGACGAACCTACGAACTATGAAGAAGCGATGGTGAGCCCAGATTCTGCGAAATGGCTTGAAGCCATGAAATCTGAGATGGGATCCATGTATGAGAACAAAGTGTGGACTTTGGTTGACTTGCCCGATGATTGGCAAGCCATTGAGAATAAATGGATCTTCAAGAAGAAGACTGACGCTGACGGTAATGTTACTGTCTACAAAGCTCGACTTGTTGCGAAAGGTTTTCGACAAGTTCAAGGAATTGACTACGATGAGACTTTCTCACCCGTAGCGATGCTTAAGTCTGTCCGAATCATGTTAACAATTGCCGCATTTTATGATTATGAAATTTGGCAAATGGATGTAAAAACTGCATTCCTGAATGGATTTCTGGAAGAAGAGTTGTATATGATGCAACCAGAAGCTTTTGTCGATCCAAAAGGAGCTAACAAAGTGTGCAAGCTCCAGCGATCCATTTATGGATTGGTGCAAGCCTCTCAAAGTTGGAATAAATGTTTTGATAGTGTGATCAAAGCATATGGATTTATACAGGCTTTTGGAGAAGCCTGTATTTACAAGAAAGTGAGTGGGAGCTCTGTAGCATTTCTGATATTATATGTGGATGACATTTTATTGATCGGAAATGATATAGAATTTCTGGATAGCATAAAGGGATATTTGAACAAGAGTTTTTCAATGAAAGACCTCGGTGAAGCTGCTTATATATTAGGCATCAAGATCTATAGAGATAGATCAAGACGCTTAATTGGACTTTCACAAAGCACATACCTTGACAAAGTTTTGAAGAAGTTCAAAATGGATCAAGCAAAGAAAGGTTTCTTGTATGTATTACAAGGTGTGAAGTTGAGTCAGACTCAATGCCCGACCACTACAGAAGATAGAGAGAAAATGAAAGATGTTCCCTATGCTTCAGCCATAGGCTCTATCATGTATGCAATGTTGTGTACCAGATGTGATGTGTGCCTTGCTATTAGTTTAGCAGGGAGGTACCAAAGTAATCCAGGAGTTGATCACTGGATAGTGGTCAAGAACATCCTGAAATACCTGAAAAGGACTAAGGATATGTTTCTCGTTTATGTAGGTGACAAAGAGCTAGTCGTAAATGGTTACGTCGATGCAAGCTTTGATACTGGTCCGGGCGATTCTAAATCGCAAACCGGATGCGTGTTTACATTGAACGGTGGAGCTGTGAGTTGGTGCAGTTCTAAACAAAGCGTCGTGGCGGGATCTACATCTGAAGCGGAGTACATAGCTGCTTCGGAAGCAGCAAATGAAGGAGTCTGGATGAAGGAGTTCATATCCGATCTAGGTGTTATACCTAGTGCATCGGGTCCAATGAATTTTTGTGTGACAATACTGGTGCAATTGCTTTGGCAAAGGAATCCAGATTTCACAAGAGAACCAAGCACATCAAGAGACGCTTCAACTCCATCCGGGATCAAGTCCAGGTGGCAGACATAGAGATTTGCAAGATACATACAGATCTGAATGTTGCAGACCCGTTGACTAAGCCTCTTCCACGAGCAAAACATGATCAGCACCAAGGCTCCATGGGTGTTAGAATCATTACTGTGTAATGTAGATTATTGACTCTAGTGCAAGTGGGAGACTGAATGAGATATGCCCTAGAGGCAATAATAAAGTTATTATTTATTTCCTTATATCATGATAAATGTTTATTGTTCATGCTAGAATTGTATTAACCAGAAACATAATACTTGTGTGAATACATAGACAAACAGAGTGTCACTAGTATGCCTCTACTTGACTAGCTCGTTGATCAATGATGGTTATGTTTCCTAGCCATAGGCATGAGTTGTCATTTGATTAACGAGATCACATCATTAGGAGAAGGATGTGATTGACTTGACCCATTCCGTTAGCTTAGCACTTGATCGTTTAGTATTCTGCTATTGCTTTCTTCATGACTTATACATGTTCCTATGACTATGAGATTATGCAACTCCCGTTTACCGGAGGAACACTCTGTGTGCTACCAAACGTCACAACGTAACTGGGTGATTATAAAGGAGCTCTACAGGTGTCTCCGAAGGTACTTGTTGGGTTGGTGTATTTCGAGATTAGGATTTGTCACTCCGATTGTCGGAGAGGTATCTCTGGGCCCACTCGGTAATGCGCATCACTATAACCCTTGCAAGCATTGTAACTAATGAGTTAGTTGCGGGATGATGTATTACGGAATGAGTAAAGAGACTTCGTATTGAGATACCGACGATCGAATCTCGGGCAAGTAACATACCGATGACAAAGGGAACAACGTATGTTGTTATGCGGTTTGACCGATAAAGATCTTCGTAGAAAATGTAGGAGCCAATAAGAGCATCCAGGTTCCGCTATTGGTTATTGACCGGAGACGTGTCTCGGTCATGTCTACATAGTTCTCGAACCCGTAGGGTCCGCACACTTAAAGTAAGATGACGATCGGCATTATGAGTTTTGTGTTTTGATGTACCGAAGGTAGTTCGGAGTCCCGGATATGATCACGGACATGACGAGGAGTCTCGAAATGGTCGAGACATAAAGATCGATATATTGGACGACTATGTTTGGACACCGAAATGGTTTCGGGGAGTTTCGGACATATACCGGAGTACCGGGGGGGTTACCGGAACCCCCCGGGGAGTTAATTGGGCCTAGTGGGCCTTAGAGGAGAAGAGGAGGGGCGGCCAGGGCAGGCCGCGCGCCCCCTCCCCCTCTAGTCCGAATTGGACAAGGAGGGGGGCGGCGCCCCCCTTTTTCCTTCTCCTCCTCTCTCCCTTCCTTCCCTCTCCTACTCCAACAAGGAAAAGGAGGAATCCTACTCCCGGTGGGAGTAGGACTCCCCCCTTGGCGCGCCCTCCTCCTGGCCGGCCGCCTCCCCCCTTGCTCCTTTTTATACGGGGGCAGGGGGCACCTCTAGACACACAAGTTGATCTGTTGATCTATTCCAGCCGTGTGCGGTGCCCCCCTCCACCATATTCCACCTCAGTCATATCGTAGCGGTGCTTAGGCGAAGCCCTGCGTCGGTAGCAACATCATCACCGTCATCACGCCGTCGTGCTGACAGAACTCTCCCGTGAAGCTCTACTGGATCGGAGTTCGTGAGACGTCATCGAGCTAAACGTGTGCTGAACTCGGAGGTGCCGTACGTTTGGTACTTGGATCGGTCGGATCGTGAAGACGTACGACTACATCAACTGCGTTGTGCTAACGCTTCCACTTTCGGTCTACGAGGGTACATGGACAATACTCCCCCCTCTCGTTGCTATGCATCACCATGATCCTGTGTGTGCGTAGGAAAATTTTGAAATTACTACGTTCCCCAACAGCGAGGTGGTTTTTGGGTTGGCTGCGTCATCAGCGAGGGAGGTGTACACGGGTTCGAGGGACCAGTGGACGGCATCTTTAGTGGAGCGGTGCTTCATCTGACACATTGATGGCGGCGGATCTCGGCGGCGTGGCGCAGTGGAGACCCATCGTTCGATGCGTGGAGATGGACTCGCGCAGGAGGATGGCGCTGTTTGGGGGCATGGTGGTGTCGATGGCAGAGAGGCCTGGCAATGTTGTTGCGTCAGTATCTGCTCTGAAGATGGATCGATGGAAGACGGTGGCGACACATGAGAGTGCGTCGGACCGGTTTGTGCCCCAAACCCAGTATGTGGCTTGGTTGGGGCCTCCGGTTTTAGATGTTAAGCTTAGGTGAGAGGCATGTGTATTCGGCTCAGCATTTCTGCACCACTTCATCAAGTGGATAGGAGTAGCGACAAATGTTGCCAAGATGATGGATTCAGATATATTGATGTACTACTTTGTAAGGTCTTCATGAATAATCAATAAAATGGCTACACGCATCTCTCAGATGTAGAGGCCGGGGTCATCCTCCTTTTTTAAAAAAAAAATCCATACAGGGCGTGCTATGTTTTTCTTTTCTTTTGAACACAGTATAATCGGACTCGCTCACATGCATACCCGAGCATACATTCACTCATCACTTATCAATTTGCTTTGAAGTACAGTAGTATAATTGATTCTTTGCTAGGGAAATATCGTTAATTTTTCATTGACCTTGTTAATCATACTGTCCTTCTCCTTTCAAGATGGTATTATGTTTCAGTTTGTCTAATTCACATCTAGATGTTTTTTAAAGATGTCACATCTAAGCTTCCACAAATAACACAGTAACAAGGATTCAAAAAAAAAAGGGACAAAAATAAAATAAACCACAAACAAGTAAACATCAAGTTGATGTGACATAACTATGTCACTATGTCACATCTAGATGTGTATAGACCCTTATGTTTCCTCTTTCATGGCCTCGCGTCTGTTAAGCTCACAATCTCTATTGACTTGCATACAGAGAAATTAATTGGCTTATATTTTCCTTTTTTCTGTTCAGTCAGTGCAAGCCAGCCAAGCTGTACCCATGATGAAGCCTAAACTTTTGGGCGATACTCTGCGCCGGTGCACCGGCCAAACGATTCGGCCGGTCCACCTAGGACCGTAGGATTCCTAGCGATGCCAATGATTGCTAGCCATCGGATATGCCTCTCCCGCTTTGTCCTTCTTCTTCAGCGAGCGCCGCATATCAGCTACAGGATGCTGCGGCGCTATCGACCCCCCGCCATAATCCCCCGCGAGGCGACCGAGTCCGAAGCACCGCCGCACGCCGGGCTCGCCGACGTTCGCCGCCCTCACGCAATCTCCTCCTCCCGCTCAAAAATTGATCCATGGAGGCACGTATCCTCGCCGGTTCCAACATGAAAAATCCTCATGCGCGCCACCAGATGCAGCTCCCGCCTCGTTGATGATTGCAGCTCCGTCGTCATCCCCCGCTTGCAGCTCAGCTCCGCCGTCGTCCCCTGCCTGCAGCTCCGCCGCCGTCCCCTGCTTACAGCTTATCTCCGCAGTCGATGGACCAATGGAGACGACGAAGTAACTCGCAAAAAATCACTATATATGGTTCCAACAACCAAATTTGCCGCTTGTAGCATTTCAAGTCGCTGGTTGAAGCTCATTTTGCAATGGTCGAAGAATTCAGGCCACCTGGTTCCAGCATATTACCCGCAGGTTCCTCATCGCCGTCAAGGTCGCAGTATCATTGTGTTCGCTGTCTACCACCATCTTAGCAAACTCTGTTAGTAGCAATCTGACATCTCTGGTAGTAGCAAAACTCCGATACGGTTGCAGCAACAAAAATCCATCGCCGCCGTCGAGCAACGCCGCCGTGGATGGAAGTAGCAAAAATTGACTTTGGTTCCAGCAAAATCAAACATGGTTGTAGCAAAAATAATCGATCAGAAAAACACAGGGATGTGGCATCTCGTGAGAATGAATGTAGCAATCGTCAACACCCGTGGTAACAAAAAACTGACAAAAAGGTTGCATCAAGAAACACACTCCTGGGTCTCGCATATCATGAAGATCGGATGTAGCAAGAATTCGACAAACACAGGCAGTAACAAAAAATCAAAACGGTTGTAGCAAAATCGTTCGCCGGTTCTAGCAAAAAAACACCATGGGAGGAGATTTGGGGCGGGGGTAGGTGGAAGCAAAAAACATGAGCCGGTTCCAGCAAAATCAAAACAAGGTTGTAGCAAAATCAAAACAAGGTTGTAGCTAGACAGGACGTTGGTGGTAGCAATTTTCATTGCCGGTTGTAGCATGTAGCACAAAAATCCGCGCCGCTCGTCCTCGCCAAATGTTGCTTGGAGCAGCGCTGCCCGTCCTCGCCGTCCGTGGTCACCACGCTCATCTAGCCCCTCGTCTCCAACAAACAAGGATGGTGGTAGCAAAAAAGTTGGCTGAATCCAGCAAAAAAAGAACACGGTGGTAGCAAATTAGGAAAAGATGAGCCCCGGTTCCAGCAAACAAAGGATGGTGGTAGCAAAAACTTGAATGGATCCAGCAAAAACAAAACACGGTGGAAGCAAATTTTGGAGCTCTTTCCAGCAAAAACAATGATTCCAACAAAAAAATCATCGTCTCCGTTTGCCGGCCACCGGGCGCAGTCACCATCGTCGGCGGGCCACCCGGCGCAGGTCCCAGGACGACGGATGACTGGTTCCAGCATGGTTCGTCGCCGGTTCCGGCACGCGGCGCGGTCGTGCAGTAGGAGCCCGCCGTCGATTAAAAAAAGCATCGGCGTCGGCCAGGTCGAGCATGCGATGATGTCCCCCCATACAGCCCCGCCCAACCTCCCAAGCATGACGCCCTCGCATCTGGCCTGCTTCTCAGCTAGCGGCCATTGCTGGGATTAAAAGGGAAGTGTTGTTCGGCTCGACGGCAGTGAGAAGCTGGGCGCTGGGATAGGCAGCAGAGAAAGAGATGGGGAAAAAATGAGTGGTACACGCATGAGAGGATAAGGAAGGAAGATGCTTCAGCGGTGGGGTGGGGTGGGCCTGGCAGAACATGTGGCTTGCGTACGATCGCTGGATCGCACAAGAATCCCACGACGCACGCGAGACCGGCGGAGCGTTCGGCCGGTGCGCCGGATATAAACACTTTCCTAAACTTTTTCGGATGTTTTGGACAATTCCAAGGTCCAAGCCCTAACAATAAACCTGAAGCCCACATGCTCCCTTAACCACCGCTAGACGCCCCAAAACCTGAGAATCCAACCTAATACTACAACTACTATACCCTAGGCCCTAGCTAGCAACCGAGTTAATAACTCGCAGAGCAGAAATCGCACGTACAGTCCCGTCTCAATCATCACGCCATCAAACCCTTTTGGCCCCTGTGCGTGCTCATCAGCCGCGAGACACAAGCCGGAGAAACTTGCGACCAACCACACCTCTTACATTAATCTCGGTAGGTTTGTGTCCTAACAGACCGCCCTAATCATCACCTCTTACATTAATCTCGGTAGGTTTGTGCCCTAACAGACCGCCCTAATCATCGTGTCCTTTGCCCTGCGTGCTTCCATTGCGCGCGCACTGGAGTATTACTATTCGACTAGTCAATGCATGCATGGCCGTGATGGAACTCCCAAAACGTTTCACTCACTTTAACACACACACACACGCACACACAGCGGTGGCCTGACCACCTCACCAAAGTGCCAAACCCGATTGACCACTTTGTTGTGAACACATGCATTCAGTATAGGTCATCCAGTAGCTCATAGCTAGGACAGAAATGTGGAGATTGGGTCAGGTAACGCTGGGGTAGGAGAGCATCTTCAACCATAAACATCAAATTTGACCCCACATTTGTTCGTAAACATGTCCGAACATGTCCACGGACAGCGACCGGTCAAACCTCATTTATCCGCCTGGCCAATAGCGTCCTAATTTCTCAAACCTCAAATTCATACAAAACCATGCACATAGATCATTCAATAAAAAATACAGCACACAATAATTCAACAATTTAACTATTCAAATAATTCATACATAGCCGATGAAACAAATGAATCAAGTGTTTTTATTGTGCTGGTTGATGTGTTTGTGCATGTTGGTGAACCACACCTTAACCTCATTATTCATGAGGTTAGTACCGCCTAACGTGGTCGTCAACTCCTCGTTGATCCTCGTGAGCATCACACTTTCTTTCTCTAGCTCAATGATCTCCATTGCATTCGTCTTTTCAAGCTCCATATACTCCCATGCTTCATCTTCTCCATCTCAATCCTCTCCCTCTCAATTAGAAACCTTCACATTACCTTCTCGTTGTCAAATTCTATCCTACCGCTTTGGACATCCAAGTACAACTTGTATCACTCCTCTATTTTCTTCAATTCCACGTCTTTGTTGGAGAAGAGCACCACCCATGTGGCCGATATTTTGCTCACTGTCTATCACGCATGACCCTACCTTTCTCGCACTTCTTCCCCCTCATGCTACTACTTCTCTTCGTCTCGGTACGAAGTCAGGTTGCCGCTCCGCTTGTCTCATACTTGGCACCTCAGCCAATAGATTGTTAATTGAGAGCTTGAGCATCATTCTTTTCTTCTTCTTGTTGGGATTCTTGAGATCTTCAAAGAGGTTTGCACACTTGGGTTTCATTGCAACTCAATCCAACAATACTCATGGTAATGGCTTCTTCTCAATTCAACGATACAATGTTGTGCCCAAGCCTATCTATAGAAAAAAATACTGCATGTCAAGATATTGTCAGAAATGGCGTGAACAAGCAAGATGGTGACCAATGTGGTGTAAAAATAACCTACATCGTCTCCGGCTCCAATTCCACTTTGGTTCCTATTCACCACTTGAGCATACACACCGTAAAAATTGTTCATGGACTCTTGGATGACGGCCCATCTATGTTCAAGAGAGCTTGCATTGCGGTCACTATGGATTGGATGCAGATTCACATATTGCCTTCATTCATGGAAATAGGCATGGAATACCCCCTCCAAAAAAATAAAATATTTTGAGAAATTTTGCTCGGTTACACATATCGGATCCATGCAAGTATCCGACCAAGCTTGACACAACAAAGTATCATGTTCGCTTCAGTGTCCATTTCCTCTCTTCGTCACCTACTTCGTTCTCGATGATTGCTCAACATCAAATATCGGCGAATTTTGATCATCCATCTCATAATTTGGAGGCTCTTGACCATTATTGATCATGTCCATCATGTAAACATCCAAAAAATGCATCACAATGAGCCTAGCATCCTAATTTTTCTCTAAAATGCACATGAGGTGAAAAAACCGAGTTGGGGAGGAATATCCTCAAATAGTAGGTGAGTGTGTCCGCTGTTGGAGCTTGCCGTTGTCGTCCGTGTTCATTAGACCTACGACGACTTGTAGGCCATGCCCGTACGTAGAGGTGTCCGCATCCTGGGTGAAGCCATCTAGGATGCCCCTCTCCCCTGCCGTTGCGAAGCCATGCTGGCATGGTCCACGGGCGCATTCCAGGACGGCACCGACACAGACGCGGCCATCTCCACGTCCAAGTCGACGACCTCCTCCCCCCGCCCCCCTGTTGGGGAACATAGTAATAATTCAAAAAAATCCTTCGTGTCACCAAGATCAATCTAGGAGATGCTAGCAACGAGAGAGAGAGAGAGAGGGAGTGCATCTTCATACCCTTGAAGATCGCTAAGCGGAAGCGTTACAAGAACGCGGTTGATGGAGTCGTACTCGCAGCGATTCAAATCGCGGAAGATCCGATCCAAGTGCCGAACGGACGGCACCTCCGCGTTCAACACACGTACAGCCCGAGGACGTCTCCTCCTTCTTGATCCAGCAAGGGGAGAGGAGAAGTTGAGGGAGAGCTCCAGCATCACGACGACGTGGTGGTGGAGCTTGCAGTTCTCCGACAAGGCTTCGCCAAGCACTACGGAGGAGGAGGAGGTGTTGGAGAGGGGGAGGGCTGCGCCAGGGGAAGGGTGCGGCTGCTCTCCCACCCCCTCTATTTATAGGGTGAAGGGAGAGGGGGCCGGACTCCCCTAGATGCATCTAGAGGGGGGCGGCGGCCAAGGGGGGGACTTGCCCCCCAAGTTTGGTGGGAGGCGCCCCCACCCCCTAGGGTTTCTAACCCTAGGCGCCTTGGGCCCTTGGGGGCGCACCAGCCCACTAGGGGGCTGGTTCCCACCCTTGTTCAGCCCATTAAGTCCCCCGAGGCAGGTGGCCCCACCCGATGGACCCCCAGACACCTTTCGGTGGTCCCGGTACAATACCGATAACCCCCGAAACCATTCCGGTGACTGAAACTGGACTTCCCATATATAAATCTTTACCTCCGGACCATTCCGGAACTCCTCATGACGTCCGGGATCTCATCCGGGACTCCGAACAACCTTCGGTAACCACATACAATTTCCCATAACAACTCTAGCGTCACCGAACCTTAAGTGTGTAGACCCTACAGGTTCGGGAACCATGCAGACATGACCGAGACATCTCTCCGGCCAATAACCAACAGCGGGATCTGGATACCCATGTTGGCTCCCACATGTTCCACGATGATCTCATCGGATGAACCACGATGTCGGGGATTCAATCAATTCCGTATACAATTCCCTTTGTCCATCGGTATGTTACTTGCCCGAGATTCAATCATCGGTATCCCCATACCTCGTTCAATCTCGTTACCGGCAAGTCTCTTTACTCGTTCCGTAACGCATGATCCCGTGACCAACTCCTTCGTCACATTGAGCTCATTATGATGATGCATTACCGAGTGGGCCCAGAGATACCTCTCCGTCATATGGAGTGACAAATCCCAGTCTTGATTCATGCCAACCCAACAGACACTTTCGGAGATACTTGTAGTGTACCTTTATAGCCACCCAGTTACGTTGTGACGTTTGGTACACCCAAAGCATTCCTACGGTATCCGGGAGTTGCACAATCGCATGGTCTAAGGAAACGATACTTGACATTAGAAAAGCTCTAGCAAAACGAACTACACAATGTTGTGCTATGCTTAGGATTGGGTCTTGTCCATGACATCATTCTCCTAATGATGTGATCCCGTTATCAACGACATCCAATGTCCATGGTCAGGAAACCATGACCATCTATTGATCAACGAGCTAGTCAACTAGAGGCTTACTAGGGACATATTACGATCTATGTATTCACACATGTATTACGGTTTCCGGTTAATACAATTATAGCATGAACAATAGACAATTATCATGAACAAGGAAATATAATAATAACCAATTTATTATTGCCTCTAGGGCATATTTCCAACAGTCTCCCACTTGCACTAGAGTCAATAATCTAGTTACATTATGATGAATCGAACACCCATAGAGTTCTGGTGTTGATCATGTTCTCCTCGTGGAAGAGGTTTAGTCAATGGATCTGCGACATTAAGATCCGTATGCACTTTACAAATATCTATGTCTCCATCTTGAATATATTCACGAATGGAGTTGAAGCGACGCTTGATATGCCTGGTCTTCTTGTGAAACCTGGGCTCCTTGGCAAGGGCAATAGCTCTAGTGTTGTCACAGAAGAGAGTCATCGGTCCCGATGCATTGGGAATAACTCCTAGGTCAGTGATGAACTCCTTCATCTAGACTGCTTCCTGTGCTGCCTCCGAGGCTGCTATGTACTCCGCTTCACATGTAGATCCCGCCACGATGCTTTGCTTACAACTGCACCAGCTGACTGCCCCACCATTCAAAATGTACACATATCCGGTTTGTGACTTGGAGTCATCCATATTTGTGTCGAAGCTAGCATCGACGTAACCCTTTACAACGAGCTCTTCGCCACCTCCATAAATGAGAAACATATCCTTAGTCCTTTTCAGGTACTTCAGGATATTCTTGACCGCTGTCCAGTGTTCCATGCCGGGATTACTTTGGTACCTCCCTACCAAACTTACGGCAAGGTTCACATCAGGTCTGGTACACAACATGGCACACATAATAGACCCTATGGCTGAGGCATAGGGGATGACACTCATCTTTTCTCTATCTTCTGCCGAGGTCGGGCATTGAGCCGTGCTCAATCTCACACCTTGCAATACAGGAAAGAACCCCTTCTTGGACTGATCCATATTAAACTTCTTCAATATCTTGTCAAGGTATGTGCTTTGCGAAAGACCAATGAGGCGTCTCGATCTATCTCTATATATCTTGATGCCTAATATGTAAGCAGCTTCCCCAAGGTCCTTCATTGAAAAACACTTATTCAAGTAGGCCTTTATGCTTTCCAAAAGTTCTATATCATTTCCCATCAATAGTATGTCATCCACATATAATATGAGAAATGCTACAGAGCTCCCACTCACTTTCTTGTAAACACAGGCTTCTCCATGAGTCTGCGTAAACCCAAACGCTTTGATCATCTCATCAAAGCGAATGTTCCAACTCCGAGATGCTTGCACCAGCCCATAGATGGAGCGCTGGAGCTTGCATACCTTGTCAGCATTCTTAGGATCGACAAAACCTTCCGGCTGCATCATATACAGTTATTCCTTAAGGAAACCATTAAGGAATGCCGTTTTGACGTCCATTTGCCATATCTCATAATCGTAGAATGCGGCAATTGCTAACATGATTCGGACGGACTTCAGCTTCACTACGGGTGAGAAGGTTTCATCGTAGTCAACCCCTTGAACTTGTCGATAACTGATACGTCTCCAACGTATATATAATTTTTGATTGCTCCATGCTATTATATATATTCTGTTTGGGATGTTTAATGGGCTTATTTATACACTTTTATATTATTTTTGGGACTAACCTATTAACCCAAGGCCTAGTGCAAATTGATGTTTTTTTGCCTATTTCAGTGTTTCACAGAAAAAGAATATCAAACGGAGTCCAAACGGAATGAAACCTTCGGGAGCGTGCTTTTTGGAACAAACGTGATCCAGAGGACTTGGACTGGACGTCAAGAAATCAACGAGGAGGCCACGAGGCAGGAGGCACGCCCTCCACCCTCGTGGGCCCCTCGTGGCTCCACCGACCTACTTCTTCCTCCTATATATACCTACGTACCCCGAAACCATCGAGGAGCACCACGAAAACCTAATTCCACCGCCGCAACCTTCTGTACCCGTGAGATCCCATCTTGGGGCCTTTTCCGGCGCTCCGCCGGAGGGGGAATCGATCACGGAGGGCTTATACATCAACACCATAGCCTCTCCGATGATGTGTGAGTACTTTACCACAGACCTTCGGGTCCATAGTTATTAGCTAGATGGCTTCTTCTCTCTCTTTGGATCTCAATACAAAGTTATCCTCGATCTTCTTGAAGATCTATTTGATATAACTCTTTTTGCGGTGTGTTTGTCGAGATCCGATGAATTGTGGGTTTATGATCAAGATTATCTATGAACAATATTTGAATCTTCTCTGAATTCTTTTATGTATGATTGGTTATCTTTGCAAGTCTCTTCAAATTATCAGTTTGGTTTGGCCTACTAGATTGATCTTTCTTGCAATGGGAGAAGTGCTTAGCTTTGGGTTCAATCTTGCGGTGCTCGATCCCAGTGACAGAAAGGGAAACGACACTTATTGTATTGTTGCCATCGAGGATAAAAAGATGGGGTTTATATCATATTGCTTGAGTTTATCCCTCTACATCATGTCATCTTACCTAATGCGTTACTCTGTTCTTATGAACTTAATACTCTAGATGCATGCTGGATAGCGGTCGATGTGTGGAGTAATAGTAGTAGATGCAGGCAGGAGTAAGTCTACTTGTCACGGACGTGATGCCTATATACATGATCATGCCTAGATATTCTCATAAATATGCACTTTTCTATCAATTGCTCGACAGTAATTTGTTCACCCACCGTAATACTTATGCTATCTTGAGAGAAGCCACTAGTGAAACCTATGGCCCCCGGGTCTATTTTCCATCATATTAATCTCCCGACAACTAGATATTTCTAGCGCCGTTTATTTTGCTTTCTTTACTTTTAATCTTTATTATAAAAATACCAAAAATATTATCTTATCATCTCTATCAGATCTCACTTTTGCAAGTGGCCGTGAAGGGATTGACAACCCCTTTATCGCGTTGGTTGCAAGGTTCTTATTTGTTTGTGTAGGTACGAGGGACTTGCGTGTGGCCTCCTACTGGATTGATACCTTGGTTCTCAAAAACTGAGGGAAATACTTACGCTACTTTGTTGCATCACCCTTTCCTCTTCAAGGGAAAACCAACGCATGCTCAAGAGGTAGCAAGAAGGATTTCTGGCGCCGTTGCCGGGGAGTCTACGCACAAGTAAAGACATACCAAGTACCCATCACAAACTCTTATCCCTCGCATTACATTATTTGCCATTTGCCTCTCGTTTTCCTCTCTCCCACTTCACCCTTGCCGTTTTATTCGCCCTCTCTTTCCGTTCGCCTCTTTTTCGCTTGCCTCTTGTGTCCCGTGTGCCATCATGGCCAGTCCTTTATCTACTCCTTTGTCTCTCGAGAATGAAGTTCTTAATTTTAAACAAAGGGAGGGAGAAAATCTAAAAGATGCTTGGTACAGATTTTGCAATGCACAAAATAGATCTACTAGGAAGCAATCTACTTCCGTTCTTCTTCGCAATTTTTATGTAGGCATCACTCCTTGGAATAGATATATTCTTGATACCATTACCGGAGGGAATTTCTTGGGTAGCCATACTTTTGATTCTTATAATGCTATGATAGATTTGTTTGGCCCACCACTTCTTTTGGTTAATGGAACTATTTTAACTTTGGAACATGTGATGCAAATGCTTGAAATTATTGAAAATAAAGTTGCCACCGTAGAGTTGATTGAAAATTTGGATAAAAAGATCCACAACCAAATTACCCAATACGGATCTAAGGTAGGACTTGCTCTTAAAATTTTTAAAGAAAAGGAACCCATGGTTAACGAAAACATAGATCAAGATTCCACTAGAATTGATAAGATTGAGGATATTATTACCAACTTAGGGTCAGCCTTTTCTTCCGTGAAAAATACTCCAAAACCTCCTAATGCTAAATATTCCAAACTGATGTATGTTCCTAAAAATAAGGGTGAAACTTCTAGTAAGAAAAATGCGGATCTCAAATCCATAAGTGTTCACCCCAACTTTCTCGCTATCATTAATGAACCTTTTGCTACAAATGATTTTCTTGATTTCTTGCCTAGGGGTTTAATCATTAATAAGAAGAAGGAAACTCCTAAGGGTTATAAGTGTTTTATTGAAGAATTGCCTACCAAAGATGGCAATACCTAGATCTATCTTTGCCTTTTTGCCTAGCTAGGGGCGTTAAACGATAGCGCTTGTTGGGAGGCAACCTAATTTTATTTTAGTTTCTTGCTTTTTGGTTCTGTTTATGAATAAATAATCCTTCTAGCTTCTGTTTAGATGTGGTTTTGTATTTTAGTTAGTGTTTGTTCCAAGTAGAACCTTTGGGAAGACTTGCGTGAAGTCTTTTTGATCTTGCTATAAAAACAGAAACTTTAGCGCTCACGAGATTAGCTACAACTTTTTACTGGAGAGTGATATTTAGTTGATTCTTTTTGCAGATGATTATTAGATAAATTCCTCACGTCCAGCAATTTATTTTAGAATTTTTGGAGTTCCAGAAGTTTGCGTTAGGTACAGATTACTACAGACTGTTGTGTTTTTGACAGATTCTGTTTTTCGTGTGTTGTTTGCTTATTTTGATGAATCTATGGCTAGTAATGGAGTTTATGAACCATAGAGAAGTCGGAATACAGTAGGTTTAACACCAATGTAAATAAAGAATGAGTTCATTACAGTACCTTGAAGTGGTGTTTTGTTTTCTTTCGCTAACGGAGCTCACAAGATTTTCTGTTAAGTTTTGTGTTGTGAAGTTTTTAAGTTTTGGGTAAAGATTTGTTGGATTATGGAACAAGGAGTGGGGTCCTTAGATTTTACCTTGGGGATGCCCCGGAAGGCATTCCCTCTTTTGTCTTCGTCCATCGGTAACTTTACTTGGAGCTATATTTTTATTCACCACATGGTATGTGTTTTGCTTGGAGCGTCTTGTATGATTTGAGTCTTTGCTTTTTAGTTCACCACAATCATCCTTGCTGTACACAGAGAGACACACATTATTCGGAATTTATTAGAATACTCTATGTGCTTCACTTATATCTTTTGAGCTAAACAATTTTGCTCTAGTACTTCACTTATATCTTTTAGAGCACGGTGGTGGTTATATTTCATAGAAACTATTGATCTCTCATGCTTCACTTATACTATTTTGAGAGTCTTTTAGAACGGCATGGTAATATGCTTTGGTTATAAAATTAGTCCTAATATGATAGGCATCCAGGATAAAAACTTTAAAGTGCATTGAATACTAAGAGAAGTTTGATACTTGATAGTTGTTTTGAGATATGAAGATGGTGATATTAGAGTCATGCTAGTTGAGTGCTACCTCTTGAGCACTGCGTTGGTTTTCCCTTGAAGAGGAAAGGGTGATGCAGCAAAGTAGCGTAAGTATTTCTCTCAGTTTTTGAGAACCAAGGTATCAATCCAGTAGGAGGCTACGCGCGAGTCCCTCGTACCTACACAAAAGAAATAAATCCTCGCAACCAACGCGATAAGCGGTTGTCAATCCCTACACGGTCACTTACGAGAGTGAGACCTGATAGATATGATAGGATAATATTTTTGGTATTTTTATGATAAAGATGCAAAGTAAAATAAAAGCAAAGTAAAAAGCAACAGAAATAACTAAGTGTTGGAAGATTAATATGATGAAGATAGACCCAGGGGCCATAGGTATCACTAGTGGCTTCTCTCAAGAGTATAAGTATTTTACGGTGGGTGAACAAATTACTGTTGAGCAATTGACAAAATTGAGCATAGTTATGAGAATATCTAGGTATGATCATGTATATAGGCATCACGTCCGAGACAAGTAGACCGACTCCTGCCTGCATCTACTACTATTACTCCACACATCGACCGCTATCCAGCATGCATCTAAAGTATTAAGTTCATAAGAACAGAGTAATGCCTTAAGCAAGATGACATGATGTAGAGGGATAAATTCAAGCAATATGATAAAAAAAACCCATCTTGTTATCCTCGATGGCAACAATACAATATGTGCCTTGCTGCCCCTACTGTCACTGGGAAAGGACACCGCAAGATTGAACCCAAAGCTAAGCACTTCTCCCATTGCAAGAAAGATCAATCTAGTAGGCCAAACCAAACTGATAATTCGAAGAGACTTGCAAAGATAACCAATCATACATAAAAAAATCCAGAAGATTCAAATATTATTCATAGATAAACTTGATCATAAACCCACAATTCATCGGTCTCAACAAACACACTGCAAAAGAAGATTACATCGAATAGATCTCCACGAGAGAGGGGGAGAACATTGTATTGAGATCCAAAAAGAGAGAGAAAGCCATCTAGCTACTAACTATGGACCCGAAGGTCTGAGGTAAACTACTCAGACTTCATCGGAGGGGCTATGGTGTTGATGTAGAAGCCCTCCGTGATCGATGCCCCTTCCGGCGGAGCTCCGGAACAGGCCCCAAGATGGGATCTCGTGGGTACAGAAGGTTGCGGCGGTGGAATTAGGTTTTTGGCTCTGTATCTGATCGTTTGGGGGTACGTAGGTATATATAGGAGGAAGGAGTACATCGGTGGAGCAACGTGGGGCCCACGAGGGTGGAGGGCACGCCTGGGGGGGGGGTAGGCGCGCCCCCCTACCTCGTGGCTTCCTGGAAGCTTCTTTTACGTAGGATCCAAGTCTCCTGGATCATGTTCGTTCCGAAAATCACGTTCCCGAAGGTTTCATTCCGTTTGGACTCCGTTTGATATTCTTTTTCTGCGAAACTCTGAAATAGGCAAAAAACAGCAATTCTGGGCTGGGCCTCCGGTTAATAGGTTAGTCCCAAAAATAATATAAAAGTGAATAATAAAGCCCAATATTGTCCAAAACAGAAGAAAATGTGGCATGGAGCAATCAAAAATTTAGATACGTTGGAGTCGTATCAAGCATCCCCAAGCTTAATTCCTGCTCGTCCTCGACTAGGTAAATGATAAAAACAGAATTTTTGATGCGGAGTGCTACTTGGCATAATTTCAACGTAATTTTTCTTAATTGTGGTATGAATATTCAGATCCGAAAGATTCAAGATAAAAGTTCAATATTGACACAAAAATAATAATACTTCAAGCATACTAACTATGCAATTATGTCCTCTCAAAATAACATGGCCAAAGAAAGTTCATCCCTACAAAATCATATAGTTTAGTCATGCTCCATTTTCGTCACACAAGAATGCTCTCATCATGCACAACCCCGATGACAAGCCAAGCAGTTGTTTCATACTTTAGTAATCTCAAACTTTTTCAACCTTCACGCAATATATGAGCGCGAGCCATGGATATAGCACTATGGGTGGAATAGAATATAATGATGGGGGTTATGTGGAGAAGACAAAAAAGGAGAAAGTCTCACATCAACGAGGCTAATCAATGAGCTATGGAGATGCCCATCGATTGATGTTAATGCAAGGAGTAGGGATTGCCATGCAACGGATGCACTAGAGCTATAAATATATGAAAGCTCAACAAAAGAAACTAAGTGGGTGTGCATCCAACTTGCTTGCTCACGAAGACCTAGGGCACTTGAGGAGGCCCATTGTTGGAATATACAAGCCAAGTTCTATAATGAAAAATTCCCACTAGTATATGAAAGTGACAAAACAAGAGACTCTCTATCATGAAGATTATGGTGCTACTTTGAAGCACAAGTGTGGTAATGGATAGTAACATTGTCCCTTCTCTCTTTTTCTCTCATTTTTTGGGCCTTGTCTTTTTTATGGCCTTTCTCTCCTTTTTTTATTCCTCACTTGGGACAATGCTCTAGAAAATGATGATCATCACACTTCTATTTATTTACAACTCAATGATTACAACTCGATACTAGAACAAGGTATGACTCTATATGAATGCCTCCGGCGGTGTACCGGGATATGCAATGAACCAAGAGTGACATGTATGAAAGAATTATGAACGGTGGCTTTGCCACAAATACTATGTCAACTACATGATCATGCTAAGCAATATGACAATGATGAACGTGTCATGATAAACGGAATGGTGGAAAGTTGCATGGCAATATATCTCGGAATGGCTATGGAAATGCCATAATAGGTAGGTATGGTGGCTGTTTTGAGGAAGATATAAGGAGGTTTATGTGTGAAAGAGCGTATCATATCACGGGGTTTGGATGCACCGGCGAAGTTTGCACCAACTCTCAATGTGAGAAAGGGCAATGCACGGTACCGAAGAGGCTAGCAATGATGGAAAGGTGAGAGTGCGTATAATCCATGGACTCAACATTAGTCATAAAGAACTCACATACTTATTGCAAAAATCTACAAGTCATCAAAAACCAAGCACTACGCGCATGCTCCTAGGGGGATAGATTGGTAGGAAAAGACCATCGCTCGTCCCCGACCGCCACTCATAAGAAGGATACTCAAAGAACACCTCATGTTTGAAATTTGTTACATAACGTTTACCATACGTGCATGGTACGGGACTTGCAAACTTCAACACAAGTATTTCTCAAATTCACAACTACTAAACTAGCACGAATTTGATATCACTATCTCCATGTCTCAAAACAATCATCAAGCATCAAACTTCTCTTAGTATTCAACACACTCATAAGAAAGTTTTTACTAATCTTGAATACCTAGCATATTAGGACTATTTAAGCAAATTACCATGATACTTAAGACTCTCAAAATTATCTAAGTGAATCATGAGAGATCAATAATTTCTATAAAACAAATCCACCACCGTGCTCTAAAAGATATAAGTGAAGTACTAGAGCAAAACTATATAACTCAAAAGATATAAGTGAAGCACATAAAGTATTCTAATAATTTCTGAATCATGTTTGTCTCTCTCAAAAGGTGTGTACAGCAAGGATGATTGTGGTAAACTAAAAAGCAAAGACTCAAATCATACAAGACGCTCCAAGCAAAACACATATCATGTGGTGAATAAAAATATAGCTCCAAGTAAAGTTACCGATGGAAGTAGACGAAAGAGGGGATGCCTTCCGGGGCATCCCCAAGCTTTGGCTTTTTGGTGTCCTTAGATTATCTTGGTTGTTCCATGGGCATCCCCAAGCTTAGGCTCTTGCCACTCCTTGTTCCATAATCCATCAAATCTTTCACCCAAAACTTGAAAACTTCACAACACAAAACTCAACAGAAAATCTCGTGAGCTCCGTTAGCGAAAGAAAACAAAATACCACTTCAAGGTACTGTAATGAACTCATTATTTATTTATATTGGTGTTAAACCTACTGTATTTCAACTTCTCTATGGTTTATAAACTCTTTTAGTAGCCATAGATTCATCAAAATAAGCAAACAACACACGAAAAACAGAATCTGTCAAAAACAGAACAGTCTGTAGTAATCTGTAACTAACGCAAACTTATGGAACTCCAAAAAATCAGCAAAAATAGTAAGACCTAGACAATTTTTTTATTGATCAGCAGCAATTGGAATCAATATTTTATCACGTTCTGGTGATTTTTAACAATTATTTTCGTGAACAGAAAGTTTCTGGAAATTTCTGCAAGATCAAATAACTATCATCCAAAAAGATCCTATAGGTTTAACTTGGCACAAACACTAATTAAAACATAAAAACACATCTAACCAGAGGCTAGATCAAAGATTTATTCCTAAACAGAAGCAAAAAGCAAAAAACAAATAAAATAAAATTGGGTTGCCTCCCAACAAGCGCTATCGTTTAACGCCCCTAGCTAGGCATAAAAGCAAGGATAGATCTAGGTATTGCCATCTTTGGTAGGCAATCCATAAGTGGCTCTCATAATAGATTCATATGGTAGTTTTATTTTCTTCCTAGGGAAGTTTTCCATGCCTTTCTTTAATGGAAATTGGAATCTAATATTCCCTTCCTTCATATCTATAATTGCACCAATCGTTCTAAGGAAAGGTCTACCAAGAATAATAGGACATGAAGGATTGCAATCTATATCAAGAACGATAAAATCTACGGGCACATAGTTCCTATTTGCAACAATAAGAACATCATTAATTCTTCCCATAGGTTTCTTAATAGTGGAATCCGCAAGGTGCAAGTTTAAAGAGCAATCATCAAAATCACGGAAAGCTAGCAAATCGCACAAAGTTTTTGGAATCATGGAAACACTAGCACCCAAATCACACAAAGCATAGCATTCATGATCTTTAATCTTAATTTTAATAGTAGGTTCCCACTCATCATAAAGTTTTCTAGGGATAGAGACTTCCAACTCAAGCTTTTCTTCATAAGATTGCATCAAAGCATCAACGATATGTTTGGTAAAAGCTTTATTTTGACTATACGCATGAGGAGAATTTAGCACGGATTGCAACAAGGAAATACAATCTATCAAAGAGCAATTATCATAATTAAATTCCTTGAAATCCAAAATAGTGGGTTTATTAATATCTAGGGTTTCGTTCTCTTCAATCCCACTTTTATCAATTTTAGTATCAAGATCTAAAAACTCCGAATTTTTGGAACGCCTTCTAGGTAAAGGTGGATCATATTCAGTCCCATCATTATCAAGATTCATATTGCAAAACAAAGATTTAATAGGGGACACATCAATAACTTTTAGATCTTCATCTTTATTTTCATAGAAATTTGACGAGCACGCTTTCATAAAGCAATCTTTCTTAGCACGCATCCTAGCGGTTCTTTCTTTGCACTCATCAATGGAAATTATCATGGCTTTGAGAGACTCATTGATATCATGCTTAGGAGGAATAGATCTAAGTTTTAAAGAATCAACATCAAGAGAAATTCTATCAACGTTCCTAGCCAATTCATCAACTTTAAGCAATTTCTCTTCAAGCAGAGCATTGAAATTATTTTGTGAATTCATAAACTCTTTAACAGTAGTCTCAAATTCAGAGGGCATCTTATTAAAATTTCCATAAGAATTGTTGTAGGAATTACCATAATTGTTAGAGGAATTGCTAGGATAAGGCCTAGGATTAAAGTTTCCTCTATACGCGTTGTTACCAAAATTATTCCTACCAACAAAATTCACATCCATAGATTCATTATTATTCTCAATCAAAGTAGACAAAGGCATATCATTAGGATCATAAGAAACACTCTTAGTAGCAAATAATTTCATAAGTTCATCCATCTTTCCACTCAAAACATTAATTTCTTCTATCGCATGCACTTTTTTATTAGTAGATCTTTCAGTGTGCCATTGAGAATAATTAACCATGATATTATCTAGGAGTTTAGTAGCTTCTCCTAAAGTAATTTCATCCTCTCCCAAGCTTGTGCAACGTGTTCATGACCAAGTTGCTTAAAATTCATAATATCGTTTCTAAGAGAGATGATCTTAGCGGGAGGAAAATACTTAGAGATAAAAGCATCTTTGCACTTATTCCAAGAATCAAGACTATTTTTAGGCAAAGATGAAAACCAAGCTTTAGCACGATCTCTAAGCGAAAAAGGAAATAGCTTCAATTTAACAATATCATTATCAACATCTTTCTTCTTTTGCATATCACACAAATCAACGAAGCTATTTAGATGAGTAGCGGCATCTTCACTAAGAAGGCCGGCGAATTGATCTTTCATGACAAGATTCAACAAAGCAGCATTGATTTCACAAGATTCAGTATCGGTAAGAGGAGCAATAGGAGTGCTAAGGAAATCATTATTGTTGGTATTGGTAAAGTCACATAATTTGGTATTATCTTGAGCCATCATGACAAACAAGCAATCCAACACACGAGCAAACGAGAAACAAGCGAAAAAGAGGCGAACGAAAAAGAGAGGGCGAATAAAACGGCAAGGGTGAAGTGGGGGGAGAGGAAAACGAGAGGCAAATGGCAAATAATGTAATGCGGGAGATAAGTGTTTGTGATGGGTACTTGGTATGTTGACTTTTGCGTAGACCTCCCCGACAACGGCGCCAGAAATCCTTCTTGCTACCTCTTGAGCACTGCGTTGGTTTTCCCTTGAAGAGGAAAGGGTGATGCATCAAAGTAGCATAAGTATTTCCCTCAGTTTTTGAGAACCAAGGTATCAATCCAGTAGGAGGCTATGCGCGAGTCCCTCGTACCTACACAAAACAAATAAATCCTCGCAACCAACGCGATAAGGGGTTGTCAATCCCTACACGGTCACTTACGAGAGTGAGATGTGATAGATATGATAGGATAATATTTTTGGTATTTTTATGATAAAGATGCAAAGTAAAATAAAAGCAAAGTAAAAAGCAACGGAAATAACTAAGTGTTGGAAGATTAATATGATGAAGATAGACCCGGGGGCCATAAGTTTCACTAGTGGCTTCTCTCAAGAGCATAAGTATTTTACGGTGGGTGAACAAATTACTGTTGAGCAATTGACAGAATTGAGCATAGTTATGAGAATATCTAGGTATGATCATGTATATAGGCATCACGTCCGAGACAAGTAGACCGACTCATGCCTGCATCTACTACTATTACTCCACACATCGACCGCTATCCAGCATGCATGTAGAGTATTAAGTTCATAAGAACAGAGTAACGCCTTAAGCAAGATGACATGATGTAGAGGGATAAATTCATGCAATATGATAAAAACCCCATCTTGTTATCCTCGATGGCAACAATACGTGCCTTGCTGCCCCTACTGTCACTGGGAAAGGACACCGCAAGATTGAACCCAAAGCTAAGCACTTCTCCCATTGCAAGAAAGATCAATCTAGTAGGCCAAACCAAACTGATTATTTGAAGAGACTTGCAAAGATTACCAATCATACATAAAAGAATTCAGAAGATTCAAATATTGTTCATAGATAAACTTGATCATAAACCCACAATTCATCGGTCTCAACAAACACATTGCAAAAAGAGTTACAGGGGAGGTATGCCAACAAATAGAGGAGTGAAACCTCCAACCGAGACGAACCAGGGGAGGTATGCCAACAAATAGAGGAGTGAAACCTCCAACCGAGAAGAACCAACATAACCTCCAACATCAAAAACATCATAGAAGATGTGAGTGAACTCCGTTTTCGATGAACTCGAGCTTGTCATCAAGATGACCATAAGCTCCAAAACTCACAAAGAGAAGAACCAAACAAGAACCAATAAAGATGATGCAAGGATGCAATGGTTTGAGCTCTCTATGAACGATACGATCAAGCTACTCATCGAGAGCTCCCCTTGATAGTACGGCAACCGATCCTATAACCCGGTCTCCCAACTACCATCATGAGACCGGTAAAATAGAAAACCTATCAAGAGCAAACCTTTGCCTTGCACATGGTCCACTTGAGCTAGATGATGACGATCTTGACTCCCTAAAGATGGACCACCTTTCTTGATTGCGTTGGCTCGATGAAGACTAGTTGATTGCTCCCCCATACTCCACTATGGGTGAGCCACCCTTCCGCACATCTTCACAAGTCCATTGTCACCACAATGGACGGCAAGCTTCAAGAATTTGATCTCTTCATGATGCTTCACTTGAACTTGCACACCGCAACATCTTCACAAGTCCATTGTCACCACAATGGACGGCAAGCTTCAAGCATTTGATCTCTTCATGATGCTTCAGTTGAACTTGCACGCCGCAACCTAACCCCACAAAGAACTCTCACGAAGATCATGGGTTAGTACACAAAGCGTAATTGAAAATGCTTACCACACCATGGGATCGCTTGATCCCTCTCGGTACATCTTCTACGCTTTGTGAGTTGATCAAGTTGATTCACTCTTGACTTAGTCTTGATCAACCTTGAATCTTTTCAACTCTCTTCATTTGGATGATGTCTTGAAGATATACATGAATGATCACACAATCTTCTTCTCCAAGACATGCTTGCAATAAGCTCAACTCTCACATGACCAATCTTTGGATAATTCCTTAATAACACCTTGGTCACCACATAAACTCCTTAAATCCAACACATGGACTTCAAGAAATGCATATGGACAAATCCTTCAAATATAACTCAAGGCAACCATTAGTCCATAGAGATTGTCATCAATTACCAAAACCAAACATGGGGGCACCGCATGTTCTTTCACCAGTGCAAATTGCTGTTTTTTTGTGCCTATTTCAGTGTTTGGCAGAAAAAGAATATCAAACGGAGTCCAAACGGAATGAAACCTTCGAGAGCATGATTTTTGGAACAAACGTGATCCAGAGGACTTGGAGTGGACGTCAAGAAATCAACGAGGAGGCCACGAGGCACGGGGGCGCGCCTACCCCCTGGGCGCGCCCTCCACCCTCGTGGGCCACTCGTGGCTCCACCGACCTACTTCTTCCTCCTATATATACCTACGTACCCCGAAACCATCGAGGAGCACCACGAAAACCTAATTCCACCGCCGCAACCTTCTGTACCCATGAGATCCCATCTTGAGGCCTTTTCCGGCGCTCCGCCGAGGGGGAATTGATCACGGAGGGCTTCTACATCAACACCATAGCCTCTCCGATGATGTGTGAGTAGTTTACCACAGACCTTCGGGTCCATAGTTATTAGCTAGATGGCTTCTTCTCTCTCTTTGGATCTCAATACAAAGTTCTCCTCGATCTTCTTGGAGATCTATTTGATGTAACTCTTTTTGCAATGTGTTTGTCGAGATCCGATGAATTGTGGGTTTATGATCAAGATTATCTATGAACAATATTTGAATCTTCTCTGAATTCTTTTATGTATGATTGGTTATCTTTGCAAGTCTCTTCGAATTATCAGTTTGGTTTGGCCTACTAGATTGATCTTTCTTGCAATGGGAGAAGTGCTTAGCTTTGGGTTCAATCTTGCGGTGCTCGATCCCAGTGACAGAAAGGGAAACGACACGTATTGTATTGTTGCCATCGAGGATAAAAAGATGGGGTTTATATCATATTTCTTGAGTTTATCCCTCTATATCATGTCATCTTACCTAATGCGTTACTCTGTTCTTATGAACTTAATTCTCTAGATGCATGCTGGATAGTGGTCGATGTGTGGAGTAATAGTAGTAGATGCAGGCAGGAGTCGGTCTACTTGTCACGGACGTGATGCCTATATACATGATCATGCCTAGATATTCTCATAAATATGCACTTTTCTATCAATTGCTCGACAGTAATTTGTTCACCCACCGTAATACTTCTACTATCTTGAGAGAAGCCACTAGTGAAACCTATGGCCCCCGGGTCTATTTTCCATCATATTAATCTCCCGACAACTAGTTATTTCTGGCGCCGTTTATTTTGCTTTCTTTACTTTTAATCTTTATCATAAAAATACCAAAAATATTATCTTACCATCTATATCAGATCTCACTTTTGCAAGTGGCCGTGAAGGGATTGACAACCTGTTTATCGCGTTGCTTCTCAAAAACTGAGGGGAAATACTTACGCTACTTTGCTGCATCACCCTTTCCACTTCAAGGGAAAACCAACACATGCTCAAGAGGTAGCAATAACCTTAGCGACAAGCCGAGCCTTATAGATGGTCACATTACCATCCGCGTCAGTCTTCTTCTTCAAGATCCATTTATTCTCTACGGCTCGCCGATCATCCGGCAAGTCTGTCAAAGTCCATACTTCGTTTTCATACATGGATCATATCTCGAATTTCATGGCCTCAAGCCATTTGTTGGAATTCGGGCCCGCCATCGCTTCTTCATAGTTCGAAGGTTCACCGTTGTCTAACAACATGATTTCTAGGACAGGGTTGCCGTACCACTCTGGTGCGGAATGTGTCCTCCTGGACCTACGAAGTTCAGTAACTTGATCCGAAGTTTCATGATCATTATCATTAACTTCCTCTCTAGTCGGTGCAGGCACCACAAAAGCATCTTCCTGAGCTGCGCTACTCTTCGGTTCAAGAGGGAGTACCTCATCGAGTTCTACTTTCCTCCCACTCACTTCTTTCGAGAGAAACTCTTTCTCCAGAAAGGATCCATTCTTGGCAACAGATCTTGCCTTCGGATCTGAGGTAGAAGGTATACCCAATAGTTTCCTTAGGGTATCCTATGAAGACACATTTTTTCGACTTGGGTTCGAGCTTTTCAGGTTGAAGTTTCTTGACATAAGCATCGCATCCCCAAACTTTCAGAAACGACAGCTTAGGTTTCTTCCCAGACCATAATTCATACGGTGTCGTCTCAACGGATTTCGATGTAGCCCTATTTAAAGTGAATATGCGACAGTCTCTAAAGCATAACCCCAAAATGATAGCGGTAGATCCGTAAGAGACATCATAGATCGCACCATATCCAATAGAGTGCGATTACGACGTTCGAACACAGCATTACGCTGAGGTGTTCCAGGCGGCGTGAGGTTTGAAACAATTCCAAATTTCCTTAACTGCGTACCAAACTCGTGACTCAAATATTCTCCTCCACGATCTGATCGTAAGAACTTTATTTTCCTGTCACGTTGATTCTCTACCTCACTCTGAAATTCCTTGAACTTTTCAAAGGTCTCAGAGTTGTGTTTCATTAAGTAGACATACCCATATCTACTTAAGTCATCAGTGAGGGTGAGAACATAACGATAGCCACCGCGATCCTCAACGCTCATTGGACCGCATACATCAGTATGTATTATTTCCAACAAGTTGGTTGCTCGTTCCATTGTTCCGGAGAATAGAGTCTTGGTCATTTTGCCCATGAGGCATGGTTCGCACGTGTCAAATGATTCATAATCAAGAGACTCCAAAAGTCCATCTGCATGGAGTTTCTTCATGCGTTTGACACCAATGTGACCAAGGCGGCAGTGCCACAAGTATGTGGGACTATCATTATCAACCTTACATCTTTTGGTATTCACACTATGAATAAGTGTAACATCATGTTTGAGATTCAATAAAAAATAAACCATTGACCAGCGGGGCATGACCATAAAACATATCTCTCATATAAATAGAACAACCATTATTCTCAGATTTAAATGAGTAGCCATCTCGCATTAAACGAGATCCAGATACAATGTTCATGCTCAAAGCTGGCACTAAATAACAATTATTGAGGTTTAAAACTAATCCCGTAGGTAAATATAGAGGTAGCGTGCCGACGACGATCACATCGACCTTTGAACCATTCCCGACGCGCATCGTCACCTCGTCCTTCGCCAGTCTCCGCTTATTCCGCTGCTCCTGTTTTGAGTTACAAATATGAGCAACCGCACCGGTATCAAATACCCAGGAGCTACTACGAGTGCTGGTAAGGTACACATCAATAACATGTATATCATATATACCTTTGGTGTTGCCGGCCTTCTTATCCACTAAGTATTTGGGGCAGTTCCGCTTCCAGTGACCATTTCCCTTGCAATAAAAGCACTGAGTCTGGGGCTTGGGTCCATTCTTTGGCTTCTTCCCGGCAACTGATTTACCGGGCGCGGCAACCCCCTTGCCGTCCTTCTTGAAGTTCTTCTTACCCTTGCCTTTCTTGAAACTAGTGGTCTTATTCACCATCAACACTTGATGTTCCTTTTTGATCTCCACCTCTGCTGATTTCAGCATTGAATATAACTCAGGAATGGTCTTTTCCATCCCTTACATATTGTAGTTCATCACAAAGCTCTTGTAGATAGGTGGAAGCGACTCGAGGATTCTGTCAATGACCGAGTCATCTGGAAGATTAAGTCCCAGCTGAGACAAGCGGTTGTGCAACCCAGACATCTTGAGTATATGCTCACTGACAGAACTGTTTCCCTCCATCTTACAACTGTAGAACTTGTCGGAGACTTCATATCTCTCAACCCGGGCATGAGCTTGGAAAACCATTTTCAGCTCTTGGAACATCTCATATGCTCCGTGCTTCTCAAAACGCTTTTGGAGCCCCGGTTCTAAGCTGTAAAGCATGCCGCACTGAACCAGGGAGTAATCATCACTACGCGACTGCCAGGCGTTCATAACGTCTTGAGTTGCTGGGAAAATGGGTGCTTCACCTAGCGGTGCTTCAAGGACATATGCTTTCTTGGCAGCTATGAGGATGATCCTCAAGTTACGGACCCAGTCCATATAGTTGCTACCATCGTCTTTCAGCTTGGTTTTCTCTAGGAACGCGTTGAAGTTGAGGGCAACATTAGCATGGGTCATTTGATCTACAAGACATATTGTAAATATATTTAGACTATGTTCATGACAATTAAGTTCATCTAATCAAATTATTTAATGAACTCCCACTCAGATAGACATCCCTATAGTCATCTAAGTGATGCATGATCCGAATCGACTAGGCCATGTCCGATCATCACGTGGGACAGACTAGTCATCAACGGTGAACATCTCCATATTGATCGTATCTGCTATACGGCTCATGTTCGACCTTTCGGTCTCTCATGTTCCAAGGCCATGTCTGTACATGCTAGGCTCGTCAAGTCAACCTAAGTGTTTTGCATGTGTAAATCTGGCTTACACCCATTGTATGCGAACGTTAGAATCTATCACACCCGATCATCACGTGGTGCTTCGAAACAACGAACCTTCGCAACGGTGCACAGTTAGGGGGAACACATCTCTTGAAATTTTAGTGAGGGATCATCTTATTTATGCTACTGTCGTTCTAAGCAAATAAGATGTAAACAAGACAAACATCACATGCAAATCATAAAGTGACATGATATGGCCAATATCATCTTGAGCCTTTTGATCTCCATCTTCGAGGCGCGACATGATCACCTTCGTCACCGGCATGACACCATGATCTTCATCATCATGATCTCCATCATCGTGTCTTCATGAAGTTGTCTCGTCAACTATTACTTCTACTACTATGGCTAACAGTTAGCAATAAGCTAAAGTAATTACATGGCGTTTTCAATGACACGCAGGTCATACAATAAATTAAGACAACTCCTATGGCTCCTGCCGGTTGTCATCCTCATCGACATGCAAGTCGTGATTCCTATTACAAGAACATGATCAATCTCATACAACACATATATCATTCATCACATCCTTTTGGCCATATCTCATCACATAGCATACCCTGCGAAAACAAGTTAGACGTCCTCTAATTGTTGTTGCATGTTTTACGTGGCTGCTATGAGTTTCTAGCAAGAATGTGTCTTACCTACGTAAAAGCCACAACGGTGATATGCCAATTGCTACTTACCCTTCATAAGGACCCTTTTCATCGAATCCGATCCGACTAAAGTGGGAGAGACAGACACCCGCTAGCCACCTTATGCATCAAGTGCATGTCAGTCGGTGGAACCAGTCTCACGTAAGCCTACATGTAAGGTCGGTCCGGGCCGCTTCATCCCAAAATGCCGCCGATTCAAGATAAGACTAGTAACGGTAACTCGGTAAGCAAACTAAACAAATCATCGCCCACAACTACTTGTGTTCTACTCGTGCATAGAATCTACGCATAGACCTAGCTCTGATACCACTGTTGGGGAACGTAGTAATAATTCAAAAAAAATTCCTACGTGTCACCAAGATCAATCTAGGAGATGCTAGCAACGAGAGAGAGAGGGAGTGCATCTTCATACCCTTGAAGATCGCTAAGCGGAAGCGTTACAAGAACGCGGTTGATGGAGTTGTACTCGCGGCGATTCAAATCACGGAAGATCCGATCCAAGTGCCGAACAGATGGCACCTCCGCGTTCAACACACGTACAGCCCGGGGATGTCTCCTCCTTCTTAATCCAGCAAGGGGACATGAGAAGTTGAGGGAGAGCTCCGGCAGCACGACGACGTGGTGGTGGAGCTTGCAGTTCTCCGACAGGGCTTCGCCAAGCACTACGGAGGAGGAGGTGTTGGAGAGGGGGAGGGCTGCGCCAGGGGAAGGGTGCGGCTGCCCTCCCACCCCCTCTATTTTTAGGGTGAAGTGAGAGGGGGCCGGATGCATCTAGAGGGGGGTCGGCGGCCATGGGGGGACTTGCCCCCCAAGTTTGCCGGGAGGCGCCCCCACCCCCTAGGGTTTCTAACCCTAGGAGCCTTGGGCCCTTGGGGGCGCACCAGCCCACTAGGGGGCTAGTTCCCACCCTTATTCAGCCCATTAAGTCCCCCGAGGTAGGTGGCCCCACCCGGTGGACCTCCGGACACCTTTCGGTTGTCCCGGTACGATACCGATAACCCCCGAAACCATTCCGGTGACTGAAACTGGACTTCCCATATATAAATCTTTACCTCCGGACCATTCCGGAACTCCTCGTGACGTCCGGGATCTCATCCGGGACTCCGAACAACCTTCGGTAACCACATACAATTTTCCATAACAACTCTAGCGTCACCGAACCTTAAGTGTGTAGACCCTACGGGTTCGGAAACCATGCAGACATGACCGAGACATCTCTCCGGCCAATAACCAACAGAGGGATCTGGATACCCATGTTGGCTCCCACATGTTCCATGATGATCTCATCGGATGAACCACGATGTTGGGGATTCAGTCAATCCCGTATACAATTCCCTTTGTCCATCGGTGTGTTACTTGCCCGAGATTCGATCATCGGTATCCCCATACCTTGTTCAATCTCGTTACTGGCAAGTCTCTTTACTCGTTTCGTAACGCATGATCCCGTGACCAACTCCTTAGTCCCATTGAGCTCATTATGATGATGCATTACTGAGTGGGCACAGAGATACCTCTCCGTCATATGGAGTGACAAATCCCAGTCTTGATTCGTGCCAACCCAACATACACTTTCGGAGATACTTGTAGTGTACCTTTATAGCCACCCAGTTATGTTGTGACGTTTGGTACACCCAAAGCATTCCTACGATATCCGGGAGTTGCACAATCTCATGGTCTAAGGAAACGATACTTGACATTAGAAAAGCTCTAGCAAAACGAACTACACGATCTTGCGCTATGCTTAGGATTGGGTCTTGTCCATCACATCATTCTCCTAATGATGTGATCCCGTTATCAACGACATCCAATGTCCATGGTTAGGAAACCATGACCATCTATTGATCAACGAGCTAGTCAACTAGAGGCTTACTAGGGACATATTACGATCTATGTATTCACACATGTATTACGGTTTCCAGTTAATACAATTATAGCATGAACAATAAACAATTATCATGAACAAGGAAATATAATAATAACCAATTTATTATTGCCTCTAGGGCATATTTCCAACACCCCCCCCGATACCGCGACGTCCAACTCAAATGTCACGCCAAGGAGGAGCCGCCCTCCCCGCTCCGCAGCCAGGTTGGATGCTTCATCCGGTTGGCATAACGGTCGAGCCGTCTATGACGAGGCAATGTGAGGGCGTCGCCATCACCGCCGTCGGTCGACTGGGAGCCAGTGGCGCCAGATTGTCATGAAGAAGGAGGGATGCCCTCCTCGGCGCTCGCAAACACATGCGGGCACATCCTGCACTACCTCGGTCCCGACGGCAGCAACAGGTTGTCTGGCACCACGACAATTGATGTGAAGGCGACATCTAGGGCCGCGACGAGAGTGGCGCGCCATGTCGCGTTCGTGACGTCGGACGTGGCTTCGACCCCGACCTCGCGTTGTTCTGGGCCGAGGACCGGCCAAGGACCACCACGCAGACGTCAGCCCGACGGCGACGCAGTCTTAGTGACAAGCTACTCAAAGTGAGGCTAGCCGAGTCTGAGCGCGCTGTGCCATTGGTAACAAGGGCAAGGCATCCAATCGCCAGCGCCAACGCGGTGGCCGAACAGTTCTTTTTTGACCCCTATGCGCCCTTCCACGCTTGAAGGACCATGACGAGGATGACTCTCATGGCAACAACGACGATGGAAACGACGAGGAGGTGCCGCCAGCCAAGGCGGCCATGCGTACGATGTCACTATCCGCTGCCTCGCGTAGTTTAGTTTTATTTTATTTTATTAGGTGAACTTGTTTTTCTTAACCCAGTACCGATGCAAACGGTTATATACACGTGCATACACTCACCCCTATGAACACACACGCACACCCTACCCCTATGAGCACATCCGAAAGACTGAGCCGACATATCATTTTGAAATTTACGAAGTCATCGTAGGCACCTCGTCATCGACATGAACGTCTCCTTTCACTGAATGCGCATCGCCGGAAATCCTAAAATAAATTTAGGAATAAATACAAGCACAAAGACTTGAACCCTGGTGGGCTGGAATACCACAATCCCTCTAACCATCCAACCACAGGTTAGTTCAGTTGAACTGTTACATATCGTCCGGTTTGAATGTAATGCGTGGAACTTCCTTAAAATTCGTCCGGTTTGTTGTGTTCGATTTGAGTATCTGCGTTGGAGTTTTTTTAATCTGCATTGGAGTTGTCCTAAGGAAACACTGAAATGTGCATAGACAGTTGACAAATTATGTTGGGCCCACACGTCAGTGACAGTCTGAAACGACAGTGGAGTTAATGCGGGTCCATGTGTCAGCGCCGTAGCTTCACGGAAGCTCTCGATCGGACCAAATATAAGATTTGTGTTTACAGACCTGTAATGACTCCTGCGGAAATGATCGCATGGTCAAAGGACTAAATATAAGATTTGTGTTCTTTTTTGTCCTCTGTCGGGAAGCTTTTTCCTTTCACACGTTGTTCTCCTTTTGAGAGCCTGGCCTGCCGCTTTGGACTGTGCCAAGTTCGCCTGTCGCAGTGTCCCCTTCGTTGATGCCTTTGACAAATAGCCGCACGCTTCCAAAGCTTGTCCTGTTGCCACCCTACTACAGCTAGCTCGCCTCCTATATGGCTATATATACACAGCAAGCCCTGTTCCTACAGCCACCACCAGCTCAACTGCGCCTCAGCACCAACTGCAAGGAAAGATTAGCTGCCATTTTCGACGATGATGAAGCTGAGGTGCCCCAACCCCAAGAGGCTCTTCAGGAGGAGCTCCTCCAAGATGAGCAGGTCTAGTAGCAGCTGCAGCAGCAGCAGCGACAACGGCAGCGATGCCTCCGGTGGCATCCGTGGCGGCGGCGGCAGCGGGGAGATCGAGTGGGAGGTGCGGCCGGGGGGCATGCTGGTGCAGAGGAGGGACGGGAGGGGGGACGTCGAGATCATCACGGTCAGGGTGGCCACCGGGCACTCCTGGCATGAGGTGTCCATTGGAGCTACCTGCACTTTTGGTGAGTAAATCATAAGAGTACCCCCATCTTCTTCCTAGCAGCTCCATCAGTAGAGTACTAAATCATAGCGTCGTTCCTCGTCCTTGTGATTTTTTTAAAAGAATGCACGGACCTGCCGGAAGGAAGGCTTCCTGACCTGCCACCGTGCACAAGATGGTTCATAGTTTTTTAGTACAAAGCCTAAACTCAATCTGTTTTTTATCATTGAAAAATGTACACACGATGGTTCAGAGTAGGAACCTAAGTGGAACTCTCCTCCATCTTGCTTGCTAGTAGTACAAAGCAATGTGTTTTTTTATCACTGAATATAGTAAATCAAGTACACTTAGTTCTCTGGATCAAGGTCTAACATGTGTTTGCAAAATTAATTTGTGCAGGTGAGCTGAAGGTGGTAGTATCCATGGTGACGGGGCTGGAGCCGAGGGAGCAGAGGCTGCTGTTCAGGGGCAAGGAGAGGGAGGACAGCGACCACCTCCACATGGTTGGGGTGAGGGACAAGGACAAGGTGCTGCTCCTCGAGGACCCTGCCCTCAAGGACATCAAGCTCCAGGCAGCGCTCGCGGCCCAGGCCGTGCAGAGCCCGTATCACACTTTCATCAAGGTGTAGGCCGGCCCGCCTCACCCACCGCGCTAACAGTTATCTAAATCAACCACACTATCAGGCATCAGCTAGTCAGGTCTCACAAGATTGCTAACAAAAAGCATATCTGGAACCTGATGCATGGCGTTGTTCGCTCCTGCTGATCAGTTCTTAAGTACCACTCCATGGAATGGAAGGGCAAAGGCCCTCGTCGTGTGAGAGTTAGAGTACTATCAACTTTTAATTAATTATAATTGCATGGTTGTGCAATTTGTAGCTAGTTGCAAGTTTAAGTCCTTTCTTCTAGATGCTGTAAGGGCCAGCCTCCTCCAGGAATTGCTAGTCTAACTATGGATGTCATGCGTGGTATTATGTTTGATTGGAGAGTGCAATCTTGGATAAGGCCTGTGCCCTCTGGCATAGTGTGGGCTATATGGAGTATATGCAGTTCTGTTGTGGATGAGATGTATCAATGTACCATGACCCATGAAGTTATGAGGCCACATTTTTGTGGTCCTTTTCTTTCATTTAGAAGTTTTTTCTGGAGTTGGCGCTAGATGTTGACAGTGTTCGCATAGTACCCAAACAACAACAACGGTCCAGTAGTGTATATGGATTTATATGATAACGGGACGTAAACTCAAGTTACTGATGGGCTCGGGACGATTTTACCCAGGATTGGGCCCTTGGGATTCAAGTAACAACCCTAATCTTGCTTGTCCGAAATTATATATATCAATGAGTACAAATTAGGGGTCCACTGACATTGCCACGAAGTCAGTGGGAAATTTGGTGGTCGATCTTGACGGGTTGTCTAAGATTGAATCTAATCTAGGTTAAAACTAACGCTTCGGTTCCGTCGTCTTAGGCGTCGTGAAGTCCACATCCTGGTCTTGGCGTGTGGTTATTTATACCCTCTCTTCAGTCGGTATGATCCCTTCCTATCTTGGTCTCCTGGTTGTGAGCAGCTTGATTCTTGCTTTGTTGGAGAATGCTCTGCCTCCTTTCGAGGAGTTCGAGGGGTATCTGCCTCGCGTCCTTCCTTGCCAGACGTGAACTCGCTGCGGGGTTGGACTAAATGTCTCAGGAAGGACTCCTTGGACTCGTGCGGGGCTAATCATGGGCTCAATCCCACCACTCACCCACAGGGATCACGCGGTACCCTTATTAGTTGGGTTAGGCTTTGGCACTAATGTGGTGTTGCAAAAGAGGATGTTGCGTAGGATCACTAGGGAGTGGATGGATGGCGAAAAGGAGGTTTATGTGGTGTGTCGTTTCTTGTTGGAGGAGGATCTAGCAATGGTGGCAGAAGCGACATGGAATGTAAAGTTCGAACTGTCCAGTTGGGTGAGAAGGAACTCTGCAGCGCAACTGCCACAAGTGGCATGTAGGATAGAGTGCTCTTGGAGAAGTAGATGCATAGTCGGTGATACTGCTACGAGTGAGGTGATGGGAGTACAAAAGCCTAGGAGATCTACTCTTAGAACTCGATGCCCATAGCATTGTCGACACTAGTGAAGCGGTGTCGGGTGAATTGCCCTATGTGGACGTGGAGAGGGTAACCGGGCAGCAAAGTAGTGGTGGCCGACAAGCAGGTGGGGTGGGCTAGTGGGAGTGGTTCTAGCTGGGAGTGAGTAAGGAGGGGGTGCCGCCGGAGTGATCACTGACGCTGACGAGCCATGTTAGTTGATGTGGGTGAATGGGAGCGTGGGAGGGGTGAGGAGAGAGCGGTTGCAAGGCATGTCATCAGTTGCGCCGACAACTGCTTGAACCAGTGAGCCGGACGGCGGACGACAAACACAGATGCAAACTAGGGGTGGTCGGACGGCGAACAACGTCTTGGGCGGTGGGGGAAGGGGAACGGAGGTAGGTTTTGGGGTGTGGCTAGCCGGTTTTAAATAACCAAGGTATGCATGGAGCGGCAGAGGTGTGAATGTGGGTAGCTACAATAGGCTTCTCAGACGGTGCGAGAGGGTGAATGCGGGTAGGCGGCGGGCCAATCATGTCCGATGTGAATGCGGATGGGCGGATGACTGGTTTAGTCGAGCGTGAATCAATGAAGGGGTTCTAGAGCCAAAAAGCCGGATAAAGCTTTTGGATGGGTTAGAGATTTTGGAGTCCAACGTGATAAACGTCCGAACTCCCCTAGAGCTCCTCCGATTTGGGACCTATCTGTGGGTTTTAGGATGTACGAATAACTCCAACCCGACATGATTATCGACGTTGAAAACGTAAAAGGGACGGCCAAATCACTGGTACTAGCTCGGAGGTGGGTTTTGGTGTGTGGCTAGCCGGTTTTAAATGTCAGATGGCCATGTTACTAGCCGATTTTTTTTTTATGAGTAGCCGATTTGATTATCGACGTTGAAAATCTAAAAAAACGGAGGTCGCCTAACATTTCCTCTTTTATAATCTCAGATGGCCATGTATCACATGGACCGGCATGCCTGCGTGGCGCTAATATCCTGCACGCCACTCCATGCATGCACCTGCATCATCAGGTCGATCGAGCCACCAGCCAAGATCGCCGCCGCAGTCGACCGGGCCGAGGGAATCCGAATCAATGCAACGCGCCGGCGGCGCGCATGTGGCTTCGGAGCCTCCGTGTCAAGGAGGCACAGGCTTAGCTCCAGAATAATGCAGATTCTGAGGCACCAAAGAGCATCGATGCTGCTACTAGTTTATCCGGCACACGTTCTGCTAGACTTTGTAACGTAGCCCAACTGTATAATCTGTATATTGTATAACTTTATAAATATATGTGATAGGCCACCCTATAGAGGGTTGAGCCAGTTCCCACAAAACCTATGTTTAACATGGTATCAGCCTAACCCTAGGTCCTACTCCACCTCAGCCGCCGCCGCCGCACCCCCAACCCTAGGGCCGCCGCCGCCGCTGCCATGACCGCTTCCGCCTCGGGCGCCGCCAGCTCCGGGGCCATCCCCGTGATGTTTGCCGCCCTCCTCAACCTACCCGCCCACGCCGGTGCTTCGCCGAGGCCTCAATTCTTCGGCACTACCGCCGTCGGCTCGATGTTCTCGACTCCGATCCCGCCATCTCCCACGACTTCGACGGTGGCGATCTCCACCGCCGCGATGATGGCGCCACCCGCGGCCCTTGCTGGTTCGTCCTCGACACTCGCCATCCTGCCGGCGGCCTCGGGGGCCTCCGATGCCCCGCTCGCGGCTGTGGCACCCGCCGCTTCTGCGGCGTCCGCTGTCCCTGCCACCGACGCCGCCGTGTCCTCCGGGCCGTTTCACTTCGACAACCTAATCACCACTCGCCTCACGCCTGACAACTATCTGTTTTGGCGTGCCAAGGTTCTACTGCTGCTTCGCAGCCGCTCCCTCCTTGGCTATGTCGATGGTTCCCTGCCGTGTCCGCCGCAGGTTATACCCACTGTTCACGGCCCGGCAATCAACCCGGCGCACCGTGTGTGGGTGCAGCAAGACCAGGCGATCCTGTCCGCCATCCAGGGCTCCCTGGGAGACGGGCTCGCTGGCCTTTGCCTCTTTGATGCCTCCTCCTTCGATGCGTGGACGACTCGGGAGCATGCGTTCGCCCAGACCTCCACCGCCCACTCGATGGCTCTTTGCAGCAAGCTTGATGACATCAAGAAACTGGACTCATCTGCCACCACATACTTCAACAAAATCAAGGTCTTGGCGGACACACTGACCTCTATTGGTCGACCGCTGAGTGATGAGGAGTTCACCGGCTATGTTATCAAGGGCCTCGACGCCGAGTACGACAACCTTGCTGAGGCTGTCCACAACGCCAAGCCGCCGCTTCCTCCGCACGAGCTCTTCTCCCGCCTGTTCTTCACCGAGCAACGCATCGAGGCTCGCTGCTCCGTCGCCACTCTCGCCGACCAGCCAGCGGCCTTTTGGGCATCGCGCGGACATCGCCCGCCTGCGTCTCCTTCGGTCGCCCGGGTTGCCAACCCCCCTGCCGCGCCGACCTCGGGTGAGGGCCCCGTGCGATGCCAGCTCTGCGGTCGTGACAAGCACCTCGCCTCCAAGTGCCACAAACGATTTCAGCGGAGCTTCCTCGGCATCGGCAATGATGGCAAAGGCAATGAGCGCCAATTTGCCATGGCAGATTTTGGCCCTCCTGCTGCCCATGTTGCCGCCAAGGGCAAGGACACACGCGCCGACCGAGGTTTTACGCCGTCATACCCGATTGATCCCGCATGGTATATGGACACCGGCGCCACGAATCATATGACGAACGAGCTCGCCAAGCTGTCCACTCACCAGCCCTACTACGGTCACGACAAGGTTCACACCGCTAACGGTGTAGGTATGCCCATCTCTCACGTTGGCCAAGCATCTCTCTTAACTAGTCATCCATCTAGGCAGCTTCATCTTCGTAATATTTTACGGGTCCCCTCGGTGACTCTTAATTTGTTATCTGTTCCAAAACTCACTCTTGATAACAATGTCCTATGTGAATTTCACCCGTTTGATCTTTTTGTCAAGGACCGAGCCACGCGGGAAATTCTGCTTAGTGGCCACGTGAGCCATGGCTTATACCGCTTGGAGGATCCATCCGCCCCGCGCGTTTTCAGCGGTGTTCGTGTGTCGCCGTCCCAGTGGCACTCTCGCCTTGGTCACCCCGCCACTCCCATAGTTCGCCATATACTTCACCGTCATGAGCTGCCTATCGAGTCTAGCAATAAGGAGATATCCGTGTGTGATGCCGGTCAACAAGGCAAGAGTCATCAGTTACCATTTGTTTCCTCTACTCAGGAAGTAACGAGTCCTCTTGAGCTTGTGTTTTCCGATGTGTCGGGTCCCGCACAAACATCTGTCAGTGTTCACAACTACTATGTTAGCTTTATTGATGCCTATAGTCGCTTTACCTGGCTTTATCTTCTTAAGCGCAAATCTGATGTGTTTGATATATTCATTCAGTTTCAAGTGCATGTTGAACGTCTTCTCAAGCATAAAATTATTCATGTTCAGGCTGATTGGGGGGGGGGGGGGCGAATATCGCAACCTCAACACTTTATTTAATAAGCTTGGGATCTCTCATCGTTTATCATGTCCTCACACACATCAGCAGAATGGCGCTGTTGAGCGCAAACATCGACATGTAGTTGAGACCGGACTCACACTCCTGGCTCACGCCTCCGTACCCTTTCGCTTTTGGAGTGATGCCTTTGCTACAGCGTGTTTTCTTATTAACAGACTACCTACGCGTGTTCTGAATATGAAAACTCCTATTGAGCTTCTTTTACATGAAACTCCTGACTCAACCTTCTTTAAGGTGTTCGGGTGTGCCTGTTGGCCTCATCTTCGTCCATATAATCATGGAAAGCTTGAATTTCGGTCGAAAAAATGTGTGTTCCTGGGTTACAGTTCTCTCCATAAAGGCTACAAGTGCCTTCACGTGCCAACAAATCGTGTCTACATATCCCGTGATGTTGTCTTTGATGAGAACGTCTTCCCCTTCTCCGCCATGCCGCAGCAACCCACCACACCTCCATCTATGCATTCATCTCTTATTATGCTTGGCCAATTTGAAGATGTTGCATATTCGCCTGTGTTGTTACCTAATCATGGTGCAGGAATTGGACGCGGTGCTCGCTTGGAACTACTTCCTGATGCATCTCCTGAGACGCACGTCGATCGGCCGGTGCACGTGCATGCACCGCCTCCCGCCTTCGACCCCGCCTCTGGAACCACGCCTGCCAATGCAACTGGGCCGGCACCTGCGATGCCTCCGTACCTGGGCCGGTGTCAGTCACGGCTGCCCCTGCGCGGCCCACATCACCGATGGCCCCACCCGAGCGGCTCGAGCGGTCCTCATCATCGTCTCCATGCCCGGCTTCGCCTCCGTCATCGCCTACGTCGCCCGCCCGTACGTCTCTGCCGCCCCTCTCACCTGGGTCGGCTGAGCCTCTCGACGCCTCGCCTGGGCCCTCGCCTGGGCCCCCGTCGCCCGATCCTCCTTCACCGACGCCTCAAGGATCGGTGCCGCCTGCTCCTGTCATCGTTGCACCGCAACGTCCTCATACTCGCAGCCGCAGCGGTATCGTTCTTCCCAAACAGCGTCATGATGGAACTGTCACATACCTGGCTGCTTGTCTTGCTAATGCTGTTGCAGATCCCACCACTGAACCACACAGTCATGAGGCCGCTATGAGTATTCCTCACTGGAGGGCTGCTATGGAGGAAGAGTACCACGCTCTTATGCATAATGAGACCTGGACACTAGTTCCCCCTCCACCTCGCGTCAACATCATTGATTCGAAGTGGGTTTTCAAAGTCAAGAGACATGCCGATGGATCTATTGAGCGCTACAAGGCGCGTCTTGTGGCTAAGGGGTTTAAACAGCGTCAGGGTCTGGACTATGAGGATACATTCAGCCCCGTTGTTAAACCTACTACTATTCGGCTTCTCCTGTCTCTTGCAGTCTCTCGTGGTTGGTCTCTTCGACTGCTCGATGTGCAGAATGCTTTTCTTCATGGGCTGCTTGAAGAGGAGGTTTACATGCGGCAGTCACCAGGGTTTGTTGATCACGCTCAGCCTCATCATCTCTGTCGTCTGACGAAGGCTCTCTATGGACTGAAGCAGGCGCCCCGTGCCTGGCATGCTCGCATTGCTTCGACTCTTTGTACTCATGGCTTCGTTCCGTCGACAGCTGATAGTTCGCTGTTCTTATTTCAGCGCCCCAGTGTGACTGTGTATTTGCTTGTGTACTTGGATGATATCATTCTGGTCAGCTCCTCTGCAATGGCTGCTGACTCTCTTGTGACTGCACTTGGCAGAGATTTTGCGGTTAAGAATTTGGGACGGCTACACTTCTTCCTGGGTATTGAAGTTGCGCATCAGTCTCGCGGCAGCTTAGCTCTCACCCAGAAGAAGTACTCCCTTGACCTCTTGCGCTGCGCTGGTATGCTCAAGTGTAAGCCATCCCCCACACCAATGTCCTCCACTGACAAGCTCTCGGCTACTGCTGGTACTATTCTGTCTCCTACGGATGCAACGGAGTATTGGAGTATTGTTGGTGGCTTGCAGTATCTGACGATCACACGCCCTGATCTTTCCTTTGCGGTTAACAGGGTATGCCAGTATCTTCATTCACCTGCTGATGTGCATTGGTCTGAAGTGAAGCGCATTCTTCGTTATGTGCGTCTGTCTCCTATGGTCTTCATCTGCGACCCAGTTCCTCTGCCGTTCTATCTGCATTTTCAGATGCTGACTGGGCTGGGTGTCCGGATGACAGGCGATCTACGGGGGGATATGCTGTGTTTCTGGGCCCTAATTTGATCGCCTGGAGTGCACGCAAGCAAGCCACTGTTTCTCGCAGCAGCACAGAAGCCGAGTACAAAGCAGTTGCCAATGCGACTATCGAGCTTATTTGGATCGAGTCTCTACTTCGAGAGCTGGGAATCTCCCAGTCACATCCTCCAGTTCTTTGGTGTGACAACATCGGTGTTACGTTTCTTTCGACAAACCCGGTGTTCCATGCACGAACCAAACACATTGAAAGTGACTATCATTTTATGAGGGAACGTGTTGCACAGAAGCTACTGCAGATCAAGTTTATCTCCTCAAAGGATCAACTTGCAGACATCTTCACCAAGCCTCTACCTTCTCCTATGTTCGAGGTTTGTAGGCGCAATCTCAACCTCCTAGATGTATCAGGAGTGAGTTGAGATTGAGGGAGGGTGTTAGACTTTGTAACGTAGCCCAACTGTATAATCTGTATATTGTATAACCTTATAAATATATGTGATAGACCACCCCATAGAGGGTTGAGCCAGTTCCCATAAAACTTATGTTTAACACGTTCGATAGATCGCCATGCACATCGTATGCAAGTGGGCATGTGGCTGGTGGAGTCGATCCTTGGGAGTTAGTAGTACCAGTAATTATATCACGTATGACACGACTAAGGAAGATGCTAATGCATGCGTGATGATGAGTTAGGTGTGGTAATCTCGATCGCCTCTAGAGGATCGATGTCGGGTAGCTAGAAAAAAAAAAAGCTGTGCAATTGGGACTTTGGCATGCGTCTGCATTGCTAATTTGATTCGGCCCGGAGGACTATTCCTTTTTTAAGGACTAACACAAATGCCCGTGCGTTGCTACGGGAAAGATAATTGGCATGTCCATGAAAACATCCATAAGCACAACACAATAATAACTAAACGGTGTCATCCGGCGGCGGCAGAGAGGCGCACACCGAAAGCTAGCAAAAATGCATATAAGTCATACTCCATTGGTTCCTAGATAAGCCTTCCTAGAGATTTGAATATGGACTAGATACAGATGAATATAGATGTATTTTAGAGTGTAGGTTTACTTATTTTGCTGAGTAAACTGAAAAATAATTTATCATTCAAACAGCTTTGCATGAAGCAAAGCTGTAATGAAAGCACTCCAAAGTATGAAGGGCCATGAATAATGTCCAAACAACGTTTTAGTGCTCCTGAAATAAACTTTCCTAAATTCCAAACTTTCAAAAGAAAACCATTAAAGAACTGAAAAACATTGAAAGAAGTGACCATGGATGCACAAGTTATATAATAATCATAACAGTGACGCTGCTAGCACACTGCACTTGAACAAAATGAGCATCACAAGGCATCATTCTTGAACACTATGAGTTCCGGTTGGATCAAACTAACAACACAAAAAATACAAACCATATAGTCACTACCATAGAAATCCAGACCAAATTGTCCAGCAGTAGTACAATGGCAAAATGTCCATGTGAGAGTTCAACGGAGCATGCTACTTCAAAGTTATTCATAATCTGATCGCATAGAATCTACTCCCTCCGTTCCTAAATACTTGTCTTTCTAGGCATTTCAACAAGTGACTACATACGGAGTAAAATGAGTGAATCTACACTTTAAAATATGTCTACATACATCCGTATGTGATATTCATTTGAAATGCTTAGAAAGACAAGTATTTAGGAACGGAGGGAGTAGTACTCATGTTGTAATTAATCGACGAGGTACACCTTTTGTTACCGTTTCGAAAAAAAAGTACTCATGTGGTACTACAGCGTATCACAGAATAGATGAAGCACTGCCGTTGAATTCATAATCTCTTTTTTGTGAAAAACATACCAATATCTCCTATGCAATTGTACTGCAAAAAGAAGTCTAAAGAACCAGAGGATTTCATGATTTGTATTAAATACTTTGTATATTGAGTAATTTTGCAATAGAAAGCACAAAAGAGAATCAGATCTAGAGAATATTATAGAAGAAATAATAAATAGTCAGTTCAATTTGCAAGAATTTTACACAGATCATATTCTATATAGCTACTGTATAGGGAAGTACTAAGCGGCAGCAGCATAGAATCAGCGTCAGGAAGGGATGCCCAGGAAGCCGTATATCATGCACGCGCGCACCACACAGACACACGCACGCAAGCCAGGCATGCACGCAGCGGCAGGCAAACGCACGCAGGTGGAGCACACACAAACACACATGCAGAGCACGCGGTGAGCCGATGAACCCGGATGTCCATCCTGTGTAGGGCGTGGAGGAGGAAGTGAAGGTTGGAGTGGCTGGAGCCGATCAACCGGCTGGAGAAGGGCATGTACGTACTCTGTTCGTCGGAGATCCCTCGGGCGGCGGCAGCGGCTTAGTGAGACAAAAAAGCCTAGACAACTGGACCGAGAGCGCAGGACGGCGGCGCTCATCCGCCGTGCGGTGGACGGTACGCATGTACGGTGGCGTGCATGTCGCGACCTGACGCAGAGAATCGGGCCTGCCTCCTCTTTCATGAAATTTCTCCATCCACGTAATTCCTCTTGCCTTCCTTTTTCCCTCGTTAATATTAGCACGCGTGATCCCCCTCCTCTTGTTGGACAGCCTTCCTTCTCCCTCCTCCCTCGTTAATTAGGAGGCTTGAGTCCTCTTGTGGCACAGCCTTCCCTTCTCCCTCCCTCTTGCCGGTGTCTCTCTTCCTCCAAATTATTCCTTTCCCCGCTTGTATCTCTCTTTTCCCCGCTTGTATCTCTCTAGATCGTTTGAAATCCTCTTGATTCCGAGACACCTCCTTGAGACCCAGAAATCTAGAAGACATATATAAATTAGGAGGATTTAGTGTAAGGAAGCGAGGTGGGACTATTAGTAGGAAAATTAATCTTCTAATCTGAATGTTGAACGGAGCTAGCTCAGTTGGTCGCAGTTCTCAGGACCGAAGGCCTGGTCGTGGGTTCGAATCTTCACATTGTTACCAACTTCCTTGACCTCTTTTTGTTTTCGAAAAAAAGTAGGACCAGGCCCAGTTCGGCCCATAGGGGTGATCGGATGGACTAAACCAAACGTTTTAATTGGATGGGGTGGACGGACGAAATTATGGTGGTAAGAAGCAATAGCCCTTTTGAGGCATCGTCGTTCCAAACTGCCTCAACATGATCGGGATGTTATGGGGGAAACCCTAGATCTGGGTTTACCGGATCAGCCGACGGTAGATGAAAACACCGCTCCTCCTCGTCCCCTCCAGCTAGCTCCTGCTCCAAAACGCCCTCCAGCCAGCTCCTGCTCCAAAACGATGCTCTCAGGAGGGAGCACGAAGGCGCTGTCATCGTCTGATCCGGTAAACCCAGATCTAGGGTTTCCCCCAGAACATCCCGATCATGTTGAGGCAGTTTGGAACGACGATGCCTCAAAAGGGCTATTGCTTCTTACCACCATAATTTCGTCCGTCCACCCCATCCAATTAAAACGTTTGGTTTAGTCCATCCGATCACCCCTATGGGCCGAACTGGGCCTGGTCCTACTTTTTTTCGAAAACAGATGAAAACACCGCTCCTCCTCGTCCCCTCCAGCTAGCTCCTGCTCCAAAACGCCCTCCAGCCAGCTCCTGCTCCAAAACGATGCTCTCAGGAGGGAGCACGAAGGCGCTGTCATCGTCTGATCCGGTAAACCCAGATCTAGGGTTTCCCCCAGAACATCCCGATCATGTTGACGCAGTTTGGAACGACGATGCCTCAACAGGGGGCGTCGGAGACACCGTCATCGTCCGCCATGACCGAAGTCGGCGCGATTTTCACCGGAAGTAGCGCCACCACGATCTCACCGCTGACTGGATCCGAGCACACCCTCGCCATATAGACGTATGGTGTCATCGAAAAGCTGGTTGAGGACCTCCGGCCGCCGCACCCCGGCCCCATCACGCGCCGCCGACCGGCCATAGCCGAACCACGACGGATCTGGCCCGGACGCCAGATCCGCAGCCACCGCCGCCACCCAACACCCGGCCACGCAAGCCAATGACTCGACCCACCGGCGATGGGAAACGGCCGCCGCCGCACGCCAGGGACGCCGCCCTGACCGCGCCGGCTGAAGATGAAGGCGCCAACGCGAGATCGATCCAGACGACCTGAATCCCTCGCGTGTGACGTCGGTCAGCCACGCAGAACCTCCTCGCCACGGTGACGAGAGGTTTACCGCCAGATCCACCGCGTCGGCTTCCGCCGCCACGCCACAAGCAGGCCACGCCGTCCATCGCAACGCGCCGCCGCGAGGAGAAGAGTGCCATGCCGCTGCCGTCCTCCAAGGCGGGCTTCGCCCGTCGGCCTCCTCCGGCAGCGGCCAGGCCGGGGGCTGCAGAGGCGAGGGACGGGGCGGCGGCGGCTAGGGTTCGCTCGTGCCGCCCCCCTGGAGAGCGACGCGAGCGCTGGGGGTATGAAACCGAAAAAACTACCATCTATATATATATATATATATATATATATATATATATATATATATATCTATACCTACTAATAAAAGGGCTATTGCTTCTTACCACCATAATTTCGTCCGTCCACCCCATCCAATTAAAACGTTTGGTTTAGTCCGTCCGATCACCCCTATGGGCCGAACTGGGCCTGGTCCTACTTTTTTTCGAAAACAAAAAAGAGGTCAAGGAAGTTGGGCGGCATGGCGTTGCGGAGTTTCGGCGACGGGCGCGTGTGGATGGATAAGTGCAGGATGGTGGCGTCGTCTGGCACCGTAGTGGTGTCGACGGTAGCTAGACCAGACAAGGTAGATGCAGCAGTACAGTACTAAAGATGGAGCGGTGGCAGGTGGCCGCGGCGGCCTCATGCCCGGTAGATGTCCTGGTTGAGGAGTGCGCCAGACTGGTGGGTGCCCCATACCCGACAGGCGTCCTGGTTGGGACCTCATGTCTTAGATGTTAGGTTTGGCTGCGAGGTCTGTTTGGTATTAGGCCCAGAGTATCAGCATCCCTTCGTCAACTAGATAGGTGTAGCGACATATGTTGTCTAGATGGTGGTTTTAGTTTTACTGGTGTATGACTTTGTAAGGTCTTGTGTGAATAATTAATATAGTGGCGGTCTAGATGCAGAGGCCGGGGGATTTCTAAAAAAAAATACCTGACTGACCGGCTGGGGATTAAGTGAGCCAGCGCTGCATCTGGACTAATTAACCAAACCAAAGCCCCTAATTCCATATTAGATGCGCAACGCTGATGAACGATGACTCAGTGTAAAGAAGTAGGATTTCTTTCTCTTTGCTAGGGAAATGTCGTTAATGTTTCATTGTCAAAACCGTGAAGCACCTTTTGTTAACCACACTTTCATTCCTTTTCCATGACTTCACGTCTGACTGCGAAGCTCAGAATTTCAGTTAAATTGCATAGAGAAATTAGTTTGCTAATACTGTATATGACATCTTTGTTTGTTCATTGCAAGCCAGTATACCTGACGCCAGACGCCTATAAATGATTGTCATATACAAAGATAAAAGGCAGTACACCTGTATCAAGAAAAAAAATGAAACTTAAACAATTTCGGATGTTTTGGACAATTCCAAGGTTCAAACCCTAATAATAAACTTGAAGCCTCACATGCTGCCTTAACCACCGCTAGACGCCCCAAAACCAGAGAATCCAACCAAATACTACTAACACTATACCCTAGCTAGGGCCTACTGGCTAGCTATCAACTGGGTAAATGATCCGCACAAATTGCACGTACAGTCTCGTCTCAATCATCACGCCATGAAGCAAACCCTTTTTGCCCCTGTGCATGCTGTGCTGTGCGTGCTCATCAGCCGCGAGACACAAGCCGGGAAAACTTGCGACCAGACCAACCGCCATTACTATAATCCCGGTAGGTTTGTGTCCTAACCGACCGCCCTAATCGTCGCATCATGCTGTTTTGCCAAACCCCAGCTAGTTCCATTGAGCGCGCACCGGATTACTATTCTACTAATCCATCCGTTTCTAAATATAGGTATTTCTAGAGATTTCAACAAGTAAGTACATACCGAGCAAAATAAATGAGCCTATACTTTAAAATATGTTTATATACATTCGTATGTGATAGTTCATTTGAAATCTCTAAAAAGACGTATATTTAGAAACGGAGGAAGTACTATCCATGCATGCATGGCCGTGATGTGACTCCCAAAACATTTCACTCACTTTAGCTCCCACAACAGTGGCCTGACCCAAGTGCCAAACCCGGTTGACCACTTTGCAGATCAAGTTCCGAAACTTATGGATTTAGTTTTAAAGCTTAACAATTTTGTCATTCATCCCTATTAAGTTTTGTCAGTTGAAAGTTATCGAAGTTTAAAAAATTCATCAGAACATATTCAAAAGGGTTAATTATCTTTTTGCCCTCAGTGGTGTCCATGTGCTCAGTTTTGCCCCTAGTCCGAGCGCACCGACTCGTTCCGTGAACTCAGCCGTCTCCAGGTCAACCTTTTGACTCGTCCCTTACAGGTGGGACCAGGCGGCAGGGACGGCCAATTTTATTCAGACCGTTGCACGCGTGGCTTGTGGGACCCAGCAGAGAGCCGTTGAGCAGAGAGCCGTTGCAGGTGTGCTATATAAGCGGGCGACAGCGGCGGTGACCACGGCGACAGAGAGCACGGAGGTGACCATGGCGAGAGAGAGAGCACGGCGGTGGGAAGCTAGCTGTGGAGGGCGCGGTGGCGTTGAGATCCCCTTTGGCTCCGAGCTCCATGTCTTCCTCAAGCTCCCGCGCCACCTCGCGGATGCAGAGCCGGGCACGTGTGGACATGCCTGTCTTCGTCTGTCCACGGTGCCGGGCGGGCGTTGATCGGAGGGTTTCTCACACACCGAGGAACCAGAATCGTCCGTTCTACGTGTGCAGCAAGAATGGGGTAAGAATTGGGGCAATTGCACCATTTTCATGGTCGGGATCTTTGAGCAATGGGTTGATCTGTTTGGTGTTCATGCAGGTGACATGCTTCTTTCTTTGGGTCGATGCTCTAGCCAAGACTCTGATGAATGAACTGCAAGAAGAGCATGAAGAATGGTTGCGCATGCTGCCACGAACGGCAGTGGCCGCAGCACGAGCTCCGGAAGAAGAGATGGAGGGCGAAGCACACACTGACAGAGAGCTAGCTGTTGAGCTTAGGATGTTGAAGAAGAAAGTTAGGAAGCTTGAAGATCAAGCACTACCAATACCCATTTGCAAATACTTTTGGACATTTGTAGGTATGGTAATCGCACTGGTTGTAATGTTGAAAATGTATGGAAAGGCATGAATTATGAAGGAATTTGTAATCTTGAAATTGTATGAGAAATTCACCTAGTTTAAATGTTGGTTAAAGTTGTTTAAATGTTGAAACAAAAAGAGAAGAAGTGACCAACATTTAAATATGTTGAAAAAAGAGAGAAGAAATGAGGAATTCAGAAACTTTTGATCAATGAAATGCAGCTCTCTGCTCTGCCTTTCTGTCCAAAAAAAGGTTGCTCTTGGGCCAAATTCAGAGCGTAGAGCCAAGTGCAGGCTAGACTAATGGGCCAACTGTATCCAATTACACTACAGGTCTAGTACTTTGCCGTCTGCCATAACGGACGGCAAAGGCAAGGTTGGCGGACGGCAAAGGGCTCCGGCAAAGATAGGATCGGCAAAGGCCTTCTTTGCCGTCTGTTTTTTGCAGCGGATGGCAAAGAGGCCTTTGCCGTCAGTGGCAAACGGCAAAGGGCATGGCTCTTTACCATCTGCTGGCAGACGGCAAAGGGCACAGCTCTTTGCCATCTGCTGGCAGACGGCAAAGGCTGCAGGCTCTTTGCCATCTGCCATGGCAGATGGCAAAAAGACCAAATAGGCATTAATTCTGTTTCTTCTTATATCAATTCATTTTCACAGAAAATCAAACACAGATATATATATATATGACCAATATAGCATATCCAACACATATTACCAATACTCATGAACACATATATATCCAACACATATCCATGAACACATATCCAACAAATATTACAAGGAATGATCTAAAACTAAATATCTATTTTCCTAAAAAAACTATCTTATTACTAAGATCTTCTCCGGATCTTCTTCTTTTCTTCCAACCTGCATAACAAAAACACTAAGAAAGAGAGAATGGGTTAGGAGTAGAAATGTAGCATTTCACTTGGTGAAATGCAATGCTGTAGGAGCCAGTACTTGAGATCAAGATAATCTTAGAAGAGATAACTATTAAGGAGAACTACAGAAGACCTCAAGGTATACTCGAGGGATTATGTGCTCAGACAGCCTGGAAGTGCCAGGGCTAGTTCATCACAGCACAGGGATAGTCACATGTAAATTAAGCCTAAGAGAGGGTGGCTCAGACCAGCATCACTGCCCAAATCAGATGTAGTATCTGTCTTATCAGTAGAAAACTAGGAAAGTAACAGCCAAAACCAAGTATAGCATCTGTTCATAGGCTATTAGAAAGAGACAAATAGGAATAGCCAAACCAAGTGGTATCTGTTCATATCAGTATTAGAAGTAAAATAACTAAGAACAAGTGAGTATTCGTTCATGAGTAAAGTAACTGACCAAAGTAACAACTCCAGGATCAACTAAACAGAACAGAGCAGTACAGGAGTATATATACTTCACAAATACACATAGATGGTCACTGATCAAAACCCTGACACAGCAAGAATCCATCACAGAGAGCTCCAATACAAGTTGATGCTCATCTACAGCAGCTAACCACAGCTAATAGAGCCTCACATCCAACAAGATCAAGAGCTAGAGCTATGCATTAGAGAGATCAGGAGGGGAGCAAGGAGAAGCTCACCAAAAGGAGTTGTAGCCGAAGTAGGATGCAGCCACACCATCACTATGGTGTGACCAGCATCACAACCAACACCACCACAACAAGCCGGAGCTTGCCAGAGAGCACCACAACGGCGGCACCAGTGAGAGCACGGGCACGAAGGCGCCAACTAGGGGCACCGCAGCACGGAGGCGCCACCCAGGGGCACCACCGCGCCACGGCACATCCAGCACCGCCGGAGGATCCTCACGGCGACCGGACCTAAATGTGGTCCGTCCACTTTGGTTGCACATGCCAAATCAGCGATGAATGAGCTACTTTTCCCGCACAGCAAGCAAACACTCCATTCAATAGAAGAAAGGCCGGTTTTACAGAAGCAAAGGTTAAAGGTAGAATGTTCAGAAGCAATGAATGATCGATTTGGCATAAGCAGGACCAAACCAAAACCATGGCAGAAACTAAATTGACAACACATGATGATGCCTCCGAAGTAGACAAGGACAGCACAAGTTTTACCTATACACAACACAACGATCACTATACGAAATAGTAAGCATTTATAGTTTCCTTGTGTTTGATTGATTGACACTCATTATTAACAAGTCAAGTTAAATCCCTGCAGCATATGTAGTAAGGACCCTATCAAATCGAGCTAACCACGGCAGCCCTCAAGCAGAGTAAACCGATTTATGGCACAATTATAGAAGTGAACAACTGAGTCCTCCTCAACCATTATTGCATATGCAGCAAAAACAAGATTGATAATTTTTTTTGTTTGGTTTAGATCTTGAGTGGACGGGTGCAAGGCAGGAAAAGAAGAAATCCAAGAGGGGGGAGAGGAGAAGGGGCGGACCTGGATGGCGTTGGGGCAGTGGTGGAGCTGCGTCCTCCACGGCGTCCTTCCCGTCCATGGCGTCCTTCCCGTCCATTGCTTCCCGGCGTGATGGATCTGTGAGGGAGAGGAGACGCGACGTGACGCGGTGAGAAAGAGAGGGATGGATGTGACGAGGAGGAGTGAAGAGACTCACCTGAGTCACCGGAGCAACACCGGAGCCACGCCGGCGATGTGGTGAACGAAACCCTAGCCGCAGGGGAGGGTCACGCGTGGTCGCAGGAGGACGCGCGAGTCAGATCTGGTCGGAGGGGATGGAGGATCGGGGCGAGGGGGTCACGTGGGTGTGCTGGGCGCCGTCGAATCCCGTCGGAGCTTGCCAAAATCGGCCGCCGTAGGTGCTCGCGCGAGGGAGAGGTAGAGACGAGCGGGAGAGAGAGGAGGTGGGGGCCGGGCGGAGAGAGGGGAGACAGAGAGAGGAGGTGGGGGCAACGTTTTCTTTGTACCCGCAAGCGGTAGTACGGCTGTTCTTTGCCGTCCGCCGTTTTGTCTCTTTGCCGTCTGCTAGCATACGGCAAAGAGGGGGCGTTTTTTTTTTCCGTAAACGGCTCGTTAGTGGGGGGCCACCTCTCTCTTTGCCGTCCGCCAGCTGACGGCAAAGATTCTTTGCCGTCCGCCAGCTGACGGCAAAGAAGTGACTGATGGCAAAGGCTTGTTTTGCCGTCTGCTTGTTGTTTGCCGTCCGCTTTTATTTAGCTGATGGCAAAGACCTTCTTTGCCATCTGCTAGCAGACGGCAAAGAGCTGGCAGATGGCAAATTAGCTGATTCCAGTAGTGTTAGGCCCATTCGGGGGTTCTCTTGCTTATTTTTCTGTTTTCTGTTCTGATTTAATTTAGGCAGTAAATCATAATGCTGAAACTTTTTATGGAAGCTAATTGAATTATTCCGGAGCCAAACAATTAAGGTTAGAAATTTTTTGGAGCTGTTAATTAATCCAATTCAAATACACCGTGATTTAAATCAAAGACCAAAATGTCATGGAAAATGTGCCTCAGCTCTGGTAGAGGTTTACACCTGGTGCCAAAATAAATGAACATTTTTTAAGGGCATTACATTGAGAAAAAAATAATTTGTCTAAAAATGAAGGGTGGAAAATGCACAAAAAATTGGTGCGACTGGGGACTCAAAACCAGAACCACGTGGGTTTGTGGTGTTTAGGGCTGCGCTGGTAACCGCTAGGACAGATGGCAAGACTTTGACATGGGTAGGGAAGGAAGGTATACATAGTGAGACTGTGATTTTTTTTTAAAAAAATAGTGAGACCGTGAATGTTTGCACACGCGTGAGAGTGGTTTTCCTTTGTTTTGCACTGAAATTTTGGAGGGTTGGAAGGTTGAAAACATATGTTTGCACTGCCACATGATTTTGGTTAGAGTGGCACTTGGTTTAGGGTTAGAGTGGCACTTGGTTTAGGATTTAAAGGGAATAAATTTGCATGTTAGTTCATGACTTTTTTTTGAATGAAACAGAGGGCTTCTCACCCCCTCCGATTTTCATTAATGAAAACCACAAGTTCTCGAACTTCATGACTTGGTTTAGGGAAGAAATGATATGTTTGGACACGGACATTTTTTAACACACATAATAAACCCTAATAACTTAGATAAGATGCAACACACCGTACCATTACAATAATAAGTTCACGGACAGTTCACGGACACATGACGAAACATGACACGACACGACACGACACGACATAGAAAAGCAACAAAATAAAAAACGAAACATGACGAGCTTGACTCCGGGCTTGAACATCTTCATCTTGACCTCCTTCTTCCACCTTGGCCGCGCGCGCCCCTTCAACACCGTCTTCATCTTCACACCTCCTCCTCCTCGTCGTAGGGAAGGGAGTGCATCTGGCCTCGAGCGGGGAAGATGCGCTCGTAGTTGGTGTAGATGTTGTAGACGGTGAAGAAGATGGCCTCGCAGCCGCACTAGAAGACTTGGCCGAGGAGCTCACGCGCGTCAAACGGGTTGGTGAAGGTGACCGTGAGCAGTAGGAGGATGCCGCCGCGGTCACGAACCTCGTTGAGGGTGAACATCCTCGGCGAGCCCCGTGGGAGGTGGGAATAGCCGGCTCTGAGGAAGGCGCGGGTGAGTTCGACGGAACCCCTCCACCTTGAAATAGCCCACACACGGAGCTCCCTCTCCACGAGCACGCCCCGTGGGTAGCGCAGCTCCGGCACGACAGGCGGACGGTTGAAGGTCGGCCCGTTGAACTGCATCTTCACTTGGTGTCGCTTGGGGAGGGCTCGGTCGCTTGGGTGTTTGAAGTTGGAGAGGATCGGATCTGGCTTGTGGGTGGGAGAGGAAGAGAGGCACCCCATTTATAGGCATGTGGGTGGGAGAGGAAGAGAGAAAGGATGCGAACGGTGCGTGTGTGAATCTGAACGCGTGTGTGTATCCGTTACGTTTTGCACTCTTAATTTTTTGCATGAAAACGATGCATGGGGCGCGTGCGTGCATCTGAATCACTGCATAGCTCTTTGACCGGGCGGTGCATGTGAATCTCTGCCCTGAACCACCTAGCTCGCCTCGCTAGCCTAGCTCGCCTAGCGCGCCTCGCTCGCATGCATGCACGTCGCCGCCTCCCGCGCATGCAAACCCACGTCGCCGCCTCCCATGCATGCAAGGCCTGGAAAGGCTCAGACGGGCTATTTACTGCGGTCTCAGGCCCAGACAACGAGACGGCCCAACGGTCCATCCAGCGCGCCCGGTATTTGTTAAAAAAAATAATCTCCCAGCCAATCAGATTGCATCTCGCGGATCGCCCCCTTCCTCCCCGCAGATTCCTTCTAGAAGGGTTAGATCGACGACCCTTGATCGCCGCTAGGGTTAGATGAACGGTCCTTGTTTAGCGCTAGGGTTAGCGGGTTTGGGAGGGGTTTGGAGCAGTCAAAGCTATGTTTGACCAGATTTCAAATGAGCATAATAAATTAAATAAAAATCAGAAAAATAAAAAACCTGCGCACATAGTCTTCTTATGTCATATACTAACGATTTAAGTTGATAAACAAGGTTTACATACATTTAAACGATAAGTTCATGTGTATTGTGTGATATCTCGAGTATCTCAAACTCTCTTGTATGAAGTGAAGAGAAGTGTTTTGGGGAAATGAACATGAAAATTTCAAAAAACTCATCACACCTTCATTTTGGAGTGACTAAGAAGGATCCAGGCTTAGTTTTTCATTTTGATGTTTTACACTTGTTTAAATCTTGGTCAAAGTTAAGTTTGATCAGAATTCAAATGAGCAAAAAAATAAAAAAAATCAAAAAAATGGAAAAACCTGCGCACATAGTCTGTATATATAGAATATATGTGTAAGAAAGTTATTTGGCTGATTTAGACAAGGTCGAAAAAAACCTTGTTTAGAAATGAGGCCGTTTACCCTACCTTTGGACCCCTCTTTTTAGCACATTTTTCATGAAAATTTCAAAAACCTCACCACAGCTTCATTTTGGATTGACTAAGAAGGATCCAGGCTTAGTTTTTTATTTTGATGTTTTAGACTTGTTTAACTCTTGGTCAAAGTTAGGTTTGACCAGAATTTAAATGAGCAAAACAAAATTAAAAAAAATCAAAAAAGGAAAAACCATGTGCTCATTCAAACATCATCCAACAGATATTTAAACATCATGTCAAACATACTTCCCACATAGATCCAACATCATCCAACAGAAATACAACATGTCAAGTGATAAATGTTTCATAATACAACATCATCCCTTATTCATAATGTTTCATAATTATTCATATATAGCGGTGGGGCTTCTGTCTGTTCCTTGAGCTTCTTGCCATCACTTTGCTCTTCGTGCACCTTGTGCTCATTGTTTCTTCTCTTCTCCTCTTGGTTGTCGGTACCTTGCGCGTCTTCTTCAAACCTATCATAGAGCTGTGCAAAACATAAACGGTAATGAGATCATGTCAAGTGATAAATGTACAGTAGTATTTGACCCTTGCAAGATTTACATACCTAGCAGAACTCACAACAACAGAAGGTTGGTCACCATTTGGAGCCTCACTTGGATCATCATTTGGAGCCTCCCTTGGATCACCATGATCACCATTTGGAGCCTCACTTGGATCACCATGATCACTATTTGGAGCCTCACTTGGATCATCATTTGGAGCCTCACTTCAATCATTATTTGGAGGATATTTTGGATCATCGTCAAAATCATGCGCCTGTTGACCATCATCATTTGGAACCTCGTCAAAATCCTCATCTGATGCAACCGGCTGTTGACCATCATTTTCATCATCTGTTGAGGCAACCGGTTGCTGACCAACATTTTCATCGAAGCCTTCATCAAAACTCTCTTCGAACGCTGGATCTACTGTGTTATCACATACTTACCGAAATGACCAGACCCACCACACCTTGTGCACTTACGCTTCCTCGCTCCAAGTCCAGCTCCTTCACTGCGAGGTCTGATTCGACTCTTCCTTGGTCTACCTGCTGCTCTCTTCAGAACTGGAGCGCAAAGCTTGAATCCAGGGTCCACCATGTCCCATTGTTGTTTTCCCTCCATAGCAGGCAAGGCATAAGCATATGTGGCTTTGAACCTTGCAACAGAGTAGTAATCATGCACATACTGCTGTATGTTCCCTGCTGGACCTGGGAGAGAAGTGATGAAAAACAAGGCATGAATGCATGGCAACCCAGTTATCTGCCATTGCCTACAACTGCAAGTTCTAGCTTCTAAATCCACTAGATATCTTCATTACCTCTTCTCTTTATCCAAATATGATATCTCTGCTGTGGTACCCGAGCAAAGAGTCATGTTCATTTCCAAGCCTGTTGTCTTCTGCTTCAGTTCATTCATCACGGCAGGTATGATAATGTGGCCCATGAATTTTGCCTCGGCTATTCCTGCACGATAATAAAATTTCTGCATGTATTCTATCCTTATCCTGTCAAGCAAATCCACCACATAATGACCCTTTAGTTTCCGGATCGTTGAGTTGAAAGACTCTGCTAGATTATTGTGCACATAGTCAACTTTGCTCATTTAACTGAATTGGCTTCTGGCCCATAACTTGGAGTGGTGTGTTTCCAAGTATTCTTTTACTTTGGGATTCATGTATAACTGCCTCAAGTGGTAGTTGTGCTTCTTCACACTGCAAGTCAAAGATGCTGGCCATAAATTGTCGGTATACACCTTTCCTTTGAATTTCTTCATGAAATTTGCAGCAAGGTGACGCATGCATTCCCTATGCTCTACTCCAGGGAGCACATTGTCCATGGCCACTTCTAAACCTTTGCAGGCATCTGTATGAATGACCAACCCATTGGGATGTGCAATAGCCCGGCGCAGATTATGCAAAAACCAAGTCCAGCTCTCCTCAGACTCTGTCTCCAGCACACCGTAGGCAACTGGAAATACAAAACTGTGTGCATCAACTGCACAAGCTGCTACTAACTGTCCTTTAAACCTCCCTGTGAGAAAAGTGGCATCAATAGCCAAATAAGGCCTGCAGCCTGCCAAAAAACCCCGGCGACAAGCCTCAAAACAGACAAAAACCCTCCTAAAGCATTCCTTGGTCTTTGTCACTCCCCTGAATGTGTACTCCACGGTGTGGTGATCAATATCTACAATACTACCTGGGCTTGTCCTCTCCACTTCACCTTTGAATGAATACAACAATTGAAAACTTTCCTGCCAGTTACCATAAATAGAATCCATAGCATGTTGTTTACCATTGAACAACCTCATGTATGGTAAATCTATCTTGAACTTATCTTTGATATTCTTCTGCAATTCCTTTGGACCCACTTGCTGGTTTTCTTTCACCCACTTCTTTACTTCTTCTGCCACCCATCTTGACTTGGCTCTACTGATTGTATCCTTCCTAAGGGTCGATTCCTGGCATGTGTGCTTAAAAGGGTTCACTTTGACCTGAACATTAGTGCTATTACGCATTTTAGATGCGAGCAGTCTTCATGGACAACCCTCAGTCGGACAGTGCACTCTGTAACGTACTTGATCGCTCTTGTCAACTTTGAAAGTACGTTCTACCTTGATGCAGTATGTCACAAGTGCATTTCTACACTTATTCATGGATGCAAAAAACTGTACCTTCTTCCATATGAGGGTTCAAAGGGTCCCATTCAACAGCTGCAAGGTATTCGTCCTCACCCACCGCGTCATCATCCACACGGACTGCATTGTGAGCCTCATCTTGGTTTTCAGTCCGAGGTGCCTGTCGTAAATTCCGACTAACATCAGAATATAGCTTCTCTTCATCAACCCCAGAATTGTAGCCATCAGGCTCCACTTCAAGGGGGACCCCACTGCTGTTGCCCACACTTGTCGAGCCACCACGTCGCCGTGCACCAACTGAACTGTTCTGGCTAGAGATGCCATTACGACGACTTGGTTCTCCCCGAGATGTTGCACCCGTCATCCTAGGTCCAAATGCCTACTCAAGCACATCAACTTGCAGCCTCACATGAAAATTATCTTTCTCTTTATGCCTAACAAACATGGTAGCTAGCTCTTCATCATTAGTAACTGTCACCCAATTCTTTTCCCCATCATAGTATTTGTATACCACTTCATCAAGCAAACCCCAAGGATATTGGCTACAAATTACCTCCCCAAATTGTCTGAAACTCCAATTACTAGCCATTGGCAACCGATAATCAAAACCTCCTTGGTATTTCTTCTTATCCTTCGCATCGAACATGTACCGGTCCCTTCTAATGTGCACCATGAAAGCAAACCGCAACTCCATCCTAACCGGCGAAAAACAGAGACGCAATCAGCACACTAATTGGACAAACCTACTCGAATCGAGTGTGCAAATGCACAACTAAGCTCAATCTAAACAAGAGGCGAGACTTACCCCTCGGGAACCCAGTCGTGGACGCGGCGGATCTCCGGCCAGATGCCTGCCTCGCCAAATACTCCGGGGTCGCCGCTGCTCGCCATTTCTCCCTAGGGTTCTTCCTCCTAGTTCAAATAGCTCCGGCAGCCCCCCACCTTTGAGCGCTCCGGCCGGGCGCACGGAAGGAGGCGGGCGTCGCAGGTAGCCGTGGAGCGTAGGCGCAGGACGGTAGCGGCGGAGCAGGCCGTGTAGCTGGTGGCGGGGCAGGTGCTGGCCGCGGCGCAGGTGGCGGCGGCGGCGCAGGACAGCCGGCCGGCGGATGGGCAGAGTGAGCTAGAATGATTTGGGGATTTAATTGCACGGGCCTACATGTCAGCTCCGGACCCACGTCCACGCGGTCCCACATGTAAGCTCCGGACCCACAACCACTAACGCCGGCGGACGGAATGGACTCAAATATGGCCATTTGGCCTCGTCATAGTTGATGTGCATGGACTAGGGGCAAAACTGAGCACAATTCGCATCTGAGGGCAAAACTGAGCACATGGACACCACTGAGGGCAAAAGGATAATTAACCCTATTCAAAATAAATCTTATTTAAAAGCCCTCATGCATCACAAGCAACACAAATCTGAAAACGAAATTTAAGTGAAACGTTTGGTTGAAAAGATTTGAATGTTTTAAGTTCGAAAGTCACAAGAAAAAACTTGTGTGATGGGCTCGGTGCCACCGCACCTGCGTGCCAAAAATCCTCTCCCGCGTGGACTCTAGAAAAAATGGATTTTGCTATTTTTCATAAGCTTGAAAATTTCAGAAGATGCCAGTCGAAATTCGCGAAGCACCATGGCCGGAGACGGCATCTCTGTGCCTCACGATCATGGCCAAAGATGACGGCGCCGCAGAGAGTGCAGGGACGCGAACGAGGCCACAGACGGGAGTGACCCGAAATCATGGACAACACGACAACAACGTCCCAGATGAGGGGAGTTTGAGGTTGACAGTCCGGGTGCTTGTTGGGGGGGGGGGGGGGGTCGGCCCCGAAGCAGAACATGAGGTGGGGTGTGAGGAGGGATGGTAATCAGAGGGATGCCCGGGATGGTGGCAGTACTACAATGGACGGGCAAAGGCCTGAGGATGGAACGATGGAGGGGTGGCGACACGGTCAGGGAAGCGCCACCGGCCGTGGAGGGTTGGGAGCAGGCGGTCAGGCCGAAGTCGAAGGGGCGCGGAGAGGTAAATATTAACGTTGGCTGAAGGTGGAAGAAGAAGTTTAGACGATTGATTGATGTGAATGTTTTTCAGCTACCCGAGGAATAGATTGTCCTAAACAAATTTTGTTGGGGCCCACACGTCAATGACCATATGTCGTGGCGATATTCTGTTGACGCCGGCCCGCATGTCAGCGTAGTGGCTTCCTGTGAGCTCTTGATCAGACTAAATATAAGATTTGTGTTCCATTTGTTCTCTCTGTCGAGAAACGCTTTCACACGTTGTTTCTCCTTTTGAGAGCCTGGCATGCCGCTTTGGACTGTGCCAAGTTGGCCTGTCGCAGTGTCCCCTTCGTTGACGCCTTTGACAAACAGCCGCACGCTTCCAAAGCTTGTCCTGTTGCTTTGCATGCCACCCCCTTAATCTGCCTCCCTATAGCTAGCTCGCCTTCTATATATACACAGCAAAGCCCTGTTCCTACAGACACCACCAGCTCAACTGCCTCAACACCAACTGCAAGGAACAGCAGAAGAGTCATCCGAGCGACGATGATGAAGCTGAGGTGCCCCAACCCCAAGAGGCTCTTTAGGAGGAGCTCCTCCAAGATCAGCAGGTCTAGTAGCAGCTGCAGCAGTAGCAGCGACAACGGCAGCGACGCCGGTGGCATTCGGGGTGCCGGCGGCAGCGGGGAGATCGAGTGGGAGGTGCGGCCGGGGGGCATGCTGGTGCAGAGGAGGGACGGGAGGGGGGACGTCGAGGTTATCACCGTCAGGGTGGCCACCGGCTACTCCTGGCACGACGTCTCCATTGGAGCTACCTGCACTTTTGGTGAGTACTTTCGTCTTTGCAAAGCTAATTAACAAAAGCTGGTTTGATTTTGTAGAGAATATATGAATGTGAGCAGTGTGTGATTGGTAGAATGTGTGTGCTCTTGGAAAGTGGTTCATTTGGTTTCCAAAGTTGAATGAATATCCCAAGCTCTTTAGGAACGATATAAAAGCTTGAGTGATCGTGGGTGTGCCATGCATGCACTCTGGCACAACTTCTTACATAATTCACTTGTGTTAGGCACGATATAAACATTGATTTTTCAGACAAGTTCAACAATGCTAGTAGTTCAGTTGTTTCACTGTACCTAGTTCTAGCTGGCTAGTTCCATCTTGTATAGTCTTACCGAACAGTGAAACGAGTTAAGGAGCATCTTTACAAGAATAACTGGACAGGTCTAAACGTTTATTTTAAATCTGAAAAAACTGCCCCCGCGTCGTCCGCGTGGGCGACGGGGGGCGAGCCGATCCGCTCTTTCCGTCACCTTCTCCGTGTGCCGTCACCTCGCCGCCGCCGGCCAGCTCCACGCAGCTGGCCCGCACAGCCCGCGGCGGTGGCGGCGGGGCTCCGTTCCTGAGGCGATTTGGACGATGGAAAGCTTTGTTTTAGCCGGCGACTTGAGGCAATGATGGTAGTCGTTGCAGCCGCGCAGCAGCGATTCGCGGATGCATGGCGACCTCGCACAAGCATGCCTCCCCCTCTCCTTAGCGGCGTGTGGCACGCGCTCCATGTGGAGGAGGAAAGGGAACTGCCGTGATGCATTGCATCTTCGAGATCCCCATGACCGGTCCCTCAGGCGCTGACTTGCGGATGGTCGGCGGCCAAGCGCTAGCGTGCCTCCCCCTCTTCCTAACATCATGCGGCAGGCACTCCATGTGGTGGAGGAAAGGGAGCCGCTGTCGCGGTGCCTCCCGTCTTCGAGAGCTAGCTTCCACGTCCGGCACTGCTCCTCCAGATGCCTATTGGGTGTAGGAGCGTGGCCGTGATCTGCGGTTGACTCATATCCCGGGCAGCCGGCAAGGAGGCACAATCTGACCCGTTGTTGGTCAATGAAGAAGCTGGATGGCTGGTGCCATCCCGTGGTCATGACCTCGGCTGGTTGGCGATCGCAGATGATATCGGCTGGTGACCTCAGTTCATCTGCTATCGCGGGCGAGGACGGCAGAGATTGTGGTGGTACATGGTGGTGTCGTCTAATATAGATAAGCCAGTGTCTGCCACTCGAAAGATGGTGCAGGGCCTCTGGAGTGTCCCATTGGGATTTTGGCGGTGCCGGTGGCCTTCTTCCCTTGTCAATGAGTTCGCCGTGTTGTGGTGAGCAGCTCTTGTAGCGGGACAGTATGTGGGCATGTTCAGATGTTCGTGCGCGATTGCTACGGCTGTGATCGTGGCAAGTGAAGGAGATATCGCAGGATGAATTCAATTGGGTGGCGCATCTCAAGTGCCCGGTCTTGAGCTCCGGGGTGAAACCCCAAGGTTGGCCTCTTTTTGGTCAAACCTGGCAATGGCAGCGTTTTTGACGTTGTTACCTTGTTGAAAGCATTGCTCGGAGTCTGCTCAGAATTGATCTTCAGGGTGAAAACCCATGATCTAACCTTCACGTGTTGGATTCGGCGACGACGTCACTTGTGTGCTGTTCCCTTCCTGAAGGCGCCGCTTTTGAAGAAGCTCTCTCGTAGTCCTTGCGTTGTCATGAGATAGTTGGTTTGATGGTTGTCGCTATACATTGTCAATCTTTCTTTCTATCGCTTCAGGATTTTTCATTTTCTTCGCTAGGCATAGCTTCGGTCTTGTATGACTTAGCTCTTCGCTAGCGTGTTTCTTTGTGTGTGTGGGTTTGTGTTGGCTGTGTGCATCCTAATTATGCAGAGGCCGGGTGTAGCTCATTATAATTGTATCCATTGATGCTATATTTCGAGTCAATAAAACCACCCTTTATCGAAGAAAAAAAAAACCGTTTATTTTGATAACTAGGCGCGTCCCTGTTCGCACAGCCAGATGCGCCGATTTACTACTCCTACCGTTCCTCCGAGTTGAGTAGTTGAACCGTGTGAGCTCCTGAACCTTCGCATGGTGATGTGGAGATATGCATGTCCATTAGCATGGTGATGCTTCAGTAATAAAACAACTGATGACAAGGATCAGTGTTGTGCCACCCTCTCCTTCCTCACAGCTCCACCCTCTCCTTACTAAATCATGGAATTGTCCTTGTAATGGTTTTTCAAGAAAATGCACGGACATGTCTGAACAACGACCTGCAATGTGGCAGGCTTCCTGCCGTGCCAGCATGCACACGATGGTCCAGAGTTTTTTAGTACAAAGCATAAGCTCATCGTGTTTTTCTATCACTAAATAATGTGCACACGATGGTTCAGAGTAGGAACCTGAGTGGAAATTTCCTCCACCTTGTTTGCTAGTACAAAGCAACCACTGAATATAAACTAAGTACGCTTCATTGGATCAAGGGCTGACATGTGTTATGAAAATTAATTTGTGCAGGTGAGCTGAAGGTGGCAGTGTCCATGGTGACGGGGCTGGAGCCAAGGGAGCAGAGGCTATTGTTCAGGGGCAAGGAGAGGGAGGACAGCGATCACCTCCACATGGTTGGGGTCAGGGACAAGGACAAGGTGCTGCTCCTAGAGGACCCTGCCCTCAAGGACATCAAGCTCCGGTCTGCGCTCGCGGGCCAGGCCGTGCAGAGCCCGTATCGGACATTTATCGAGGTGTAGGCCGCCCCACCTCGCCCACAGCGCTAACAGTTAGGGTAAATCAAATCAATCCGACCATCAGCCAGCCAGTCTCAGTTGAAAAAAGCTTATTTCGGAACTTGATGCATGGTGTGGTTCGCTACTGTTGATCGTCAGTACTTGGGTACCACTCCATGGAATGGAAGGGCAAAGGACCTCCTCGTGTGAGAGTTAGAGTACAACAAATTTTTAATTAGTTATAATTGCATGATTGTGCAATTTTTAGCCAGTTGTAAGTTTTAAGTTTTTTTCTTTTTAGACAATGCAAGGGCTACCCAAGTCTAAATTGGATGTCATGCATGTTAACAAGTTAGATCGGAGAGTGCAATCTTAGATGGTGCCTGTGGCATAGTGTGTGCTAAATTGCTAGTTTGCCAAGGCAATTATGTTGTGGATGAGATGTACCAACGTGTCATGAGACGTCCTCACACTCGAGTTGTGGATGAGATTTGTCAACGGGATCTTGGACATAATACACTTGAGTTGCTTGCAAAGCCAGAATGAATGCTTCATCGGACACCAGAGTTAGTAAATGCTTAGAGTTCACATTTGTGATGCCAAATTTATCAACTCTTACCCACGTGTCATGTACACGGTTGTCAAACCAATCACATATTCTCACAATAAATACTTTGCGATGGGGTGACGGAGCTCCTGAAGAAGTTGGCACAACTAAGAGGTCTCGGCAACGATAGGGGTGACGACCGGTGGCGGAGCTTCAGCTGGGCAAACCCGTGCTCTGGCCCGCCCAGGCCGAGCAAATCTCTGTAGTGTACACCTACTATTGGGCCATGAAGTAACATCCTAGTAGTAATTTTCTTTAGCTAGGCCCGCCCATAAATTTTCATGAAACTCCGCCACTCGTGACGACCCGATACTTCGCCTCGGCGCTCAACCTGGAAACAATAAGTTAAAGTTTTGACAGCCAAGATATGAAATTATTCTCAAGAAATACGCAAAATCCCGAGGTGGGGCGTCGAGTGTCAGGGTGATCGGCCCAGCCTGCATTTGAATAAGCTAGGAGTGTAGAGGGAGCAAAAGGGTATATGTGGGGGCTGAAATCCGAGGTTCCCTCGAGATACAGGACGATCCTTTTGATGAGATTAAAGTGGGAAGAGAGGAGCTTGCATGATCAAGCTTGTTGAAAAATGTATGAGAGATCGGGACAAGCAATGGTTATGTACTGCAAAGTGCCGGTGAGATTATGATAGATCGTCAAGTTGTTTAACAGATCACCATCAGAATCAGAAAGTTTGATCTCTTCTTACTTCCTTGCCAATCTCGACTAGCGAGGTTGGAATCTTATTATCTACTGAAATTTCTAAATGGAAAATGCACGGTCCATAAAGTCAACTGTGAAGGGCCCATATGTAGTGAGATTCCAGCGAAAGACATCTCATCCTTGTGTGAGGTTGATCATTACTGTTACGTAAAAGTAGGGATGTAAATGGTACGGATAATTTCCGCTCTGAATTCGCATCCGCACCCTTTTTTAGGATATGGTATGCAATTATGTGAATCCGCCGGATATGGATGCGGATACGGATTTTGATCAATCGGATATCCGGCGGATATGGATTATCCGCTATTTTTTGTGAATTATCCGAGGTATGTAAACCGGATTATATCCGACAAAATAAGCCCAAACGTCTGGTCCATATGTATGCCCATTTAGGTTAGTGATTGTTATTTGCAGTCACCCCATATACTCTACCATAATCGTACGCAATCACCGCATCCAAAATTGGTAGCATAGCGGCGATAGTGCGTACATATCCTTCTTTCCATCGCCATCTTGCATTGTTGCTTCTCCCCGGCCGCCGTTTGCATCTCTGTTCTCTCTGATAGTCTCACGGTTCAACGATGGTCAAAGATGTGCGTGGCCGATCAGTTCGTCCCAACAACGGAGGTAAGTGATTTCGTAGATGCACAGAGCCCTGCGCAAGTTTAGAGCCCGATGATCTGTGATCATGTCCGGCTGTCAGTTGATGCCGTGAGCAGCCGCACACCTGCGCCACGACATCAGGCACGCCAACTTCGTAGAGCCTCGACGGCCGACAGGCGTGGCCGTGCAACCCACGCACGTCGGGACGGTGGTCCGCCATGGATCTGACGTGGGTTTGCATCGGCGCGGCCGTAAAATCTGATAGGAACGTGACTACTAGGAGTCTAGCATGTATGCTGTATGCACGTACTCCTCTACACTCACCTGATTTTTCGAAACGGAGGCAAAAGATTTGCCTCATCCATTAATTAAGAAGAAGTTTAGAGTTGCTTTTACAACGAAAAGCAAGGAGATTTAAATACAAAGCCACTACTCTCCCGGCATTATGAGACCCAAATGTTTGGCTCCTGCCATGACCCAAAGCTTAGCCTCCCGCTGAATGTTGAGTAATAGGACGGACGGCAGAGTAGACTTGTGTTGGAACACCCTAGCATTCCTTTCACACCAGATAGTCCAACAAGTTAACATGGTGAGGAAAGCGATGGCTTTCCGGTGTGGCACGCCGACGCCCGACATGTTGATCCACCAATCGTGGATGGAACGCCTAGTCATCCAAACCGAGGTGTTGATGAAGTCTAGATTGAGCCATCCCTTGATCATCCCCAAATTCTAGTGGAGAAGCGACACTTGTAGAATAAGTGATGAACGGTCTCGCCCGTTTGTTTGCAAAGCGGGCAGAGCCCACAGTTGGGCCACCCCCTTTTCTGTAATCTATCCGCCGTCCAGATACGGTTTTGAATCGCAAGCCAAGCCAAAAATTTCATCTTAGGTGGCGCCCAAGCCTTCCAAACTGCGAAGTGCATGGACGAACGAACCGTCCCAAGAAGTTGCGCCTTGTACGCAGAAGTGGCGGAGTAAGCTCCATCAAGAGTGTGCTTCCAAGTAATTGTGTCCTCCGTGTCCTCCGATATAGGAATGACTCGCAATCGAGCCCACAAGGTGACGATCTGCCGAATGTGCTCCATGGTCCAATGGTCGGGAAGCTTAATTGACGATAGCCATTTGTCCTCATGCATGGCCTCCCTAACAGTCCAATTCTTGCGTTTGGACGCCTCGAAGATGAGAGGGGCGATGTTGGCGGGCTTATCCCCATCAACCCAAGGGGAATCCCAGAAAGGAGCGCGCGCCCCGTTGCCTATGGTGATGTACGAAGATGCATAGAAGAGATCTCGGTCCAGAATCTCACAAGGGTTGGCCATGCCCACCCACATCTTGGAGGGCTCCGCCCATTCAAACCACAACCATCTCAATCTGAGAGCTCTCGCGAATTTGGTAAGATCAAGGATCCCCAAACCTCCCAACTCAGTCGGTCTGCAAACCAAATTCCAGCTGACCTTGCATTTCGCCCCTGTTACCTTGTTTGTGCCAGCCCAGAAAAACGCCCTCTCAATCTTGGTAATATTACGTAGTGAGTAGCTAGAAATCAATTCAACTGCTTGCTTGCTTGGGCCTTGGGTTAGCTTCTTGCACTTGCACGTCTCGCTGAATCGATGTAACTATGGTCAGACCGTCGGTCTCTCTCATATCTGTCTGTTTTCTTTGGACTCACACACATGCTGTGTTTCACAAAGATTGTTTGCTTTAGAGTTTCAGGTGAAAACAGATGAGACAGACAGAGACAGTAGTATTTGGTTCCGGGCAACACATGCCCTTTTCTTGTTAAAGTTTCAGTAAGCCTTTTCTGTACAACAAAGTCCTGAACATTTATACAAGATCGATTGCGAACACAACCTGACTTAAACATTGAACCGACGTACCCAGCTGGTTCAACTCAGTAGGTATATATTATTAAATATATTTCCTGGACTTCGCAGCAACGAGAAGAAGATGCTAGTGATGATGACAGATCTGGGAGAGGCTAGCTATGCAAGTATGTCTGTTTATCTCTTGATCATTACTGCTATTTTATTTATGTAAAGTTATAACATTTTTTCCGTAAATTTGCATGCTGCTGGTACATAGGAGAATCAAGGAATGAATATTGAATAAGTGGCTGATCAAATGCATCATGAGCAAGTAATTCATGTAGCAGTTATACCGGCGATCTGCTAATATATATTAAGTATATATTACCTAGCTTTTATCCTCTTTGCACATACAGATTACTTTTACTAATATATACCTACTCGTTGCTTGAATATGTGCGTTGCCGTTGCTACTTGCTAGTTACCAATCACGTATATATACTTGCTGGTTACCAATCCCTAGTCCTGACAGTGAATATGTGTGTTCCTACTTACCGATCAGATTTTATAATATAATTTAATTAGCCATGCATCATCTCATGCTAGTTTTTGTTGCATGTGAGAAAGCATACAAGATATAACAGCCATAAGTGTGTGCATGTCGTGTGTATACATCAATACATGTATATATAGTGCGTGCATATAATATGTGATGCCTCATGTTTCTCTTCTCTCTATATATACACACGCTAAAAATTTGCAAGTTAATCAGGTGGATGCATACACCTTAGAATAATGCGTGTGTGTTCGAACTAATTGATTGTTAATTGTCCACAACTAATTATCATTTCTTATTGTCAAGTATAGCATCTAAATATCTCTTATCATTCTCACAGGAAGTTGCAAGTGGAGTGGAAGAAATACCATGTTGAAGAGAAGTCAAGGATGTGCTATGGGCTATGGGCTTCTACTTGACCGACCACTTGCCTTTTATAATATATACAAACTCCAATTGAACATTGAATTAAGTATTTCTTATGTATGACCTTTGTTTTGGACGTGTGTAATGCTACCATTATTTTACCGGTACTATTTATTGTTGCCATATGGGTGTGAGTTATGACTTTAAAAAAATTGGCCAATCTCTAGTGTAATGCGGTTGGATCAAAACATGTTTTCATATTATTTGGATAAGTAGAAAAAGGTTCATCTTTTTTTTGCATGTATCACCCATTTTTTTGTCCGTTTCCGGTCCGAGTCCGCTCCGAATCCGCTCCGAATCCGTAGTCCGATATAATCCGCATCCGGTCAATATCCGCTCCGCTCCGAATCCGACAAAAAAATATGGTAAAGGATATGGTAAAAGCATTATCCGATCCGATCCGATCCGTTTACACCCCTACGTAAAAGAGCACTTCATCAAATTCAATCTAAAGAGAAGATTCTACCATAAAAAAACAAGGGCCATACAAATCTCATCTGAAAGAAATTTTCAGAGAGGACGAGTTCAGCACCTGCGCCCGCATCATAGATGCTCTTAACAATTTACCATGCAACTCAACGACCTTGAATCCTTCTTCTTCTTCTTTTGCAAAAAAACGACCTTGAATCCTTGATAGCACCTACGACAGATAACCTAAGCACCGCTTTACATACAGTGTGCGTTGAGTATTATATGAGCGGGTGTGTCTAAAACCTGGGATTTGTCCGGGTTTCGGTTTTGTAAATGTTAAACCGCATTTTCTCCTATAATGCAAAGGCAGAGCTCCTGCTATTCCCTAAAAAATAAATAGCTCTGTCGTAGGTGCTATCAAGGATTCAAGCTCCCACCATACGATTTATTTGGTTGTATTAAAGAATAGTACTTATATATTTGTTTCGGTGGTACATCGATACAGGAGACTTGTAATCGGTGTTTACTTATATCATATTTGTTGGCGCTATACTCGTTGTTCTTAATATGATATGCGACATACACATTTTACTTTATAATATATATTTCTTGGCGCTATAGGCATTGTTTTTAATACGATATGTGATGTACACATTATTTTCGTAGAAATATATGATTTTGTGTATAAAACATGCATGTTGGACGATCAGAGGCGTTGTACAGCAGCCGGTTACTTTAATTTAAAATAAAAACGTTAACAGCCGCTGGGTCGCGAGTGGCGCCAGCGGGCGCAAAGGGGCGCTACGTACGAGGATGATTCAGGTGCCGCCGCAGATGGCGATCCCGAGGCAGACGCCGCCCTCGGGCGCAGAGGGGCGCAAGTGGCCCGAGGGGGAATCAACCTCGGGGGCGGCACAAGCCAACCCTAGAGGGACGCGCGGCGCGGGCCGGCTGGCTAGATGACGCGGCCCACGTGGGCCATCTCGCGCCGAACACGTGTTGCCGTCTGAGCCGCACGAGGCGAGCACGTGAGGCGCGGCGTGGGCGACGCTCGCCTCTGATACGTGATCATCATATATCAACAGGATATTTTAAAGCCCCAACCTCGTACATTCGCGCGAACACTCATTCAACACAAAATATAAAATAAATTTTAAAATATCAAATGATTAAAATGTACCTTAAATAAATTTGTCAGGCTACATAATCTGGACATGTGAAAAATGTTTGGAACTCACATAAAAAAATAAAGCATCCACACACAATTCTCAATCATGAACAGATAATGTTTCGAAAACCACGTAGAATTCTCGTATGAGATTTTTATTTTTGTTTCATCTTCGCAAGTCGAATTACTTTGTTCTTCACTTCTGTAAGCTTATTTTCTGGGGACAAAATAATTCCAACTGTCATTTTTTCTCTCGAACTATCAATAGATTCCTGAAAAAGAATAAAAAGAATTTTAATTTCATCACTTATATATAATATGATGTAATAGTTTTTCATACTACGAATGTACCCACCTGAGAAATAGCACTTATAAATTTTTCTCCGTCCCAGTATTGAAAACAGCGAAGGAGGAACAGCCCACATGAGTTCCTGTGTTCGAAAATCATAAGTGCAATTTTCAAAGCACGTTAAGTAAGATAGCACTGAATCAATTAATGTATTTTGAAATCACGTGCAACATGTAACTCACCCATCTTCTTGTTAAGGCATGTCGCACGGGACTATAGGCCATGCGGACACATCCGGGAACGACATAATTGCACTATCATTTGCATCTTGGATATCTGCCGCAAGTTGCTCTCTCTGAAAAAAATACAAACACGTTGACTACATACGGTAAACAAATTATATGGTTAATTGTACACACATGAATACGAAACTTACAAAATTTTCAACGAATTTCCTGGTAGCTTCAGAGATATTTTCTTCCCCCCTCAAAGAATCAAGAATTTGAACTCTTTCTTTCCAGTGTGCATAACATATGTAATCCAATGGGTTTTATCCTTATTTAAAGCAAAATAAGCCTATTTCACAATTTAAATATTGTTACTAAGCTGGCCTTTCACATATGATAGTAATGAAAATACAATTCTGCAATACAAACGGTAGCTTCGGTTTTGCAAAATATTCTGTCATGCATCTGTTGAGAGGTTCATTTGCATGTGCTAAGCCTTCTGGATAGTCTACTGACTTCCCTCATCTTACTAACTTTGGGCGAGTGTTCAATAACCAGTAAGACCTATGTGTGGGTACAAGATACCTGTCCTTGACGATACTTGAATCCGATATGTACGTCGCATAAGCGCCAATTACCTGAAATAGATGAGTAAATTTAACATGGATGCAATATACTTAGCACATAAAATAAGCATGACAATAAAAGTACATACATCACCGGATAACCATGCATGGTTAAGTATCTGGCAAACTCTTGCCGTAGAAAGTCATTCATCTTTACCATTGTTGAATATTTCATGGTTCTCATGTTTTGGTGAGTGCTCGTACGCTTTCACGTACTGCACAGGCGCACACACCATATCATCCACAGAATGATCAAACTGAGGGCTTGTTTCATTAAACAGTTCTACAACACAAGTGAATAAAGTTATAGTACAAATTTTTAATATATAATTACCAAATAAATATTCATACCATGTTTAACTTACTCGCTTTTGCGGAACGTTTCACACGTTTTTTCGGAGTCTTTTTAACATAAGGAGATTTCTGGTACTTTGACACAGTCCGCTTTCGCTTCCCTGGAATCACCTCCTTCTTCTCTTCTATCTCGCTATTACCATCTGACATGCCCTGTGACACTTCTTGCTCATTTTGTTCCACTTTCCATCTTGTTGCTTCTATTTCATCGGTTTTTAGAGATGATGCTTCTTCTTATTTTTCCGACGGCTCTGGGACATCTATAGGATCATCCTTCTCACCTTTATAGCTACTCAAGTGACCAGTACTGAGTTTGAACGGATTCCCTCCTTCAGAATCCAAATCATAATGCCCACTGCCATTTCGGCCATTAGGTGTGTGTATGTCATCATACTAAAATTCTTTTTTAGGATACTTGTTTTCATACCTGGACTCACTATTCTGTCCAAACAGATTTTCTTCCTCCTCTGTCATTGTGCCTAGTTTATACTGCACACCTGTTTTATTCATTTTCTCTAACAATCTCTGCAAAAGTAAGCACAATTACATGTTATATCTTTTTGTCAATTTATCGAGTTTAATAGAGTGCATACCAGAATTGCTAAATTTTTACATGTGCGCATAACTTCGGCATATGAAACAATTCCTTACGAATTTCCTTCATATCATCCATAACCCGGTCCATAAAAGGCTTTAGGTTAGCAGGGGCCTCGGACACACAATCCACTTTTCTCTTACCCGTAACGGATGACTTTCGGCTACTATATTTTTTACCGCTTTCAACATGTCTGCAAGTTTTTTCATTCTATACTCTTTCGTAATGCAGTCATCTATCTGCAAAGTGAGTATGCAATGAAAACATAAGTACATAACATTTTTTATGGATAATCAACGTATTGTTAAATAAACATTACAATATTACCAATCCATGACCACGACCATTTTCCAGGTTATACTTGTCTCGTTTCTCCGCTTTAGATTCAGTCCAATTTTTCATTAGGAGAACTTGCAACGACAACGGGTCATTTTTCGGGCCAGTGGTTGGCTGCACCTTCTCCCAATATAAGTGCTACAAAACAAATGACAAAATAAATTACGAACGCATAACATGAAGGAATATTAAATAGCATTAATTAATACCATACCTGGAGTAGGGCTAGGTGGCCACATGGCCATTGTGTTGGGGATCCTTGCAGAAATTAAAAAAATTCTACGCATCACCAAGATCAATCTATGGAGTTTACTAGCAACGAGAGGGGAGTGCATCTTCATACCTTTCAAGATCGCGATGCGGAAGCGTTGCAAGAACGCGGTTGGAGGAGTCGTACACGTAGCGATTCAGATCGCGGCAGAATCCGATCCAAGCACCGAACAACGGTGCCTCCGTGTTCAACACACGTGCAGCCCGGTGACGTCTCCGGCGCCTTGATCCAGCAAGGAGGAGGGAGAGGTTGAGGAAGACGGCTCCAACAGCAGCACGACGGCGTGGTGGTGGTGGAGTGGCAGTTCTCCGGCAGGGCTTCGCCAAGCTCACGCGGAGGAGGAGAGGTGTTGGGGAGGGGAGGGGCTGCGCCTTGGAGGTGGTGCTGCAGCCCTCCCTCCACCCCTCTATTTATAGGGAGAAGGGGGAAGGGGGCCGGCCCCTCTAGATGAGATCTAAGGGGGGGCGGCCAAGGGGGAGGGGGCTTGCCCGTCAAGCAAGGGGGGCGCCCCGCTTTAGGGTTCCCCCCAATCCTAGGCGTATGGGCCCTAGGGGGGATGGCGCCCAGCCCACTTAGGGGTTGGTTCCCTTCCACCTACAGCCAATAAGGCCCTCCGGGGCAGGTGGACCCTCCCGGTGGACCCCCGGAACACCTCCGGTGGTCCCGGTACAATACCGGTATACCCCCGAATATTTCCGGTGACCGTATGATGACTTCCCATATATAAATCTTCACCTCCGGACCAATCCAGAACTCCTCGTGACGTCCGGGATCTCATCCGGGACTTCGAACAACATTCGGTAATCACATACAAACCTTCCTTATAACCCTAGCGTCATCGAACCTTAAGTGTGTAGACCCTACGGGTTCGGGAATCATGCAGACATGACCGAGACACCTCTCTAGCCAATAACCAACAGCGGGATCTGGATACCCATGTTGGCTCCCACACGTTCCACGATGATCTCATCGGATGAACCACGATGTCGAGGATTCAAGCAATCCCGTATACAATTCCCTTTGTCAATCGGTACGTTACTTGCCCGAGATTCGATCGTCGGTATCCCAATACCTCGTTCAATCTCGTTACCGGCAAGTCACTTTACTCGTTCCGTAATGCATGATCACGTGACCAACTACTTGGTCACATCGAGCTCATTATGATGATGCATTACCGAGTGGGCCCAGAGATACCTCTCCGTCATACGGAGTGACAAATCCCAGTCTCGATCCGTGCCAACCCAACAGACACTTTCGGAGATACCTGTAGTGCACCTTTATAGTCACCCAGTTACGTTGTGACGTTTGGTACACCCAAAGCATTCCTACGGCATCCGGGAGTTGCACGATCTCATGGTCTAAGGAAATGATACTTGACATTAGAAAAGCTTTAGCAAACAAACTACACGATCTAGTGCTATGCTTAGGATTGGGTCTTGTCCACCACATCATTCTCCTAATGATGATCCCGTTATCAATGACATCCAATGTCCATGGTCAGGAAACTGTAACCATCTATTGATCAACGAGCTAGTCAACTAGAGGCTCACTAGGGACATGTTGTGGTCTATGTATTTACACATGTATAATTCCGGATAACACAATTATAACATGAACAATAGACAATTATCATGAACAAGGAAATATAATAATAACCATTTTATTATTACCTCTAGGGCATATTTCCAACAGTCTCCCACTTGCACTAGTCAATAATCTAGTTACATTGTGATGAATCGAACACCCATAGAGTTCTGGTGTTGATCATGTTTTGCTCGTGGAAGAGGTTTAGTCAACGAATCTGCGACATTCAGGTCCGTATGCACTTTACAAATATCTATGTCTCCATCTTGAACATTTTCACGAATGGAGTTGAAGCGACGCTTGATATGCCTGGTCTTCTTGTGAAACCTGGGCTCCTTGGCCAGGGCAATAGCTCCAGTGTTGTCACAGAAGAGAGTCATCGGACCCGACGCATTGAGAATAACTCCTAGGTCGGTAATGAACTCCTTCATCCAGATTGCTTCATGCGCTGCCTCCGAGGCTGCCATGTACTCCGCTTCACATGTAGATCCCGCCACGATGCTTTGCTTGCAACTGCACCAGCTGACTGCCCCACCATTCAAAATATACACGTATCCGGTTTGTGACTTAGAGTCATCCAGATCTGTGTCGAAGCTAGCGTCGACGTAACCCTTTACGACGAGCTCTTCGTCACCTCCATAAACGAGAAACATATCCTTAGTCCTTTTCAGGTACTTCAGGATATTCTTGACCGCTGTCCTGTGTTCCATGCCGGGATTACTTCGGTACCTTCGTACCAAACTTACGGCAAGGTTTACATCAGGTCTGGTACACAGCATGGCATACATAATAGACCCTATGGCCGAGGCATAGGGGATGACACTCATCTTTTCTCTATCTTCTGTCGTGGTCGGGCATGTAGCCGTGCTCAATCTCACACCTTGCAATACAGGCAATAACCCCTTCTTGGACTGATCCATATTGAACTTCTTCAATATCTTGTCAAGGTACGTGCTTTGTGAAAGACCAATGAGGCGTCTCGATCTATCTCTATAGATCTTGATGCCTAATATATAAGCAGCTTCTCCAAGGTCCTTCATTGAAAAACACTTATTCAAGTAGGCCTTTATGCTTTCCAAGAATTCTATATCATTTCCCATCAATAGTATGTCATCCACATATAATATGAGAAACGCTACAGAGCTCCCACTCACTTTATTGTAAACACAGGCTTCTCCATAAGTCTGCGTAAACCCAAACGCTTTGATCATCCCATCAAAGCGAATGTTCCAACTCCGAGATGCTTGCACCAGCCCATAGATTGAGCGTTGGAGCTTGCACACCTTGTCAGCATTCTTAGGATCGACAAAACCTTCTGGCTGCATCATATACAATTCTTCCTTAAGGAAACCATTAAGGAATGCCGTTTTGACGTCCATTTTCCATATCTCATAATCATAGAACGCGGCAATTGCTAATATGATTTAGACGGACTTCAGCTTCGCTATGGATGAGAATGTCTCATCGTAGTCAACCGCTTGAACTTGTCGATAACCCTTAGCGACAAGCCGAGCCTTATAGATGGTCACATTACCATCCACGTCTGTCTTCTTCTTAAAGATCCATTTATTTTCTATGGCTCGCCGATCATCGGGCAAGTCAGTCAAAGTCCATACTTCGTTTTCATACATGGATCCTATCTCGGATTTCATGGCTTCAAGCCATTTGTCGGAATCCGGGCCCGCCATCGCTTCTTCATAGTTCGAAGGTTCACCGTTGTCTAACAACATGATTTCCAGGACAGGGTTGTCTTACCACTCTGGTGCGGAACGTGTCCTTGTGGACCTACGAAGTTAAGTAGTAACTTGATCCGAAGTTCCTTGATCATCATCATTAACTTCCTCTCTAGTCGGTGCAGGCACCACAGAAACATTTTCTTGAGCTGCGCTAATTTCCGGTTCAAGAGGCAGTACTTCATCAAGTTCCACTTTCCTCCCACTTACTTCTTTCGAGAGAAACTCTTTCTCTAGAAAGGATCCATTCTTGGCAACAAAGATCTTGCCTTTGGATCTGAGGTAGAAGGTATACCCAATAGTTTCCTTAGGGTATCCTATGAAGACGCATTTTTCCGACTTGGGTTCGAGCTTTTCAGGTTGAAGTTTCTTGACATAAGCATCGCATCCCCAAACTTTCAGAAATGACAGCTTGGGTTTCTTCCCAAACCATAATTCATACGGTGTCGTCTCAACGGATTTCGACGGAGCCCTATTTAAAGTGAAAGCGGTAGTCTCTAAAGCATATCCCCAAAATGATAGCGGTAGGTCGGTAAGAGACATCATAGATCGCACCATGTCCAACAGAGTGCGATTACGATGTTCAGACACACCATTACGCTGAGGTGCTCCAGGCGGCGTGAGTTGTGAAACTATTCCACATTTCCTTAAGTGCGTGCCAAATTCGTGACTCAAATATTCTCCCCCACGATCTGATCGTAAGAACTTTATTTTCCTGTCACGTTGATTCTCAACCTCACTCTGAAATTCCTTGAACTTTTCAAAGGGCTCAGACTTGTGTTTCATTAAGTAGACATACCCATATCTACTTAAGTCATCAGTGAGGGTGAGAACATAACGATAACCACCGCGAGCCTCAACGCTCATTGGGCCGCACACATCAGTATGTATGATTTCCAATAAGTTGGTTGCTCGCTCCATTGTTCCGGAGAACGGAGTCTTGGTCATTTGGCCCATGAGGCATGGTTCGCACATGTCAAATGATTCATAATCAAGAGACTCCAAAAGTCCATCTGCATGGAGTTTCTTCATGCGTTTGACACCAATGTGACCAAGGCGACAGTGCCACAAGTATGTGGGACTATCATTATCAACCTTACATCTTTTGGCATTCACACTATGAATATGTGTAACATCACGTTCGAGATTCAATAAGAAGAAACCATTGACCAGCGGGGCATGACCATAAAACATATCTCTCATATAAATAGAACAACCATTATTCTCAGATTTAAATGAGTAGCCATCTCGCATTAAACGAGATCCAGATACAATGTTCATGCTCAAAGCTGGCACTAAATAACAATTATTGAGGTTTAAAACTAATCCCGTAGGTAAATGTAGAGGTAGCGTGCCGACGGTGATCACAACGACCTTGGAACCATTCCCGACGCGCATCGTCACCTCGTCCTTCGCCAGTCTCCGCTTATTCCGCAGCTCCTGTTTTGAGTTACAAATATGAGCAACTGCACCGGTATCAAATACCCAGGAGCTACTACGAGCGCTGGTAAGGTACACATCAATAACATGTATATCACATATACCTTTGGTATTGCCGGCCTTCTTATCCGCTAAGTAGTTGGGGCAGTTCCGCTTCCAGTGACCGTTTCACTTGCAATAAAAGCACTCAGTCTCAGGCTTGGGTCCATGCTTTGGCTTCTTCCCGGCAACTGGCTTACCGGTCGCGGCAACCCCCTTGTCGTCCTTCTTGAAGTTCTTCTTACCCTTGCCTTTCTTGAAACTAGTGGTTTTATTGACCATCAACACTTGATGTTCCTTTTTGATCTCCAGCTCCGCTGATTTCAGCATTGAATATACCTCAGGAATGGTCTTTTCCATCCCCTGCATATTGAAGTTCATCACAAAGCTCTTGTAGCTAGGTGGGAGCGACTGAAGGATTCTATCAACGACCGCGTCATCCGGGAGATTAACTCCCAGCTGAGATAAGTGATTGTGTAACCCAGACATTTTGAGTATGTGCTCGCTGACAGAACTATTCTCCTCCATCTTACAACTATAGAACTTGTCGGAGACTTCATATCTCTCGACCCGGGAATCAGCTTGGAAAACCATTTTCAGCTCTTGGAACATATCATATGCTCCGTGCTGCTCAAAACGCTTTTGGAGCCCGGTTCTAAGCTGTAAAGCATGCCGCACTGAACCAGGGAGTAGTCATCAACACGTGCTTGCCAGGCGTTCATAACGTCTTGGTTTGCTGGGACGGGTGCTTCACCTAGCGGTGCTTACAGGACATATGCTTTCTTGGCAGCTATGAGGATGGTCCTCAAGTTCCGGACCCAGTCCGTATAGTTGCTACCATCGTCTTTCAGCTTGGTTTTCTCTAGGAACGCGTTGAAGTTGAGGTTGACATTAGCGTGGGCCATTTGATCTACAAGACATATTGTAAAGGTTTTAGACTAAGTTCATGATAATTAAATTCATCTAATCAAATTATTAATGAACTCCCACTCAGACAGACATCCCTCTAGTCATCTAAGTGATACATGATCCGAGTCAACTAGGCCGTGTCCGATCATCACGTGAGACGGACTAGTCATCATCGGTGAACATCTTCATGTTGATCGTATCTGCTATACGACTCATGCTCGACCATTCGGTCTCTTGTGTTCCGAGGCCATGTCTGTACATGCTAGGCTCGTCAAGTCAACCTAAGTGTATTGCGTGTGTAAATCTGGCTTACACCCGTTGTATGCGAACGTTAGAACCTATCACACCCGATCATCACGTGGTGCTTCGGAACAACGAACCTTCGCAACGGTGCATAGTTAGGGGGAACACTTTCTTGAAATTTTAGCGAGGGATCATCTTATTTATGCTACCGTCGTTCTAAGCAAATAAGATGTAAAACATGATAAACATCACATGCAATCAAATAGTGACATGATATGGCCAATATCATTTTGCTCCTTTTGATCTCCATCTTCGGGGCGCCATGATCATCATCGTCACCGGCATGACACGATGATCTCCATCATCGTGTCTTCATGAAGTTGTCTCGCCAACTATTACTTCTACTACTATGGCTAACGATTAGCAATAAAGTAAAGTAATTACATGACGTTCCAGCTGACACGCAAGTCACAAATAAATTAAGACAACTCCTATGGCTCCTGCCGGTTGTCATACTCATCAACATGCAAGTCGTGATTCCTATTACAAGAACATGATCAATCTCATACATCTCATATATCATTCATCACATCCTTCTGGCCATATCACATCACATGACACTTGCTGCAAAAACAAGTTAGACATCCTCTAATTGTTGTTGCAAATTTTTTACGTGGCTGCTATAGGTTTCTAGCAAGAACGTTTCTTACCTACGCCAAAACCACAACGTGATATGCCAATTTCTATTTACCCTTCATAAGGACCCTTTTCATCGAATCTGATCCAACTAAAGTGGGAGAGACAGACACCCGCTAGCCACCTTATACAACTAGTGCATGTCAGTCGGTGGAACCTGTCTCACGTAAGCGTACGTGTAAGGTCGGTCCGGGCCGCTTCATCCCACGATGCCGCCGAATCAAGATAAGACTAGTAACGGCAAGTAAATTGACAAAATCGACGCCCACAACAACGTGTGTTCTACTCGTGCATAGAAACTACGCATAGACCTAGCTCATGATGCCACTGTTGGGTATCGTTGTAGAAATTAAAAAACTTCTACGCATCACCAAGATCAATCTATGGAGTTTACTAGCAACGAGAGGGGAGTGTATCTTCATACCTTTGAAGATCGCGATGCGGAAGCGTTGCAAGAACGCGGTTGGAGGAGTCATACACGTAGCGATTCAGATCGTGGTAGAATCCGATCCAAGCACCGAACAACGGTGCCTCCGTGTTCAACACACGTGCAGCCCGGTGACGTCTCCCGCGCCTTGATCCAGCAAGGAGGAGGGAGAGGTTGAGGAAGAAGGCTCCAACAGCAGCACGACGGCGTGGTGGTGGTGGAGTGGCAGTTCTCCGGCAGGGCTTCGCCAAGCTCACGCGGAGGAGGAGAGATGTTGGGGAGGGGAGGGGCTGCGCCTTGGATGTGGTGCTGCAGCCCTCCCTCCACCCCTCTATTATAGGGAGAAGGGGGAAGGGGGCCGGCCCCTCTAGATGAGATCTAGAGGGGGGCGGCGGCCAAGGGGGAGGGGGCTTGCCCCCCAAGCAAGGGGGCGCCCCCCTTTAGGGTTCCCCCCAACCCTAGGCGCATGGGCCCTAGGGGGGATGGCGCCCAGCCCACTTAGGGGCTGGTTCCCTTCCACCTACAGCCCATAAGGCCCTCCGGGGCAGGTGGACCCTCCCGGTGGACCCCCGGAACCCCTCCGGTGGTCCCGGTACAATACCGGTATACCCCCGAATATTTCCGGTGACCGTATGATGACTTCCCATATATAAATCTTCACCTCCGGACCAAATCGGAACTCCTCGTGACGTCCGGGATCTCATCCGGGACTTCGAACAACATTCGGTAATCACATACAAACCTTCCTTATAACCCTAGCGTCATCGAACCTTAAGTGTGTAGACCCTACGGGTTCGGGAATCATGCAGACATGACCGAGACACCTCTCTAGCCAATAACCAACAGCGGGATTTGGATACCCATGTTGGCTCCCACACGTTCCACGATGATCTCATCGGATGAACCACGATGTCGAGGATTCAAGCAATCCTGTATACAATTCCCTTTGTCAATTGGTACGTTACTTGCCCGAGATTCGATCGTCGGTATCCCAATACCTCGTTCAATCTCGTTACCGGCAAGTCACTTTACTCGTTCCGTAATGCATGATCCCGTGACGAACTAATTGGTCACATCGAGCTCATTATGATGATGCATTACCGAGTGGCCCAGAGATACCTCTCCGTCATAGGGAGTGACAAATCCCAGTCTCGATCCGTGCCAACCCAACAGACACTTTCGGAGATACCTGTAGTGCACCTTTATAGTCACCCAGTTACGTTGTGACGTTTGGTACACCCAAAGCATTCCTACGGCATCCGGGAGTTGCACGATCTCATGGTCTAAGCAAATGATACTTGACATTAGAAAAGCTTTAGCAAACGAACTACATGATCTAGTGCTATGCTTAGGATTGGGTCTTGTCCACCACATCATTCTCCTAATGATGTGATCCCGTTATCAATGACATCCAATGTCCATGGTCAGGAAACTGTAACCATCTATTTATTAGCGAGCTAGTCAACTAGAGTCTCATAGGGACTTGTTGTGGTCTATGTATTCACACATGTATTACGATTTCTTGATAACACAATTATAACATGAATAATAGACAATTATCATGAACAAGGAAATATAATAATAACCATTTTATTATTGCCTCTAGGGCATATTTCCAACACATTGCCTCACACGGCCGTCCTGCTTGAGTTTACCAATCTCCGTCAAACAAGTTCGCAAAGTGAACGCGTTAAAATTCAACATGCTTATCCGCTTCGTCATGCACCAACGCGTAGTACTCCTTTGGTATGGAGACAGCCGACATCGGTGCAATAATAGTCCCCAACAAAGCAAGAACAGCCATCCGAAGAAACTCATCGTCGGCGGATTTATTCCTCACAATTTTTTGGATCAAGTCATCTATCATTATCTCACCATTTTTTTGTGAACGTACTGAATAGGAGTTCTCTTTATTAACTCTTTTCCTTCCGCCGCAAGAATGCCAAAAACATCCTCACCTTCATTCTTAAACCCAAATATTGAAAACACGTCGTCCGGTCTAAGTGAAATAAGGCCTTTACTGCCACTTTCTTCTTGTATCATGAAATTTTTGCTGTTTGGGTTATAACCTAACATCATAAAATGCAGCAAAAAATCTCTCATTTGTACTGACGGAATGATCAACATCTCTTGCAAGTTTGTTTCTAGAACCTAAATTGCTGAGCGGTTGTTAATTTCTCAACGAGACTTATCCACTTGTCTATGGAACATGAAAAAACACCATCGATATCCATACTGCATGTCAATTTTTTTCCTATTAATAAATATAATTACGCAATAGCACTAGAAGAAATTGTGCGAGGCGGGAAAATGTGACCTTCATCTGGGCGATAGCCGCCGAACAACGGCTGTGGCAGAGGGAAAGTAGGCAGCCGAGAGTCGGCAAGATGCGCCGGCGGCCGTGGGGCGGCCTAACACCCAATGCAGCAGCGTGCGCCGTTGACGGTCGACGGTGTTGGACGGCGTTGCACGCACGGGGACGGCGTTGCGCGTGTGGGGCGATCGTGACAGGGCGACGTCGGGGCAAGGGGCAGCGTACGGGGGCGAGTGGTGGGGTTGGGTAGGGTCTCACCGTGCGTGGCGGTGAACGGCGATGGAGAGGAAAAACGTTTCCGAGCGCCGACTGGGCCAGCCCGATACCGCCCAACCTATCCGTGCGACGACGGCCATCGCCCAACCTGCTAATCCTTTAGTCCCACATTGCTTCTCGTCATGCTTATTCACCTGTTTAAATATTGTCCTCTGCCTGCAATGTTAAGTCCCTGATTATGGCGGCCTACTTAAGTAGGTTATTGTATATTATGCTCTGGCACTCCAAAATCATGGAGTGTCACAGCAATAATTTACATTAATCTTCTTAAGTAAATTCGTCCACACTACGGGATTTTTTATATTTTTATATTTTATTTATTTATTATGTTTCCATGAAACGTCACCATTATTTTTCACGTGCTACAGTGTGCCACACAAGCACGCATGCAAAATTTTGGTGCGTTTCGACACTCGATGCATTTACTATGATTTTCTTCGTGAAAATACCGAGAAAAGGTCTCCCGACGTGACGCAACATCCGTTCGTACTCTGATTCCGTTGAAATTTGGCGTGGGAGACGGTGGGGGCACTCACACGCGCATGCAAAAGTTGGGTGCGTTTCGTCCATGTTGACATGTAGTTGCAGTACAAACCTCAGGTTTCGGTTTGGGGGGACGGGCATCCACTAGGTGTTCCCTTTCGCAAAGTCATGAAACATCACCATTTTTTTCACACGCTACAGTGTGCCACACAAGCACGCATGCAAAATTTCGGTGCGTTTCGACAATCGATGCAGTTACTACGATTTGCTCCGTGAAAATACCGAGAAAAGGTCTCCCGACGTGACACAACATCCGTTCGTACTCCGATTCCGTTGAAATTTGGCGTGGGAGATGGTGGGGGTCACTCACACGCGCATGCAAAAGTTGGGTGTTTTTCGTCCATGTTGACATGTAGTGGCAGTACAAACCTCAGGTATCGGTTTGGGGGGACGGGCATCACTAGGTGTTCCCTTCCGCAAAGTCGTGAAACGTCACCATTTTTTCACACGCTACAGTGTGCCACACAAGCACGCATGCAAAATTTCAGTGTGTTTCGACACTCGATGCATTTACTACGATTTTCTCCGTGAAAATACCGAGAAAAGGTCTTCCGACGTGACGCAACATCCGTTCGTACTCCAATTCCGTTGGAATTTGGCGTGGGAGACGGTGGGGGTCACTCACACGCACATGCAAAAGTTGGGTGCTTTTCGTCCATGTTGACATGTAGTTGCAGTGCAAACCTCATGTATCGGTTTGGGGGGACGGGCATCCACTAGGTGTTCCCTTTCACAAAGTCATGAAACGTCACCATTTTTTTCACACGCTACTGTTGGAAATATGCCCTAGAGGCAATAATAAATGGTTATTATTATATTTCTTTGTTCATGGTAATTGTCTATTGTTCATGCTATAATTGTATTGTCCGGAAATCGTAATACATGTGTGAATACATAGACCACAACGTGTCCCAAGTAAGCCTCTAGTTGACTAGCTCGTTGATCAACAGATAGTCATGGTTTCCTGACTATGGACATTGGATGTCATTGATAATGGGATCACATCATTAGGAGAATGATGTGATGGACAAGACCCAATCCTAAGCATAGCACAAAAGATCGTGTAGTTTCGTTTGCTAGAGCTTTTCCAATGTCAAGTATCTTTTCCTTAGACCATGAGATCGTGCAACTCCCGGATACCGTAGGAGTGCTTTGGGTGTGCCAAACGTCACAACGTAACTGGGTGACTATAAAGGTGCACTACGGGTATCTCCGAAAGTGTCTGTTGGGTTGGCACGGATCGAGACTGGGATTTGTCACTCCGTATGACGGAGAGGTATCTCTGGGCCCACTCGGTAATGCATCATCATAATGAGCTCGATGTGACCAAGTAGTTGGTCACGTGATCATGCATTACGGAACGAGTAAAGTGACTTGCCGGTAACGAGATTGAACGAGGTATTGGGATACCGACGATCGAATCTCGGGCAAGTAACGTACCGATTGACAAAGGGAATTGTATACGGGATTGCTTGAATCCTCGACATCGTGGTTCATCCGATGAGATCATCGTGGAACGTGTGGGAGCCAACATGGGTATCCAGATCCCGCTGTTGGTTATTGGCTAGAGAGGTGTCTCGGTCATGTCTGCATGATTCCCGAACCCGTAGGGTCTACACACTTAAGGTTCGATGACGCTAGGGTTGTAGAGATATGTGTATGCGGAAACCCGAAAGTTGTTCGGAGTCCCGGATGAGATCCCGGACGTCACGAGAGGTTCCGGAATGGTCCGGAGGTGAAGAATTATATATAGGAAGTCAAGTTTCGGCCACCGGGAAAGTTTCGGGGGTTACCGGTATTGTACCGGGACCACCGGAAGGGTCCCGGGGGTCCACCGGGTGGGGCCACCTATCCCGGAGGGCCCCGTGGGCTGAAGTGAGAAGGGAACCAGCCCCTAGTGGGCTGGGCGCCCCCCCCATGGGCCTCCCCCCATGCGCCTAGGGTTGGAAACCCTAGGGTGGGGGGGGGGGGCTTCCCACTTGCCTTGGGGGCAAGGCACCCCCCTGGCCGTCGCCTCTTGCCCTAGATGGGACTTGGCCGGCGCCCCCCTCCCACGGGGGCCTATATAAAGGGGGGGAGGGAGGGCAGCAATATCACAGCCTTGGGCGCCTCCCTCCTCCCCTGCTACACCTCTCCGTCTCGCAGAAGCTCGGCGTAGCCCTAGCGAGACCCGCTACATCCACCACCATGCCGTCGTGCTGCTGGATATCCATCAACCTCTCCTTCCCCCTTTCTGGATCAAGAAGGAGGAGACGTCGCTGCACCGTACGTGTGTTGAACGCGGAGGTGCCGTCCGTTCGGCACTCGGTCATCGGTGATTTGGATCACGGCGAGTACGACTCCGTCATCCACGTTCATTGGAATGCTTCTGCTCGCGATCTACAAGGGTATGTAGATGCACTCCTTTCCCCTCGTTGCTAGTATACTCCATAGATGCTTCTTGGTGAGCATAGGAAAATTTTAAAATTATGCTACGATTCCCAACAGTGGCATCATGAGCCAGGCCTATGCGTAGTTACTATGCACGAGTAGAACACAAAGCAGTTGTGGGCGTTGAGTTTGCCAATTCTTCTTGCCGCTACTAGTCTTTTCTTGTTTCGGCGGCATTGTAGGATGAAGCGGCCCGGACCGACCTTACACGTACGCTTACGTGAGACAGGTTCCACCGATTGACATGCACTAGTTGCATAAGGTGGCTAGCGGGTGTCTGTCTCTCCTACTTTAGTCGGAACGGATTCGATGAAAAGGGTCCTTATGAAGGGTAAATAGAAATTGGCAAATCACGTTGTGGTCATACGTAGGTAAGAAACGTTCTTGCTAGAAACCTACAAACCACGTAAAAACTTGCAACAACAATTAGAGGACGTCTAACTTGGTTTTGCAGCAAGTGCTATGTGATGTGATATGGCCAGAAGATGTGATGAATGATATATGTGATGTATGAGATTGATCATATTCTTGTAATAGGAATCACGACTTGCATGTCGATGAGTATGACAACCGGCAGGAGCCATAGGAGTTGTCTTTATTATTTTGTATGACCTGCGTGTCATTGAATAACGCCATGTAAATTACTTTACTTTGTTGCTAAACGCGTTAGCCATAGAAGTAGAAGTAATCGTTGGCGTGACGACTTCATGAAGACACAATGATGGAGATCATGATGATGGAGGTCATGGTGTCATGCCGGTGACGAAGATGATCATGGTGCCCCGAAGATGGAGATCAAAGGAGCATAATGATATTGGCCATATCATGTCACTATTTGATTGCATGTGATGTTTATCATGTTTTTGCATCTTATTTGCTTAGAACGACGGTAGTAAGTAAGATGATCCCTTATAATAATTTCAAGAAAGTGTTCACCCTAACTATGCACCGTTGCGAAGGTTCGTTGTTTTGAAGCACCACGTGATGATCGGGTGTGATAGATTCTAACGTTCGAATACAACGGGTGTTGACGAGCCTAGCATGTACAGACATGGCCTCGGAACACACGCAATACACTTAGGTTGACTTGACGAGCCTAGAATGTACAGACATGGCCTCGGAACACGGAGGACCGAAAGGTCGAGCATGAGTCGTATAGAAGATACGATCAACATGGAGATGTTCACCGATCTTGACTAGTCCGTCTCACGTGATGATCGGACACGGCCTAGTTAACTCGGATCATGTTACACTTAGATGACTGGAGGGATGTCTATCTGAGTGGGAGTTCATTAAATAATTTGATTAGATGAACTTAATTATCATGAACTTAGTCTAGAATCATTACACTATGTCTTGTAGATCAAATGGCCAACGTTGTCCTCAATTTCAACGCGTTCCTAGAGAAAACCAAGCTGAAAGATGATGGCAGCAACTATACGGACTGGGTCCGGAACCTGAGGATCATCCTCATAGTAGCCAAGAAAGATTATGTCCTAGAAGCACCGCTAGGTGAAGCACCAATCCCACAAAACCAAGACGTTATGAACGCTTGGCAGCAGCGTGCTGATGATTACTCCCTCGTTCAGTGCGGCATGCTTTATAGCCTAGAACCGGGTCTCCAAAAGCGTTTTGAGAAACATGGAGCATATGAGATGTTCGAGGAGCTGAAATTGGTTTTCCAAGCTCATGCCCGGGTCAAGAGATATAATGTCTCCGACAAGTTCTTCAGCTGTAAAATGGAGGAGAACAGTTCTGTTAGTGAGCACATACTCAGAATGTCTGGGTTGCATAACCGCTTGTCTCAGCTGGGAGTCAATCTCCCGGATGACGCGGTCATTGACAGAATCCTCCAGTCGCTTCCACCAAGCTACAAGAGCTTTGTTATGAACTTCAATATGCAGGGGATGGAAAAGACCATTCCTGAGGTATATTCAATGCTGAAATCAGCTGAGGTAGAGATCAGAAAAGAACATCAAGTGTTGATGGTGAATAAAAACCACTAAGTTCAAGAAGGGCAAGGGTAAGAAGAACTTCAAGAAGGACGGCAAGGGAGTTGCCGCGCCCGGTAAGCCAGTTGCCGGGAAGAAGTCAAAGAATGGACCCAAGCCTGAAACTGAGTGCTTTTATTGCAAGGGAAGTGGTCACTGGAAACGGAACTGCCCCAAATACTTAGCGGACAAGAAGAAGGCCGGCAACACCAAAGGTATATGTGATATACATGTAATTGATGTGTACCTTACCAGTACTCGTAGTAGCTCCTGGGTATTTGATACCGGTGCGGTTAATCATATTTGTAACTCAAAACAGGAACCACGGAATAAACGGAGACTGGCGAAGGACGAGGTGACGATGCGCGTCGGGAATGGTTCCAAGGTCGATGTGATCGCCGTCGGCACGCTACCTCTGCATCTACCCACGGGATTAGTTTTAAACCTCAATAACTATTATTTAGTGCCAGCTTTGAGCATGAACATTGTATCTGGATCTCGTTTAATTCGAGATGGCTACTCATTTAAATCCGAGAATAATGGTTGTTCTATTTATTTGAGAGATATGTTTTATGGTCATGCCCCGCTGGTCAATGGTTTATTTTTGATGAATCTCGAACGTGATGTTACACATGTTCATAGTGTGAATACCAAAAGATGTAAAGTTGATAACGATAGTCCCACATACTTGTGGCACTGCCGCCTTGGTCACATTGGTGTCAAGCGCATGAAGAAGCTCCATGCAGATGGACTTTTGGAGTCTCTTGATTACGAATCATTTGACACGTGCGAACCATGCCTCATGGGTAAGATGACCAAGACTCCGTTCTCCGGAACAATGGAGCGAGCAACCAACTTATTGGAAATCATACATACCGATGTGTGTGGTCCAATGAGTGTTGAGGCTCGCGGAGGATACGGTTATGTTCTCACTCTCACTGATGATTTAAGTAGATATGGGTATGTGTACCTAATGAAACACAAGTCTGAAACCTTTGAAAAGTTCAAGGAATTTCAGAGTGAAGTTGAAAATCAACGTGACAGGAAAATAAAATTCTTACGATCAGATCGTGGAGGAGAATATTTAAGTCACGAATTTGGTACACACTTAAGGAAATGTGGAATAGTTTCACAACTCACGTCGCCTGGAACACCTCAGAGAAATGGTGTGTCCGAACGTCATAATCGCACTCTATTGGATATGGTGCGATCTATGATGTCTCTTATTGATTTACCGCTCTCATTTTGGGGCTATGCTTTAGAGACTGCCGCATTCACTTTAAATAGGGCTCCGTCGAAATCCGTTCAGACGACACCGTATGAATTATGGTTTGGGAAGAAACCTAAGCTGTCGTTTCTAAAAGTTTGGGGATGCGATGCTTATGTCAAGAAACTTCAACCTGAAAAGCTCGAACCCAAATCGGAAAAATGCGCCTTCATAGGATACCCTAAGGAAACCATTGGGTATACCTTCTACCTCAGATCCGAAGGCAAGATCTTCGTTGCCAAGAACGGGTCCTTTCTGGAGAAGGAGTTTCTCTCGAAAGAATTGAGTGGGAGGAAAGTGGAACTTGATGAGGTGATAGTCACCCCTTCCGAACCGGAAAGTAGCGCAGCGTGGGAAGATGTTCCTGTGGTGCCTACACCGACTGGGGAGGAAGTTAATGATGATGATCATGAAGCTTCAGATCAAGTTACTGAACTTCGTAGGTCCACAAGGACACGTTCCGCACCAGAGTGGTACGGCAACCCTGTCCTGGAAATCATGTTGTTAGACAACGGTGAACCTTCGAACTATGAAGAAGCGATGGCGGGCCCGGATTCCGAGAAATGGCTAGAAGCCATGAAATCCGAGATAGAATCCATGTATGAAAACAAAGTATGGACTTTGACTGACTTGCCCGATGAGCGGCGAGCCATAGAAAACAAATGGATCTTTAAGAAGAAGACGGACGCGGATGGTAATGTGACCATCTACAAAGCTCGACTTGTCGCTAAGGGTTATCGACAAGTTCAAGGGGTTGACTACGATGAGACTTTCTCACCCGTAGCGAAGCTGAAGTCCGTCCGAATCATGTTAGCAATTGCCGCGTACTATGATTATGAGATATGGCAGATGGACGTCAAAACGGCATTCCTTAATGGCTTCCTTAAGGAAGAGTTGTATATGATGCAGCCGGAAGGTTTTGTCGATCCTAAGAATGCTAACAAAGTATGCAAGCTCCAGCGCTCAATCTATGGGCTGGTGCAAGCATCTCGGAGTTGGAACATTCGCTTTGATGAGATGATCAAAGCGTTTGGGTTTACACAGACTTATGGAGAAGCCTGTGTTTACAAGAAAGTGAGTGGGAGCTCTGTAGCATTTCTCATATTATATGTGGATGACATACTATTGATGGGAAATGATATAGAATTCTTGGAAAGTATAAAGGCCTATTTGAATAAGTGTTTTTCAATGAAGGACCTTGGTGAAGCTGCTTATATATTAGGCATCAAGATCTATAGAGATAGATCAAGACGCCTCATTGGTCTTTCACAGGGTACATACCTTGACAAGATATTGAAGAAGTTCAATATGGATCAGTCCAAGAAGGGGTTCTTGCCTGTGTTGCAAGGTGTGCAGTTGAGCACGGCTCAATGCCCGACCACGGCAGAAGATATAGAAAAGATGAGTGTCATCCCCTATGCCTCGGCCATAGGGTCTATTATGTATGCCATGCTGTGTACCAGACCTGATGTAAACCTTGCCGTAAGTTTGGTAGGAAGGTACCAAAGTAATCCCGGTATGGAAGACTGGACAGCGGTCAAGAATATCCTGAAGTACCTGAAGAGGACTAAGGACATGTTTCTCGTTTATGGAGGTGACGAAGAGCTCGTCGTAAAAGGTTACGTCGACGCTAGCTTCGACACAGATCTGGATGACTCGAAGTCACAGACCGGATACATGTATATTTTGAATGGAGGAGCAGTAAGCTGGTGCAGTTGCAAGCAAAGCGTCGTGGCGGGATCTACATGTGAAGCGGAGTACATGGCAGCCTCGGAGGCAGCACAGGAAGCAGTGTGGATGAAGGAGTTCATTACCGACCTAGGGGTGATTCCCAATGCGTCGGGCCCGATGACTCTCTTCTGTGACAACACTGGAGCTATTGCCCTTGCGAAGGAGCCCAGGTTTCGCAGGAAGACCAGGCATATCAAGCGTCGCTTCAACTCCATTCGTGAAAGTGTTCAAAATGGAGACATAGATATTTGTAAAGTACATACGGACCTGAATGTAGCAGATCCGTTGACTAAACCTCTCCCTAGAGCAAAACATGATCAACACCAGGACGCAATGGGTGTTCGATTCATCACAATGTAACTAGATTATTGACTCTAGTGCAAGTGGGAGACTGTTGGAAATATGCCCTAGAGGCAATAATAAATGGTTATTATTATATTTATTTGTTCATGGTAATTGTCTATTGTTCATGCTATAATTGTTGTCCGGAAATCGTAATACATGTGTGAATACATAGACCACAACGTGTCCCTAGTAAGCCTCTAGTTGACTAGCTCGTTGATCAACAGATAGTCATGGTTTCCTGACTATGGACATTGGATGCCATTGATAACGGGATCACATAATTAGGAGAATGATGTGATGGACAAGACCCAATCCTAAGCATAGCATAAAAGATCGTGTAGTTTCGTTTGCTAGAGCTTTTCCAATGTCAAGTATCTTTTCCTTAGACCATGAGATCGTGCAACTCCCGGATACCGTAGGAGTGCTTTGGGTGTGCCAAACGTCACAACGTAACTGGGTGACTATAAAGGTGCACTACGGGTATCTACGAAAGTGTCTGTTGGGTTGGCACGGATCGAGACTGGGATTTGTCACTCCGTGTGACGGAGAGGTATCTCTGGGCCCACTCGGTAATGCATCATCATAATGAGCTCTATGTGACAAGGCGTTAGTCACGGGATCATGCATTGCGGTACGAGTAAAGAGACTTGCCGGTAACGAGATTGAACAAGGTATGGGGATACCGACGATCGAATCTCGGGCAAGTAACATACCGATTGAACAAAGGGAATTGTATACGGGATTGATTGAATCCTCGACATCGTGGTTCATCCGATGAGATCATCGTGGAACATGTGGGAGCCAACATGGGTATCCAGATCCCGCTGTTGGTTATTGACGGGAGAGGCGTCTCGGTCATGTCTGCATGTCTCCCGAACCCGTAGGGTCTACACACTTAAGGTTCGGTGACGCTAGGGTTGTAGAGATATGTGTATGCGGAAACCCGAAAGTTGTTCGGAGTCCCGGATGAGATCCCGGACGTCACGAGAGGTTCCGGAATGGTCCGGAGGTGAAGAATTATATATAGGAAGTCAAGTTTCGGCCACCGGGAAAGTTTCGGGGGTTACCGGTATTGTACCGGGACCACCGGAAGGGTCCCGGGGGTCCACCGGGTGGGGCCACCTATCCCGGAGGGCCCCGTGGGCTGAAGTGAGAAGGGAACCAGCCCCTAGTGGGCTGGGCGCCCCCCATGGGCCTCCTCCCATGCGCCTAGGGTTGGAAACCCTAGGGTGGGGGGGCTTCCCACTTGCCTTGGGGGGCAAGGCACCCCCCTGGCCGCCGCCTCTTGCCCTAGATGGGACTTGGCCGGCGCCCCCCTCCCAAGGGGGCCTATATAAAGGGGGGGAGGGCAGAAATATCGCAGCCTTGGGCGCCTCCCTCCTCCCCTGCTACACCTCTCCGTTTCGCAGAAGCTCGGCGTAGCCCTGCCGAGACCCGCTACATCCACCACCACGCCGTCGTGCTGCTGGATCTCCATCAACCTCTCGTTCCCCCTTGCTGGATCAAGAAGGAGGAGACATCGCTGCACCGTACGTGTGTTGAACGCGGAGGTGCCGTCCGTTCGGCACTCGGTCATCGGTGATTTGGATCACGGCGAGTACGACTCCGTCATCCACGTTCATTGGAACGGTTCCGCTCGCGATCTACAAGGGTATGTAGATGCACTCCTTTCCCCTCGTTGCTAGTATACTCCATAGATGCATCTTGGTGAGCGTAGGAAAATTTTAAAATTATGCTACGATTCCCAACAGCTACAGTGTGCCACACAAGCACGCATGCAAAAATTCGGTGCGTTTTGACACTCGAGGCATTTACTACGATTTTCCCTGTGAAAACACCGAGAAAAGGTCTCCCGACATGACACAACTTCCGTTCGTACTCCGATTCCATTGAAATTGGGCGTGGGAGATGGTGGGGGTCACTCACACGCGCATGCAAAAGTTGGGTGCTTTTCGTCCATGTTGACATGTGTTTGCAATACAAACTTCAGGGATCGGTTTGGGCGGGACGGGCATCCAGTAGGTGTTCCCTTTCGCAAAGTCATGAAACGTCACCATTTTTATCCACACGCTACAGTGTGCCACACAAGCACGCATGCAAAATTTTGGTGCGTTTCGACACTCGATGCATTTACTACGATTTTATCTGTGAAAATACCGAAAAAAGGTCTCCCGACGTGACGCAACATCCGTTCGTACTCCGATTCCGTTGAAATTTTGCATGGGAGACGGTGGGGGTCACTCACACGCGCATGCAAAAGTTGGGTGCTTTTCGTCCATGTTGACATGTAGTTGCAGTACAAACCTCAGGTATCGGTTTGCGGGGACGGGCATCCACTAGGTGTTCTATTTCGCAAAGTCATGAAACGTCACCATTTTTTTCACACGCTACAGTGTGCCACACAAGCACGCATGCAAAATTTTGGTGCGTTTCGACACTCGATGCATTTACTACGATTTTCTCCGTGAAAATACCGAGAAAAGGTCTCCCGACGTGACCAACTTCCGTTCGTACTCCGATTCCGTTGAAATGTGGCGTGGGAGACGGTGGGGGTCACTCACACACGCATGCAAAAGTTGGGTGCTTTTCGTCCATGTTGACATGCAGTTGCAGTACAAACCTCAGGTATCGGTTTGGGGGGACGGGCATCCACTAGGTGTTCCCTTTCGCAAAGTCATGAAACGTCACCATTTTTATCCACACGCTACAGTGTGCCACACAAGCACGCATGCAAAATTCGGTGCGTTTCGACTCTCGATGGATTTACTATGATTTTCTCCGTGAAAATGCCGAGAAAAGGTCTCCCGACGTGACGCAACATCCGTTCGTACTCCGATTCCGTTGAAATTTGGCGTGGGAGACGGTGGGGGTCACTCACACGTGCATGCAAAAGTTGGGTGTTTTTCGTCCATGTTGACATGTAGTTGCAGTACAAACCTCAGGTATCGGTTTGGGGGGACGGGCATCCACTAGGTGTTCCCTTTCGCAAAGTCATGAAACGTCACCATTTTTTCACACGCTACAGTGTGCCACACAAGCACGCATGCAAAATTTCGGTGTGTTTCGACACTCGATGCATTTACTACGATTTTCTCCGTGAAAATACCGAGAAAAGGTTTTCCGACGTGACGCAACATCCGTTCGTACTCCGATTCCGTTGGAATTTTGCGTCGGAGATGGTGGGGGTCATTCACACGCACATGCAAAAGTTGGGTGCTTTTCGTCCATGTTGACATGTAGTTGCAGTACAAACCTCAGGTATCGGTTTGGGGGGACAGGCATCCACTAGGTGTTCCCTTTCGCAAAGTCATGAAACGTCACCATTTTTTTTCACACGCTACAGTGTGCCACACAAGCACGCATGCAGAATTTCGGTGCGTTTCGACACTAGAGGCATTTACTACGATTTTCTTCGTGAAAATACCGAGAAAAGGTCTCCCGACGTGACACAACTTCCGTTCGTACTCGGATTCCATTGAAATTGGGCGTGGGAGACGGTGGGGGTCACTCACACGCGCATGCAAAAGTTGGGTGCTTTTCGTCCATGTTGACATGTGTTTGCAATACAAACTTCAGGGATCGGTTTGGGCGGGACGGGCATCCACTAGGTGTTCCCTTTCGCAAAGTCATGAAACGTCACCATTTTTTTCACACGCTACAGTGTGCCACACAAGCACGCATGCAAAATTTCGGTGCGTTTCCACACTCGATGCATTTACTACGATTTTCTCCGTGAAAATACCGAGAAAAGGTCTCCCGACGTGACGCAACATCCGTTCGTACTCCGATTCCGTTGAAATTTGGCGTGGGAGACGGTGGGGTCACTCACACGCGCATGCCAAAGTTGGGTGCTTTTCTCCATGTTGACATGTAGTTGTAGTACAAACCTTACGTATCGGTTTGCGGGGACGGGCATCCACTAGGTGTTCCGTTTCGCAAAGTCATGAAACGTCACCATTTTTTTTCACACGCTATAGTGTGCCACACAAGCACGCATGCAAAATTTTGGTGCGTTTCGATACTTGATGCATTTACTACGATTTTCTCCGTGAAAATACCGAGAAAAGGTCTCCCGACGTGACCCAACATCCGTCCGTACTCCGATTCCGTTGAAATTTGGCGTGGGAGACGGTGGGGGTCACTCACACGCTCATGCAAAAGTTGGGTGCTTTTCGTCCATGTTGACATGTAGTTGCAGTACAAACCTCAGGTATCGGTTTGCGGGGACGGGCATCCACTAGGTGTTTCGTTTCGCAAAGTCATGAAACATCGTCATTTTTTTCACACGCTACAGTGTGCCACACAAGTACGCATGCAAAATTTTGGTGCGTTTCGACACTCGATGCATTTACTACGATTTTCTCCGTGAAAATACCGAGAAAAGTTCTCCTGACGTGACGCAACTTCCGTTCGTACTCCGATTCCGTTGAAATTTGGCGTGGGAGACAGTGGGGGTCACTCACACGCGCATGCCAAAGTTGGGTGCTTTTCGTCCATGTTGACATGTAGTTGCAGTACAAACCTCAGGTATCGGTTTGGGGGGACGGGCATCCACTAGGTGTTCCGTTTCGCAAAGTCATGAAATGTCATCATTTTTTTTCACACGTTACAGTGTGCCACACAAGCACGCATGCAAAATTTCGGTGCGTTTCGACACTCGATGCATTTACTACGATTTTCTCCGTGAAAATACCAAGAAAAGGTCTCCCGACGTGATGCAACATCCGTTCGTACTCCGATTCCGTTGAAATTTGGCGTGGGAGACGGTGGGGGTCACTCACACGCGCATACAAAAGTTGGGTGCTTTTCGTCCATGTTGACATGCAGTTGCAGTACAAACCTCAGGTATCAGTTTGGGGGGACGGGCATCCACTAGGTGTTCCCTTTCGCAAAGTGATGAAACGTCACCATTTTTTCACACGCTAGAGTGTGCCACACAAGCACGCATGCAAAATTCGGTGCGTTTCGACTCTCGATGCATTTACTACGATTCTTCATGAAAATACCGAGAAAGGGTCTCCGACGTGACGCAACTTCCGTTCGTACTCCGATTCCGTTGAAATTTGGCGTGGGAGACGGTGGGGTCACTCACACGTGCATGCAAAAGTTGTGTGCCTTTCGTCATTAGATTTTATTTATATGAATTTCTACATGAAAAACACAAAAAGTGCAACGATTTATATATTTTTTTCATAGCCGGCGTGCGCGGCGCAAACGGCTGGGCAACGAAGGCGACCCACGGCGGCCACTTGGGCGCCATTTGCGGCGCACACGTGAGGATTCTTTTTATACGAATTTCTACATGGAAAATACAAAAAGTACAACGATTTAATTTTTTTTCACAGCCGACACGTGCGGTGCAAACGGCCAGGCTACGAAGGCGACCCACGGCGGCCACTTTGGCGCCATTTGCGGCGCACACGTGAGGGCCCATGACAGCAAAAATCCACGGCGGCCACCGCCCAACCTGCTAATTGTTTAGTCCCACATTGCTTTTGGACACGCTTACCATCTGTTTAAATATTGTCCTCTGCGTATAGTGTTGAATCCTTTAATGTGGCGGTCTTTCCTTAATAGGATAATGTAAATGATACTCTGGCACTCCATAATCATGAAGTGTCATAGCAAAATTTCACATTAATATTCTGAGGTAAATCCGTCCACACTACATGATTTTTTGTTCTTGTGTTTTTTAATATTTACAAATACAGTGCTCTTCGCACACAATCTTTTTATATTTACAAAAATAATAAAAAATTATTCCAACATAGGACGGGTATACTTACCCAGAAGGAATGATGTACGTGTTGCTTTGCTTGTTGATAAAGATCAACAAGGAGAGCAGCACATACACCATCTGAATCCGTATACATGTAATATGAAGCAATAATAACTGAAAGTTAAAATATTATCAGCCTTTTTAAACCATTACATATGAGTCTCTACAATCAATGTGGTACTGAAATTCTTTATAAAAAGGTTCGCCGACAGTGGCCATAAAAGGCGCGCGGGGGCGGCCCACGGCGCGCACGGGCCATGGTGGGGAGGCCGGCCGTGTGTGCGCCGCTAGGGGCGCCAACCGCCCACAGTGTTATATTTTTAGTCCCACATTGCTAGTTTTCATGACTAATAATGTGTTTAAATAGCTTCATCCGTATACAACATCAAATCCTTAATCGTGGTGGCCATACCTCACTATGCTTATGCAGGTTCTGCTCTGTCACTCCACAATTATTGTGGACTGATACGGCATGACCTGTATAAGTGTTGTAAGGTATGACTATCCGCGCTTGAAGATTTTTTTGTACGTCCCGACGGAGGTTTTTTTTGACATCCTTCAAATGGACCCATTTTTTTTCATACGTTTCTACACTCATGGCAAGCAAGCATGTGAAGTTTCGGGGCATTTCCAACCTCCGACAATTTTCTACGATTTTACGTTCTCTGAAATCAAAACACACTCTCCGGACCTGACGCGCCATGAGTGTATGTGAAGTTTCGGGGCATTTCCAACCTCCGACAATTTTCTACGATTTTACGTTCTCTGAAATCGAAACACACTCCTCGGATGTGACGCGCCATGAGTGTTTGCTCCAAACATGATGAAATTTGACGAGGAGTCCTACGGTGGCCATGCCTACCCTGTCGCAAAATTTGGGGTCGTTCTGAAGATGCCCAAAAAATGACCTCCCTCAGCGCACGCCGTTCTGGTAGGAGCGAAGGCCCTGTCCCGACGGAGATTTTTTTTCACATCCTTCAAATGGACCCAATTTTTTTCATACGTTTCTACACTCATGGAAAGCAAGCATGTGAAGTTCGGGGCATTTCCAACCTCCGACAATTTTCTACGATTTTCCGTTCTCTGAAATCGAAACACACTCCCCGGATGTGACACGACATGAGTGTGTACTCCGAACACGATGATATTTGACGAGGAGTCCTACGGTGGCCATGCCTACCCTGTCGCAAAATTTGGGGTCATTCTGAAGAGGGCCAAAAAATGACCTCCCTCAGCGCACGCAGTTCTGGTAGGAGCAAAGGCCCCGTCCCGACGCAGGTTTATTTTTATATCCTTCAAATGGACCCATTTTTTCATACGTTTCTACACTCATGGCAAGCAAGCATGTGAAGTTTCGGGGCATTTCCAACCTCCGACAATTTTCTACCATTTCCGTTCTCTTAAACCGACACACACTCCCCGGACGTGACGTGACATGAGGGTGTGCTCCGAACACGATGAAATTTGACAAGGAGTCCTATGGTGGCCATGCCTACCCTGTCGCAAAATTTGGGGTCGTTCTGAAAATGGCCAAAAAATGACCTCCCTCGGCGCACGCCGTTCTGGTAGGAGCAAAGGCCCCGTCCCGATGGAGGTTTTTTTTGACATCCTTCAAATGGACCCAATTTTTTTCATACGTTTCTACACTGGCAAGCAAGCATGTGAAGTTTCGGGGCATTTCCAACCTCCGAGAATTTTCTACGATTTTCCATTCTTTGAAACCGAAACACACTCCCTGGACGTGACGCGACATGAGTGTGTGCTCCAAACACGATGAAATTTGACGAGGAGTCCTACGGTGGCCATGCCTACCCTGTCGCAAAATTTGGGGTCGTTCTGAAGATGGCCAAAAAATGACCTCCCTCAGCGCACGCCGTTTTGGTAGGAGTGAAGGCCCCGTCCCGACGGAGGTTTTTTTGACATCCTTCAAATGGACCCAATTTTTTTCGTACGTTCTACACTCATGGCAAGCAAGCATATGAAGTTTCGGGGCATCTCCAACCTCCGACAAATTTCTACGATTTTCCGTTCTCTGAAAGCGAAACACACTACCCGGACGTGACGCGACATGAGTGTGTGCTCCGAACACGATGATATTTGACGAGGAGTCCTACGGTGGCCATGCCTACCCTATCGCAAAATTTGGGGTCGTTCTGAAGATGGCCAAAAAATGACCTCCCTCAACGCACGCCGCGAAGGCCCCGTCCCAACGGAGGTTTTTTTTTACATCCTTCAAATGGACCCAATTTTTTTCATACGTTTCTACACTCATGGCAAGCAAGCATGTGAAGTTTCAGGGCATTTCCAACCTCCGAGAAATTTCTACGATTTTCCGTTCTCTGAAACCGAAATACACTCCCCGGACGTGACGCGACATGAGTGTGTGCTCCGAACACGATGAAATTTGACGAGGAGTCCTACGGTGGCCATGCCTACCCTGTCGCAAAATTTGGGGTCGTTCTGAAGATGGCCAAAAAATGAGCTCCCTCAGCGCACGTCGTTCTGGTAGGAGCGAAGGCCCCGTCCCGATGGAGTTTTTTTTTTACATCCTTCAATTGGACCCAATTTTTTTCATACGTTTCTACACTCATGGCAAGGAAGCATGTGAAGTTTCGGGGCATTTCCAACCTCAGACAATTTTCTACGATTTTCCGTTCTCTGAAACCGAAACACACTCTCCGGACGTGACGCGACATGAGTGTGTGCTCCGTGGCTGCCAAACGGTCAAAATTAATATAGGTACTAATAATGTGATTTAAATCAGGTGTGAAAAATATTAAAAATATATAGATATTAATGATGTAATTTAAGTGAGGTGAAACAAACTTGCGTAGAGTGGTAAACTATCAAAAATAAGATAGATGCTAATGATATGATCTAAGTTTACAATGCGGTAGCAGCACTCCCGGAGGTGCCTGGATAGTGTAACACTGTCTGGGCAGCTGCGGCAGAGCTGCCCGGGCAGTGTTAAGTCAAATCAAATTATTACTAACAATCTTATCTGCCAGGGTGCATGAATCCGGCTATTTAAGCCGGTTGGGGCGTCCTTCGGCGGGCGAGGTGGGACTAAAAAGTGCGCCTCCACCGTACCGCACACCGCCCCTGCGCCCTGGACCGCTCGCGCGCGCGCCTTCCATGCGGCCCACTCTGCCCACCGAAATCGGCCCACCTCGGCGGTCCGCGCAGTGCCGCGGGAGGCGAGGTCTAACTTTAGTGCCACCTCGCCTGCCGAAGCGCGCCCGCACCGGCTCAAATAGCACGCCCCGCCCTACCCCGTCGTACTCCTAAAAAACAATAGCTCGCCTACTCTCTCTTCGCCGTCTAGTTGGGCCCGTGGGCCTTGCAGGGCCGAAAAGCGGTCCCTTTCGCCGTCGGCTTGATCGGGACCAACTTACTACGCCTCGCTCGGCTCCGGGCCGGCGGTATTTTTTTTTAAAACAAATTTCTTTTGATTTTTGTTTTTTCTAATATTATGTATTTTTTTACTGTTTCATTTTTATTTACTTTTCTAATTTTTATAGTTTTTTCAATTCAAGTTTAATTATGTTGTGATTTTTAACTTTTTACAATAGAACAATTTCAAATAATGGTATCTGTTCAAACTCTTTTTAAAACAACAAATTTTATTTTCATTCTTTTTTGCTAATATTATTTATGTTTCCCCTTTGTTTCTTTTTTATTTCCTTTCCTAATTTTCATAGTTTGTTTTGCATTTAAAGTTTAACTCATTTCTGTTTCTCAAATTTATTTTCATTCTTTTTTGCTAATATTATTTATTTGTCCTTTTTTTGTTTTTTATTTCCTTCCCTAATTTTCATAGTTTTTTTGCACTTAAAGTTTAACTTTTTCTGTTTTTTAATTTTTACAATAATTTTGTACAATAAAACAATTTCACATAATAGTATCAATTCAAACACTTGATTATTAAACAATATTTTAAAACCATGCATTCAAACACACTTGATGTTTCATTATAGTTTTCATA